>NC_068973.1:18107500-19307500 GCF_016808095.1 Vigna angularis | reverse complement strand
TTTGCATTAATTTTTCTTTGTTGCAGAAAAGCCCTTAGAAATTAAGCTGATTGGAATTAGAATTGGGTTGCTGCTGCACTGATTGGGCCATTGCAAAGGGATGATTTAATTAGCAATTAGGTCGTGGGTGCAAGCGTGGCTGACCTCGGGCTCCATTTAGTAGGACGACGCCGTTTTGAAGAGCAGCTTCCTTAGGGGTCCTCGCACTCTCGTTCAAAGCTTCATTTGGAGAAAGGAAAAGCACTCCCTCGAGCTAGGGCATGTGCGAAAGAAAGAGAGAATGTGAAAAGAGTAAAGCTCTCAATGCTCAAGCCACTTGCCCAGAAAGCGCGATCCTGACCATAGAAGACGATCGGTGAGAAGCTCCAGTTGATCGGAAGGCTGGAGTTGAAGAAGTAAAGAGGGTTGTCCGATTGAGAAGAGGAAGCGTAAAGGAGAAGTTTCAAGAGTTGTCAAGGTTTCCTTTTTCCCTTTCCCTCTATCTCTGACCCTATAAAAAGGGCATGTAAATAGTTTTGTGTGGTAACACGGAGGGTGAGAGGCTCCGTGAGGGACGATTCGAGAGAGCGAGTGGAGGGTGACAGACTCCACGAGAGCAGTGGGTGACAGACGCTGCGCGTAGGGTACAGATCGCGATTCATTTCTAGTATAGGTTTACTCACTTTTCATAGGTTAGATTTTCATCATTCTTAAACTGTTGATCAGAAAATCACGGTGGTGACAGCCCGTGAGCATCTCGGTTGTTGTTTTCCGGTTACATTCTTGTAATTTCTATGTTTTCTTCTTAATAAACTCTGATTACATTGTGATTCTGTCTTTACTTCATATTGATGCAATTTAAATGTTTCCTCTTGATTCAATCATGATTTTAGGTTGTTAATTGTTCTGGATATTGATAGGTGTAGTTCTGTTTCAAGTTTTGTTACCTTTTGACAAGTGATTAACACATTTCTTAGTTTTCGATTTGGTTATATTATGTTTCACTATTTATATTTTAATTGATTCGTTCTATTTTTCATGTATGTGTTACTCTTATGTTTCAGCGTTTAGTTTTACCCAATTTTAGGTATATTTTCTGAATACATTTAGTTTCAAATCTGTTTTAGGTATTTTAAATTTCTTTTTCTTTTATTTCACTTTTTTTTCTCTATAAATAGATTTTAGTTTTAATTCTTTTCTTTTTCATTTAGATTTTTTTTACTGTCCCTTCTTGCATTAGTAAATAATTAGTAAATAGTTAGTAAATAGTAACAAGAATTAATTTTACACTTTGACCTTTGAGCTTAATTATATCGAGTCCGATGAAGATTGATATTTAAGTTGTCTCATGCGCGATCAAATTTTAGTTTAACAAATTTTGTTTTAATTTTAGAGTTTTGTAAAAATAGTGTTAACTTTGTGTTTTTAGATGATAAATTTTTTTTTTTAAAATAAATAGTCTTTTAGTCTTTTCTGAAAATTCTAAAATAAAAAAAATTGTGTTTTTAGTTTTTGCTTATATAGGTTTTTTTTCTTATTGTTGATTAGCCCTGGTTCTTTTTCTTTTATTTGCAAAATTAACCCTGGTCAAACTCTTTTGCAGGTCAACCATATTGGGTCGCTGCAATTGGGTTGAGCTTTAGTTAAACGACGTCGTTTTGGCTGGTCTGCTACTGCTCTGGAATTTGCTCGAGCTCATCACTTCATTTGCCACATTCGAAGCACCAATGTGCTAGGGTTTCCAGTGAGCGTGAGAGAGGGAGAAGAAGAGCACATGCAATCATGACCGAAGCTTGAAGTTGAACCAGAGGCACGTGCGGGAAGCTTAATCAGCAGAAAGGAAGAAGAAAGATGAAGAGGTACGGTGGAGGGTGACAGACTCCACTCGAGTGTGTTGTGGTATCGCGGAGGGTTACAGACTCCGCACGAGAGTTCTTTGTGAGAGATTTCGGTTTTCTTAGTGTTTTGACTTGCCTTTCGTAGTATAGATTCTGGACCGTGATTGAGAAATCACGGTGGTCACAGCCGTGGTGGTCTCAATCATGCTTTTCTCAGTGACTTTACCTTGTATTTCCATTTCAATTTCAATGAATTTCTGCGTTTTCATTTTAATGTTCTTGTCCAATTTATGTTTTTGTTCTTTATTTTGATGCTTGCACTACTTTTATATTTTCCAGCATTTAATTTTGTTTCCATTTCCTTTCATTGCAAATTGTTAATTCTTGAATGATTCTTGATCTGATGATGTCTCTGCTTTCTTTTCTTGTATGAGTTGTTAATTTCCAGCAATTTTTTTTTCGCCTATTACTTTCTAATTTTGTATTGTGGTAGTTAGTTTTGTTGTAGGTTTCATTAGTCAGATTTTCATAGTCATGAATTTGTTTCTTCTGGCTTTGATTGAGTGGATGAGAATAGCTAGTTTAAGATTCTGTAATAGAACCTTCAAGACCCCAAAGTGGGCTTGTTCATTGTCAAAATGTCTTTTCGAAAAGGTATTGGGATTCACTGACTCAATTGTTTAGTAGGACCATTTCTAGGTTATCTTTATCTATTGTTTCCATTTTATTTTGGTTTTTATTCTTTTGGTTATTCATTACAGATTTCATGCATTTAGTAATTAGGATGCTTTGGTTTTATTTTTCAGATTCAATCCTTTGTTTTCTTTTGCATAATACATCTAGCTTAGGTTCTGTTTTGGGATATAAATAGATTTTATTTCTTCATTACTTTAGCTTAGGTTTTATTTCTTTCTTCTTTTCTTTTATACAGATTTTAGATTTTTCCTTTTTAGTTTCATTTTGCGTTTTATTTCCCCACTTAGTTTTAGTAAATAAATAATTAGGCATTAACTCTACATTTTGAAATTTAATAAGTATCAAGTTCTTGGATTGATTTCCTAGGTTGTCCCTATACTACATTAGTGGGATCTAGGTTTTTAGTGGAATTTAGGTTTTGTTGACTTTTAGTGCGACCTAAAAGCCGTTCAACATATGAATATTCATGTATTGAATTATTGTGTATGTTTATGTGGTAGTTATATAACTGTTCATGCTTGAATTTATGTGTGAATATTGTTAATATAAAAATATGTTGTTATTTTGAATTTGTGAATAAGAAATTTGTTAAAAACTAGTTGAGAAACACTTTGGCTAAGGAAAGACTTGGTATTTAAGTTGTCCATTGTGACACATCTCTCTTTTCTGAAAGTTTACTCGACAAGTTTTTAACTTAAATCCTATTGAACAGATTATATATTGTTAAATTATTATGCAATATACTCCATTGATATGGAATCTGGAATCTGTGATGGATGTGTTTTATGATATTGGATGTAAATTTATGCATCTAAACCTGGTATGAGTTGATGAATATGAACAGATATGAGTCTCGTGGAGAGATTTTGTAGTGGCATGGTATTGTGTACACGTTGATGTTGAGGGTCTTGTAGGGAAGGTCATCATGATACTCTAATAACTCTCCAGTCTCAAGTAGAGAAGGATGAGTTATGTGGTGAGTAAGGCAGGAGGTCCTAGTTTATGTGTCAATCTTGGACATAGGTGTTAACGGGCTAACCTTGTGGTGACATGTTGGATTGTATTTGGCCATTATATTGTTGTATGGGGAATGGAGGTTACCACAAGTGCACAACCATCTGAGACTTCCATCAACGTTAGATCCTGATAATAGAGTCTAGCGAAAATCATTTTCATGAATATGAGTTAGGTGTAGTAGTAGTATCATGCATCATTTTTAATAGTTTGTTACATGGTAGCCCACCCTTACTTGTTTGTGCATGTGCTAGAAAAATTATATTTTTGAAATGATCGTATAACGTATCTGTTATACGGGAGCAGATGAGGGAGTGTCGTCTAATCTAGTATAAGTGAAGATGGAGGTGGAAGGATAGTAGAGAAAAGTTCGGGTTATCTTTCAGTTGAAATCTGAGTTTAAAATATGTAATTAATGTAAAATGTTTTATATTTCTAAATGGATGACTATAGAAATGTTACAGTTTTCATATTATATATGAAATATCAAGTGTGAGAATTTGGGATGTTACAACATTATTTCTAAATGGATGATTATAGAAATGTTACAGTTTTCATATTATATATGAAATATCAAGTGTTAGAATTTAGGATGTTACAACATTATATCTAGGGATGGCAATCGGTCGGGTTAGGCACGGATAGTGCCTACTCGCAACCCGACCCGACAAAAAAAATCACCTGTCACCCGCACGGATACTCGTTTGCGGATTTTTTAAAACCCTCGGATATCGTGATACTCGCGGATACCCATAAATATTTAAAACAATATATTTTTATAAATTATTAAAGTAAAATTACAAAAAATATATGAAATATAATATAAATTAAAATTTAATTTTAATTAAATTTAACCTTAAAAAATATAAAGGCTTAATACCCTATTTTGTTCCCAGTTTCGCTCGACAATGTCAAATTAGTCCATCCTTTAAAAAGTGCGTCAATTACATCCTTACTTAAAAAAATTTGTATCAGTGAAATTCCTTCCGTTAAATCCGTACAAACGGCGTTAATTATTTTTCTCTCTCTTCTGCTTTTTCTGCTTTTTCTGCTTTTTCTGCTTTTTCTGTGTAAAACAACAGCTTTTTGTCTCTCTTCTACTCTCTCTTCTATATTTTTTATTATTTGTTGGATGACAAAAATTATAATATTTCTTGCGCTTAAATTCATTAACAAACTGAAGTTGATTAATGGAACCTTATTAGAACTTTCGTCAAATAACCCTCTCCATGAGTTCTGGGATTGTTGTAATACAATGGTTACCATGAACTTCACTGTCTGTTTTAAAGATGACAATATAATAATGTAATTATATATCTTACTTATGCTTATCTTTTATTTAGTAGTTTTACAAAAATGTTACAATAAAAATAACACAGTTTAAATGTTAATACAGTGTAAAAATATTTAAAATGTCAATTTATTAGAAATCATAATTTCTAAAATAATTATTACAAAATTCCAATATATATATATATATATATATATATATATATATATATATATATATATATATATATATATATATATATATATATAACTATTGCATGGAAGTGTAACACTGTCAAATTTGAATAAAATTAAAAAAGATATATATCATATAGTATTATTTTTTACGAATAGGTAGGAACATTATGTTATTTATCTTAGATTCAGAAGATCTGAGTAAGTTTACTGCTTTGTCATTTCGCTATTTGGAGTGATATTTCATTTTGGCAATCATTTTGGTACATAAACATTTTATTTAGGTAAATGTACTTCCAAATGTTTGACACCAGATCGATTTGGTAGTTAGCTGTTGGATGAGTCTTTATTAGAATATCAATTTATTAAATTAAAATACACAAATATCAAGATGGAAAAAGAGGTTGCTTTGTTTGAATTGACATGAGAGTGGAAAAGAAAATAAAAAAGATAAAAGAGAGAGTAGAAGAGAGAGAAAAAGCTGCTGCTTTGCACAGAAAAAGCAGAAAAAGTAGAAGAGAGAGAAAAAATAATTAACGCCGTTTGTACGGATTTAACGGAAGGGATTTCATTGATACAAATTTTATTAAGTAAGGACGTAATTGACGCATTTTTTAAAGGATGGACTAATTTGACATTGTCGAGCGAAACTGGGGACAAAATAGGATATTAAGCCAAATATAAATTAATGTTAATATTAATTAAATTAACTTAATAAAATATAAATTAAATTTTATTTTTTTTTTTGCGGGTAGCAGATATTCGCGGGTACGGATAGTATAATACCCACACCCGACCGGTTTATAAGCGGGTATTAAAATACCCACAACCCGCGGATAGTAAATATTTGTGGGTACCAACTATCTGTCACGGATTTTATCCACGGATATCCATGAATGCAAATTTTTTTGTCATCCCTAATTATATCTTATTACTATTATCTAACAATAATATCTAATTATATCCAATAATATCTCAAGATATCTTTTAATTTGTAACAATATCTCAAGATATCTTTTAATTTGTAACAATATCTCAAGATATCTTTTAATTTGTAAATGTATCCCGTATATAACAATATTCAAGAATATCTTTTAAAATGTCTAAACATATGTAATAATGATTTTTTTAATTGAATACTTTTTTTTCCAAATCTTAATTTTTTAGAAAATAAAATAAACCCTTTAAATAAAAATAACAAACTATTTTATTTTTTTATTTAAAATAGTTAACCACATATGTATATTTTTCCTAATTTATTAAAATTTATAGAATCTCACATTCCCCACCAAAAACAATTTTCATCTAAAAAAATATACTTACAAAATGTATCTTCTTATGTTTTCCTGTTATAAAACATAAAATAGATACCTAAAATGATAGATAAACAAATACAATAACATATTCAAACTTTAACAAATTTTAACAAATGCACAACAATTATTAGAAATATCTCACTTGCATATTAAACAAATAATAATAAAAAATAAACATATACTAAAATCAAACACATGACCACTAATTAATCTATAATAAAAAACTCTATACCCTTCACTTCTATAATAATTATCTTTTCTTATTTTAAATAATGACTCCCATAATTACCACATTTTTTAAATATCTAATTTATCTGGTCTTACATATATAATTAACTCAATATAAAATATAAATAAACTTAATTTTGTTAAAAAAATTTATAAAAATATCAATTTTAATAAAAATATTTGTATAACATTTATATACAATTGAATTTTGTGTTGGAAGTCCCACATCGACTAGAGATAAGGCCAAATGATAATATATAAGTGAGGTGCAAACCTCACCTTACAAGCCGGTCTTGTGGGGATGAGTTAGGCATAAACTCACTTTCTAATATGGTATCAGAGCCATGATTAGAGCCTATCCTAGCGAGTTCTAAGTGGGCATTCTATTCTTCTCTTCCACCCGCAATCGGGACGCAAACGGACCACCCAATTTCTACTATCACGCACGAGATGTCTATACCTCGGCGTGAATGGGGTGTGTTGGAAGTCCCACATCGACTAGAGATAAGGCCAAATTATAATATATAATTGAGGTGCAAACCTCACCCTATAAGCCGGTTTTGTGGGGTTGAGTTAGGCATAAACTCACTTTCTAATATGGTATCAGAGCCATGATTAGAGCCTATCCTAGAGATAAGGCCAAATGATAATATATAAGTGAGGTGCAAACCTCACCTTCCAACATTTTGTTTTAATTTTGGAGGATCAAAATTGTTTGATTTAAAAAAAAATAGGAGTACACGAAGACAAAATAAGAATAGAGAATCAAAAATTAGTGTAATGTCATATGTTACAATGTCATTGTCACATGACACAATATCAGTTTGATAAAAGACAAATTTTTATCTTTTTAAAAAATATATTAAAAAAATGAAAAATAAAAAAAAAGTAATTAAAAAAATTATTTAAAAAATTAAAAAATTAACCCATTTAAAAAATAAGAAACCAATTGAGAAAAAGAAAGAAAGGATAGATATGCGACTTCTACCAAAAAAAAAAGTGACAGCTGAAATTATTAAACCAAAAATATATATTCACTTTGTACGTAGCAAAGGCATCAGCCTCTTATTCTAATTTGGCAACGTTAGAACGTAGAAACAACTTTACAATGAAGAGACGACAACAGTGGGTGTGGATTTTATGCCTGATTTTGCAGAAAATCTCAGAGGTTAGTTCCCAGCAAGAATTATGTACACATAGATGTTAAATTTTGTTTTACAACCCTCGAGTTTTTGGAATAATAGCATTAATTAACTTCACTAACATTTAGAGCACAAATCACCTGCATCGAGTGTATTAAAAAGCAATATACTAATATTTTTCACATATTATATAAGTTGCTTTGTAAACATTAAAGGATGAGAGGATCAATACAATGTCAGAAAAAAAAAAAAACCATCCATACACGTTGAAGGGATAAGTTAATTTCACAGTGGGATCAACCCTGCTCCGACACTATCAATGGTGCGATTTTAGCATCCTAGAATTGTTTTATTGTTCAAGTTGGCCACTGAAGATGAGAATCAAAAAATGTCCACGTGAACCATTCAATTTAATAATTTTATTCACCATGCAGTAGCCAGAACTAGTGCACGTGAACTATGACTACAAAGTTTGAGGATCTCAACGTCTTTGCAGCGACATCCCTTCGAACCAGTATTGTTTCATAGAAAGTGGCTGAGGTCCAAACAGTAGATTCAGCTTTCAAAAAATAATATAGAAAATATAGAGCAAGACATCCAAAAGGGCTTGTAATAAGAAGCGAGTAGAAGACAAACAGATAGTGAAAGAGAGAAAAAAGAAAAACAAAAAAGAGAGAGAGCAAAGAACGTATTCAATGAAGAAACAAGGGTGTGAGGTTGAGGCAACAGACATAAACTACAACATCCGTACAAAGGCAGCAGAGCAACCTTCTAAAATCTTCAGAAAATTTTCACAGTTGAATAGGGAGGAAGATGGTCGTGAAGCAGAAGATGAAGAAAAAACTGAACAAAGATCATGCAGTGGAGTTAGGCATGTCCTCAAGAACGTGAACTGCATAGCAAAGCCACTAGAAATTCTGGCAATTGTTGGGCCAAGTGGGGCTGGGAAATCATCCCTTCTTAAGATCCTAGCTGGTAAAGCTAGTTCACAAAGTGGGTGTATCTTGGTGAATCAAGAGCCTGTGGATACAGCTGAGTTCAAAAAAATTTCTGGGTATGTTTTGCAAAAGGATACCTTGTTTCCCTTACTTACGGTTGAAGAAACCATAATGTTTAGTGCAAAGCTAAGGTTACGTCTTCCTCAAGAACAACTATGCTCCAGGGTCAAGTCACTAATTCTAGAGCTTGGTCTTAGCCATGTTGCTAGGAATAGAATTGGAGATGACAAGGTACGTGGCATATCTGGTGGTGAGAGGCGCCGAGTTTCCATTGGTGTTGAAGTCATACATGATCCAAGGGTACTGATTTTGGATGAACCAACTTCAGGGCTTGATAGTACCTCAGCTTTGCAAATAATTGATATGCTTAAGGTAATGGCTGAATCTAGGGGGCGAACTATAATCCTGACTATCCACCAACCAGGGTACAGAATGGTGAAGTTGTTCAACTCAATACTGTTATTGGCTGATGGTATTGTGTTGCACCATGGCTCTGTGGATTTTCTGGGTGTAAATCTAAGGCTAATGGGTTTAGAAATTCCTCTTCATGTTAATGTGGTTGAGTTTGCCATTGATTATATTACGACCATTCAGCAACATAAAAAATGTCAGCAGGTTCAGCTAGAAGCTTCGTGGCGATTACCAAGGACAATGTTACAGGAGAAATGTGATGAGCAGGGTGAGAGTAGAAGTGGTAAGTTTACTTTGCAACAGCTCTTTCAACAATCCAAGTTAATTGATGAAGAAACCATTAGTGCGGGAATGGATATCACTTTTGATTTTGCAAATTCTGTATTGAGAGAAACTATGATTCTCACTCATAGATTCTCCAAAAATATCGTACGCACAAAGGAACTCTTTGCGTGCAGGACAATTCAAATGCTGGTTTCTGGACTGGTTTTGGGCTCAGTCTTTTGTAATCTCAAGGATGGTATGGAGGGAGTGGAAGAAAGAGTGGGTCTCTTTGCTTTCATTTTAACGTTTATGTTATCAAGCACCACCGAAGCTCTACCAATTTTTCTGCAAGAAAGGGATATTATACTGAAAGAAATATCTAGTGGAAGCTACAGAGTTTCATCTTATGCTATCGCCAATGGCCTAGTTTCCTTGCCATTTTTGCTCATACTAGCCATTTTATTCACAGTGCCTCTGTACTGGCTTATTGATCTCAACAGGAATTTTTCTGCATTTTTGTACTTTCTGATGCTAATCTGGCTAATTCTTTACACTGCAAATTCGGTAGTGGTATGTTTCAGTGCTGCAGTGCCTAATTTCATTGTTGGGAATTCAATGATTGCCGGTGCCATCGGTTCGTTTCTTCTGTTCTCTGGATACTTCATATCAAAACAGCAAATTCCAAGTTACTGGATTTTCATGCATTATATGTCTCCATTTAAGTATCCCTTTGAAGGGTTTCTGATAAATGAGTTCTCCAATTCAAAAAAGTGCTTGGAGTACTTGTTTGGGGCATGTGTGGTGAGAGGAGAGGATGTGCTTAAACTAGCAGAGCTTGGAGGGGAGACTAGTAGATGGAAGAATGTTGGGGTGATGGTGTGCTTCATCCTGGTTTCCAGGTTCATTTATTTTGTAATTCTTAGGTACAGATGCTCACAAGGAATCATTCTAAAAAGTTGATGACTCTCTCACTCTCGAGAGGGTTGGTTCACATCACTCGGATTTATCTGCAAAGAGGAAACAAAGATGTAGAATCATATCAACAAGCAAAAAATGTAAAAAGACAACAAAAATGATATTGTGGTTGTTTCTGTTTTCAAGCATTACTTAATTCACACCACCGTCTCTCTCTTCATCATTCACATTCTTCTTCCCTCCTAATTTTCTTTCACAATACATGCTTTTTGCCAGAAATAGTGAAAGGATGATCCTATATGCTGGCCGAGGGATTCTCCCGTTTTTATTTTTACACACACAATTCAGTATCTTGTGTAGCAACTCCCATAATGAAAATAGGTGATGCAGTAACTGAAGAGATGGTATATAAATATTAATTTCACCAGGCTTACTCTAAAATCCTAATTTCAATCACAACACACTCTTGTAAGAGATGGTATATAAATATTAACAAACAGCATAATGAAGCAATTAACAGCTTGATCTACGGAGATATATCTGCTATTCCTTTTTATTGTAGTTTTATATCCCTATATGCTAGTGGCCAAGAACCCATCTGATTAACAGGATGAGTCCATTTGTAAATATGACACTTTAACTATTTTGAGCTCATATATTTAGCAATCAAACTGATCATATGATCAAAATCAATGAGCTTAGCTGCAAGAAAGTTAGCTGACTGAAAGTATATATCAGAGATGCACTGACGCAAGTGGTAACAACAAACCGACGGGTACATTCGAGATTCTACATCCTCAGCCTACTTACTATAAATTTGACTTAAACCCTTATGAAAAATTTTGGACGCTTCATCTCAAATTTCTAGAGCCTTGCTCAAATATGCGAACTTTAATCCCAAACCTTCCTACTTTCTAGTGAAAACCTCGACAACTAGCCAGAAGATTTTCATTTATGCAACTTCTGTATCAGCCTCTGATTCCATTTCACAATGCAAGACAAGTTCAGAGTCACTTTCCTCCTCGCAAAACTCATCATCATCAGCTTCTGGCACATAGCCAGCCCGCTTCATCTGTGCTGTAAGAATTTTCAGAACTAAATGGATGTCCTTCCTACGAGGATGCCTTTTATCTTTCACCATGAAAACATGCACGCGACTCTGAATTTCAATCCAACTGCAACCAGGTTGCTTAACTACTCCCTGTTGCCTCATCTGTTTCCGGACTTTGACCACATCTTTCCATCTGCCAAGCTCAGCATACATATTTGAAAGAAGAACGTAAGGTCCAGAGTTCAAGGGATCAATTTCCATGAGCTTTTCTGCTACATGCTTCCCTAATTTAATGTTTCCATGAACCTTACAAGCAGCAAGTAGAGATCCCAAGACAACGGCATCTGGTTGCATCGGCATTGTCTGCATCAAATAGTTTGCTTCATCAAGGCAGCCAGCCCGACCTAGTAAATCAATCATGCATGTAAAATGGTCCTTCAACGGTGCTAAACCATACTCAAGCCTCATTGAGTGGAAGTAACGTCGTCCTTCTTCAACAAGTCCTGCATGGCTACATGCAGATAGAACTCCAATCATAGTAACAGGGTCTGGTTTTTCTCCGGATAGCAGCATTTTCCTGAAAATTTCGAGGGCGCTTGTACCATTACCATTTTGTGCATACCCCACTATCATGGCATTCCATGAGACAGTATCCCTTTCTACCATATGCTCAAAAACCCGGCACCCATCTTCAACCATTCCACATTTCATGTACATGTCAATGAGAGAATTCCCCACAAAAATGTCAGATTCTTCTCTAGACTGAAACCAATATCCATGCTTCAAAATGTGAGTGTGAGCCTGTCTACCAAGTTTCAGATCGGCAAGATTGGCACACGCATTAAGTAGATTCCCAAAGGTGTAATGGGTTGGCCAATGAGAATCCCTCTTCAGGAGGAGGAAAAGTTTAACTGCCTCCTCATTCTCTCCATTTTGTGTGTAACCTGCAATAAGAGCATTCCAGGACACCACATTCCTCTCCATCATCTTCGAAAACATCAACCTTGCCGCTTTCACACTTGCTGCCCTGGCATATCCACTAACCATAGAAGTTTCAGACACAACATCCCTAACTGGCATCCTATCAAAAACAAGTCGAGCTTCCCTAATTCTTTTGCACTTTGCATACATATCAACTAACGCATTGCCTAGCACAAGGTCATTTCGAAACTTATCCCTTTTGATGACACGAGCATGAATTTGCAAACCTTCCCTGGTTGCAGACAAGCTCGCACAGGCACTGACTACGCTAGCCAGAGTTATCTCATCAGGTTCAACCCCATTATCCATCATCCTAACAAAAACTTCCAGAGCTTTTCCTGCAGGCCCATTTTGCTCGTAACACGTTATCAAACTGTTCCAAGACACTATATTCCGCACAACCATTTCATCAAAAGCCTTTTGAGCACAAATCACCACTCCACACTTAGAGTACATATCAACAAGAGCAGAACCCATATAAACATCTAATAAGTAACGAGATTTTGATATCAAAGCATGGATTTGAATCCCTACATTGAAATCTGTCAACCCTGCACAAGCACTGAGAGCACTCCCAAACGCATACTCATTAACCACAAAATCCTCACTATGCATGTCAACAAAGAACTTCAATGCTTCCTCAAATCGATCATGTTGTGCAAAACCCGACACCATAGCATTCCATGAGCATTGGTCAGGCTCAGGCATCGACATAAAAACGTTGCAAGCCTCGTCAAGCTTCCCAAACTTCGTCAAAACGCTTAAAATCGCATTATAACTGAAAGTGTTCCTCAGGGGCATATGAACAAACACCTTCCGTGCGTCCTCAAAACAACAGCATTTTCTATAAGCATCAACGAGTCTGTTCTGAATGAAAATTTCAGATGAAAACTGTGTCTTAATGATTCGACCATGAATGCGACGCACGTCAATTCCAGACTTTGACCGAACGCAAGAGTCCAATAACCTCGCGAAGGGTGAAGAATCGAGCAAACAAAGGTCACCCACCACTTTTTGAACGAACGCATGTCTACCCATTCATAGAAAGACCCTTAATTTGAAGAAGTGAGTCCTTTAAACGAAACCATATAGAAAGACCTCCTAATTTGATTCAGAGAAACCAACATGACCATGCTCCCCAACAATGTCGTTTCCTCCGTTCAAAAGTGTTCGTCTATGATTTCAAAGTGTGTCTCGGCGAGGAGGGTGAAACTCGCAAAATCCGTGCACGGTCACCTTATAAAAACCGCTCTTTTCTTCGACGCTTTCCTCGCTAACGGTCTCATTGACGCGTATTCGAAGTGCGGCAGCGAAGAAAGTTTACAAAAGGCCTTCGACGATCTTCCCAACAAGAACACTCGTTCGTGGAATACGCTAATCTCGTTTTACTCGAAAACGGGCCTTTTCCATAAGGCCCGTAATCTGTTCGATAAAATGCCTCAACGGAACGTCGTTAGTTATAACTCGCTAATCTCCGGGTTCAAGCGCTATAATCTTCACGAAGATTCGGTTAAGCTCTTTCAAATGATGCAAAACGGTCGAAACGTTTTGGTGTTAGACGAGTTCACCCTCGTTAGCGTAGTTGGAAGCTGCGCTTGTTTGGGGAACGCTAAATGGTTGCGCCAGGCTCATGGGGTGGCAGTTATAGTTGGCATAGACTGGAACCTGATTCTCAATAACGCGTTAATTGATGCTTATGGGAAATGTGGTGAACCCGACTTGTCGTATTCTGTGTTTTGCTGGATGCGAGAGAGAAATGTAGTGTCTTGGACGTCAATGGTTGTGGCTTACTCTAGAGCATGTAGATTGGATGAAGCTTGTAAGGTATTTAAGGATATGCCGGTTAAGAACACGGTTTCTTGGTCTGCTTTGATAACGGGTTTTGTGAGAAATGGGCGTTGTGGTGAAGCTTTTGATGTTTTTAAGCAAATGTTGGAAGAGGGTGTGAGACCTAGTGCTCCAACTTTTGTGAGTATTATAGATGCTTGTGCAGAAGAGGCTCTTATAGGAAGAGGTAAGCAGGTGCATGGTCAAATTATTAGAGGTGGCATAAGTGGGAACTTGTTTAATGTGTATGTCTGCAATGCTTTGATTGACATGTATGGTAAGTGTGGAGATATGAAATCAGCTGAAAATTTGTTTGAGATGGCTCCTGTCAGGGATGTGGTTACTTGGAATACGTTCATAACTGGTTTTGCACAAAATGGTCATGGGGAGGACTCATTGGCTGTGTTTAGAAGGATGATAGAAGCCAAAGTAGAGCCCAATCATGTGACATTTCTTGGGGTGCTATCTGGTTGTAGCCATGCAGGTTTAGATAATGAAGGGTTAGAGTTGGTGGATTTGATGGAAAGAAAGTATGGAGTGAAGCCTAAAGCTGATCACTATGCTTTACTGATTGATTTGCTGGGGAGGAAAAACAGACTGAAGGAAGCCATGAGTTTGACTGAAAAGGTGCCTGGTGAAACTATGAATCACATTGCAGTTTGGGGTGCAATATTGGGTGCTTGTAGAGTTCATGGGAACATGGACCTTGCTAGAAAGGCTGCTGAGGCACTGTTTGAGTTGGAACCAGAAAATACAGCTAGGTATGTTATGCTAGCAAACATATATGCTGCAGATGGTAGATGGGGTGATGCCAAAAGAATTAGGACGGTAATGAAGGAAAGGTGTTTGAAAAAAGAACCAGCTTTTAGTTGGATTGAGTTGAGAAATGTGAGACACGAGTTTGTGGCCAAGGACAAGCTGCATCGACAGATTGGAGAGATATGTGAAGTGAACAGTAAATTAGTCCTTCATTTGAAGGATGCCGGGTATCATCAGCCTTATATTGATTACCCTTTTCGTCCAGATTATGATGATGATTTCTACTTTAGTTAGTCAATATAGCCGCATTGATGAGAAGCTTTTGTCATGGTGTTATCATGCCACCGTGATTATCAAGAATGCTAACTATCTTCAATCATACTCCTCTCACTACTAGGCTGTGAGTCAATCGGTATGTTTGTTTTCATGTTGAGACGCTTCAACTGTCAGTTCAACTCAACAACACAAAACTCATGAAGAAATTGGAGTGAATATGCATTGGAATGTGTATTAAGTTTTGGGTAACACGTTGAATATTAGTGAACGTGGTTCCAAGAAGCAACTAATAGTTGGTTTTGCATTGTTGTTGTGTGATTTTGCTCTGAATATGTGGATCCCTTATGGGAAAGCAAGCATTCTCCAAGTAATAACTGAATGTGGTCATGTTTGGTATTGATTAGCATTGTAATTACAAACATTGGCATTGTATTGAAATTTGACCAACTGTAGCTATTGATTAGCATTGATCATAATTATGAATGATCACTGCAAACAATAATAGGCCTTTCACAGTGATTTGCCTGCTATTGTTTATTGTGTAAATGTGTCATCAAGTAAAATTATACATTATTTATGTACTCAGTTGACTCTTGACCATAACATACTTCCTTTTAATTTTAATTTTAAATTTAAACTGACAACAGTCAAGTTTCTTCGAAATGATGATAATCTCGTGGTCGTTGGGAGGGACCACAATTCTTTGGAACACATTGCCATATGTTTCCTCCCTCTAACGTCGCTCAATTTATCTCATTCAGAATCAGCCTGCAGTTTCTTGTCAGTAGTTTCCAAATGTGTATTAACGTTTGCAAAAAGAAAAAATTCTTGTTGAAATTTTGCTCGTGGAAAATTGATTTATATCTCAAGGCTTTTATTCTGAAATCAAGTTAATAGTGAAGCATTTATCTCAAAAAAAACTCAACTTTAAATTTAGAATTCATTCTATTATGTGAAAATGAACAGGTGAATAGTTATATAAATCACGTTAACTAGTATTTTTATCACTTAATACTTGTTAGTAATTTACAAGTTTGACAACTGAAAATGTTCAGAACAGAACACTAGAACATGGACTTTAAAGCAACGTGAAATATAATCCAAAGGATGGGTGTGGAAAATGAACATTTTGGACCATTTACTTTTACTCCCATCCAAGACGGCAACGACTTGTTCATTACAAATTCCATAAAAAAAAAGACTAAGAAAAAGACTACATATTTCCCCAACACTTATATTCGTTACCATGTTCTTCTTTGTCCCTTCACTCCTCCCTCAAACATGAACACAACCCACCAAACACACTCTCTTCACGAGAGTGGAGGAGACACAGAATTCAGTTTCTGGCGTTCATCAAACACCACACTTTCTAGCGATTGTGATCAACCACAAGGCAATGATGCAAGGTTCAATAAGGAAGCAGATTTTGGAGAAACACACCAAGGGAAAAACTTAAAGTTTGAGTATTCACCTTTTTGTTCTACGGCTTCTCACCCTTCAAGGAGCAAAGCTATTGCACACGGACAAAGGGAACTTATGGAGATGGTGAAAGACATGCCTGAGTCTGGCTATGAACTCTCTTTTCAAGACATGGTGGTTCATGAGAAGCATGTGCTGGAACCAGAACAACCACATCAAAATGAAACTTCCCTGAACAACACACACATGCAAAGTAGTGGCAAAGCTCAACTCAAAAAGCTAAAGAAGAAGAAGAAAATCAAAGGTAATAGTAGACCTGGTCAGATATTGCGGGTTGAAAGCATGGACAGTGAAACCTTCCTCCTGAAGTTGTTCTTTCCAATCTCTCTTGATTGGATGAAGAAGGATAAAATGAAGAATGAGTCCAAGGTTTCTTCTAGACCTTCATTGCAGGAATCTATAAAACAAGTGGGAAAAGATTGGAGAATTAAACGATTTTCCCTTTCAGGAAACAACACAGAAGATGGCATGAGTGACACAAACAGGTGGATACTGAAACTCTCCATATGTTTCGGAAACACTTCTAATTCTGCGAGAGAGAGAGAGATTGTGAAGAAAAAATGAAATGAATTTCTTCACAAGCTAAGTGTATAAACGAATTTATGAAATCTGTCATAATTTTTCTGATTACTAATCCTTTTTATGAAATCGCTCTTATAGAGTACTAGTCCTTTTTATTAGACTTAACTCGTTTTATTCAAAAAAAAAGTCCTTATAACATTCTGTATTAGAGGCCAAGAGTCATATAATTGTAGTGATCAAATAACTAGAAATTAACGTAGTTTAAGTGAAACAAACTTGGTGTGGTGTATATTATCCACTAATGCTTTTTTAGTTTCATCAGGTATTTTGATCACAGTTCTTCATTCTCAAATGGATGCTGGTCATTCCTTCCTTGTGCAAAAAGCAAACAAAGAATATGAGAGGGTGAATTACTTATAATGGAAATACAAAACATGGAGTGCCATAGAAATTCACAACAGTAATAAAAATGTGAAAGAGTATTCCAGGGCATGAAAAATCCCAAAGGAAGACACCATAGATTTTAACTCCCAGGTTTGATAGTCAAGGAAATTCATTTCATTAGTTAGTATTGAGAAATGTAAAGACCACCAACAACTTCTCTTTGGTCATAATATCAGAGCACATAGCATATGTCAAGAATTTTGCAGTCCGATAATTGAAAGTTCAACTTTTGTTTCTAAACTTTTGTCCTGTTTTAGACTTATATGTGCTTTTAACTATCTATCCATTTCTTACTATAATCCTTAATCTAAAATTCGACATGCTTACCAACTGGTTCTTTATTGTCACTTTTGATTTCTGAATAAAAAAATTACGCGTGAATGTTTCTTCCTGTATGTGACATGTTACTGAACTTAAGTATCGTGTTTAGGTGAAGGAAGTTGGTAAATTTATATTCCCTTTAAACATACATCATTACACCATGATGTGACATTTTAAATCATTGGCTGAATCCTTAGGGTGGCATATTTGATTTTTGAATGAAATAGGAAAAACATAAGGAGACACACATCTCTGTGTGGAGGAGACTTGCTCGGTGTTATGAGTTTTGTTTTATCTGGCGTGTTTTTTGTTAGTGTTTTCTGGCTTATTTAGACAAGGGCAGATCTAAGACAGGTATGAACTAAAATGTATATAGACAAAAATTATTTGAACTGTCCATTCATAAGAATTTATTATACAAGACAGGATGAAAATAAAATGATTAACAAACAATGAGACATGAAAGATAAGACAGGACGAACAAGAAAGATGATGAAGAAAAAAGAAACAAAGAATGAAAAAAACAAAGCACCAGGGGAGTATATAAATACCGGTGTATATAGAGAGGTGTGGTGAGCATTAATCTCATATTTCAAAATGAAATTGGACGATTAGAATTAGAACAATGCAGCAATATAAATTATGATCAATAATAGAAAGAAACAAGTGGAGGATAGAACCTTCAAACAACAACCACAGGATGAACAATCACCGCAAAGGGAACCAATCATGTTTGATATTGTTCTTCTTCTTGTTCCTCACTCATTGTAACTGCCAACACTTTCTGCTCAAGACTCAACACTCACTCCTCTATGGCCATGGCCACCCTCTCCTTCCCCATTTTCCCCACAACCACCGCCTTCAGGTTCAAAGCATCCGCCGTAGTCGCCACCCCCTCCACCAAGGTCGTTCCCGCCGTCATTGTCGGCGGCGGAAGAGTGGGGCAGGCCCTGCAGGACATGGGCAGCGGCCAAGACCTCCTCGTTCGCCGCGGAGAGGCCGTACCACTGAACTTTGAAGGCCCCATTTTGGTGTGCACGAGAAACGATGATCTTGAAACCGTACTTCAATCCACTCCTTCTTCCAGATGGGATGGTGAGTTTCTCACTGTGCCATGCATTGTGGGTTGAATTTGAGTTGATGGACTTTGTTAGGAGTTGAAAGATCGATTGAACAGAGAGTCTCTGGGATTAACTTTCACGTGATTATATAGCTAACATATATTCGGGTTTCTCATCTTACTCAATGTGGGATTCCTAGAACTTTTGGTGGTAATGATTTGGTGTTGTTTTTTCAGATTTGGTGTTTTTCCAGAACGGAATGATGGAGCCGTGGCTTCAGACCAAAGGCTTGAATGATGCAAACCAGGTGTTGGCTTATTTTGCAGTGTCGAAAATTGGAGAGGCCCCTGTTGATGGCACCACTGATACCAATCCTGAAGGCCTCACTGCTGCATATGGCAAGTGGGCTTCTGTTATTGCTGCAAGGTTAAATGCTGGAGGCCTCTCTTGCAAGGTATGCATACTACTCCTGAAATTAGATAACTGTCTGATGAATCCTTGAATTTTGTTCATGATATATACAACATACTGTCATTTAAACGTCTGATAATATAACATTTGTATGTCTGAAAACCAGGTTCTTGACAAGAATGATTTTCAAAAGCAGATGCTAGAGAAGCTTATATGGATTTGCTCTGTAATGCTTGTTGGAGCACGTCATGGAGGGGTTTCTGTAGGTGTTGTGGAAAAGGAATTCCGCACCGAAGTAAGTATGATTTGCAATTGGCATATTCTCAAAACTAATCTGCTAATTCTGTCAATCAATAACATTTTTATTACAAGACAAAATCTATCAGCATGTGCACGGTTAGATTAAACTTTGTAGTTAAAAGGATGCTTCATGGTTGGTGATTACAATCATTACCATATGCATAAGATTTCTTTTTTTGGATCTTGAAGAGGTGTCTAAGTAGGTAAAAGTGACTATGGCTGAGTTTTTGGTGAAATAAACTTTTGTATAGATTTTTTTATTTTATCAAACAGTTTAAGCTAATATGAGTGATGTATTCAGTACTAAGAAATAACACCGAGTGAAGTTTGCACTTTCAGTTGTCCAGCCTTATAGCAGAACTGGCATCAGCAGCAGCAAGTGAAAAAGGGTTAACATTTGAAGAAGCAATGGAAGAACGGTTATGTGCATATTCAAGAGCTGTGGCCCACTTTCCCACAGCAGTTAAGGAGGTAAATGATAAATTAGTGCAATAAATATCTGATTCAGAAGATAACGTTGATATATAAATTATTATGTTGGTTATAATTGCAGTTCAAATGGAGGAATGGTTGGTTTTATTCTCTCTCTGAGAAGGCCACTGCCCAAGGCAACCCAGACCCATGCCCTTTGCATTCCCAATGGCTAAAAGAGTTGAGAATTGTTTGAATTTAGCTTCAACTCTAGTGTCTTGTGTGTGCTTTGTGGTGTCAAGAAATATTTGATACCTTTGCTTATTGATGTTCGTTTTATAAATAATCATTGAGCATCTACTGATAATTACTACCATAATTACTTATTATATACAATTTGTCTCACTTGTTCTTACATGAACATATCAATGTAATTAAGAAAATAAAATATCTTCTTATTCACATGTCTGTGGGTCATCTGTTCAAGAGTTATTTATAGTTTGCTCACTTCACTATTAAGGGTGTTCTGGAAAAAATAAAAATTCCATAAGCATTTTTGTAAGAAGAAAAAAATAAATTATTTTTTCATATAAGTTAAAAATTTAGATTTGGAAAAGCTAATATTAACTCTGGAAGCTCTAGATTTGACCAACAATTCAGAATCATTATTATCCAAATGCTCTCATCTGTTCTATATAATTGGTTATTGTTTCTTTCAAACATGTCCTAGGCATAGACAAGATGTGACCCTAAGTTATAAACTATTTTGTTGGTTAATGCTTCGGAATTCATAAGTTAAGATTATAACTAGAGCTATCAAAAATTGGGTAATCCGGTCTATTATGGGTTAGTTAACCCAATAACAAGCTGAAAAAATTCAAATCTGACCCAATCCATCACAGATTGGTAGTTTAAACGGATTGGTTCAATAGTTCACTTAATTATAACTTTTTTTTAAAATAAAAAAATATATAATTTTTTTTATTTAATTCTAAATAAATTTCACTCTAAAATGATGTTTAAACTCCAAAGACAATTTAAAATAAAAAAAACAAATATTATACAATCCAAGCTTAATCCAAAAACAAGCATAAAAAGCGAATAAATAAGTTTTTAATATTGATAGAAAAAATAATATTATAGTCTTGAATAATATTAGAGTCTATTATAATATTGGAGTCTTGAATAGATTAATTATAATATTTTTCTTTCTTGAAACATCTTTTCTTTATCACATCTACAATATAATAAAAAAATGCTAACTAATAATATTGAAACACAAAATAATAAGATTGGAACTGAGATTGGTGAGACAACATTTCGCCAAATGGGATTTGTTTCTCGTGGTCGCGTGATCATTCACAAGGATGATGATCACCAAGATGATGACAATGACGATATGGACACCATATGGCTGACCTAGTCCAAGTTGTTGATCCTGCTGATGCTGGTCCTTCTCAAATGCCTTCCTCTTTCTCACTAACTATGGAGGAGCATTTTGCAAACCTATCTAAACAAATGGAGGATAAGCGTCTTGCTCAACAAGCTCACTTTGAACCGATATATGAGTGGCAACAAAATCATGAAGAATATGTGATCGACCAGTTCAATGACCTTAATACTCGTCTTGGAAACATTGAAAATCACTTTAATCTTCAACCTCCAGACAGACCACCCAATCCTGAGTTTTAGATTTAGGATTTTATGTTAGTATGCTTTGATGATTGTTTGTTTTGACTCTGTGTTTTATGTTCTTCTTTATGAAAAATGTTACCTTTCTTTTCATGAATAAAATGATCTCTTATTTTAGTGCATACATTGTTTAATTGAGGGGGAGCTCATATTAAGGGGGAGCATTTTTTTTTCATTCATCTTTTTGCTTATGATCAAAAGGGGGAGAAGTAGTGCAGTTACTGCTAACTTTCTTGTTGTCTATCAGCTTGTATTTTTTGCAGACTAACCAAAGTTGCTTTTAAACAAGTATTTTTTATCATCATCAAAAAGGGGGAGATTGTTACCAATGAGGAGCATTGGTAAATTTGAAGATAAATGATTTTGATGATGCTGCAAGAAGATAGACTTGAAGAAGTTGTTAAAATTATTTTAAAAGCACTTTGTAGAATATAAATGTATTAGGAAAGTCTTTGAATATGTAATACTTAGAAAATCTCGTATCTTTAGTTAAGTTACGCATTTAATCGATTATATGAAGCTATAATCGATTATCATGAGCACTCTTGAAAAAGCATTTCGCTCTGGAATAATCGATTATTCCTTAAAATAATCGATTATCAACTGGTCCTGATGAGAATTGCACAAGTCTCTGGAATAACCGATTGTTCCTCAGGATAATCGATTATCACTTTCTGAAAACCCTGTAATGGACTTAAATAATCGATTATCACTAACAATAATCGATTATCAGTGGGAGTTGTAATATGTCTTTTCTAACTCAGACCAATTGCCTATATATAGTTGTTCCAAAACCCTTAGTGGGTTAACTCTGAGCTTTTGAGAATACAGTTTGTCTGAGAAAGTTCTAAAAAGCTAGTTCAAGTGCTTTGCATGGTCTCGTGAATAGGAGAAGCTCGTGCTTTGTGGGTCAAAGGTCGGAGCGGTTCTCTTCGAGTTGGCAAGGCTGTCATCTTCCGGTTCGTGTGTCAAAGGAAGACTTTTTTCGCACTATTCCAGCTCGTTGGTCGAAGGAGAGTGTAGATTTCTGCTTCCAGTTCGTTGGTCGAAGGAAGTTCTCTTCCGGTTCGTTCATCGAAGGAAGGTTTTATCTTTCTATTTTATTCACTCCATTGTAAATATGTGAAACTAATTTTTAGTGAAAAACGTAATAACTTTTTATAGTGATTAATAACTGGACGTAGATTCATTTGAATCGAACCAGGATAACAATTCTGTGTTGAATTTTTCTACTCTCTACCATCTTTACATTTTATGCACATCAACTGTTTGATAAATTTTCTCTAAGAAAATTGATTTTCTAAAACGGACCATCTTAATATGAATTTGACCGAACACGCTTTCCGCTATCTATATTTCATTATGCTGCACGACTCTATAACGGTACCGATTGTTCCAACAAACTTCACATCCTCAAATTAGAATGTTTAGGTACTTATCCTCTTCAAACCGAATGTGATTATGCTATTGGAAGACATCTTGACGCTCAAGTTAGTCAAATGCGTTAGATATTAGTAGATACGATAATTAATAAACGTAATTAATGAACTTTGTAGAATGTATTATTTATATTATTGTTTGTGGGCATTTATCTGGATGGGCATGGATCACGTGGTATAATTGTTTGTTAATCTTGCTTTGACCATTTTCTTCTTAACTTACTTATAATTTATCAATATCAGCAGTCTCATCAGTATGGTTCCTTCCTGGCCAAATAGATGTCAGCTCAGGTGGTCGAATGTACTTGGAGGGGGTAGTAGATTTATTACCATGGCATACATATATACTCTACACTTTTTCCAATTAGATAGCGAAAAATCTATCCATGACTCACTGATAGGTTGCTCTAGCATTCTTGAGGCCAAAGGGCATGATCTTGTAATAATAATTGGCCCTTTCTACGATGAAAGTGGTATTTAATGTATATGCTTGAGTCGTGGGGATTTGATTATATCTCTAATATGCATCCAAAATAAATTAGCATATTGTGATCAGTAGCTCCATCTAATAGTCGGCCTATGCTAGGTAAGGGATAAGCATCCTTTGGACAGGTTTTGTTAAGATCCATATTATGAGGCCAACTTGCAAGCGCTTTTTGGTTTCGGCCTTGGTGGCAAGCCTCCTTCCTTCTCCCAACTTCCTTTTCTTTTACGATATTAGTGTAGCCTCTTTAAATATGGATAACATGTAGGGATGGCAAAAATGTCAATGTTTGTGGGTATCCATGGATAAAATTTGTGATAGATAGTTGGTACCTGCGGGTAGGTACCCATGGATAGCGAGTATTTCAAGACCTAGTTAGAAATAGGTTGAGTGTGAGTATTATACTACCCGTACCAGCAAGCATTCATTACGTGCAAAAAATAAAAATAAAAATTTAATATATATTTCATTATGTTAAATTTAATTAAGTTTAAAATTAATTTATATTTTATCAAGTTAAATTTAATTAAAATTAAATTTTAATTTATATTATATTTTGTTTTTTGTAATTTTATTTTAAAAATTTAATTTTATTTTAAATATCCGCGAGTATCCACGAGTATCCTGAGTTTTAAAATAGCCGCGAATATTTTTTAAATGGGTATCCGCACGGGTAGCGACCGATAGCGAGTGGATTTTTTTTCTTGCGGGTCGAGTAGCATGTAGGCATTATTCATGTCTGACCGGACCCGTTGTCATCCCTACATGTGAGAAGTTTTGTAGAAAAGCATCTTATAACAAGAAGTTATTCTTGGGTCGACTCTTAGAAGGTCAGTTGTTGTCCATGCAAATAAATGGACACTATCAGTAAAGACTTGCCCTCAGAACTTGGTTTCCCCATTAGTTCCATCTTGGCATCGTTGTCTAGCCTAAGGTCGAGGTCTTCTCCTTCTATGGTTATGCTGACTACACTTGCTCTCTCAACAATCTTAGTATTAAGTTGTGGGAATGTAGCACTCTCATGTTGTTTTTTGGTCTTCGTGGATCGTGATTATAACACCTAACAATGAAGAGAATTTCATGGCCAAGTGGGGAGTTGACACAATTGCCCCAAACAAGTTGAGCGATGGTCATCCCAATAGGATGTTGTAAGACGTATTTGCGTCTACTACCAGATACTAGATAGGTATGGTCTTTGTTAGCTCTCTCTCCCCAAAGGTGGTGTGTAGGTCGATATATCTGCTGGTACTAACCCTTTCTCTAAAGAATCTAAATATGGGCTCGTCATATGAGGTCATAGCCTCCTCTGGTAGCTACTTTTTATATGTCTTCCAATATAGTATATCTACTAAACTACCTTGATCTATCAAAGTCTTCTTAATAACGAAGTTTTCAATCTCCATTATGATGACCATGGGGTCATCTTGTTCAAGGTCTGCACCTTGGAAGTTGGCGTCCTTGAAGAAATAAGAGACATCCTCTTTCTCCTAAATGTTCTAGATATGATGTTGACGGACTAATTAGTGTACCTCGTAGAATGTGTTATGCATAATATTGTTTATGGACCCTTACCTAGATCGGTCTAGGCCACGTGGCCTAATTACCTGTTAATTTTTCTTTAACCCTTCTTCTTAACTTAATCATAATTTATCAATATTAGTAGTTTGGATGGTATGTTCCTTCTAGGCTGAATTCGTACTTGGACAAATACAATAACCATACTGAAAGGTTGAGGTGTGTTCGGTCATGTACAATTCAAATAGGATTAGGAAATTTAAAATTTGTCTAAAATTGCGCTAACTAGTATTTAAAACCTTAACTTTAAATCTTACTTGAAACAAAACATGTATAAAGTTATGTTCTTTATTAATGTAAGACAACATTGTTTATCTGTAATGGTATTTAAACCTAAGTTGATGGATTGGGTCCAATCGATGGACTCATCACAAGGAGCATGGTTAGGAAGATCCAAAAAGGCTGGGAAGATAAGACAATAGATACAAGGATCCACCATCTCTTTTGTTGGAAAGCGTAAAGCTCATTCGACGTTAGCCACCTCGCCTAGTGCATGTGGTTAGCACCAAGCATTGCTCAAAGATCTGGAAGATCCCTTGATGCATTTAACACGTTTCTTTTGCAAGTTTTCCCTTTTTGCACATGTAGCACGTCATGTGGCATCTGATCGTGTATCAAGGCTAATCATCAACCTAGTAGTTGCCATAAAGCATCGGGATCACTATAAAACCATGTTCATCACTTGTAATAGAGACTTTTGATTAATGAATTGTATTTATGTTGAGAATACTCCAAAGCCAATTCCTTTTTTTGGGAGTCAAGGCTCGAGAGTCTAAAAGGATCTCCTCTAGCCATCTTCCAATCATCGAGAGCCACCCTCCATTATCCATACTTACCTTGCTGCACATCCACCAATACACATCATTCGCCATCTCAAATATTAGAATTTAATTTCTTGGTATTAGATTGGTTCAATGGTCTATTTAAGCAATCCTTATATTAGTCAACCCTTAAAACTGATATAATTGGAATAAAAACATATTCATATAATAACCAATTTAATAACATCATACTTCAAATTTTAGATTTTTACCAATACACAAACAATCACAAAGTTTCAATTACATTTCATTAAAGCAAAATACACATACTAGTTATTAACCAATTGAACGTCGACATAATATATTACAATTCATCTAATACTATTTAATTCACTCAATTGCACATATCATATGTAGATTAGAACTTGAATAGAATAAAAATAATAAGCTTCCCTTACTTTGAGTAAAAACCCTTGAATCAAATGTTGTTTCTAAAGCTTTAATTCTCATAAGATACTCTAACTACATAAAGAACCCCTGTTAAAGATCAAAACACATCCTCATGATCACAAACAAACAAAAATTTACGTCGAATTATTTTGAATCACATGGATACATCATAGGGCTACACACAATAACAAAATAGACACTAACTAAAAAAATGAGCAAAAGTGAATTTACTCTATTTAGAATTTTTATTTGTTGGATGAGTAGATCTCTGTGTAAAGATCCCTCCTACGTTTTTTAATATTCAAATAAATAAAAAATGAAGTCAAAGATATAGAAGAAAGACAAATAGAATTTTTTAGAAAAAAATACTAAAGAGATGATAAATTTTTATAAAATGAAATTCAATTAATAAAAATTCCATTTATATAGTATAACTTTTTAAATAATAAAATAATTGAGTATCATCTTTTAAAAATCACTACTAATCTTTACTATTTTCTTAGTCTTTACCGTTTACAAATATATAAGAAAAATAAATGTAATTTACTAAAATCATAAAGAAAATAAATGTCTATTTAAAAAGTAATAAAATGCGATTATAATTTTATTGAAAACATAAAAGAAATACATATATAATTTAAAATTATAAGAAAAATATAATTCTCATTTAGCATGACGTAACATAGTAAATCCTTTTTCTTTCCTATAATATGGTTGTTGTTAACCATATAATTGAAGAGAAGGTTTAAAAAACACTGAAGGGAAACCATCTTCAAAATATTTTTGATAACTTTTTAGTTTATTATATTTATAATGAAAAAATTATTACTGAATAGTATATAAATTAATTTTTGGAAAAAAAATGAAGAAATTCAAATGCCCTAATTTGGACATTCAAGACTGGTGTAAATGACTATAATTTGCAAACTCAAAGGTGTAGTTGGTGTGTCAATGAGGAAGAGAAGGATCTGTTTGTAATTTTCATTATTAATTGCTGGCCTTGATGAAAATGATTGACCTAAGCTATTGCAATTTAATGCAAGTCATTATTAATATTTTTATCATATTAGTTTTTTTTGCCCTATATATTTTACACAAAAGAACTGTTTGTTATATATACCATCTAGGAAGGGAGAAAGTTTAATATCAAATATGCGGCTACTTTTATTATTTGGTTTAATAACTATTTTGGTCCCTCGATTTGTAGGGTGTGTTCAAAGTTGTCCTCCTTTTTTTAAAAGTTCACAACCGTCCTATATTTTGTAAAAACAGTTTAAGTGGATCCTTTTTGCTTACAGCGTTAAAAAACTAACGGCAGGTTGCTCTCCTGGCAAAAATTAAACGACCTGTCTAATTAGTTGGTAAGCTCAGCCAATAAGACATTGGCACATGACAGTCCCCTTTTCACTCAAAAACTTTATCACACTTATTCATCTTCTTCAATCGCATGCTGCTTCCCAAACCCTAATCCCATTTTCCCTTTTTTGTGTTCAATGTTGAGGTTCTGAGATCAGAGAAATGAACTTCATTTTTTAAGCTTTATATGTAGCTTTAGTTCAGAAATAATTTAACCGATTTTTATTTGTTTACTCAATTTTGTTTTACTGGGATAAAAAACCTCACTATCTTCTAATCCCAGTGTATCACCCTTGCCGTAAACCAACATCGTTGTCGCCCCGTGCGCCTCCGCTCTCTCCACTACTACACTGCGCCCCATCTCCCTACCCTTCCACATTGATAGCTGACGGCTTGAGCTGAATCCGAAAACGTCGAGAAATATGGATTTGCTCGAGATGAAGACCGGGAAGCAGCGGAAGAAACAGACGTAGTCAAGAACCCTAGTATTTGGATTCGAGGATGAACAGCGAGGAACAAACCAGAGATTCGAGGTTTGTTCGGTTGAAAACCTAGGGTTTGATGCGGAAGCGGTTTGAGCGATGGAGAAGTGATTTTAGTCGGTGAGAAAGGATCTAATCGGTGGAGAATGGTCGTGAAGCAGAGATGAATATGTGATTCGGTGGATTTGGCAGACGTGAAGGTTTTGAGATTCTGAAGTAAAGAATCTCTCGGAGGCTTGTTGATGAGGATGAGGTTTGTGGTTGAAGAGCTTTCGAGAGAGAAAACGTAGGTGCGGACGCGAATTGATGATATGGAAGCTATGCTGATGGAATCTCGTGAAGGAACGGCACGCGTGGCAGTAGACCTGATGCAAGCCACGAGGAAGCTATCAATTGGTGAGAGTGGCGTGAGATGGATGCTATGGAGGAGAGAGAATCTGATAATGGAAAATGAGAGAATAATAAGTGAGATGGAAGGTGGCTAGAGGAGATCCTTTGGGATTCTCTAACTTGACTTTCAAGGGAATTAAATTCTGGAGTTCTCTCAACAGAAAGTTTAATTCAATATTCTCAAAAGTGTCTTACAAGAGGTGATGACATGTCTATATATAGGACCAAAAGTCCCTCCTATTCAGCACATGCCTAACACCTTTTACACATGCTTTTAATAAAAGTAAAAGAAATACTACACTAAACTAATTGGGCTTGGGCCCGCGTATCACACATGATCACCACGCACTCGCTCACGTTCACTCCCATCGCACCCAGGGCGCGGTAGAGGAGTGTGGTGTAGGTAGCCATGTTGGTGAGGGCATCAAAACAATTTCAATCAATACAATCTTTACTCATATACGAGAAAGAGAAGAGTATTACAAGATCTGGAAATATACAGTGGCACAAGATCTGAGGAAATACAGTATTACAAGATCTGAAAATATACAGTGACACAAGTTCCCTTTTCCAAATTTAAATTCAATCTCAACCTCGCTTTAATTGTGTGCCATTGAGATGAACTGAAACTATATCAGATTAACAAAAAAGGAAAGTCAGGGAGGACCGCTTCCACTCTGGCAATTGCAGCTCTGCCTGCGTTTATGTCTCTCTCCTCCCTCAACCCTTCCTTGTGCCTCTTCTCTTTCACATGTTTGTCTCCTAATACCTCTTAACTAAATTTGAAAATTAAGTAAATAATTTCCTTTTAAAAGGTAGTTTTGTTCGGACGAGGTGAGGTGCAGGGTGTGGGCGCAGAGGTAGGAAGAAATGGTGGAGTTTGAGGAAGTGGAGAGAGAAAGTTTTTCCACTAGATAAAGGTTTTTAGAGGAGGAGAAGGAAGAAGCTGCAGAAGAGTACGGGAAATGCAAAGCAATGCCACATAATAAGAAATTGTACAGCTCATTCAGGTTTCGTCAGGTAGACAACTCTGTTGTTAATTTTTTTAACGCCGTAAGCAAAAAGGACTAATGTGAACCGTTTTTGCAAAATATAGGACGATTGTAAACTTTTGAAAAAAGGAAGGACAACTTTGAACACACACTATAAACCGAGGGACCAAAATAGGTATTAAACCTTATTATTTCTTTTATAAATACGCTATTATATAAAATATTTTTTATGATAAATTAAATTTTGTAAAAAGTCTATGAGTAATCACTTTTACTAAAAGTCAGTTTTTTATTTCAAAATTAAAAACTTGATATAATTTTTTTTTCATTTTTTGCGCTCACACTATGCAAATATAATGAATCTTAAAAAGATATTCTTCAATACATTTTTTAGCATACACTTATTAATTAAATAATTAGAATTCATTAAAATACAAAAAGAAAACAATTTTATTCACTACATAAATTATCTGTTAAGGACAACTAAATTCTAGAAAACGTTATTAGGGTAGATAACAAATTCTCTTTTAAATTTTTTTTTCTAAATTTCTAATCCAATGCAATTGCACGTTTAAGATTTAAATCCAAAACTGATAATTAGATTGAAGAAAAAAACTTAACTTTAAACGTAAGTATTAAGGAACTGAGATTACTTAAATAAACGAAGAGGTGGAAGTGTAGCAAACTCTAGTATGGTATGTAGTTTCGCAGTGGAGTTGGTGCATTTGTGATGGATTCGGGTGCATACGCATAGACTAATATAATTTGATAGCATTCCACTAAATTATAAAATAATAATATATATACATTATTTGGACGCTATTATTTTATTATGAAATTTTGAGAAATTTAAGGTTAATTTTTTCAATTTATAAGTTTTCAAAAAAAGTAATTTCCTTTCTTACCTTTTCAGTAATAATTTTTTGTAGGTCAACATATCTAAATCTCAATAATATATTGTACTGCTATCATTATTTTATTATTATACAATTCGTACTTTGGTAGTATAATTCCGTGTATTCACCCGCAACTGCACCACCTTTTGGTTATGTATCCATTCACATTAATTATTTTATTTTTCTAAAAGTTAACAAAGCTGTTTAAAAACGTATGGCAGTCACGTTTCAGATCTGACTCTATATCAATTCCCGCTTGTGGACGGATGTGATATTTCGAACTTGAAGGAGTACGACATTTGAAAACTCCACAACCCATATGATTCAGGAATCTTAAAATGTTTAAATTGCAGATTTTTTTTTATTGATGTCGAGTTAAATAACAGTTACTTATATTATTTTATTGTTTGAGGCAAATAAAATTTTCAATTGATAAATCATAACAAATTTGAAAATAGGAGAAATATTACATTTTTAAAATTATTTTTTCAGTTTTGTTTTGTCAAATATCGGTCTTAATGTCCCGTACTCTTTGTCGGTGGGGGTGAACGTTAAAAATCAGTTCATTTAAAGCGCCGATTTTGCATGACGGGTTTCACCCATTATTCTCCTATTTGTATATTCAACCCATGTTATCGTGTTATTTCTAAAATAATATTTCTAATGTAAATTTAAGTATTATCTGAAATATATCAAAATCTATAAAATAAGAAAAAAAATATCAAATTAAAATCGAAACTTACTAAAATATGTTATGTTTAATATTGAATAAAAAATATATTAGTTGTATTAGAAAATATATTCGAACTAAAGCGAAGATAAATGAATTCATTTTAAAATTATTTAAATACTTGTGTTAGAGAGAATGATCTCTTGTTTGTTTAGTGGACTTGCTTCTTACACTATAGGTTTGTTTCCTATATATGTTATAGTACGAAGCTCTGGTCAAAGCACGCAAAAAATCAAGTTTTGAATGTTAATTAGGTCAAGTTTTGGCTGTCGAACCACAACCTCCTTATGTATTTTTATATGATTTATATACATAAGAGTGCCTTCATCGATACTTTACTCACCATATCAAGAATAATAGGAAAAATAAATTTCAAATATAAAAAAGATGAATACATCTTAGTCTTGTATAAGAACATATGAAAATTTAATTATCATGAAATATTGTTTGATTTTCTCTTTACATATTGACTTTTGCTTTTTGTGGAGACTTAATACACGAGTATTCATAATGCTATTTATTTTGAATTTAGAAACAAATAAATAAATTATAAGTTATTTAATTTAAGGATTTGATATGTTTTTGATTTCTTAACATCTATAAATATCGGTTTTACAATTTTGTTGTATAATTTTTGTTATATATATATATATATATATATATATATATATATATATATATATATATATATATATATATATATATATATATATATATATATATATATATATATATATATATATATACCAGATCTTATACGTTTTAAACGACATTCTAATAGTATATCATGATGAAAATTTTTCATTATCTAATCCATTAACTAAATATTTGTTCTTTTAATAAGTTGAAACTTTTTACCAACAAAATACTGAAATAAAATATAAAATAATGATAATTATCTATTACAACAATAAAAAAATAAAGATAGTCTTAGTAGAAAATAAACGTTTACCTATACAAAATAATTAGATTCTTTAATTCATTATAACTATTTTCATTAAATATTGACAATGCAAATAAAATTTTAAGGAGTCAAGTACAAATAAAGTTTTAAAGAGTCAAATACAAATAATAAAAATTAAAAATAAAATATTAACTTACTCAAAATAAAAATAACTATTTAATCTATTTCTATTTTATATCAACAAAATAAAGTAATATTGTATCTAAATAAATGAAAAATCAAAATTACTCATTCTTATTCTATTTCTGTCAAAATCAAAATCAATAGTACTTGATCCAAACTAATAAAATAACACTCAAATAAAATTATTAATAAATTCTAAAATTTAAGTTTATCCTAATAATACTATTTTAATTTTTTATATTTTGGTAATTTTCTTTTTCATTCTAACATTTTTCTCTTCTAATCATAAAAACTCTTTTTTCGTTTTATTCATATACTAAGTGTTCTAAATATATTAAGTATTCAAGATACTTCTCAATTATAAATTTCCAGGGATGAAGAAAATATTAAGTTTTTTTTTCTCATATACATATCTTATATACAATATGATATATAATTGATTTTAGTCAATTTCAAAATATAAAACAACTAAGCTAATTGTGAAAAAAAATCAAAAGAATTTCAATTTTAATTTATTAGCAACTTTTGTTATTCTTTTGATTGAAATGTAAAAAAGTTATTATAATGTTATCTTTCCGATGATCATATTTGTTGTAACTAAGGCTTTGTTATTTTGTAGGAATATGGGAGGTGATGTGAGAAGGTGATTTGAATGAATTTGAGTTGATTTGAGGGTAATTTTTTTGTTGTTTTTTTTTTTTGGATTTGTGGGTAATTGACAGTGGATTTGGAAGTAAAGTTTGTGAGAATTAGTGTAGGATTTGATTAATGTAACAGATTTAAAAAATTAGTTTAATTGATAGAAATTAAAGATTACCAAAATACCCATAGTTATTAAAATAATATAAAATGATAATTGTTAATGTTATATTTAATTGTAAAAATGTTTATAAAGAGTAAAAAATTAAAAATAATTATTAAAATTATTTTTTAAAATGTAAAAAAATTGTAATTTAATAAATTAAAATAATTATTTTTAATCATGAGAGGAATTGTAAAAAAAATTAAAATAATTATTTTTATAAGGCAGCATATTAAAGTAAAATTTTAATTCTTGTAATTTTTATATCATATTTTAATTCTTATAATAATTAAAATACTAATAATGTAATAATATTACTACTCTATTCACCGTAACAACAATATTCACAGTAACAACAATTCTTATAATAATTAAAATACTAATAATGTAATAATATTACTACTCTATTCACAGTAACAACAATATTCACAGTAACAACAATGTAATAATAATTTGCTATCAACATAATAAAAAACGAGGTCCATGTGTTGATGAGAGAAGAGCTACACATAGCAACTCACATCTCCCTCTATGCAATTGAAAATTTTCATTCCCCAGGACTCTTGTTGCACTAACCAACAGGGATTTGAATATGAAAATTCTATCTTCAATTTTGCGGCTTTCACCAATGCAGCAACGAAAGTCGAAGTGGGGGTGGTGAAATTTCTATTGGGTTCCAAATTTGGGTTCAAAGTTGATAAATTTCAGTGGTTTTTGTTGGTGGGGGTGGGGAAACTATGGTGTTGTCGGCTTCGCCATGTTCCTTGGCGAGAAGCTCGTTGGAGCAGATGTTGGATTCACTTCGGCGGAGGGACAAGGAGGAAAAGAAGAAGGATGCGCCACCGACCTTGCCTTCGACGCCGACCTCGCGTAAGGCTTCCTCCGGCACGACGGTCGCTGTCGAACGATTTTAATGAGGAGAAGTAGTGAGCGCTGTGTCGTGCTGGAGAACAGAGTTGCTTCTAATGAGGAGAGTGAAGTGAAGGAGATGGATTTGGGGCAGAAAAGGAGAAAGTGTGGGTTTGGGAGCAAGAGGTTGAAGAAGGATGTGGAGTCTCCTTATATGTCAATTTCTTCCAGTTCATCTGGGAAGGTTTGGGAATTGGATGGTGATGATCTCTCTTCTTCGTCTTTTTCACCCTCTTCACGTTGAACTCGTTCTCTGCTTCGTCTTCTTCATCTTTAATGTCTTTCATCTTCATCCTCAACCTCCATTCTTCTTAACAGTGAACCGATTATATTAAGTATAAAAAATCATTTGAGAATTATTTTGAGTTATAGGGGCATTTAAGAGAATTTTCATTCCATCCCTCCAAATCTCACCACAACCGCGGGTGAGTGAACAGTACAAGTATATCGCATTTCACCGCAAATCTGTCCGTGCATTTCACTTCAACCGAATGCGTAATGAGCTTAATTCCTCACTCGCAAAACTGTGTGAACAGTTAAATCGCTTCAAACGAACACAGCGTAAGAGATATGGAGATCCACAACATTTATAGTATTCCTATTTATTAGGTATATAATTTCTATTTGTAATTAATTATTAGGTACAAATTGAGAATTTGAAATCCCTCATTATTTCATATCTTGATTTTAATTATTATTACTTTTGTTTAAAAGGAAGGAGTTTACCTAGGATGTAATCCTATAATCAATCTTGATTTACCTTTTTTATGGCATTTAATAATGTAATAATTTTGTATTAACTATGTTGTAGAAATTATGAAAGATTTGCTTAGTATTTATTTACTAGACATTTATTATTACTTTAAACTAACATGGGCAGGGGTCAATAAAAGAAGTGGACATATTTCCTATCTGACCAACTACATAAGTAGGGGTCAATAATTAAAGACATTAATATTATATCAGTACAAATCACAATCTATACACTAACTGAGCATTATATTGACACAAAAATGTTTGATAACTAATATTTTTCTGAAATGATCCTTCCAACTTCTTCTATTTTTATTCAAAATTAGTTTGACTTGAAGATTAACAAGTAAACTTTTTCTATCTCCTTTCCATATGGCGACCAGGGAAAAGCATTGTTCCTCACTTGTGCGGTCAAAATTTAAATATTATTCAAAATTTCTTATTATCGACATTGCATGAAGGACCACTTACAGGTTATATTGAGCTAGAAAGATTGGTTCAGTTTGTAGCTTGAGGACAAAGTGAATTTGGAAGCAGCTGGGAATGTAATAACAAAATCAGTGGATGAGTCTATTCAGGAAATTGGTGAACAAAGATCCAAAAAATAAAATGTTATGACCCATTATTAGTAGATCCTGCATGGTTAATTATGAGGTTAAAAATTAGAAAACAATTAATTAAGGGTATAATTAATTGCCTTGTTTTTCATTGGACATGTGAAAAACAAAATTAACTTCATGAAACCTCATGGGACCACAATTATATTTGGTTGGTTAAACTAAACCTTTCATAAGAAAATCATTCAATAAAATGCAGTAAATGGTCATTAAATGATGCCCTTTTATGGATTTTGATTAACATCTCTCTCACCATCCTCCTTTTGTTTTCATCATAAATTAATAAAAATGATAAATACATATTAGGTAGAATACTAAAGAAAAAAATTTAAATTGATGCTAATCACATTTACTCTATGATTATGTTATGTCTGATAGTGAAGCCAGTAAATTTAGGTGATGTTCGCACAAGAGTTAAAAGTCAGAAAATTGTTGCTGCATTGTTCCTAAATTTTAGTCACCCACTCAGATCTCGTTTATCTTGCAGCATTTCTACGCGGCACTGCTATGCTTCCACACTCAGCGCGTGCTCTTATTCCACACTCTTTAGTTATTTCAAAGTTTTTTTTTTTCATTTCTTTAATTAGTATTTTATAAATTCTAAAAAATCTCACTCTCCTTTCCCAAATATGATTTATTTATTTATTAATTAATCAGTAATTGATTTCGTCGGCAAATTCTAAAGGAAATAAATAAATAAAATTAGGCATCGTCATTTGGCAGCAGCGACCAGCTACTTAACTCTCTCTTCACTCTGCTATTTAATTCACTCATTCGCCGTAAGCTTTCATTTAACACTTCTCTGCTCTTCCCTTCTCTTCACATCCCTCTCTCTCCGCAAACGTGATGAACAGATAGAATTTCAGATCTGCTTTTCTTTTCACTCAGATCGCGTTAACCTTTTCGCCTACTGTGTGTTCCGGTTCACGCGGAACGCGTTTTTGTCCGCCGAATCAAACCGACCTTATCTTCTTTCAGTGCTCGCTCGGTGCTGATTCACTCGGGCGGAATCTTGTTCGGCGTAAGTTTCGTGCCGCGGTTCTACTTTTGTTAGATCCGTGTGATTGCTGTTTATTTGAATCGATTTTTCTTGCCTATGCGCTTAGAACATGTCTTCAGTTAAAAATATAAAGCGTTTATTATATATCGAACTCGACGGCCATTTAATGCTTGTTTTTGTTTAACGGACTCGAAGTTAGCTTAATGCATTCAATGCTCCTTACATGTGCTCGTGGTTGAATACTCATGCTTCAATGTGTTGAATGTGTGGTAGTAGGTATCTTATTTTGTTTAGTGTGTTCTGTTGGTCATGGATCTTACTGGTTCGTATCATCTCATGCAAAAGATTCGAGTTGTTCTCTCAATTTTCAAGTGTGAAAACGTTACTATCGTCATGTTTCTTGCTTCGGTTTTATAATCTTGGCTCAGTTTGGTATAGTTTTCTTCTCCTTTGGTAGGTTTTATTGATTGGGTTTTGGGTTTGTTTTTATTTTAATATGGAATGAATTTTATATTTTCAAGATACTAAATGCGTGTATTTTTTTTTATTTATTTATTGCTTTCTCAGTTTCTTTATCTGAGGAAGTATTGTCTGTGATTTTGTTTACTAGTCTTGCACAGGCACTTTGGTGTAGCTCTTTGTGAGTGGTGTTTAACTCTTGTTTTGTTCTTGATCAGGTGTGAGTCATCTGTGAATTCCGTCGGACAAGATGGCTTTAGGGAAATATACTAGAGTAGATGGTAGAAGATCATCGAGTTGGTGTTCCACGGTGACAGTTGTCGTGTTTGTGGCGCTGTGCTTGGTTGGGGTTTGGATGATGACATCATCTTCAGTTATCCCTGTGCATAACGGAGACGAGGCTCACGAGACCAAGAATGAAGTGAAGGAACAAACGGATATTAAAGAAGAGGCTGCCAACGAGGTCGGGAATAGCAATACTAGGCAGTTTGAAGATAATCAGGGTGATTTGCCTGAGGATGCAACCAAAGGAGATATCAATGTATCCTCTGAAGACAATTCTAACTTGTCAGAAAAACAAGATGAGAAGTTTGAGGAAAATCCTGTAGAAAGGTCTTCTGAAGACTCAAAGACGGAAGATAAGTCGTCCGAAACGGAAAAGAAGGATAGGAAAACTGATGATGAAGGTTCCAATACAGAAAATGAATCAAACTCAGAATCTGCCGAAAATAACGAAGACAGTGACGAGACTTCCACTAAGGATTCTGATTCTAATGAGAGTGAAAATAAATTTGAATCAGATGACAACAAGAAGTCTGATACAGATGAGAGTGAGAAGCAATCTGATAACTCTGACGAGACAACAGATAGTAGGATAGAGGAGAAGGTGGAAGATAGTGATAACAAAGAATCTGATGAGAACTCTAGTTTGAAGAATACAAATGATAATACTAAACAGCAGAGTTCAAATGAGGTATTCCCTTCTGGGGCTCAGTCAGAGCTTCAGGATGAAAGTACGACAGAAACTGGGTCTTGGTCAACTCAGGCAGCAGAGTCTAAGAATGAAAAGGAGTCTCAAGAATCGTCCAAGCCAGCTGGATACAATTGGAAGCTTTGCAATGTCTCTGCCGGTCCTGATTTTATCCCATGCCTTGACAACTGGAAAGCTATTAGGAATCTCCGAAGTACTAAGCACTATGAACATCGAGAAAGGCACTGTCCAGAAGAGCCTCCTACCTGTGTTGTTCCTGTTCCGGATGGATATAAACGCTCAATTGAGTGGCCTAGAAGCAGAGAGAAGGTAGAAACAAACTTAAATCTTGTTCATTACCAGTGTCTGTCTGACCATTTACCCGTCCATTAAATATTAAGTTTTTATCCTGCAGATATGGTATCACAATGTTCCACACACCAAGCTTGCTCAAGTTAAGGGCCATCAGAATTGGGTGAAAGTTACTGGAGAGTACCTTACTTTTCCTGGCGGTGGAACCCAATTTAAACACGGGGCACTTCATTATATTGACTTCATACAAGAGGTAAAATGAACAGACATACGTATATACATGACTTTGAAGTTTGACTTTAATTTGTTGCTTTTTAATATTGTGCCCTGAAATATGTAGATATGTATGTATGACTTTTGCTGCATGTTCCTTAAATTGAAATTATTTGTTATTTCAGAATTGCAGTACCAACCAATCATATTTTATCTTTGAGCAAATTTTCATCCAAGATTTTTTATTTTACATTTTCTAAATACTTATATCTTTGTCTCTCCAATTGCCTTATTCTAATACAATTTTAGAAATTAAACAAAAAAGAGTAAGGGAGAATCAGGATACTGTTGCTGTACGTCCCACAAATCTCTGAGCTTATATGCTTTAGTATTTATGATGCATTTAAACATTTTGAACCATATAAAGACAGCTCGATCCCTAATTTTTCCGGAGCCTGAAATGGGATAAACATTTCACAACTATAATAATGTCATGACAACTCTTAAAATCTTGTAAATCTAAGCTTATGGGAGACATCTCATAGGCAACCGGTGGAAATCTTACACTCAGACATGATTCATGTACCTTGACGTGTCACAATTGTGATTTTTTTCATCCTCTAGCAAAAGGTTAGGTTAGTTGTTGTAATCAAATTGGTTGGAATTGCACATAGGATCCACACCATGAAAGAAACAAATAGTAAGCAAGATACAAAAAAATGGCAGTCTGAGTGTATGGTAATGGCATTTTAGTTTTGATGGAATTAACAGTTCTGCCATGACCTTATGTTCCAACGACCCACAGATAAAATCAAGTTACACAGGATGATAAATCTGACCACCACTTTGATATCTAGACAGGACCAGTCCAATCATCCAGGAAATTATTCTAATGTGGTTCTTTAGGAGACAACCACAACACGACACAGATATAGCTATACATTTGATGCTTCAACCTATATTCTTTATCAATTGTAGAAGTTATCCTATATAGTATAAATATGATGAGAAGTCCTCATGCTTTCATCCTAAAATTTGTCTTGGTTTTAATAGTTTGTTTACTTGATTTTATTGAGCATTTCATCTAATAGGGCTTTTGTTATATAGACTGTACCTGACATTGCTTGGGGCAAACGCACACGAGTTATACTGGATGTTGGATGTGGTGTAGCCAGCTTCGGAGGTTTCCTCTTTGAAAGAGATGTACTGGCAATGTCATTAGCTCCCAAGGATGAACATGAAGCTCAGGTACAATTCGCACTTGAACGGGGGATTCCTGCTATATCTGCTGTGATGGGTACAAAGAGGCTTCCCTTCCCTGGGAAAGTATTTGATGTAGTCCATTGTGCACGATGTAGAGTTCCGTGGCATATAGAAGGTATTTCGTTTGCATAACTTTTATTTTGGTCATATGATGAATTCATGATATAGTATTTTTTGAAATCATATTCATTTTAGGCATTTTTAGATTACCATAGAACATATATCTATTCATGTAAATATATGAGTGCATTTACAATATTTGAGTAGTGTATTTACATTATATACACACACACACTTTCCAATAATTATTATTGTTGAACTGCAGGTGGTAAACTTCTTTTGGAGCTGAATAGAGTATTGCGACCTGGTGGCTTTTTTGTATGGTCCGCTACTCCTATCTATCAGAAGCTCCCTGAAGATGTTGAAATATGGAATGGTAAGTTAGAGTTATGTCTGACATTCTTGTGTACTTTTATGTGTTTTAATCCTGACATGTTATGAGCTTATTTGCAGCCATGAAGGCACTTACAAAAGCAATATGCTGGGAACTTGTTTCAATTAGCAAGGATCAAGTAAATGGAGTAGGTGTAGCTGTATACAAGAAGCCAAGTTCTAATGAGTGTTACGAGCAACGTTCAAAAAATGAGCCTCCGCTGTGTCTAGACTCTGATGATCCTAATGCAACATGGTATTTCTTCATTTATGGACTCTTTTCCAGCCATAACAGTATATTTTTTTGTGCCTGCTAAGTTTCGATAATATTGTAGTATTATAACATAAACATATGCAGTCTAATATTTTCGGTGTGACAGGAACGTTAAATTGAAAGCTTGCATACACAAAGCGCCAGTTAGTTCGACGGAACGAGGATCAAAATTGCCAGCGAAGTGGCCAGCCAGACTGACCAAAGTTCCTTATTGGTTGTTGAGTTCCCAAGTTGGAGTTTATGGAAAGCCAGCGCCTGAAGATTTCACTTCTGATTATGAACACTGGAAACGCGTAGTGTCTAAGTCTTATCTAAATGGCTTGGGAATTCAATGGTCCAATATTCGCAATGTCATGGATATGAGATCTATCTATGGAGGGTGAGCTAAAGTCACTGTCGAATGTTAATCATTAGTTATATTCACCTGCTAATATGTTATTCGTTTTACATCTTTCCCCATTTCTGGTTTCCAGATTTGCTGCAGCTTTGAAAGATTTGAATGTTTGGGTCATGAATGTGGTTTCAATAGACTCTCCAGACACCCTTCCAATTATTTATGAACGAGGTCTTTTCGGTATATATCATGATTGGTGTGAATCATTTAGCACCTATCCTAGAACCTACGATCTCCTCCATGCCGATCATCTGTTTTCAAGTCTTAAGAAAAGGTGCAAATGCTACTATGTTTCAAAATTTTCTTGTTCTTTTTACGAGGCTCTTCTCTAATTATTAATTTAACGTTACTACTTAAAATTTAGTAACAGTGACTTAGCCATAAATCTTAGTTTTATATGTTAGAGTGGTGTTGCTAATGCTTGTCGGTCACACAGGTGTAATTTGGCTGCTGTAGTGGCTGAGGCTGATCGGATTCTTAGGCCGGAAGGAAAACTTATTGTTCGTGACAGTGTTGAGATCATAGAAGAGCTGGAGAGCATGCTAAGGTCTCTGCAGTGGAAGGTTCGCATGACTTACTCCAAGGATAAGGAGGGCTTGTTATGCGTGCAGAAGTCCATGTGGCGACCAAAGGAACAGGAGAAACTTGAGTATGCTATCATTTAAGCATGGACGAGATTACAAAATTCTTGGGTTTTTTGGCCTCAAAATTCTTACGTAAACTCTACTTCCACTACGAGTCATGTATCATGTTAGTTTAGGAGTCTATGTATTTTTCATTGTATTAATTTTGATATCTCCTACTTAGTTAGGTGTCCTTTGTTGTAACACGGTGCCATAGCGTGAAGGAAATTTTATCACATTCTTGCAAATGTAGAGGCTATTGGCTTTATAATTATAAGCGTGTAATAGTTGAGTATTTGGATTCTTCACTTCACCCGAAATGAAATGTAATGTTGTATTTGGGAATGAAAAAAAGAAAAGCTATATTACTCTCCAACGATATTTGATAGTGCATTATTATTATTGTTCATTAATAATTATGAATATAATTCTTTTATGGGAGAGATTTTGATATATCAGTAATTGACATTCTCAATTACTATAAATATAATTTACAATAAGGCTATCATTGGTGACAGCTACTAGCTGTATATAGATTATAGAAACAGCCAGCATTTGATATTCAAGATGGCTACCCGATAGATAGGGGCCCCATACCCAAATGAACCCTTCTTTGAAAGCGAAATGTATCTGTCCTTTCCACGTCTGAATAACATCATATCTCTAAAAAAGTTCATTATTATGTCATATAAGAAATCAAGGATATTGACGGGAACATCTCGATTATAACAAGCACATCTCAACCATGTTGAGTTTCTAGAGGTCAATGCGACCAAAACATAGGGATTAAGATGGATTAGTAAAATCCTAAATTGCTGAAGAAAAGGATATTGCTAGATAACATTAACATTGTACACGTGATAGTTATTATGTATTTATCTTTTAGCATTTATTATTGTTTCGTACACATATCTAACTTAAACGTTAGAGTGTCTTTGTACAAATATCATCCTAAGCGGATGTTAGAGAGATCTTACTTGAACACATCTCTGATTGCATTAGTGAATAGAAGAACTGTTAATAGGGGAGCTATGTGAAAGCTAAACCCAAACCTTTGTGTTTTTGATGATGACAACAACAGAAATGTTTCAATAAGTTTCTTGCATAACAACTGAAATGTATGCAAAATTGCATTTACGTGTTTGTTCGTGATTGAACTGTTTGGTTTGCATACTTACTGTGGTTATACATGAGTTTATATATGTGGTATGCATATTCATAATTTTGAATGATAAAACTTTTTGCACAATGCATGTCTAAATGAAGTATCAACTACAATGTTTATGTAATCAGTTAGATTCATCAGATGCTAATGAATGCTTAATTGTGACAAACTGCAAGTTTTAACCGATTACATTATATGTTTAATCGATTAAAACTCGTGTCTTTACTTATACCTGATTGCTAAGTGCTTTCAGAAGAAAAAAATTTCAAATTTGCTTAAGTACCATACTTAACCGATTACACGATTTTCTTAATCGGTTAAATGTCGTTCACACTGAAAATTGTTTTCATGATAAGTCTTAACTAACATAAAAGTCACATTTTGAATTGTTTTGACTTATGTTAATTATGCAATCGATTACATTAAATGCGTAATCTGTTAAATCTGTTTTAATGTAATTTTGGTATAACAATGATAATTGCTTAACCGATTACATTAGTATTGTAATCGATTAATATGAGTCATACTTGAGAAAAACTATATATTGACTCATAACTCTGTGTATTGATAACTTTTGATCATTTGATCTTTAATATCTGACAAAGATAGTTGAGATAAGATTTTGTAAGTTTACTCATTCTCCAAGAATCAAGAAGCGTTAAGTTTGGAAGATTCAAAGGATTCTTGAAGGATTTTCTGTGTGCTTTCGTTTGCTGATCATCATTCGCACTCTGAGGTGTTCTGAATCAAATCAGTGTTGATTTTGCAATCTATGGATTGTGGTTTCCCTGTTGCCCGTGGCCAGGAAAAGAACGTGAGGTTCTAGTTTCTTTGAGAGGTATCTCAGGTTTCTGCAGAAAGAGGATTGTTCTTTCTGTGTTGTACTCTTTTATTTTGGAGTTGGAGAGGAGATTACATTGAGAAAGGGTCTTTGTAATTCTTGCTGTATAATTCAATTTTTATAGTGAAGTGACTTTCAATCTCAGGTTGATTGAAAGAGACTGGATATAGGCATTGAGGCCGAACCAATATAAAAATTTTGGTGTTTGCCTTTCTATCCCTTATCTCTTTTATTGCATTACAATCTTTATTTGCTTGTGTTTCAAGAAAGTGAGAAAGATTTTCAAAGGTTCTTAAAAGAACATATTTTTTAATACGAACCAATTCATCCCCCGTCTTTGGTTGGGAAATAAGGCCTATCCATTTCTACAAGAATATATCTTAGACTTACAATAAGAGGGGTAGGAGTGTTTCAACCAATTGTAGACACATTTCAACCCTTCAAGATCATTTGACATCCATCGTGGGATCAAAGGATTTTCTTGAGAAAGCAAAGGTATCTATTAAAATCAAGATGAGCAATCGTAAGCAATTAGAAACTGAAGCACCAGGTAATAGCTCAAGTGAGGCGACATTATTGTTGGAGTAGCTGAAAGAGCTCATTTAGTTAAAGAAATGTAATGCATAAGAGATGGATACCTACGGGAGGAGAATGCGAAGATGAAAAAAAAATTAGAAGGGGTCGAGCGTGAAAAGGTTTAGTGTGAATCAAACCACATGCAAAACAATGCATTGCATCCTCAATGGTTTCCAAGACAATACATGAGAGTGAAAACGACACAAACTAGCAGACACGTGACACCATTCACACCCTCGTAACTCTTTTAGCAAGCCGAAGACATCCATTTGTGGATGGGATTTGAAGACCCCTCTGCCCAATAGTTAGAAGTCTTTAACAATAGACTAATACCGATTCAAATGAACATATCAATGTCTATGTCACCTAGGTTAGCATGTAGATGTAGATGTCCTTAAATGAGTTACTAGAATTTGGTCTGTTAATAAATAAAGAATATTTTATACAAGTACCATATGGTTTAATTGGTCATAGATTAGTTGGTGGGATAATGGTCTCATGTATATGTTATATGTGGAGTAAAATAATTAATTGTTGAATTAAAATGGGAAAGAATATGAAATAAGCAAAAAAGAAAGACTTAAAGGAATAATATATGAGTATATGATTAGCGAAAATAAGTTAGCCTAGTCGTAGTGTGTGTGCATATTGTTGTTAGCGCAGAGACTGGGCTGAAATAAATAATGTTAAATAGAAATAAAAAGGATATGATATTAGTGAAATGAGTTTGACTTAATGGTTATGAGTTGTGTGCTTGTTTGTGTGTCACAGTGTTTGAATTTGGCTAGGAGGATTCATTCCTCTTTTTCTCGTTTTCTCTTATTCCTTTCTCTTTCTACTTTTTTTCTATAACCTTAGGGAAAAAGGATTCTTAATCCTAATTGAGATCTAGTGCTTAGAAGTCTTCATTCGAAAAGGTGATGGGCGACATAGTCTTGGGCTTGCAATCTAACAGGTGGATGGTCTTGAGGCTTCTCAAATACCTCTTTCACTGGAAAAAGGAGGATCTCACTCCTACGAACCCTCCTAAGATTGTATTAAGTTTCCCCTGTAGGGATTGATCACGACTTGTACTTCTACTCCGGCTTGTGTGAATGGTTTCTTTGTGGTGATCATCACGACATAGGCGTCGTTCAATACTATGCCTTCGAGGTGGGCTTTTCTTAGAGCGGTCGGTCTTGATGTAGCATTGGAGATGACCCGCTTGGATAAACTCTTCGATATTGTTGTCAAGGATTACACACTCTTCCATTGTATGTCCCAGATTTTGGTGATACCGTAGTGTTTTTTACTATTGGCATCTTGAGGGTCGACTTCCTTTTCACGAGCAAAAGAAGGTTTGCACTCAATGCGTCCTCTAGGATTCTTGCCCTTGGCGCGTTTAAGGGCGTACATTAATGGAACTTGGGCCCTCGAGGAAGATCCTTTGGTCAGGAGTTATTCCCCTTATCTCCTTTGTCGACCGACTTCTTCCCTTCTTTCATCTAGCCGCTCGCGGCCGCGACCTCCTGCTATTGGTCTTTTACTGAACTCCCACATGTCCTTCACACGCATGAACTTCGCCCCTCGCTCCTGCAACTCGTCCATGGTCTTGGGTGGCCTCATCCAAACTTATTTGCAAACAGTCTCGCTCTCAAGGCCGTTGAAAAATGATATAGGACAAACTCTTGGCTAACATCTTTTATCTACTATGACGTCTTGTTATAACGGTCCACAAAATATCTCAAGGACTCGTCTTTCTCCTGCTTGGTTATCACCAAGGCAAGGTGAGTTAGGTTTTGGATCTTACTGGCTACATACTGTCGACTAAACAAGGTGCGAATGTTGAGAAGCTATCCACCAAGCTGGGTTGTAAAGTGTTAAACAACATCAATGCCTTCCCATAGAAAGCCCTATGCCACATGGGGTTGCCCGTGGTGTAGAAGATCATTACGTTGACAAACATCCTTATATGCTTATATGGGTTAGTCAACTCGTCGTACTTCTCGAACGATGGAGACATCTATCGCTCGGGATTAGGTGCCTCGATGATGGTTGGGTTGAAAGGTAGCAAACTGGTCATGTGAATCGTATGTATCGTAGGGGCTCCCTTACTCGCTCCCGTGCTTCCTTCCTAGATCGTCTTGGTCGGTCCTTCCATCTACTTGTTCACGTTTGATGGACTAGGACCACCCGACCCCAAATGCTGGGCCGTTTGCTCTTGGCAGGTGGCTGTTTGGTTCGCCTCATGCCTCCCCTACATCTCTTGCATTTGGCGTTGCATCTCCCTGATCAGCTCTATGGGATCCTGTTGCTCGCCCGACTCCCCTAGCGCAACTGTGCTCATGTTCCTAGTGGTCACCATTAGGTTTTCTTATACTTCCTCGAGTTCCACGGTGGAGGCAAAAATGTTTTGATTATGTGGTCAAGGTTATCTGTTTCACTATATTGCGCATGCCTTCACGTCCAAATCTCAATCTTCTTCACCATTCCCCTAGAATGTTCGTTTAGTCAAGTTGGAGGTTACTTGCAAAAAATACTCCAAATGCCAAAGTTAGTTATTGTGCGTGACTTACAACAGTTAATGCGTAATAAATACAATAACCTACCTCTTTACCTCAAATCTATATTTATTGTTTCTAGAGTAGACTTTGAATTAACGATGACCTAATCACGATTCAATTGCTAATAATCGTGTTTTGCTTTAAGTTAAATAATATTAGTAGTAATTGATGACAAATTTATGAACACCGAAAAACGGCGCCACAAACTTATTTAACCCTCAACAAGTGTGACCGAATTGTATCAAGTAATAAAACTAGGTAAGACCAAGTATCGTTTTCCCAAAGGACTCACGGCCTAGTTAGTTATCTGATTTGTTGATTATTTAAGGCTTGTGAACAATTGATTGTAGGTTTTTAATGCAAAACACAATAATTAAACATGTATGCATGAATTTGATCAATGGAAAAAAGAGTAAAACAAACACGTAATGAATTAAATGGATGAGTATGTTGTTGGGGTTATCAATTTCATCTTATCCACTCTCATATACTTTAGGAATTCATCATTCTTTTCATCGATTGCTAATGCCACTCTCTAAATCACCTTGCAAGAAGGCCTATCCTTAATTACGAGTTCATACAATTCCTAGCATTCCTAGTAATTAATTCTGAAGTGCAGGAGCTTAAAAAGGCAACCAATATGCTATTGGGAGAAATTCCTCGGATCAAGATTTCCCCGTACGTTCCTATATCGACAAAATCAATAATCATGGCAATGAATGAGTTAAACAAAGCAAGCATTAAGCAAAGAGGAAAAACCCTAACTAATGATGAAAGAAAGCATAAATCTTAAAGTAAGATGTTAAAACAAATTCCATATATGAGAGTTTCACAAGACTACATTGATTCCCCAACAACAATACAAGGTTTAGTTTACCATATTCATGGTGAAACTAGATGAACAATAATGAAAGAATGAAAGATAAAACCCTAGAAAGGTGAAGAGGTAGCCTAAGCATCCAAGATCTTCCTTCAAGGGGTGGAAAAGAGAGTGTTTGCTTCGTCCCAGCCAAAGATACAAACCCTAGGAACACCTAAAGCTTATATACTATTCGTAAAATTACAGAAAAGTGGGCCCAAGCCCAAAATAGTGCCGCTCAGCGGTAAACTACCGCTCAGCGGTAAGTGCGTGAGTTGTTTTTCTACCCTCAGCGGCCTTTTCACCCCTCAACGGAGCCAATGTGGGTTTCTGAGTGCCGCTCAGCGGTAAACTGCCACTGAGCGGTAGTTGCGGCTTCTCCTTTTGCACTTTTTGATGTCTTTTCTGATTCCATCTCTATCCTTCTTCACTTCTTTCACCAAATTCACCTTAAAACCTGCATAAAACACTGAAATCAAGCATAAACCTGTCCAACTCTCTTATTTCTAAAAATATGACCAAAATCATGATTTCAAGCTAGTTTCTAAGTGTTAAAGGTTGCTTTTAGTATCAATTTTCAGCATGAAAATAACAGTTTTTCAACTGTTATCACAACCCCAAACTTAGAACTTTGCTTGTCCTCAAGCAAACAAGATGTAACTCAATTTTCTACCAATGGTTTACTCTATTCAAAAATGCTCTTTTCAAGATAAGTAAAAACTTCAATTAAGCTCATGACAAAAACTTCAATCAAGACATACACATGCTTTAGTTTTCACAAAGCCACTTAATATCCGACAAATGCTATTTTTCATGACTGATCAATCAACTAAGCATGGATGTTCATGTGCTCATGGAATATTTCCTCACTAAGTAAAGTGTTTCACTCAAATACAAGTGTATAAGAGGTAATCACTCATTCGCTCTACTATCACAATGTGACATGAATTGACTTTGCCTTTCATTTAACCACAATCAAATAAATTCACAAGCATGCATCCTCACAAGGACTTTTCAATGGCTTATAATGTGGCTGGGCTAACAAGAAAATTGGTTTTTCTAGATCACAAAACCCTTGAGTTAAGAGAATCATTTAACACAATCATTCTTACTTTTCCCCAACTTTCTTTTGCATTGAGCTTTGCTTTTTCTTTTCTTTTCTTTCTCTTTTTTCTTTCTCTTTTCACATACTTAACTCTTAGCTCTTAGCTCAATGCTTTCAAATTTCCTTTCTATTTTCCAACAACCCCAAACTTGAACATTTGTCAATACCACAAAATATTTTCTACTTAACTCAAGGTAAAGTTTTCAACAAGGGTTTTAAATTTATGTTCAAAGCTAAGGGTTCAAATGATAGAACACATAGTGTTCTCTTTTTAGTGGCTTATTTCATGCAATTTGGCTAATATAAGGGTTACCAAAAAATGGCCTTGATCATATAATGTAAACAAGCAAGTAATTCAATCATAGCAAACCTGGGCAAAGTCATTCATGCTTTCAAAGTAATAACACTCAATCACAAAAACTTTGGAGCTCAAAACCTCACATATAAGCTCATTCCCATTTGACATACACATCCGGCTTAATATCACAATCACAATCACAATAACTTGCATTTGTTCACAAAGCTTGTGAACCACCTGTATAAGCATGTAATGTGTACATCTCAACATCAATCCATATCAAAGCATCATAAAGCATTGCTTATCAAACAATCACAATCATAAGCAAACCATCATAATAGACAAAGTTTCCAATTGAGTACATCAAACCCTATTCTAAAAACAAAAGTAAATGATAAAACAAATCCTGCTCTAGTGCTTTGAAAAACTCATCCCCATCAATGATGCTCTCTCCCAACCCCAAACTTAGATGGACAACAAGTGAGAAAGTGAGTAGAAAAGAGATTTTCTCAAAAGAGATGAGGGAAAAGTTGTAGAAAACCTTGGAAAAGTATGTAGGAGTGTGTGTGCAGAGAAAAATCTAAAAGGAGAGGCCAAGGCGCAACTTAGGGTATAAAAATACCCTAATGGGCTCGGGTTCCGCTGAGGGGCAACCTAAGCCCAGTCTGCGACACTACCGCTCAACGGTAGTTTGCCGCTCAGTGGCACTTACGAGAAGTGTTCTTCTTCTTCCTAGATTGACCTAGATGCGTCCTAAACATACCCGTCACTCGCTCCCTGCAATAAAATTCTCAGATCACTCATGCACAACCCTATCATGCAACTAAAACAAAATTAAAACAAACAATACAGATAAAATCAATCAACTGGGTTGCCTCCTAGGTAGCGCTTGTTTAACGTTACGAGCCTGACCCAAAATCCTCTAGCACCCTTCAGTAGATGCAAATCTTTCTTACCAACACCCATCAGTAGGTGTATACAAACATAGTATCCTTTAGTAGATACTCTTCCGCCTAACATCCATCAGTAGATGTAAACCCTGTAACAAACTTATAACAAAAACAAAAATACCCAAAAGTTCAAAATTACATCACTAAACCAAAAATTAAAAGTTCTTAAATCATTGGGTTGCCTCCCAGCAAGCGCTCTTTTAACGTCACTAGCTTGACCCAATAAAGCTCATGTTCCATCTTCTTTTTCTTCTTTCTACTGAACTTCTTCAGCAATTTGATCAAACCAGGAACCTGTTGCAATGTCTCAATCATAGGAACTTTAATCTCCAATTTCTTGAAGATTTCCATAAAGCGCTCAAATTCCTTCTTCCTATGATACTTCTTTGGATGAGGAAGAGGTTTTTCATATGATTCTTTCTTTTTTTCTCTCGTCCTCTTTTTCTTTTCTCTCACTTTCTTTTTCTTCACACAAATTTTCTCTTCTTCATTCTCTTCTCTCTCTTTTCTCTCTTCTTTTTCCAACTCAAATTTTTCAACATTTACACAAACTAGCACTTTACACACTTCCCTAGGGTTAACCTCAGTATTAGCCCCAAAATTCTTGTCAGGCCTTTCTTCCAACAACTTATTAATTTGACCCTTTTGAATCTCCAATTTCGTAATAGCAACATCAATACTCTTTTGAGAAGATTCCGTTTTCTGTATAAATTGATGAAGAGTTTCTTCCATCCTTATGGATCTTTCATTAAGTATAGAAATCTGTTGCCATAAAGTCGGTTGTTGCTATTGCTTGTTAAATTGCCCAGTTTGTCCAGCTTGCCCACTTTGTCCTTGACCAATGCTTGGGTGTGGTTTCCACCCTTGATTGAAATTCCCCTGACGGTACGGAAATTGATTGGCCATGAAGTTAACATCCTCCAAAGCTTCTGATGGAAAGGCGCATTGAACATTTACATGGTCACCTCCACATAATTCACACAACTGTGATTGAACCTGTGCAACAACCTTTAACTCTTTTGGCAGTTGCGCAAGTATCTTTGTGAGATTCTCCAATTGTTGAGTTAGTATCTTGTTCTGAGCTAGCAAGGCGTCATGGGACTACAACTGTAGAACTCCTTTTTGTTGAATAGGAGCTTCTCTTTCACTGTTCAGCTCATTATCACTAGTAGCCATGTTTTCAGTTATTTCTGTAGCTTCCTCTGGAGTTTTCCATTTGATATTTCCTCCAGCTGTGGCGTCAAGCATGATCTTGGTTTGGGAACCAAGACCTGTAAGGAAGGCCAAGACTACTTCCACTTCGTCAAAACCATGCGTGGGAGTTTTTCTTAATAGGCTTTTGAATCTATCCCATGCATGACCTAGTATTTCCTCCATGCCTTGTCTGAATGAAGAGATCTCTTGCTTCCCTTTGTTGATTTTAGAGCTTTGTTGCTGCCATTGTTGTTGTGGTTGGTTCTCAAATTGTTCGGCAGCTTGCCAAAATTGGCTTTGATCCATGCTTGAGTGAGGTTCCCACCAGTGGTTGAGATTACTTTGGTAGAATTGAGTGCCCATATAGTTAAATTCTTGTCTGAATTGCATCCTCAAAGCATTAGGCACAAAACCCTAGAAATAATTATTAGCACAAAAAGATAGAAAAGAGAAGAAATAATCAAAGGATATAAAGATAAGAAGATAGGAAATAAAAACAGAAAAATAAAAACATAAAATAAAATAAAATAAAAACAAAAAAATAAAATAAAATAAAATAAAATAAAATAATAACTCAAATATAAACAGAAAATAAAAACTGAAAATAAAAACAGAAAACAAAAATTCGAAATTTAAATTTAAAATTCAAAAACAAGTCAAAGATAATCAATAATCACACAAATAAACTAGTTAAACCACGAGTCCCTGGCAACGGCGCCAAAAACTTGATGACAAATTTATGAACACCGAAAAACGGCGCCACAAACTTGTTTAACCCTCGGCAAGTGTGACCGAATCGTATCAAGTAATAAAACTAGGTAAGACCAAGTATCGTTTTCCCAAAGGACTCACGACCTAGTTAGTTATCTGATTTGTTGATTATTTAAGGCTTGTGAACGATTGATTGTAGGTTTTTAATGCAAAAGACAATAATTAAACATGTATGCATGAATTTGATCAATGGAAAAAAGAGTAAAACAAACACGTAATGAATTAAATGGATGAGTATGTTGTTGGGGTTATCAATTTCATCTTATCCACTCTCATATACTTTAGGAATTCATCATTCTTTTCATCGATTGCTAATGCCACTCTCTAAATCACCTTGGAAGAAGGCCTATCCTTAATTACGAGTTCATACAATTCCTATCATTCCTAGTAATTAATTCTGAAGTGCAGGAGCTTAAAAAGGCAACCAATATGCTATTGGGACAAATTCCTCGGATCAAGATTTCCCCGTACGTTCCTATATCGACAAAATCAATAATCATGGCAATGAATGAGTTAAACAAAGCAAGCATTAAGCAAAGAGGAAAAACCCTAACTAATGATGAAAGAAAGCATAAATCTTAAAGTAAGATGTTAAAACAAATTCCATATATGAGAGTTTCACAAGACTACATTGATTCCCCAACAATAATACAAGGTTTAGTTCACCATATTCATGGTGAAACTAGATGAACAATAATGAAAGAATGAAAGATAAAACCCTAGAAAGGTGAAGAGGTAGCCTAAGCATCCAAGATCTTCCTTCAAGGGATGGAAAATAGAATGTTTGCTTCGTCCCAGCCAAAGATACAAACCCTAGGAACACCTAAAGCTTATAGACTATTCGTAAAATTACAGAAAAGTGGGCCCAAGCCCAAAATAGTGCCGCTCAGCGGTAAACTACCGCTCAACGGTAAGTGCGTGAGTTGTTTTTCTCCCCTCAACGGCCTTTTCACCCCTCAGCGGAGCCAACATGGGTTTCTGAGTGTCGCTCAACGGTAAACTGTCGCTGAGTGGTAGTTGCGGCTTATCCTTTTGCACTTTTTGATGTCTTTTCTGATTCCATCTCTATCCTTCTTCACTTCTTTCACCAAATTCACCTTAAAACCTGCATAAAACACTAAAATCAAGCATAAACCTGTCCAGCTCTCTTATTTCCGAAAATATGAACAAAAGCATGATTCCAAGCTAGTTTCTAAGTGTTAAAGGTTGCTTTTAGTATCAATTTTAAGCATGAAAATAACAGTTTTTCAACCTTTAACAGTTTGGGGTTGTGATAACAGTTGAAAAACTGTTATTTTCATGCTGAAAATTGATACTAAAAGCAACCTTTAACACTTAGAAACTAGCTTGAAATCATGATTTTGGTCATATTTTTAGAAATAAGAGAGTTGGACAGGTTTATGCTTGATTTCAGTGTTTTATGCAGGTTTTAAGGTGAATTTGGTGAAAGAAGTGAAGAAGGATAGAGATGGAATCAGAAAAGACATCAAAAAGTGCAAAAGGAGAAGCCGCAACTACCGCTCAGTGGCAGTTTACCGCTGAGCGGCACTCAGAAACCCACATTGGCTCCGTTGAGGGGTGAAAAGGCCGCTGAGGGTAGAAAAACAACTCACGCACTTACCGCTGAGCGGTAGTTTACCGCTGAGCGACACTATTTTGGGCTTGGGCCTAATTTTCTGTAATTTTACGAATAGTATATAAGCTTTAGGTGTTCCTAGGGTTTGTATCTTTGGCTGGGACGAAGCAAACACTTTCTTTTCCACCCCTTTGAAGGAAGATCTTGGATGCTCAGGCTCCCTTTTCACCTTTCTAGGGTTTTATCTTCCATTCTTTCATTATTGTTCATCTAGTTTCACCATGAATATGGTGAACTAAACCTTGTATTGTTGTTGGGGAATCAATGTAGTCTTGTGAAACTCTCATATATGGAATTAATGTTTTAACATCTTACTTTAAGATACATGCTTTCTTTCATCATTAGTTAGGGCTTTTCCTCTTTGCTTAATGCTTGCTTTGTTTAACTCATTCATTGCCATGATCATTGATTTTGTCGATATGGGAACGTACGGGGAAATCTAGATCCGGGGAATTTCTGCCAATAGCATATTGGTTGCCTTTAAGCTCCTGCACTTCAGAACTAATTACTAGGAGTGGTAGGAATTGTATGAACTCGTAATTAAGGATATGCCTTCTTGCAAGGTGATTTAGAGAGTGACATTAACATTGATGAAAAGAATGATGAATTCCTAAGGTATATGAGAGTGGATAAGATGAAATTGATAACCCCAACAACATACTCATCCATATAATCCATTACGTGTTTGTTTTACTCTTTTTGCCATTGATCAAACTCATGCATACATGTTTAATTATTGTCTTTTGCATTAAGAACCTACAATCAATCGTTCACAAGTCTTAAATAATCAACAAATCAGATAACTAACTAGGCCGTGAGTCCTTTTGGAAAACGATACTTGGTCTTACCTAGTTTTATTACTTGATACGATTCGGTCACACTCTCCGATTGTTAAACAAGTTTGTGGCGCCATTTTTCGGTGTTCATAAATTTGTCATCAAGTTTTTGGCGTCGTTGCCGGGGACTCGTGGGTTAACTAGTTTATTTTTGTGATTATTGATTATCTTTGACTTGTTTTTGAATTTTGAAATTTGAATTTCTGTTTTTATTTTCTGTTTTTTGATTTTATTTGATTTGATTTGATTTGATTTGATTTGATTTTATTTTATTTTCTGTTTTTATTTTTCGCTTATTATTTTTTTTGTTTTCTGTTTTTATTTTTCTGTTTTTATTTTATCTTCTTATCTCTGATGTTATATCTATTTTCTCTATCTTTTTGTGCTAACAAATATTTTCTAGAGTTTTGTGCCTAATGTTTGCAGGATGCAATTTGGACAAGAATTTAATTATATGGGCACTCAATTTCTACTAAGGGAATTTCAACCATTGGTGGGAACCTCACTCAAGCATGAATCAAAGTCAATTTTGGCAAGCTTGCGAACAATTTAAGAATCAATCACCATAACAATGGCAGCAACAACCCTCTCTATCAGGAAGAAGGATAACGTTGGAGGAGGCAGTTCAACACTACATACAGATACCTAATTATCATCACAAAAGCACTCAAGCTGTCGAAGAGTTTGATAGGCCATCACCACAACAATGGTCGCCACCACAACAATGGCAGCAACAACCCTTTCTATCAGAAAGTTTGGATGGTTTCGATGACACCCTTCAACGATTTTTGAAAAATTCCGACTCTATTCAGAAAAGCATTGAAGAATCATGTCAAAGGATGGAGATGCACCTTCGTTACATTAGTCAGAGATTGAATGTTAAGGTTAATACTGAAGTTAACCCTAAGGAGGAAGGGCAAGCCATTGTCACTGAAAGTGACAAGATTCTTGACGAGAAAAAAATAGGGGGAGATGAGGAAAAGATAGAGAGAAAAGAAAAAGAAGAGTTGAGTGAGAAAGATAAAGATGAAGAAAAAGAAAAAGAAGTAGTTGAGAGAGAAGAGAGAAAGAAAATTTGTGTGAAAATAAAGAAGTTGAAAAGAAAAAGAAAAGGGAGGAAAAAAATAGGAGAAAAGAAAAAGAGAAAATTTAGTGAGAGGAAAAGGAAGAAAAAGAAGATGAGAGGAAAGAAGAAGAAATCATATGAAAAATCCCATCCTCATCTAAAGAAGAATCATAGGAAGGAAAAGAAATTTAAGTGCTTTATGGAAATCTTCAAGAAATTGGAGATCAAAGTTCCTCTGATTGAGACATCGCAACAGGTTCCTTGTTTTATCAAATTCCTGAAGAAGTTCAGTAGAAAGAAGAAAAAGAAGAAAGAACATGAGCTTTATTGGGTCAAGCTAGTGACGTTAAAAGAGCGCTTGCTGGGAGGCAACCCAGTGATTTAAGAACTTTTAATTTTTGTTTTGGTGATGTAATTTTGAACTTTTGGGTATTTTTGTTTTTGTTATAAGTTTGTTACAGGGTTTACATCTACTGATGGATGTTAGGCGGAACAGTATCTACTGAAGGATACTATGTTTGTACACACCTACTGATGGGTGTTGGTAAGAAATATTTGCACCTACTAATGGGTGTTGGAGGATTTTGGGTCAGGCTCGTGACGTTAAACAAGCGCTACCTGGGAGGCAACCTAGTTGATTAATTTTATCTGTATTGTTTGTTTTAATTCTGTTTTTGTTGCATGATAGGGTTGTGCATGAGTGATCTGAGAATATTATTGCAGGGAGCCAGTTGGGGGTATGTTTAGGACGCATTTAGGTTAAGCTAAGGAGAAGGAGAGCACTTCCCGTAAGTGCCGTTGAGCGGCAAACTACCGCTGAGCGGTAGTGTCGCAAACAGGGCTTAGGTTGCCCCTCAGTGGAACCCGAGCCCATTAGGGGTATTTTTATACCCTAAGCTGCGCCTTGGCCTTTCTTTTTAGATTCTTCTCTGCACTCACTCCTACATACGTTTCCAAGGTTTTCTACAACTTTTCCCTCATCCCTTTTGAGAAAATCTCTTTTCCACTCACTTTCTCACTTGTTGTCCATCTAAGTTTAGGGTTGGGAGAGAGCATCATTGATGGGGATGAGTTTTTCAAAGCACTAAAACAGGATTTGTTTTATCATTCACTTTTGTTTTAGAATAGGGTTTGATGTACTCAATTGGAAACTTTATATGTTATGATGGTTTGCTTATGATTGTGATTGTGTGATAAGTAATGTCTGATGATGCTTTGATATGGATTGATGTTGAGATGTACACATTACATGCTTATACAGGTGGTTCACAAGCTTCATGAACAAATGCAAGTTATTGTGATTGTGATTGTCATATTAAGCAGGATGTGTATGTCAAATGGGAATGAGCTTAGATATGAGGTTTTGAGCTCCAGAATTTTTGTGATTGAGTGCTATTACTTTGAAAGCATGAATGACTTTGCCCAGGTTTGCTATGATTGAATTACTTGCTTGTTTGCATTATATGAACAAGACCGTTTGTTGGTAGCCCTTATATTAGCCAAGTTGCATGAAATAAGCCACAAAAGAGAACATTATGTGTTCTATCATTTGAACCCTTAGCCTTCAACATAAATTTAAAACCCTTGTTGAAAGCTTTACCTTGAGTTAAGTAGAAAATATTGTGTGGTATTGACAAATGTTCAAGTTTTGGGTTGTTGGAAAATAGAAAGGGAATTTGAAAGCATTGAGCTAAGAGCTAAGAATTAAGTATGTAAAAGGAGAAAGAAAAGAAAGAAAAGAAAAGAAAAAGCAAAGCTCAATGCAAATGAAAGTTGGGAAAAGTAAGAATGATTGTGTTTATATGATTCTCTTAACTCAAGGGTTTTGTGATCTAGAAAAACCAATTTTCTTGTTAGCCCAGCCACATTATAAGCCATTGAAAGTCCTTGTGATGATGCATGCATGTGAATTTATTTGATTATGGTTAAATGAAAGGCAAAGTCAATTCATGTGACACTGTCATAGTAGAGTGAATGAGTGATTACCTGTTATACACTTGTGTTTGAGTGAAACACTTTACCTAGTGAGGAAAGATTCCTTGAGCACATGAACATCTTTGCTTAGTTGATTGATCATTCATGAAAAATAGCATTTGTTGGATATTAAGTGCTTTAGTGAACACCCAAAGCATGTGCATGTCTTGATTAAAATCTTTGTCATGAGTTTAATTGAAGTTTTTACTTATCTTGAAAAGAGGATTTTTGAATGAGTGAACCATTGTATAGATTGGTAGAAGATTGAGTTACATTTTGTTTGCTTGAGGACAAGCAAAGTTCTAAGTTTGGGATTGTGATAACAGTTGAAAACCTGTTATTTTCATGCTTAAAATTGATACTAAAAGCAACCTTTAACACTTAGAAACTAGCTTGAAATCATGATTTTGGTCATATTTTTAGAAATAAGAGAGCTGGACAGGTTTATGCTTGATTTCAGTGTTTTATGCAGGTTTTAAGGTGAATTTGGTGAAAAAAGTGAAGAAGGATAGAGATGGAATCAGAAAAGACATCAAAAAGTGCAAAAGGAGAAGCCGCAACTACCGCTCAGGGGCAGTTTACTGCTGAGCGGCACTCAGAAACTCAAGTTGGCTCTGCTGAGGGGTGAAAATGCCGCTGAGGGGGAAGAATCAACTCACGCACTTACCGCTGAGCGGTAGTTTACCGCTGAGCGACACTATTTTGGGCTTGGGCCTAATTTTCTGTAATTTTACGAATAGTATATAAGCTTTAGGTGTTCCTAGGGTTTGTATCTTTGGCTGGGACGAAGCAAACACTTTCTTTTCCACCCCTTTGAAGGAAGATCTTGGATGCTCAGGCTCCCTTTTCACCTTTCTAGGGTTTTATCTTCCATTCTTTCATTATGGTTCATCTAGTTTCACCATGAATATGGTGAACTAAACCTTGTATTGTTGTTGGGGAATCAATGTAGTCTTGTGAAACTCTCATTTTCAGAATTAAGGTTTTAACATCTTACTTTAAGATACATGCTTTCTTTCATCATTAGGGCTTTTCCTCTTTGCTTAATGCTTGCTTTGTTTAACTCATTCATTGCCATGATCATTGATTTTGTCGATATGGGTACGTACGGGGAAATCTATATCCGGGGAATTTCTCCCAATAGCATATTGGTTGCCTTTAAGGTCTTGCACGTCAGAACTAATTACTAGGAATGCTAGGAATTGTATGAACTCGTAATTAAGGATAGGCCTTCTTGCAAGGTGATTTAGAGAGTGGCATTAACATTGATGAAAAGATTGATGAATTCCTAAGGTATATGAGAGTGGATAAGATGAAATTGATAACCCCAACAACATACTCATCCATATAATCCATTACGTGTTTGTTTTACTCTTTTTGCCATTGATCAAACTCATGCATACATGTTTAATTATTGTCTTTTGCATTAAGAACCTACAATCAATCGTTCACAAGTCTTAAATAATCAACAAATCAGATAACTAACTAGGCCGTGAGTCCTTTGGGAAAACGATACTTGGTCTTACCTAGTTTTATTACTTGATACGATTCGGTCACACTTGCCGAGGGTTAAACAAGTTTGTGGCGCCGTTTTTCGGTGTTCATAAATTTGTCATCAGGGGGAGGGGGTGGGGGTGGGGGTGGGTGTGGGTGTGAATTGGTGATTTATAAAAATGAATGATTTTCAAATCTTTTTGCGAAGTTAGAATGATCTTTAAAACTTTCTTGTGATGTAAGTAAATGCGTATGCAGTTTAAAGTAAAAGAGATAGGGAAACAAGAACAAACACAAGGTTTTTATCCTGGTTCGGCCTTAATGCCTACATCCGGTCACCCTTCCAGTCAACCTTAGATTGAAGGATATTTCACTATAATGATTTGAGAATTACACCAAAGGTTTTATAGTGAACACACCTTCACAATGTAAAGACCTTTCCCATTCACAATCAAATATAGAAAAGAAAACACCTGCGCACATAGAACCATACGTTCTTGTTGTAGAAACCCTTTGAGATACCCCACTTAAAGTCCAAGAGCTCCTCATTCTTCTTTCTGTCGCGCACGACCAGGGACACAACACAATCAACAAGTGCAAAAACCTTTTCTGATCACAACAAATACACCTCAGTGGTGCGAATAAGATCAACCAGTCAAAATCTCAAATTTCCTCTCAAGAATCCTTCAAGTTTCTTCAAGATCTTCACTTCTTAATTCTTGGAGCATCTATGTAATCTGTAAATCTTTCTCAGATAAAAAACTATCAGATATCAAAGTGTACAATTGATCAAAGGTCTTGTTGATTTACAAGCAATGCGTCAATTTATAATTTTGATCATGTCAAACACAAAGTAATCGTTTATGTTAGTAATGTAATCGGTTACATAAAAACCAGGTGTAACAGAATTACAACAAACACAACTTTTATTTGAATGTACAATTAATGTAATTGATTTGCATTTAATGTTAGTTAAACATACTTAAAAATATGACCGTTATGGGAGTTATGACTAAGCTGAAAACATTTTTTAAAAGATAACAAACTTAATTGATTACATAGAATGTGTAATCGATTAAGCTTAACACTTAAACAAAATTTGAAAACTTTTTCTCTTTAAACAACACATTTGAAAAAGATCTATGCAAAAACACGAGTTTTAATCGATTTAATACTTAATGTAATCGATTCAAACTTGATGTTTTGTCACAGTTCAAAACATAAGCTATCTGATAACCTTAATTGATTACAACAAAACTGTAATCGATTATGTCATGCAAATATGCTTTTGTGCTTGTGGTTTTCATCACACATAACATACAATATTCATACAAAAATATAAACACATCATAAGTAGTAGTATGCAGAACCAACAGTATGTCAACATATGCATTTATCAGCAATAAACATTTCCATATTCACATATGTATTTCATCACATAGAACATATTTCTGTAGTGTCATGACAACATCTATGTTGTTAGAGTCAATGTGTTGTCATCATAAAAAAACAAACACATCAGGGAGTGGGTTCAACACTCATATTGCTCCCCCTATCAACAATAAATTTATTTTGAAAAGAAAAATGATGACTCAACATGGAGACAAGCCAACCCGAAGAATTTGGAAAGATGTTCGTATTGAATGTTTTAGGAGTTTGTTATACGATCCTGTCCAGGAAAGAGTACAATCTTTTCTGAATTTGAATTCTCAAGGGGCACAATAAAATAAAATCAGAGAAGAACGCGAAATAAGACATAGATGGAGATGCCACAATCTATTATCTTGATAAGTCAAGGAAGATTCGTCACAAAGATGTTAATCTTTGATAAGAATCATATTTCTAAACCAAGAACCAAGAGAATCCTCTCTCAAAAATGCCAATGCATATACTATGACTCAAAAGTGTCTACATATGTATTTGGTGTCCCTATATATAGGTACAAATGTTTAAGTCACATAAGAAACCCTAAAAGAAAGCCCAAAGACATCAGGTCCAAAAATAACTTGAAAAATAGAAACAGATTGTTTGCAATTAAAATAAAAAATACAATTTATTTAATTTCCTAAATTATTCTTCAATTGTGATGATGATCTTCACGTTCTTTAAATTTCTCTCTTCATGAAAGATTATAAGATTCAATATTCAAGGAGATGTGTTTTGATCTTTGACCTTGTCATAGATCGTTTGAATTGCAAATGTTTTTCTTCAAGTTCTTCTCATATATGTTTAAGGAGATAGTCCTCTATCATACCCTCCTTCTTGAAGAAAATTTATCCTCAAATTCGTACCTTTTGAAGATTCTTTATCAGTTTGTCAATGAGTAAGCAATATATTTTATATGAAATAATAAGCATTTGTAGAGAAAATAATGTTGTTGAAAAGGACAAGACCCATGGAAGAGGAAATTGAAGTGAATTTAAAGTATATAAAAGGTAATGGGAACCAAAGTTAATGTGAGCTAAGGTGTATTGTATGTGTTTGGTGATATAATTTTGATTTGGTGGATTAGTTTATGGTAGTTACATGAAGTGGTCGTGATGAAGATCAAGAGCGAGTCGAAAATGGGGTTTCAGTTTTACAAAGGAAAATCAAGGGTATCAATCTTCATCTTTTTTTATCTTTCACTCACCCTTCTTAGTTGCCTACTTTTGTGCTCTCTCCTCTTTCATTCTATCTATAGAACCTCTAATCTCAAAAAACCTTTATACACACACATACCTTCCTTCAAGAAAGGCATGGAAGATGAAAGCCACACCAATTCACCAAATGGGTTCATCACAACAAGCCCTGAAAGCCCTTCCTTAAAGCCATGCACTACCATAAATTACTCAAACTCAAATGGAGTGCATAACTCAACATTCCAATTACTCAAACTCAAATCATAAATTGCAGTCTTTATACTTATCAAACACTAATTTTTTTATCCAATCTAAACTCACATAAGCCAAGCACCACAGTTTATCCTAAACTTATACATCAGGGATAACAATGCCATTTTCACGAAAACTCAAAGCAACACAAAGAGCAATCATGTACAACATCCATTTTTGTAATGCAATACTTCCTTTCATATATCCTCATAATAATTCATACTCATTTAACCACAAACATTACAAACCATAAGAATTCAAATTCCAATACTACAAGTGTCACCCAAATGAAGATTCATAAACCAATTAAGGACCCCCTTTAATTTTACAAATCCGAATAAAAATAGAGTATCAAAATGGCAAAAGAGTTATATATGAGTTACAAGTAATGAGTACATGTTATCAAAAAGTTTAAATTAAAAGAGTTTTGATCATCATAAAAAAAGGGGAGATTGTTAACAAATATCTTAACTTTAGAAGTTTTGATGATGCCCAAATAAAGTCTCAAGTGCTCTAGTTGCAAAAAGATCTTTCTGAAGATTTGTGTTTTGTGTTAAAGATTTTGTAATATGTATAGGGTTTTATTTGTGATTGATTCCATGTATTGTTTGATTTAAAATTCGTTTCTAAGTCACAAAAATTCTACAATAATCGATTAACACTTAAGATAATTGATTATAACAGAGAGGTTTTTAAGTTTGCTAAAAACTCATTTTGGTCTTTGGAATAATCGATTACCAACCCATGATGATCGATTATCCATAATCATTATGACTTACAATAATCGATTATCACGACTAGCTGTTGGAGTTTTTAGGCATCTTTTTGGCCGTTGTGCATTCATTAAATGCATAATCGATTATCATAAATGGATAATCAATTATTACATGTTAAATATATTATAACAGATTTTTGGAGGTTTCCTTGAGTGAGATCGTTATATATTGATTTGAGTCTCTCATTATAATATACAATAATTCTTTGTGAAGATTCAAAGGAAGTGTTCATCCTTCATGAAACATTCGGAGGAGGTGTTCATTCTTTGTGGCTTTCAGGGGAAGTGAGTTTCATCTCTTGTGGTAACAAGAGAGGTGTTTTCTAAACCTTAGACTTGTCTTTCTTTGTGATTGTAACAATTTATTGATTTTGTGCTAGTGGAAAGTTAATCTCAGACTAGACATAGGATCTTTGTGATTTGAACCAATATAAAAATTATTTGTGCAATTTTCTCTCTTCCTTACTCTCTTTATTATTTTAATTAATTGCTAAGGAAATTAAAATATTAAGAAAATTGTTAAAGGTAGGAATTTTGCAATTAGAAACCAATCACTCTCCTCTTGATTTGTTGTTCACGTTAATTGATGAGTGCATATTTATGCCCACATTTATGTTTTAAAATTCAAATTTTTCATGAGATTCTTGTGCTTAAATGATTGATTTAAAGTGAATTTGTGACAATTGGATTTATTAGGTTTGGGAATTAAAGATGCTTAAAATGTGATTCTTAGTTGCATAAATTATTTTGGATGTTCTAATGTTTATTTGTGTAGTTGAAGTTAGAATTTTATTCATTTAAAGCATGAAATTGAATGGTCAAAGTTGTTCCAATCTGGTCAATGCAAGGCTCCTATGCAATTTTGGAAAGAAAGAGTTGACTAAAGTGCAATTAGAAGAAATTTCTAGACTTCTGTGCAATTTTGAATAAAATAAAAAGGGTTGAAATGTAGTTTTGGGCAAGTTTAAATCTGCTAGATATTTTAAAAGATAATTTGAAGAAAATATATCTTAAGATATTTTATTTGATATTGTTAAATAATTACCTTATTTATCTATATCAATAAAAATCAAAAGATAATATTTGCCAAATCTTTTTGAATCTAGAAAAGATATTATCAAATATTCTCAAAAACTGATTAAATCTGTTGAATATTTGAAAGATATTAGATATAAGATAAAAGATCTTATCAATAGAATATTCAGAGTCCATGCCCAATTAAGCCTATATAAAGAGACCCAGGGGAGGCATAACTCATTAATCCACCACTGCTCTCACTTTTATTTTGCCATGTATTCTACTCCATCCATGGAGGGCTAAGTGTTATGCTGTCGTTGAAGCTGTCAAATTAATACTACTTTTCAAGAAAACTTCAGTATTGCCAAGTAGCATTCAAGAAAGTAGATAGGGTTAAAGTAACACTGAGTCATCTCTCAACGAATACAGAATCATCTTTCAATATTTGAATCTTATGAATGCAATGCAATGCTCAAGAATAAAAGTGATGTTTGGAGAATGTTTAAAGAACAAATAAGAAACTTAAAAACAATTATGATGAAATAGGCTAATTCCACTACTTTTCCAAGATAGAGTCATCATCGGTTATTCACAGATAATTGTTCAATTTATTATTGTTCAAGTTTCAAATTAATTAAAGTACATTCTTAATTAATATGAGGGCGATCATGCAGTTAACCAAAGTAGATTCTCAATCAAATGCAAAACCTTTCTAGATTATTCACAATGAATTCAACCAAAGTACATTCTCAATCAAATCATATTGTGTTTAATCATGTCTATTCTTAAATCTCCTAACCAAATTAAAAGCTAATTAATCAAAGTAAATTCTCAATTAATTATAGTTGAAATTATTACCACCAATCAAAGTACATTTTCAATTGATAGAAAAATCCTGTTTAATCATATGAAAGTTCCTAAATTTGATCAAAGTAGATTCTCAACCAAACCTAGAAACCCTTGAACTCATATGATCAATATGCATGTAGAATCAAACACCATATGATGCAAAAATCATTACTTTTAATATGATTGAGAGATGAAAGACATAAAAGAAGAATAACTCAAATCAATAATCAAAAGAAACAATTGCATTAATTCAACTTAACCTCAAAATCCATAATGAAATTACAATGGAATAGCCTTAGGAGCTTAGTCCTCCATGAATGGAGTGAAACACATGATGGAATAAAAGTGAGAGGAATGGTGAATGCTTGCTTCCAGTGGAGGAGTATGAGAATGAATGAAGTGTGCCTCCTTGGGTCTCTTTATATAGGGCTTGATTGGACTTGCACTTTGAATATACTCTTGATAAAATCTTTTATCTTATACCATATATCTTCCCAATAACTAAAATATTTAGATAATTATAATATTATTTGAAAGAAATTTTCTATTGATATTCACAAATTAAAATAATTCAACAACTGAATTTTATCTTTTAGCCTTTCTAAATTTTCATAAATTACACATAAGCCCTGAAATTTCATCTATCTACACTTTAGCCCCTCATTTCTTTTCTGAAATTTCTCATTGCCCCTTGTTTGACCAGCTTTGACTAGATTCAAACACATTTGACCAGTTTTGACTCAGATGGTCGTAACAAATGATATTCAACACATGGCAACCCTTCCCCACCCAAAAATTAGGGTTTTTGCAGATTGGGGAAATGGCTTGCTGCTTCCCCTGCTGATAACAGTTGAAAATACCGTTATTTGATACTTAACTTTGATACTTAATTTTGATACCAAAAACACCCTTTATGACTTAAAAACTAGCTTGAAATCATGATTTTGCTTTAGTTATGAGAATAAGAGAGTTGAAGGTTTGTTTTACGCTTGATTTTCCTTGTTTTAACAGGAATTAGGATGGTTTGGAAGAAGAGTTGAAGTATCAAGGTGTTGGAACTCAGGAAAAGTTGGAAAATCATCAGAGAGAAGAACCGCAGGTGGCACCTGAGCGCCCTTTTAGAGGCCCTCAGCGCTGAAGTCTCGCCTTGGCGCCTGAGCGCCCTTTTTGTGCTGCTGAGCGCCAGTTAGTACCGCAACTCACGCCTAGGCGTCCTTCTAGGGGCGCTGAGCGCATATGCTTTTGTAGTCATGCCAGGGCGTCTAAGTTGGAGCGTTGAGCGCCAGTTTCGTGGGCTTGGACTTTTTTTTTGCTCTATTTAAGGATTTGGACGTCCTAGGCTTTGTATCTTTTGACAGAAGAGGCACAAAAACACTCTCTTGGAGGCAGATTTGGAGGCGGAAGCTCCTATCTTCAACTTTTAGGGTTTTTCTATTTCATTCTTTTCCATTATTCATCCAGTTTCACCATGTCTATGGTGAACTAAACTTCAATTGTTGTTGGGGAAACGATGTAGTCCTTTGAAACTCTCATGTATTGAATTGATTCTTATTTTAAATGCTTTGTTCATTAATTGTTAGGGTTTTTCTTCTATACTCTATGCTTGCTTTGTTTAACTTATTCATAGCATGATAATTGATTTTGTCGATATGGACACATATGGGGAAATCTAGATCTGGGGAATCTCTCCCAAAAGCAGTATTGCCTAGACATAGGGATATGGGGGTTGATTGCCTTTAAGCTTTTGTTCGTTTATAATGCAGAATTAATTGCTAGGGAGACAAGACATTGTAAACTAGTAATTAAGGATAAGTTTTCTTCACCGAGACATCGGGTCTAAAGTAAATTAGAAAGTGACATTAACATTAATCAAGAAGACAAATTCATAAATACATGAGTGGATAGGATAAGTCGAACCCCCAACAACATAACCATTTTACAAATCAATCACCTGTGCATTTTTAATGTCAATTGATTAATGATCACAGTTCAAAAACTGTTATTTTCATGCTTAAATTTGATACTAAAAGCAACCTTTAACACTTAGAAACTAGCTCGAAATCATGCTTTTGGTCATATTTTTAGAAATAAGAGAGTTGGACAGGTTTATGCTTGATTTCAGTGTTTTATGCAGGTTTTAAGGTGAATTTGGTGAAAGAAGTGAAGAAGGATTGAGATGGAATCAGAAAAGACATCAAAAAGTGCAAAAGGAGAAGTCGCATCTACCGCTCAACGGCAGTTTACCGCTGAGCGGCACTCAGAAACTGACGTTGGATCCGCTGAGGGGTGAAAAGGCCGCTGAGGGGAGGAAAATGACTCACGCACTTAACGCTGAGCGGTAGTTTACCGCTGATCGGCACTATTTTGGGCTTGGGCCTAATTTTCTGTAATTTTACGAATAATATATAAGCTTTAGGTTTTCCTAGGGTTTGTATCTTTGGTTGGGACGAAGCAAACACTCTCTTTTCAACCCTTGAAGGAAGATCTTGGATGCTTAGGCTACCTCTTCACCTTTCTAGGGTTTTATCTTTCATTCTTTCATTATTGTTCATCTAGTTTCACCATGAATATGGTGAACTAAACCTTGTATTGTTGTTGGGGAATCAATGTAGTCTTGTGAAACTCTCATATATGGAATTTGTTTTAACATCTTACTTTAAGACTTATGCTTTCTTTCATCATTAGTTAGGGTTTTTCCTCTTTGCTTAATGCTTGCTTTGTTTAACTCATTCATTGCCATGATCATTGATTTTGTCGATATGGGAACGTACGGGGAAATCTAGATCTGGGGAATTTCTCCCAATAGCATATTGGTTGCCTTTAAGCTCCTGCACTTCAGAATTAATTACTAGGAATGCTAGGAATTGTATGAACTCGTAATTAAGGATAGGCCATCTTGACAAGGTAATTTAGAGAGTGGCATTAACATTGATGAAAAGATTGATGAATTCCTAAAGTATATGAGAGTGGATAAGATGAAATTGATAACCCCAACAACATACTCATCCATATAATTCATTACGTGTTTGTTTTACTCTTTTTGCCATTGATCAAACTCATGCATACATGTTTAATTATTTTCTTTTGCATTAAAAACCTACAATCAATCGTTCACAAGTCTTAAATAATCAACAAATCAGATAACTAACTAGGCCGTGAGTCCTTTGGGAAAACGATACTTGGTCTTACCTAGTTTTATTACTTGATACGATTCGGTCACACTTGCCGAGGGTTAAACAAGTTTGTGGCGCCGTTTTTCGGTGTTCATAAATTTGTCATCAATTAACACTTGCATTCATGTTTATTTTCTGCATTTTAAACCAAAAGATTTTGTTCTCAAGTCATATTTAATCAAGAAATCACATAACTGTTTATGCCGTGAGTTTCTTCAAAAACGATACTTGGTCTTACCATATTTATTACTTGATACGATTCGGTACACTTACCGAGGTCCTAACACCTGCATTGTCATGATGCAACGCGGTGTTTGATGTAAGACCCGGATAAAATAAAAATAATTTTTATTTTTAGTTTTATAATTCTAATAATAAATATTTAATTATAGTATGATATGTTACCAATGAGGAGCATTGGTGTTTTGAAGTTAATAATTTTGATGATGTTACAAAGTGAAGAATAAGAAGACTTCTGTTGTATGAGTTTAAAAGCATTTCTGCGTAAGAGAAGACATTAAGACCGAATGGTAGAAGGCATGACCAAAACCGAACGGTAGAAGACGTGAAGGAGATCGAGCGGTTGGAAGGTGAAGTGGATAGAAAGAATTGAACCTGGTAACCGAGCATAAGCATGACTGAGACCTAACGACCAATATCAGTCAACGGACGAACGCATATGCAGACCGAACGCCTACACACAGGATGAACACTAGACGAACACAGTTCAAGACCGAACGAAGTTGAACATTGGTGAAACTCAATTGAATATCGAATGGTCACTAACAATGGCTGAACAAAAGTTGAGGACCGAACGATGTTGAACACAGTTGAAGGCTGAACACTACTAAAAGGCTGAATGGCGCATAACAATTCAAGGCCGAACGGTCGAAGAGTTAAATATCCTATCTGTTTCAAGTCTCACATATAATCAATTATCACATACAATAATTGATTATCACTGGCAATTGTAATGCATCTTTTCATTTTTGGACCAATATGCTATATATATCTTTGCCAAACACTTTAGAAAATAACTTTATGAATTTGAGAATACAGTGAAGTTTGAGGAAGTTCTCAAGTGCTAGTTCATTGCTCTTGTCAAGTCTTTTGAATAGGAGAAACTCGCGCTTTGTGTGTCAAAGGTCGGAGCGATTCTCTTCAAGTTGGCACAGTTTTTGCTTCTGGTTCGTTTATCTAAGGAAAGTGTTCCGGTTTGTTTGTCGAAGAAAGGTTCTTGCTGCACTCTTCTGGTTCATTTGTCGAAGAAAGGTGTTTTTGTTATTGTTATTTTCGATTCACTTTCATTGTAATTGTGAAACTATTTTAGTGAAAAAGTTAATCAATATTCATAGTGATTAACGACTGGATGTAGAATCTTTTGATTCGAACCAGGAAAAAAAATTTTGTGTGATTTTTCTACTCCCTACACTCTTTATATTTGCTGCTCATCAATTGTTCGATAAAACGCTTATAAGAAAATTAATGGAACCATTTTTTTAATTGACCGAACACGCTTTCTGTAATTATTTTTATTCCGCTGCACGACTCGAAGATATTAGTTGTACTAAGCAACATGATATTGGGTGATAAAAGTGTTTAGGAGTTGTATAAAAATTAATAGTTTTTATTTTGATTTTGGAAATGTACTGAAGAAAGGGTTAAATACAAATATTTGCACTAGTAGTTCAATTAGGTAGTGTTGTTCTAGTGGTTGTCTGCTTGCATGTTTGTTGTAGTGTGCTGTGTTTGATAACTTTTTGGCAAGTATACCAAATCGTTCCAAGTAATATAGAGTAAGTTCAAAGTATCGTTCTCCTAAGGGACTTGTGCAACACATGACAATTCTTCCTTTTATAACTCAATTAGACATCAAAGTGTACAAAAAAACACAAAAAACTATTTTTGGTATTTTATCAAACAGTTGGTGTGCAAGGAATTTATATTTAAAAGAAACTTCGTTGGAATTGGGTTTCATGAACCATATGAATATAAAACTCTGTTCAATATTTCATTACTTCATTCAAACATTCACATCAAGGCATACTAGTCCTAATTCCTTAACAACTAGTTCTAAATTAATATATTAAAATGATAATCCCTTAGTCAATTTAATATACAATTTGCATTAAGTCCGATGTTTAAGAATAATCAAGTTATTGAGTTTATCCCTAGATCCCAAATCACTTAAGTGCTCTATCTACGTTCGTTCATGTTCAAAGTTACTTTCCAGTAATCAAAGACATTCAAATAACATTATATTTTCATACAATGATAAATAAATTCAAGAAAGAGCATATGAACGAACAACTATATATTGAGAAGGAAAATTACAGTGAGTTCATTACATCCAATCCCAACGAAAGAGAAATTTAACTACTCTTAGTCATCTAAAACGTACACATTTAAAGCAATCCCTTGTAACAATGGTGTCTTGATACCTTGAAGTAGTCTCCGGAAGTTCCTGAGATGTTTTCGTTTCTTTCTTTTGTCCGAAACTTCTATTCGAAGATGATGTTTATGTCGCTTTGTCACGTCTTTTAAAGCCACTTAAATTCATTAATTCGCTCAGCGCACATGTATTGGTGCGCTATGCGAATTTTCTTAACTGCTGCACTTTAACTGATGTTATTCGCTCAGCGCACAGGTACTGGTGCGCTATGCGAATTTTCTTCTTCTGGTAGTGCGAATTTTGGCTTTCGCTTTGCGAAAATTGGTTGACAGAGTCTAAATAATATACCATTTCCTGTACAATATTTTACATAACAATCTACTACCTATTACAACTTTTCAATGAGGAACAACATGAATAATTACAAGATTGAGCTCATTTATAAGTATAAAAATAACTCTTTTTCACACTTATCAGTGTTCAATTCCTGTATGCTACCTTGCTAAGCTTTAGTTTTTTTTTTTTTTAACTAGTACATGGTTGACTATTTTATGGTGTGTTTAGTACATGGTTGACTATTTTGTGTGGTTTGATTGACTTGTAATTATTTTGATGATTACTTTATTATGGTCTTGTGAATGTATAATATATACAAATTTGTCGTTTGGTTGTGTGAGTGCAATATTGTTTATTTCTTGTAGAATTGGGTGTAAGTTGTGGTGCTCGGTGAAGCTCTTGGAAGAGTGGTGGGAGTAGCACTAGTACTTGCCCGGTGAAGCTCTCTGAGGGTAGAGTGGTGGGGTGAAGCTCTAAGAGAGTGGTGGGAAGTGGTGTACTTACCGGTGAAGCTTTCTAGAGAGTGGTGGGAATTGTCATTGTGTAATAATGTGGTAAAGTGTATCGGTCGATGAAGCTCTTTAAGTTTTGGTGTGAATTGTTTACCTTGACGAAATAATGATATAATATTATGTTGGTGACTTTGATTCTAATAGTGTGGGTGTTAGTGATTTGATGTGTTGTCATGTAAAGATGTGTGTAGGAGTACAATTGTATATACTATTCAGAAATCTTATTCTAAGTTGATGTTGAATACTTATGTATGTTATATGACTTGTTTCTGTTAGCTCACCCTTGCATGTTGTGGTTGTGATTTCCACCTGTGATGATCGTACTTGTACGGGAGTAGATGTTGTTACGGAAGTTGCTAAAGCGGCGAGATACATGGGAGAACTAGGACTTTAATTCCAATGCTAATAGTTTTGTAATTTGATTCTATGAATGCTTATAGTTACATTTGATTTATGAACTTTTTTAAATTAAGTTAGGTTTAAACCCTCGGATGGTCTTTGTATTTGTATGGGAATATCAGGTGGGTCCTCATATTTCCAACTGTCTCAATTGGGTCCATATATTTGCAAAATATCTCAATTGGGTCCAAATATTTGCAACATTGAGCCAATTTTACCCTAACCATTAAGTTGTCACAAACGACATTAGTTGGTGCTGACGTGGTGTAGAATTAATACGCTGATGTCAAATTATTTTATTACGTGGTTTTTTTTAATTTAAGAGATTATGACATGACAACGCTTGGTCGTTCTCTTCTTCTCCTTCGTTTTGATCTTCTATCTCGCGCATTTTTGGTGGCTTGCGGCAGCGTGTTGAGCGTTCTTCTTCTTTCCCCTCTTTTTTTGTTGGTTCTGTTCAAAAGTTGCAGGTGAGAGCATAATTGCTGTAACAGTGATAATGCGACTCAGGGAGGCGTCCTTTCTTTCTTCTTCGTTGGGCCTGGTAGAGTTCCTCCTTTCTCTTGGTGCGACGAGGCATTTTGGGTGGATGATTTTGATTCCCTGTTCTGCAGGTTTTGATTCATGGCGCAATCCTCTTCCTCTTCTAAGATTGCGATTAGGGTTTCAGTTGTTCCTGAGGATTTGGGGGGTTTTTTTATATTTTTTTAATTAATAAAATATCCACCTCAGCACATTTTAACACCGTTTGTGACAACTTAACGGTTAGGGTAAAATTGACTCAATTTTGCAAATATTTGGACCCAATTGAGATATTTTGAAAATATATGGACCCAATTGAGACAGTTGAAAATATGAGGACCCACTTGAGATCTGCGAGGGTTTAAACCAAAAATGAAAGTTTGTTTAAGATTGCATCTCGCTAGTTAAATTTTTTAAAGGTTAAACTCATTCGGAGGTCCCCATTTTCGTGGGGTTGTCCCGGTTACATCCCCGTCTGTTAAGTTTTGCCAACTAAGTCCTTAATATTGAAAAATTGAATCAATTGGGTCCCTGCCGTTAAATCAACTTAACAGGGTTAAGTTTTTGCTTAGTTGTGAGGGTGACGTGGATAATTTTGGAGACGTGGCGTGCATAGACCCTTATACGTGGCTTTTTATTAATGAAACCCTTGTATGTGGCATTTTCTAAATGAAACATTTAAAAAATTGGGGTTTTTCCGACAGATTTTAAAATTAGGGTTAATTGAAGTCTGAATTGAGAAGAGAAAATCTGAAGCTTCAAATTGGCACGACGTCAACCATGGAAGTATCTCCGTTCTGCATTCATCATCAAGCCCAGATTCATGTGCAAACAGAAACCAACCCAGAATTGCGCCTCCGCATCAACAACTAAAAATCACCATCTTCATCAGAGAAAAGCAAATTCGCGCAACAGCCCAAGAACCTCAAATCAAACCCTACAAAGAACCCTAAGCACAAATTTCATCTACCCCTCTTCTTAATCTCGCGCCACTCAAACCTTCATCCCGCAACCATGGCAACCAATCAAACCAGAATCGCGTCACCCAGGAAACCATCAACATCAGTCCAATTCACTGAAGCCTTGACAAAACGCGAGCAGCCGCCGAAGAAGCAAGAGAGTATTTTCCCCTTGCCAATATGAAACCCTAATTGATGAAACCCTTGCACAGACCGCTTCAGATTTTCTCTACCATGGGCTTCAGTCTTTGTCTGTTGGTAAGTGCACGAATCTTGATGATATGGGGTTGATTGAAATTGCCAGAGAGTGTTCCAGGCTGGTTAGCACCGCCGCGAGAATCGAGAACTCCTTGCGTCGTCGCGAGACCACGCCATGAGAGCTCCAACGCCTTCGTTTCTCCTCCTCGAGCAATTGCGAGAATCATAAAATGTTTCATAAAAACCCCAATTTTTAAAATGTTCTTTTAGGAAAATGCTTCATGATTATTAAAAACCACGTATAACGCTCTCTGCAAGCCACGTTTGAAATTACATCCACGACACCCTCACAGGTCATCAAAAGCTTAACGGGGTTAAGTTGATTTAACGGCAGGGACTCAATTGAGTCCATTATTCAATAAAAAAGATCAAATTGGCAAAAATGAAAAGACGGGGGTGTAACTGAGACAACCCCACGAAAATAGGGACCTAGGTTTAACCTTTTTTAAAAAGTTGTTGTAAACTAGTGTCATCCCAATCCATAAATTTTAGGGAACTTGGGTTTAACATTTGGGGCGAACTGGGAAGAATGAAAATGACGAGAACGAAGCGAACTTGGCTGGCAAAGGTCCTCCCATTCTGAACGGTGAACTCGCACTGAATCGCGATTGGATTTTTTCTTGTAGGTGCAAGAACATAGCTTCGTGCGTGATGAGTGGAGGCGCAATGTGGGAGATGACGAACTGTTTTTTTTTTTTAATTTGGGAATTGCAAGTGAATGACGATGGTGGATGGAGAAGATGAAATCGCTATCTGGTGGAGGATCTCGTGGCTAAAGGTGAAGGAACGCCACAAGGCAAATGCGAATCTGGGTTTTCTGGTTCTTGTTGTTTCTTCAGGTTGAGGTTGTTGGTGAGGATGATGATGGTCAAAACGCGAGGCTTGCAAGATTCTGGGTGCTGTCGTCATGGTCGTTCGCGCTAGGGTTTCTAGAGACGGTGGTCGTGGTGGCAGCGCGACAAGGAAGGTCGCGATTTGGGGTCCTTTCCTTCTGCAGGTGCGTTAATGGCGAAGGATGAAGGAATTGCGACTGGTATTTTGCAATGGTAGCGGCACTTTCTGTTTCTGATTTTGGTTGCAGATGGTGCGCGAGAAGCTTGGTGGCCTGAGAGAGAAAATGCAATGGCAGCACAGTGATGATGATGGCGAACTGGGTTCTCTGGCGCAACAGAAGAGAGAAGACGCTTTGGTGGTGACGGCCTTGCGGCGGCGTGGTTGTGAAGGCTAGCGACGGCGGTGGATGGTAGGTTGGGTGGTGGCAGAGCAGTGCAGTGACACGAGATAGTTGACAGTAGAGGAGGATTAGAGTTTGTGATTAGAGAAGGTGATGACGTGTCAAGCGTGTTGATGTGGCAGCACGACATTGGCTAAATCTGTGTATGGTGGATGTGGCAACATCTGATAAAATCTGGCTTAATTAGTGGTAGGAGGGGTAGGAGTAGGAAACTTAGGGAGGTATAGGAGAAAAGGCTTAGTATTTGGGCGTGATTGTTGGGCCTGTTTCAGAAATAGGAGTGTATGTAGGGATTTTAAGGAGATGCAAGGGTAAAGACTGTCTGTTTGGCCCATTTTATATTAGAGGGTTACTCCCTACACCACCCCACATTGCTCCCTGCACCACCACATTTTTAAAAAATTCAAAAACTATCCTTTATATTTTAAAAATTCAAAATACTTCAACAGATGTGCCTACATCCGTTCAAGTTTTTTTTTTAGTTTTTCGTTTATTAATTTAATATTTTTATATAATTAATTAAACAGATGTGCACATCCGTAAGGATGTGGCCACATCCGTTAAGGGTTTTTTTTAGTTTTTAACTTTTTAATTTAATATATTTTAAATTAATATATAAATATTATTTAATTTTCTTTTGAATTTATTACATAATTATATATAAATTAATTTTATTTTATTTAATAAAATAATTATTATGAATTTAATTTATATATTATTTAATTAATTATTATAATATTTTTTATATTACTAGTTAAACGAATGTGCCACATCCGTTAAGATTTTTTTAAATTTATTAATTTATTATATTTTAAATTAATAGATAAATATTATTTAATTTTATTATAAATTTATTATATAATTATATATAAATCAATTTTATTTTATTTAATAAAATAATAATTATTAATTTACTTTATATATTATCATTTAATTAATTATTATAATATTTTTCATATTATTAATTAAACGGATGTGCCACATCCGTTAAGTGTTTTTCTTTTAGTTTTTAGTTTACGGATATGATCACATCCATTAACGGATATCAACATACGTTGAAGGTGAAACAGATGTTGACATTCGTTGAAGGAGAAACGGATGTTGACATCCCGTTTTATTAGAAGGGCAAATTAGGTATGAGGTGTTGTAGGAGCATTTGGTGGTGGTGGAGGGAGTAACACTCTTTATATTATTTTTCGAATAAAATCTGATTTTGGGCTTTAATTTGCAATTTGGATCCCTTATCTCCAAGTTTGGAATCAATTAAACTCTAATTTCAGCTGCATCAACAAACATTGACATCTAAGAATAATTTATGCGCTAAAAATTCTCTTTTTACATCTCTTTAATTCCCAAACTCAATAAATCCAATCCCCACAAATTCACTTTAAATCAATCATTCAAGCACATGAATCTTATCAAAATTTTTAATTTTAAAGCATAAATTTGGGCATAAATATGCACTCATCACTAAGCTTCTAGTGTTATTCTACTATAATTTAATTATGGATTCTGAGGTTAAGTTGAATTAATGCAATTGTTTCTTTTGATTATTGATTAGAGTTGCTCTCTTTCTATGTCTTTCATCTCTCAATCATATTAAAAGCAATGATTTTTGCATCATAACGTGTTTAAATCTACATGCATATTAATCATATGAGTTCAAGGATTTCTAGGTTTGGTTGAGAATCTACTTTGATTAAATTTAGGAACTTTCATATGATTAAATGAGTTTTTGTTACTAATTGAGAATGTACTTTGATTGATGGTAATAATTTCAACTATAATTAATTGAGAATTTACTTTGAATAATTAGCTTTTAATCTGGTTAGGAGATTTAAGAATATACATGATTAAACGCAATAGAATGGTATTTAGAATGTACTTTGGTTGAATTCATTATGAATAATATAGAAAGGTCTTGCATTTGATTGAGAATCTACTTTGGTTAACTGCATGGTCGCCCTCAAATTAATTAAGAATGTACTTTAATTATTTTGAAACTTGAACAATAATTAATTGAACAATTATCTGTGGATAACCGATGATGAATCTATCTTGGGAAAGTAGTGGAATTAGTCTATTTCATCATAATTATTTCTAAGTTTCCTCTTTGTTCTTCAAACATTCTTCAAACATTAATTCTATTAGCATAGTTTCTCACTTTTATTCTTGAGCATTGCATATCATTCATAATATTCAAATATTGAAAAACAATTCTATATTTGTTGGGAGATGACTCAGGGTTACTTTAACTCCATCTACTTTCTTGAATACTACTTGACAATACTGAAGTTACCTTGAAAAGTAGTATGAATTTTATAGCTTCAACGATAGCGTATCACTAACCATTCCACTACACCGCTTTTACAATGGTAAATAACTAAATGAATGTATACAATGTTATGCTTAAACTTATAAGAATCTAGAGACTCCCCTGAATCTGTGTTATCCTATTCTATCCTATCGTTTGACGTACTCCCTTGATTCGTCTACCATTTTAGTTATTGAACTTAAGGTTGAGATTCAAAGAAAACTCTAAGACAACTATAAATTGTTGGTACTAGAAGTGAGATATTAAATTAGTAGTTTGATTCTAAAATATCTATAACCTATAACTATTGGAAGTGAGTTTCTAAATCAACTTCTAAACTATCTCCCCCTTATCTGATAAACAATCAAAAAGAGTGTTCCTAAGTGGAGGTTGACCATACAACTTCTTTAAATGTTGTGTCTAAGAGTGTGTGAGAATGCACAGATTAACAAATAGGTGTAAGGGTCACATGTTGCATGTTCGTGTCATGCTAAAGCTATATGCATATATATATGAATTTAGTACCAATAAGTATGACAATTACTATGAGTATAAACATTGATGGATATAATAAATCACACACTAAAAGTATCTTTGCATATAGTGGATTCAACCTCCCTTACTCGTGCCTTGGTTTATCATCAGCCAAGCCTCATAGATCACAAGCCACGTGGTTGCATGTTTTTCAGGTGTGGTACACATATACAAGAAGTAAGAAAAACATGTCTATTATAGAATGTCGTTGGCGTTGGGTGCCATTAGTCTTCGCTGGGCACGTGTATGATCCGCAAGGTTAATGTGAGGCACCATGTGGCTTGCATTGGGCAACTTCAGGCTGCATTGAGGATCCTTTGCTTTCCAAAATTAGCTTGTTATGCAATGATTCTTTAGTATTTAATGCCTCTTCTTCTAGTTTTTCATGTTGATTTTATTCAAAACTTGATTATAAACTTAAAAATGTTTATTATTTCTTTCTCAACCTCTAAAATCATTTTAATAAACACAAAAACAAACATCAATTCATGCATTTTTTTTCTCAAAACTTAGTGCTTTTTATTTTTAGAACCATTTTTAAAAACTTCTTTAATTAATTAACAAAATACATAGATGATGCTCGATTAAGGTACCTTAACAATCACCTAGATACAAAAAGTTCAAAGAAAGTGTACTATACCTTGGTGACCAATCGACTAAGGAGAATTTGGAGCCAAAACAGGAAGCAACTGACCGACTGTCAGTCAAACACTAATCAGGAAAGGTAAATATCATTAATGGCCAATTAATACATTTAATGGCCATATTGAATGTATACGCTATTTATGAGTGATTGACAGGTTGTATTGTTTAAAGGTATATTGCACTAATGGTTAATCAAGGGACTTGGCTGTCACAAGTCCTATAAATATATAATTGATGTCCAGGTACAAGAATCTTTTACTATCCCAATAAAATATAGACCTCTTTATGAAACATATCTTACTTGAGCGCCGGAGTATCTTTTGCAGGTCAACCTCCCATCGGAGTGAATTACGTTTTTGAAGAGCATCAGACAATAAAAAAAGAGCAGAACAAAGAAGGACGACCAACCCTCAGACCAATTCTACTGAAACAGAAAGAATGCACACCACATAAATTTATTTTATATTGGTTTGATTCTACATAAATCTACATGTTATTTAACAACCTTAGCTAGACTTTTACTAATAATATCAAGAGTTAAAATTACAAGATTCACTTACATAACCTACACTTTAGATATACAAAGAATTTGAAAAACTTACAAGATTTATAAACAAGAGTAAAACTACACACAATTAACCTAGCCTATTACCAACAAGGTAAAAAGAATACAAAAGAAAAAATTAAAAAAAATACAAGAAAAGAAGTAACATGATTTATAAAGATTTTACAATTTCACCTAATGCCAAGTAGGAGAGTTTTCACTGATACCTTATCTTTATCTTTATTGGATGAACAAATAATTTTTCAATTCTTAATCTCTCAAAACACTCTCTCCAATGTTCTCATGAGTTTGTAATATGAAAAAAATTTATTTAAAATGAGATATGATACATCTTTTTAAAGGAAAAATAATGAATTATCCATTTTAATAGATTATGTAAATTACTTAATTGATTAATACATAGACAACATCAATGATTCAATTTTTAATAGATTAATGGATTAATGTAGAGAACAAAACAGTTTTAGTTCAACATTAACATTAATTGATTATGTTATTAATATAATCTATTAAAAATAGTTTTTACAATTTTTCCTTTTAAATTTAATTGATTTAGCGTCAAAACTAACTCTAATAGATTAAAATGAGATTAAATTGATTTTATAAAGATCTTAATTTAGATTTACAATCAATCTAGACACACATGTCCTATTAATATCTATCTATTATAAATCATTTTTACATATAGATTAAAATAACAATTTGATCTTTTTTTACATAGTAACAACAAAAGTTGTTATTCACTCGTGAAATTAACATAAAATTTATAATTAAACTAGTTGATTTATTAAGTAAATTTTTAATATATGATTTTCTAATTTTAAGGTAAAAAATATTTGTAAGTGAAAATATTTTTAAATTTTTTATTTATTTTGTGTCCTTTATATTTTTTAAAGATAAAATGCTTTATTAAAATAAAAAAATATTGTTAAAGGTTGATAAATAAGAATTTTTATTAGAATATAGAGATGCAAATAAAAAGATTTAATCAAACTTTAAAAGTTTCAAAAATTTGAGTGAAAAAATTGTGTTTAATTAAGTGCATATACTTTTTTTTTCATTGAAATACTTTACCTTTTCATTTTTGTCCCAATAGAAGAACATGACCGTTATTTTGGTCTTATCATCTTTAATTCAATGATCAACTCTCAATTTGCTTATTATCATTTTAATTTTCTTCAACTTATCAGTCAATTCGTTTTTTCCTTTTTTTAAGAGTAAATTGATTAATTGATTGGAGAAAATTTGAGCAGAAATGTATAAGTTAATCGAGGAGAAAAGAGAAAAAAAACTGAAGTAATAATCACATAATTTCATTAACAATAAAATTAACTAAAACTTTAAATAATATCTAAATACCTTTATTTTTATTTAAAAAAATTCTAGAGTAATCAAATAAATTATAAAAGTGTTGGCAAAACATGATTGTTGGGCTCGTTTTAGACCGTCTGCGTTGGGCCGAAAAGAGAAGGGATTTCTTTTTCCACCCTCACAATTTTCTTCTAGAACCATTAGGTATAATGCATTTATTATTAAAATACCCATGCTTATTTTTTAAATAAAAATTCCCACATCATTTCAAACCCATTGAACACCTTCTACAGTAAGTGTATAGGATAGGTTTAATAAAATTATCCAATAATACATTTTGAATTTATTGCTTAAAATTGTAATTATTATTTGAGTAGTGATTTATAAATTAAGTAACCATAATAACTTTTTAGAACTATATTTTAAATTATGCAACACAATAAGAATCACAATTTAGATTATGTAATCTATAGCTGTATTTCATGTTACATTGAAACTATATTATAAATTATACAGCTATATTCTAAATTGCATCATTTAAAATATAGTTTTGAATTGATTATTTATAAAGATCTAGAAATTAGTATTTTAGAAGTGATAGTGATTTATAAATAATGAGATTCGATTATTTTAATATTAAAAGGTTTTAATATAAATAATTTTATTATGAATGAATTTTATTATTTTAAAACAAATCACCACTTTAGAAATTACTTTTCTAGAGTTCTTTAACTTCTATCTAAGATTTTTTTTTCTTTGCTCGTCTGATTGAAGAACCGAGATTATAGGATTAATTCTTATGACAAGCTCTTCAATTTAGACTGATAAGTTTCTCTGCCTACATAAGTTGAGTTTCAGCTCTTTTCTCAGTCTTTTTATGTTATATGATTGTTTTTATGAATGAGTGATATATGATATAAAAACTCTTTTACATAGCTTAGCCTGATTTTCTTTTGGAGTTTCTTGTGTCTATGTTTGTTTATTATGTGATGATCACCTTATTATCTTTAATTCTTTTAGATATATTTATTATTATGATTATTTTTTATAAAATTGTATTAATACTATATATATATATATATAGCTTGAGACAAATATGTTTTATTTTATCAATCTTATAACTTCTTATTTTAAGAAATAGACTTTAAATCTAACTCAACTTCATAAAACTGACTTGTAAGGTGAGGTATCTGATGGCAATCCCTTTAGGGACTTACCATCCAAAGAAGTATCAACTTTACTCTAAGACCAAGAAAGGAAAGTTGAATAAAGGACTTAATCTTTCCTTTCTAAAGTCTTAACATGTTTTTCTTTAACTAAATACCTTTACTTTGTTTTATAGGTCACCAATAAAGGTGGGGAAACCATGTGTACACATCCTAAGGAAGACTTGGAACCTATAGCAAACAGCCGAGAAGCCTTGCTGCTGTCAGTCACCAAATAGCCAAGTTGGAAGTACATTTTACATGTGCATCACGTGGAACACAAGCCAACCGTGTGGCTTCCCTAATTCAACACATTTTCAATAAAGTGCACATGAAACACATGGCCTAGAAGGAGCTCCTGCACGTTTGGATTCTGCACGTTTTAAATGTAGCTGATGTAGCTTTCATTGTACATTTCCAAGCTCATCTTTGCCTATAAAAAGAGAGCTTCATCATTTGTAAACTGAACTTGAATTGATATAGTGAAATGTTGTTGGATTGTTTCCAGCCACTACTTCTTCAAGTTCTTTGCATTGTGCCACTATAGCACACTTATCCTCTAGCTTCCTTCCCTCTTGGAAGGCTTCCTGAGCTAGAACCTTTGCATTTACACTCCAAAAACTGCACCTGACATTCTAACAAACATCTACCGTGCACTGCCTTCACCAAGCATTTCTTCACTCCGCTGCCACGTTCTGCTTCAAGGAGCTGTCCAGTTTCGAAGACTAGGAACACTTCTATCATTTGGCATCAAGAGCCAGTCGTTCACGCTGCCACTGAAAGAGCTAAGTTGCTCTTCCATTCACTTTCTCCGTTTCTGTCATGTGCTGTTCACACTCTGTCACTGTTTCATCAAATTATTTTCATTCTGTTTTGGTTCAATTCGTGTCTGTAATTGCTCTAATCTTGTTTTCGCTTTTCCTTAGTGATTGTTGATCATTTTAATCGGTGCTTTTCCAGTGTGAGTTCAATTCTAGCTTTCATTTTCATTTTTCAGTTTTGTCACGTCATGTGCAAAAGTGTTGCAGTGTTATTCTGTCATCAAGTGTTTGATTCTGTTCCAGCAATTTTTCTTGTTTTCAATTGAGTTTCTAGTGCTTGTGTAGCCAGATATCAACCTAAAAGGCAATGAGACAATGTCTAGCCTTGGTGATATGAGCTCAAACATGCCAAACCTTGAATCTGTTTCATGAAAATCTGCATCAAAAATCAATTTCTGGATTGATATGGTCAATACTGTTTCTGCCAGTTTTGATGTGTCTAAAACTGGAGACAAGTTTCTTTTATGATTTTAAGCATGTCTCAAGTGATATTAACTCCAATCAATCATAGATTTACAAAATGATTACTTGAGTTGATGAAAAATCAGTTTTCCCGAAACTGTCATAGTTTTCCAAAGTTTTTGTTGCACCGTGCTTGTTGTCTTTGATGTGTCTTAGGTGTTTAAAGTTCCTCTAGCTGATACTCTATAGTTAGATCTAGTTGTTTAGGACCTTTCTTGCATGATTGTTGATCCATCCAGCTTTGACTCTGTTGCATTTTAATTTATGGTGCAGTTTTGTCCAATTTTCTGCATATTTTGGCAACTATTAGAGTGATTTTGAGAATTCGTGTGCCTCTGTGGTGTTGGATTGTTTGTTCAAGTATACTTGACCATTTCAAACTTTTTCTACTGTTCAAATGGTCATTAAGAAACCTCTATGCAGATTTCTTCTTTAAACCATCCAATTTTACTGCATTTTTGGCTACAGCAGAGGTGATTTGATGATTCTGGCTGTTTCTGTGTATTTTGAACATTTGTACAAGTGAATTTTGTCATTTAAAACTTGTAGTTATTGTTCATATGGTCATTTTTCAGTCCATATGCAAAATTACCATTCCAAGCATCAAATTTTGTTAAAACATGAAATCAATCACTGGAAATCTGTTATGGACCTTGTTTTGGCTGTCTAAGTGTTTGCACATATTCCATTTGATGATACAAACTTCTTTGAAGTGTCAATTGCTCATTAGCATCACTGAAATTCATTTTGGATACTGCTGTTCCATTTTTTCCAGCCACATTTTTGGTGCAGTTTGCCTTTCTTGGCTGATTTCCACATTTCACAATTCTCAATTTGCAATTTGGATTGGCAAAAGCTGGGGATTTTGTTTTCCAATTAATTTCCAATGCTTAAACAAGTGAAACACAATCAGAAAAAGCAATTAATCTCTGCAATCCAGCTTTGAAAGGTCAAAACCAGAAAAATCCACATTTCAGCATCTCTTTGTGGCATTTCATCAAACACTTTTGCAGTTTCATCAAACAGTTTCGGAACACTCAATTCAATCACTGTTTTTGAGTTTTATTGCTTTTATAATTTGTTCTAGACCCTTTATTAGGTTCCTTTTGCGTACCACCTCTTTTTCCAGCCCCAAACTGATTAGAATCCCACTTTATTGGCTTTCTATTGTGCTGTCAAGTTGGTTTTTCATTTCAAAAATCTGGTGCAGTGCAAGTTTTCTGGTGCTAATTGTTTGTTGCTGGTGTATGGTTGTGTGAAGTATTGGTGCAGCTTCTCTACCTTAGATTCCTTGCTCCAAGGGGGTAGCATCTTAGGAAGTGGATGAGGTGTTAAAAGGGCTTCAAGCTTGAACTCCAAGAGCACTATAACATTGCTATTCGAGCACCCTTTTTCAGCAGCAAACCACATCAATTTTGGCTATCAATCAACCTGAAACAACAGCCACATTTGGTTCTTCATTTGCAAACACTTTTTAATTGTACTTTGCTTTATATCACGGAATATTTGAAGTTTCTTTGGATTTCATTTTTGCAACTTAAAGTGGCTTGGAAAAATGCTTTAAGCAATTTCAAGTGCACAAACAAACATTGTAATAGTTTAGTTTCCACTTCTTAGTATAAAAGTGTGTCAAATGGCTCCAAGTGTCACTTGCACTTTCACTTAGGGCCGTGTCTCATGATAACAGTTGAAAAACTGTTATTTTCATGCTTAAATTTGATACTAAAAGCAACCTTAAACACTTAGAAACTAGCTTGAAATCATGCTTTTGGTCATATTTTTAGATATAAGAGAGCTGGACAGGTTTATGCTTGATTTCAGTGTTTTATGCAGGTTTTAAGGTGAATTTGGTGAAAGAAGTGAAGAAGGATAGAGATGGAATCAAAAAAGACATCAAAAAGTGCAAAAGGAGAAGTCGAAACTACCGCTGAGCGGCAGTTTACCGCTGAGCGGCACTCAGAAACTCACGTTGGATCCGCTGAGGGGTGAAAAATGACTCACGCACTTACCGCTGAGCGGTAGTTTACCGCTGAGCGGCACTATTTTAGGCTTAGGCCTAATTTTCTGTAATTTTACGAATAGTATATAAGCTTTAGGTGTTCGTAGGGTTTGTATCTTTGGCTGGGACGAAGCAAACACTTTCTTTTCCACCCCTTGAAGGAAGATCTTGGATGCTTAGGCTACCTCTTCACCTTTCTAGGATTTTATCTTTCATTCTTTCATTATTATTCATCTAGATTCACCATGAATATGATGAACTAAACCTTGTATTGTTGTTGGGGAATCAATGTAGTCTTATGAAACTCTCATATATGGAATTTGTTTTAACATCTTACTTTAAGACTTATGCTTTCTTTCATCATTAGTTAGGGTTTTTCCTCTTTGCTTAATGCTTGCTTTGTTTAACTCATTCATTGCCATGATCATTGATTTTGTCGATATGGGAACGTACGTGGAAATCTAGATCCGGGGAATTTCTCCCAATAGCATATTGGTTGCCTTTAAGCTCCTGCACTTAAAATTAATTACTAGGAATGCTAGGAATTGTATGAACTCGTAATTAAGGATAGGCCTTCTTGACAAGGTAATTTAGAGAGTGGCATTAACATTGATGAAAAGATTGATGAATTCCTAAAGTATATGAAAGTGGATAAGATGAAATTGATAACCCCAACAACATACTCATCCATATAATTCATTACGTGTTTGTTTTACTCTTTTTGCCATTGATAAAACTCATGCATACATGTTTAATTATTGTCTTTTGCATTAAAAACCTACAATCAATCATTCACAAGTCTTAAATAATCAACAAATCAGATAACTAACTAGGCCGTGAGTCCTTTGGGAAAACGATACTTGGTCTTACCTAGTTTTATTACTTGATACGATTCGGTCACACTTGCCGAGTGTTAAACAAGTTTGTGGCGCCATTTTTCGGTGTTCATAAATTTGTCATCATCTCACTCTTTCATTTCATTATCATCTTTCTTTAATATTTTTTTTGCTTGTTGATATTTTTGTTTTAAGTCTCTGTGATATCTAGGTGCGCGCTCATATAGATAAACCTTCTTTTGGTTTCTAGGCGCATCTCATTATTGCATTCTAACTGTTTTTGAAAGACTTCTCCACTGAAACTTGGGTAAGAAACAGGAGAACCTCTGGCTAAGGAAGGACAAGGTTTTTAAGCTTGTCCGTTGAGACTCACCTCTCCTTCCTGGGAGCTATTCGGTTTCTTTACCTTTAGAATCTATCTAGAAGTCATTCACCAAAAATACAAAAACAATCTTTGAAAAGTATTTTGACTCAACACTTGTGAAGCTTTTCAAAACTCTTTTGAAAATCTTTTCTCTACTTCACAAGTATGAGTAACTCTAGTATTCAAGGCACTTTTCATCATGATGAGGACAATATGGAATTGAGAGAGGAACTTAATAGAACTAAAGATGAGTTAAATGAACTCAGACAGATGGTTGCAAACCTCACTTGCAATTAGAGAGGACAAAATGATGAGGAACACTCTCATAGGCAACACCATGATAATGGTGATCATTCCCAACATAGTGATCACAATAGTTTTCATCCTTTTGATCACTATCAACACCCTCCTAGGAGACACCACCATCATAGGAACCATCATGTGGAACCCAAACTTGACCTTCCTCCCTTCTATGGCAGAGACAATGTGGAAGAATATTTTGAGTGGGAGATGAAGGTTGAACAGATTTTTGAATGTTACCACATAGATGATAGGAGGAGAGTGACCTTAGCCACCTTGACTTTTCAAGGAGCAGCCCTCTATTGGTGGACCTCCATCATTAGAGATCAAAAGATGCATGGCGACTATACCATCCAATACTGGAATGAGTTAAAGGCAGCCTTGCATCAGAGGCATATTCCAGCCTATTATGCCAGAGAGGTCATGGACAAGCTCCATAGACTTCAACAAAGAAACATGAGTGTTGAAGAATATAGACAAAAGTTGGAATTAATCATGTTAAGAGTTGGAATCAAAGAGGAAGAGAGATTCACCACAGCTAGGTTCCAAAGCGGTCTTAACTATGAGATCATAGATAAGGTAGAACTTTTACCTTATTAAGATTTCAATGATTTTGTGCAGCTATGTGTGAGAGTGGAAGAACAAATTAGAAGAAAAGCTTCCACTAAAAGGAACTATCCTACCACCTCTAGTATAGGACAAATCCTAAGAGGGAGGGTAGTCCAAAGAGGTATGACAAACCTCAAGAAAAAGAAAAAGAAAAAGTGAGAGGTAAAGAAAAAGAGAGAGAGCGAGAAAGAAATACCTTTCACAAAGAATCTTCAAAAGAAACAAGGGGTAGAAAGACCAAATGCTTTAAGTGTGGAGAGAGAGTGTTAGAATCGCTGCAACGGAATTATTAGCGTGGAACCAACCAAGAGGGGGGGTGAAATTGTTATATACTATTATTTTGCCTTTTATTATTTTTCTCTTAATTTTTCTTACTGAGCAGATAATTAAATATAAATGACAGAGTAAGGGAAAGAGAAAAATTGCACAGGTGATTTTATCCTGGTTCAGATCACTCGGATCCTATGTCCAGTCGCTTATCTCAAACAAGATAAACCTTTTTCACTAACACAAAACAGTTACAAATATTAATCACAAAGAAAAACAATTTGTAAGAGTTTAGAAATACCACCTCTCTTGAAACCACAAGAGATGAACTTACACTTCCTTTGAATCTTCACAAAGGATGACCACCTCCTTCGAATGATTCACGAAGGATGATTCTCTTCCAGGCACTTCCTCGGATACACCAAGGATGAACAAGCTATTCCTCTGTCACCGTAGTAGCACTTCAGGACTTTGCAGACAAGAGTTTCCTTAGCTTCAACAGAGTTCTCAAAGAGTTCAGAGATCTTTAGCACAAGGGAAGAGTTATTTTTGAGATAAAGAGTGAGCCATTTTATAGACTCAGCCTAATACTCTTCCATTCTTCGAAAACGGGCCATCTAACGCATATAATCGATTAACACAAGTATTAATCGATTAAAATGAGTACAACGACTAGTTTTTCAAATCTGAAACCCACAACGGCTAGTGTTAATCGATTATTCTCAGGCATAATCGATTCACTAATCGATTATTATAGTGGCAATTGGGTTTTCAGTGCCAGCCTCGTTTTAATCGATTAAAACTGGGTTTAATCGATTAAGACGGCTTGTGGATGATTCTCAACAGCAAGTAAATCAAATATAAATTACAAGAATCAACCCTAATACATATTTGAGCACTATTACATCAACTTTGATTATTATAAAAGCTTTATAAAATACAGAGATCTTCAATCTGTCTTTATGGATCTTGACTTGTGCAAATCTGTTCATCATCAAAACTTCATCTTTGATTTTTGCTAACATTCTCCCCCTTTTTGATGATGATAAAAAATTCTTCTGAGTTTAAAGCTTTTTAATAATCTGAAACAACCACAACTCACGAAAGGAGAGATTAATAGAAAAATAACGAAATAAAGAGTTTAAAATAAAGAGTTTAAACTATCTTCTCCCCCTTTTTGATCATAAGAAAAAAAATGGGCTCCCCCTTAATAAAAACAAAGTATGCATAGAAAAAGAAATGAACAACAACTTGTTATTGAATTTTAAAAAGAAGATGCATACAATCAGAAAGATAAACAACAAAACAAACAAAGAGGATCTAGAACTCATCACTTGCGTCACTATTAAAGTGTCGCTCTAATCCTGAAATCCTAGTGTCTAGATTCCTGAGATGAGTACATATTTCTTCGTGGCGAGTGTTTTGAATGTTCATCATCTCATTTTGGAGGCGAGCCATCTCAGTCATTTGTCTAGAGAGACTCTCTAGACTGTATTCCTCATGCACTTGAGATGGGCCGACAGCATGTGTGGGGTCAGGCATGGGGATATCCACAGCTTCGTCTTCATTTTCTTGCCTACCAAGGGCATCCTTAGGGTGGATGTAGGAGAGTCCTTGTTTGATAAAACCCATTTGCCTCAGGGAGTTATCTCCAACCTTATGACCCGGAAGAACAGTCTCATAATGTTCATTTGTGACATCTACCCCTTTGTACTCACAAATTTGGGAAACAAGAAGAGGATATGGAAGAGGTGCAGCATCTAACCTTTTGGCCTTGAACATTATTGTTTGTATCAGGTGAGGCCAATTCAGTGGAATGCTCTGAAGTATTCCATACATAATGATGAGATCAGTCTAAGAGCATTGGGCATGATTTGACCCTCTAGGGCACAAAAGCCACACAATAAGGTAGTGCAAAAGGCGTTCTTCCATCTTGAGTCCACCAGCAAGGAAGAGACGAGCATTATGTTGTCGAGGATTGCGGAGAAATGACTGGTACACCATTATCTTGTTGAATTGAGCAAAGTCATTTGGAACAAGTTGAGAATTTTCTAAAACAAGGACTTTTGCTACATTCGTCCAAATGTCATTGTCCAAGACAATGTCCACACCTTTCACCCTTGTTTGGAAGAACCCATCACGAACCTTTAAATTAAAATAGAAGATGCGAACAAGATCCGGATAGTACCTTCCACGAAGTTCCATTATGTGTTGAACTCCTTGTTCAACGATGAGATTGGGAAAGGACATTATTCTTCTGAGTGTCCTCACAAACGGTCCACTTATCTCTTAGACCATCAAAGTCAAAATGAAGATTCTTCTAATGACTCAGATACTTCTATATCTGAGGAAGAAGCCTTACCTTGTGAAGGTGAGTTATTATTGGTAAGACGACTTCTTGGAAGTCAAACCAATGAACTAGAACAATCACAAAGGGAAAACCTATTCCGAACAAGATGTAAAATCTTTGAAAACACTTGTTCATTGATTGTGGATAGTGGTTCCTCTTGCAATTGTTGTAGTTCTAGAGTGGTGAACAAATTGGCCTTACCTACTATTTCTCATCCCAAGCCTTATAAGCTTTAGTGGATAACAGAGGATGAAGAAATAGTTGTGAACACACAGGTAACCATACCAATATCCATTGGCAACTATGAAGAAAATGTTTTATGTGATGTTGTTCCAATGGATGTTGGGCATGTATTACTTGGTAGGCCATGTTTGATCATAATTCCACTCATGATGGCTATACCAACAAAATAACTTTCCTCCATAAAGGAAATAAAATCACATTGATTCCTCTTACACCTGAACAAGTGAAAGAGGATGAGAAAAAAATCAAAGAAATTGAAAAAGAAAGAAAACCAGAAAATAGGTTGGACAAGCAACCTACTCAAGAAAAGAAGAAGGAGACAAAGGTATGCATGTTGTTAACTTCTTCATTAAAAGGTAAATACTTTGACTATTCTTCTCAAGAACATCACTTTGTTTCTTCATTTTATCATGGGGAATGTTCAAAACAAAGTGAATTCAAAAAAAGGCCAATACTTCTTATAAAACCATTTTTGTCAAAAGGCCTTCATTTTATCTTCTTATCTTTGCCTATACCTCATTCATCATACTAATTTTTGTTATTTTTTGTAGATATATTTTTGACCCCAGTGGCCAAAAACAACCAAAGTTGTGCTTCTTTCTTTCTTCCCGATTTGAGGACAAATCCTTTTAAAGAGGGAGGGAATGATGGCAACCCCTTTAGGGACTTACCATCCAAAGAAGTATCAACTTTACTCTAAGACCAAGAAAGGGAAGTTGAATAAAGGACTTAATCTTTCCTTTCTAAAGTCTTAAAATGTTCTTCTTTAACTAAATACCTTTACTTTGTTTTATAGGTCAGCAATAAAGGTGGGGAAACCATGTGTACACATCCTATGGAAGACTTGGAACCTATAGCAAACAGTCGAGAAGCCTTGCTGCTGTTAGTCACCAAATAGCCAAGTTGGAAGTACATTTTACATGTGCATCACGTGGAACACAAGCCAACCATGTGGCTTCCCTAATTCAGCACATTTTCAATAAAGTGCAAATGAAACACATGGCCTGGAAGGAGCTCCTGCACGTTTGGATTCTGCACGTTTCAAATGTAGCTGATGTAGCTTTCATTGTACATTTCCAAGCTCATCTTTGCCTATAAAAAGAGAGCTTCATCATTTGTAAACTGAACTTGAATTGATATAGTGAAATGCTGTTGGATTGTTTCCAGCCATTACTTCTTCAAGTTCTTTGCATTGTGCCACTTTAGCACACTTATCCTCTAGCTTCCTTCCCTCTTGGAAGGCTTCCTGAGCTAGAACCTTTGCATTTACACTCCAAAAACTACACCTGACATTCTAACACACATCTACCGTGAACTACCTTCACCAAGCATTTCTTCACTCCGCTGTCACGTTCTGCTTCAAGGAGCTGTCTAGTTTCAAAGACTAGGAACGCTTCTATCAGTATCACTACAAAATTTTAGATTTTTACCGGGGGTTATTTTTTTCGTTTCCGGCAGTTTTAGCCCCCGGAAAGTATGTTACCCGAGGTTAGGAAAACCCTGGGAAAAGCTGTGGAAAGCCACTGGAAAAATTGCGTCACTATTAGTGGGGTTTTCCTAGAATCGCCGAAATTAGTGGGAGTTTTGCTGAAACCACCGGAATTAACGGGGGTTTGCTGAAACCACCGGAAATGTGTACAAATTATTATTTTTTTTAGTTTTTGATTGTAATAAAATGAGATTATAACAAAATTAGTTTTATTAACCAAACAAACAATAAAATAATATGAAATAAAACTGAATATTATATATAAAAAAACTACATTATGTTTATACAACTAATTATTCATATATTAAAAAGAAAAATGTTCAATACTAAATTAACATACTAAAAATATGTTCGTTACATTACTAAAAAAAACTAATAAACAATTTCTAATTTTGTTTGAGCTCGCTGGCTGCCCATGAAAATCAAATTTTGCAACTTTTCCTTGTACATCTTTTGGTATAGCAAATCCCTGAAATCAAAGACTATATTATAATCAAAACACATTAACCAAAAATAAACCAAAATTTGGAAGTAAATATACCTGGCCAAGCATCGTTGCCTCTACTTCAATACCCCCAACACCCCATCCAGCAACTCCAAGCCAATCAATCATTGTTGTATGTGAATCAATCCCAACAACACTGTTAGGATAAAGCAGGCCTTCATAGTTGAAAACAACACGTCCAAGATATTCAAGATTAACCTACAACAAGACATAAACAAGTCCCCGGAATTAACACCCCATCCAACAACTCCAAGCCAATCAATCATTGTTGTATGTGAATCAGTCCCAACAACACTGTCAGCATAAAGCAGGCCTTCATAGTTGAAAACAACACGATATTCAAGATTGACCTATAACAAGACATAAACAAGTTCCCGGAATTAACATCCCATCCAGCAACTCCAAGCCAATTAATCATTGTTGTATGTGAATCAGTCCCAACAACGCTGTCAGGATAAAGCAGGCCTTCATTGTTGAAAACAACACGTCCAAGATATTAAGATTAACCTACAAGACATAAGCAAGTCTCCGGAATTAACAAGAAATTTTTAGATTACTTTTATCTCTAAATCTATACTTTCAATATAATCAACGTGAGATGCACACTATTCTTAAAAAGTCAATATAATTACACACACCCATAAACAAGTCCCCGGAATTAACTGAATATACTTTTAGTTATGAATATTACACATTCCATTTACTTTTATATTGTATTTTAATATATCATTTAAGAGTGACATGATTGTTCAATTATGAGGTACACATATTGTAACTAAATATAAAATCAGTTTTAACTCAATAATTCTTTTTGTTGATTTATAAATTTGATTATTAGAAAAGTATTTTTGGAACTGTGGTCTTAATATAATAATAGTATAGACACAACACCCAGACAAAAATGTTTCCTTCTCCTTCCATGAATATTGTCATCAACCTTCATTTCTTACTGTGCTTTGAGTTTAACCTGAGATCCATAAAAGTACACACTCCACACCTCTTCTTCCTTTCTTCAGATCTTCACACCAGTAGTAGCCATGCTCAAAATACTAACCAGGTTCCTCATCTTCAACATCAATCCCTTCATTCTCACTCACAGTCACATCAAACCTTAATGACTTAATTAATTATTTTGCTTCATGTCTTCTCTCTTCTTAATTAATCATCACTTCCAGGTTTCAACTATTATGTGTTTTAGTGTAAACTTTTTCTTCTGATTATGTTAACTAACTAATCTTTTTGCAGGGTGTTCAAGCACACCACCCTAGCCAATTTGCTTCAAAAACGCACCAGATTCTATGCAACTATGGTTGGTGAAAGAAGGTGAGTCTCTTTAAAGCTTTTTACTACCATTGCCAGACGTTTAAGTCCTGCTTCATTTTTTTGAATGCTATTATTTATCTAAATTCTTTCTTTGTAAGGAAATGAAAAACAAATTTGATCCTTCATACCAGAGACTTTTGTTCAAAGTTTGTGTTTAGACAAATTGTAAACAATAGACAAGTATACATAGATACCTTGTTGTTATTGATTTGAAAAGTTAATTATATACCATCCAAAAGTTTTCTTTAGTGGACACAAAGAAATATCATAATATTAAGTATATAATATTAAGTTGGACACAAAGAACTATAATCTCACCCCACGTTTCTCCAAACGTGTTGAGAGAGCTTTGACGACATTTGGGGCCTTCCTTTTTTCCAAATAAAAGCTGACCTTCTGAGTGTCGTCAAAATGGGTTGAAACGCGTGAGCCAACCCGCCTCACCACGGGTTTGAGTCGGGTTGGGTTGGAAAAAAATGCAAAATTTTTTATGCGAGCCAATTTTGACCCGGCTCACTAAAAACCCAGCTCACACGGGTTGAACCCGTGGTGGGTCGGGTTGACTCACCAACCCACCTATTTTTTTTAATTAAATTAAATTAATTATTCAAATCCTATTTTTTTATTGAAATCAAATTAATTAAATTAATTATTCAAAATGCACAACTTTTACTTAGCAATAGAGCATTTCGCGTTGTTGTCTTTCCAAAAGTTCCCCTCCGCAAATAAAACCCTAAAATTATAGATTGGATAATATTATAAATGGAGATAAAGAAGAAGATGTTTCAAGAGAGCATAATACTGTGGATTTATCCATTCAAGACTCCAATTTAATAGATGAATAATATTATAGATTGGATAATTCGGGAATATATCATTTGTTTTATCTTGTTTTTAGACCTATCTACAAGCATGAAAATTTTATCTTGTGCTATATATTTTTGTTAACGCCTATATGTAGTTTCTTGTATGTCTCACTAAATTAAATTGACAAAATTTTACGCTTGATAGCTTAGAATATATATAACAATATATTTCTTTTGTTTCATTTTCTTTTATATCAATTGGTCCAATTATTACTATTTCAATTTGATCGATCAAAGTAACATGTTATAAGAATCTGAGAAGAAGAAGATGAAAAAAAAGTTAATTAAGTGAGCTAATGAGCCAACCCGTTTAACCCACCAACCCGTGATGGATCGGGTCGGGTTCAAATTTTTTTGGCTCGCTAATAAATGAGTCGGGTTGGGTTGACTCACTAAATGGTCAACCCGTGGTGGGTCGGGTCGAGTCGAGCCGGGTTACCCGTTTTGACAGCTCTACTTGTGAGGCTATTGTTCTGTTTCTAATTGCAGTTACTCTAGAAATTTCAAAGAAAACAAGTTGATAAAATAATATCAATGCTTCTATATAATAGCTAATACCAAAATTCATTTAAGTTCATTCTGCTGAGCATGATTCAACATATAAAAATTCTGATAAGTATCTTATTTTTTATAATTAAAAGATTATAAGGTAGTTACATACTTGCATAGTTAGTTCAGGAAACTTGGTTGTTTCCTCCAAAACCACCTCTCTGTCCCACTTGTGATCCAGATACTGTTTCCAACCATCACTGGGTACCATGGATTCACCATATGTAATCTCAGTGCCCACAAACATTATAGTGATATTAGTAGTCAACAAAGGTTTATGTTTTCTTAAATCTCCATAAACAGTAGGCGATCTCCTAGTGGAGAAAACTAGTAGAGAATCATGACGATAAATGCAATTTGAATCAAACTTTAAGGATAAATATTTGCTATGGACATGGAAAAGACAAATGTTTGTCGCTTCTCCCATTAAATATATGTATGAGTCAAGGATAGGTAGACTTTAAATAAGCAAGACATTTGTTCTCTTATTATACCAAAAAATCAAAAATAAGATTTTATTAGAAGCCACCATGAACACATTCAGCATGAGATTCACGTAAAACATCTAGTAACAATTCAGGAAATCAAGATGCATAAACTTACCACTTAAGAAACAAATTATTACAAGTTTCAAGAGTTGGAACAATTTAGAAGTATATATAACAATTTCATGATTAGATCATGAATAAAATACTATATTTCAGACATAAGCAGAAAGAACATAAATGAAAAGTGGACTCACATATTACAATTACTTTGTAACTCTAGAACCGATAAATTGAGTGTCGCATTTTGAGTAATTGCCTGGTATTTTTGAGCAACTGCTCCAAGTTGACTAATCTGCAGAGAATAATTGAATACATACAAGATCGCTCTCTCACCCTTGCATGGCGTTACACGTGTCACCATGGTCATTGGCCACTAGCTTAAGTTGCTCAAACCATAGAAGGCTTATTCGGCAATGTAGAGATATGGTGGGAATGGATAAAGATATTAGACTCCCGGATGCATAAATTAAGTGAAATGAAAATGTAATCAAATGAAATTCTTGTCTAAATACTCAACCCAAAATAAACATAAAATGAATGATATTACATTATCAATTTCAGAATAACTGTTGAGATTTCACTTATCATTATTATTGAATTGGATTTGTACAACTTCATTTCTCATTTCATCAACCAAGCAATCACCAAGGACGATTTCACACTACGCATTATATATACGTAAAAGAGGGATTTGGATTCAGTGATACATGAGTGTGTTAGATTTAGAAGGAAGAGAAACCTGATTTTGGAAAGAGTCGAACAAGTGAAGAGGGTGAGCTGCAAGATAAGGAAAAGATTTGAGATGTGATATAGAAGCACCATGAGTGATCAAGAAGAGGGCACGTTGCAAATCCCCTGCCTTTGCAGCACAATGCAAGGGAGTGTAGCAAGCATTATCCACAGTATCAACCTCAGCACCGTGTTCAAGCAACACCTTCATGCTTTTTATTCGACCCTTGAATGTAGCCCAATGCAATGGGGTCCACCCGTTCTGGTCCCTCCCGTTCACTCTCGCCCCTTCCCCTAGACACCTCTTCACGCCCTGAATGTCGTCAACCTCGCCGCACGCATCAGCACGTCACCCAACCCCAGCAAATCCATCAAATGCCTGCGCGTGTGGGACTCTTCACCCTCCGCCGCAACACAAAACGTTGTTCTCCCCTCCCTGTCCTTCACGCACTTCACGTCTGAGCATTCTAACAAACACTCCACAGTCTTCATGTGTCCCTTCCATGCCGCGTAATGGAGTAGGGTCCTCCTCTTATAGTCCACGCGATTAGGTTTTTCTACCATCGAGACGCACAACTCGATAACCCTCGCGTGCCCCTCTCTCGCCCCCACGTGAATCAGAGTTCTCGCCTCCGAGTCCACTGAATCCACCTCCAACTTCTCGTCGCAACGCTCCAACAAAAACTTCATCACGTCAATTCGGTCCGTTGTCGCGGCCTCGTGCAGCTTCAGCCTCCGCGGGTGGTTTCGTGCATGACGTACGGTTGTGCTGTTTGTGCCTATCGACTAAGTTCATATAAATTTGATTCGTGTGTGCGAAAAAACATAGAAGCGATTACAAACTACAAAAAGGATAAAAAAGGAGAGAATGAGTGGTAACCGACAATAACGATTATGGTGAGAAGTTTGAATAAAGAGAAGAGAAGCTGAGAAGGGAAGAACGAAAAGCGAGTGGGAAGTGGTGGAAAAGAAGGAGCGCAGCCAGAAGATGAAAAAAGAAAACAGTTGCGCAACGCAAAGGGGAAAACTAGAGATTGAAAACTAAGGATTATTAAATATATGCGAGTGCTTACATGAGGTTTGCAAAAAAATTGCCGAAAATTAATTTAAAAAATTTAAAATAAAAAACTTAGTTGCAGTTATGTTCACTAAACCGCTGGAAAAAAAATTTTAAAAAGAAAAATTAACACTTAGGGACGACTACTTTTTAAAACCGTCGGAAATTAAAAACAATTTTAAAAATCTCGAAAAAAAACTCCTGCCATAATACAATACACTCTAAATTAGTCTTATTTCTAACTAGGCGATTTGAAATTTCCAACACACCCTCATTGTGCCGAAGTATATATATCTCGTGCATAGGACTATATATTAATGAATTGTTTAATAATAGTTTGATAGCAGGTCAAATGATATGACCAATAAACACAAATAAAATTACCAGTATAAGATATTTTAAGATGAAAACTTCAATATTTCTTTTTATATCATAGAAATAATATAAGAAAGTACCAAGGTTAAAATACTTTTAAAAAAAATAACAAGCTTCTTGGTTTAATATATGACTTATGGACCTATACAACTATATAACGATATTAAAAAGTAAAAATAAATATGAAACAAAATATTGAAGAATATAAATTTAAGTTTTTCGTAATTAATATCCTTTTTCATATGTACCTCTAATAGTTTTAAGTAAATTATTTTATCTGTTGTTTCTAACTGATTTATATCTAATACTAATATGAAAAACAAGTTGTTCAAGACATATCTCCACATTTATTATAATTTCGAAACACATATATTGGATCTTAAGCTTATCATTTCTTTTACACCAAAAATGAAATAAAAGCCTAGCATAATACATGTTTTTATTTTCACTTTTCCAATTTAAAAAATAAATTTATTGACCCAACATGCTAATTTGTCTTGACATAACGCGAGCCTACTATTTTTCTTTTGTTCTTATTTTAGATTACCAAATGGTATTTTAAATGTTATCAAAGAAATAATTTGGACATATGGATTGGTATTGTTCTTCAAAAATACCATTATTTTATAAACAAAATATCATAGATCCAGAATATCTATTTCGTGGTGCATTCAAAATAATTGAGAAATATGTTATTAGAAACAAATAATGTATTATTAACATTTTGATAAGCTAAATATATTCCGAAACTTATTCAATAACAAAAATAATATATTTTTCAAAGTGTCTATTTCGTAACTAAAATATTTGTTTTGAAATATATTTAAAAATAATTTGAAGGTTTACTTTATAACACTTTATATACACGTGTTCTGTTTTTTCTTAAACCAATCGTATGACCAATATACCACATATTTAGAATGAATATTCCATAACATTATTAAAAACAATTATGAAAGAAATTGCATAATATTTTTATATGCAAATGCTATTAAAAAAGAAAAATTCTTAGTCGAGCTAGTAGACTGAATACATAAGCCAAACTCACCTAAAAAGATTTCTTATTTCATTTTCATATTTTACTTGTGCATTCTATATGAAATTCTCATCTTTCCTTTAAAAGAAATGTATTTTAATTGATATATTTTTTCTTTCATATTATGTAATTTTGATGTAATTTTTACAAAAAGAAAACAGCTTTTAGAATATATAATTCAAAAGTAATTTTTTTATAAAACAAATGTATAGATTATACAGTAAAAAACGTGTTTTTCACATAAACAATAGTCACAATAAAGGGATGACAATAACATAGAAGTGATATCGAAGGGGCAAAGCATTTTTTACACCCTTTATAATGGAAATTATAGGAGTGCAGAAAGAAATGACATCACCTAAAATATGAGTTAAACATGTGAAATATGAGTTAAACATGTGAGCCTAGACTCATATGCCAATTCAATGAATAAGAAAGCCTATTTATTTTTATTCAGGGGTTCACCCTATACCTTTAAGGGTTTCATTTTATACCTCCATAGTTTTCTGAAATACTTATAATGTCTTTTATTAAGATGTGATTAATTTTTAATAAAAATAAATTTTTTTTGACCAGTTTATTCTTTGATCAAATTCTCCTTTTCCATTAAAATATATGTGTTGCTACATCTTTCCATTAAAATATATGTGTTGCTACATCTGTTCAACTTTTTCTTCGTTAATATTAGTTGTTGTATTAGGATTTGTGTGTAGAAGGTTTAGAGAGAGAAAGGAGAGGGATTTGTATATACAAGTTGTAAAAACAGTGAATTAAATATGGAAACGCGAACAGGCACGAATCAGATTTCAAAAATCGATTCGGCCTTCATCTAATTTCGACATCCGATGTACATGTTTTCAGATTTTGATATCCGATCAGATTTTGATATCGAGGGGGTATGCGTCAGATTTCCAAATTCGATTAAGATGTGGAGATTTCAAATAGACCCATATTGATGGAAGCTACTTCCAGCTGGATTCACGCAAGGAGGAGTTCCAAACCAGAGTAGAACAACCATGGAAATAGGTGCAGCGGAAAATGGAAAATAGTGAAGTGTTTAAAGGTGAAGTGAAGTGTGTGGTTGAGGCCTCACAGCTTAGAAGGCCTTCCTACAGAGGAAGGAAGCTAGAGGAATGGTGGAGAAGTAGAAAATCAAGAGTGACTCAAGAGCAATAGGGCTGGAAATTAATTTTTGTAGCATTTCACTAAGCTCAAAAGTGAGAAAATACAAAGGGGATGCCCTCTTATTTATAGGTGAAGGGCCTCAATTCTGAGCTAAATTCCCTCCAAAATTCAAAATAAAAGACGAGCTTGAAGGCCAAGTCAGCTGGGTCACGGGAAGCATGCTGGGTCACATGGATAGTGCTGCCAAAACGTGCTTCAGGCTGCTCCGCTAGGGCTGGAGCCCCCCCTGTCTGAGGGCGCTGGAGCGCACGTGAGCCAGGAAGTGCATTTGGTGCATCTGAGCTGGAGCCCCCCCTTGTTTGAGGGCGCTGGAGCGGCCCTAGTGCTAATCCCTTGAAGTGCTTTTCCCAAATCTGATTGGTTGACCATGGCTCTTGCTTTTATTGTATCCTACAAAATAAAAAACCATATAGTATTAAAAGAGGAATCCTTCTAAGACATAGAGAAAGAAAATCAAGAAAGAGCCTTTAAAAGTTCTTCTTCAACTTCCCTTTCCTAGCCTTAGCATGAGTTAGTACTCCTTTGGATGACTTGCCTAATTAGGTTTCCATCACATATACTTGTTTGACACGAGAAACTTCAAACAAAATCACTCTCCCAACTCTAATGCCAACCACGAAAACAACAACCCCACAACAACTTCTCCAACACACTTCTTCAACAAAAAATCTCTCTCAAATGTCTCTCAAAATGCTTTAAGTGCAACGAAAATGGAAGACTAAGAGGTGAAAGGGTACAAAAACAAGTAACAAGGTCAGGTTATTTAATAAGTTGGTCAACCACTTTATTTAATTTTCACAAAACCTCATTAATCTGAGGACAAATATGGAATTTGAGGATGTAGAGTGAAACCCTTGGAGGTACAGGGTGAAACCTCTTTTTATTAATGTTCTCTACTTTTTTTCTTCGCATAATCTCATAAAATGAGAAATTCCAAAATTACATCTCATTAAAATTATAATAAAATATTTTTTATTTTAATATTTTTTAGATTGGATATTTCAGGAAGTACTTGTAAGTATTTTTGAATTTGAAAATATTTATTTTAATTATTTTTTTATATTTTAGAATTACTGAAGATTTTTCTCGATTTGAAATATAAAAGTATTTTCAAAATAAGTGTTTTGAAAGATATTTTCAGGTTCGAAATCTATTTTGGATTTCTTTTATATTCCAAAATGTTGGAAGGTATATTTGATGTAAAAATACTTTGTGAAATATTCATTCGAAATATAAAAAGAGATTTTTCAAAAAAAATATTGTAAAAAATATTTTTTAGATTTAGAAATACTTTTTCAGAACACTCATTTTGAAAAAAAAATTATTCTAAATCTAGAAATACTTTCCAAAATAACGATCCTAAAATATTAAAAAACATTATATTCTTAGTCGTAATTAAACACTTTTAAGAAGAGTTGAAGTAGTCTAGCCTCTTTCTCTTAAGCCATCTTAGGTCATTATGAAGCTTTTAGTAGAGGAGTGTTTCACCCTGCACCTCCAAGGGTTTCGTCTTGCACCTCCAATTTTCATAAATATCCTCATAATTAATAAGGTTGTTGTGCACTAAAAGATTTTAACCAAGGAATTATATGATGTTGGATGAACTTTGAATATATACTTTAATTTTCACTCTCCCTGCATCTCATTATTTCTTCCTCTCCTTCCTTCGTAGAGATTGAAAGATATTTGAGAGAGATTTTTCAAAAGGTTATTCATGTTTGAGGCAGCTAGAATGCTAGTGTTGTGTTGGTGATTGGCATAGAGAGTATTCTTCTAAGATTCTTGCGTCAACAGGTGCATAAATTTATAAAATTTGATTTTTCCTTTATCAAATTTTGATATACGATGAAATGTGAATCAGATGTCGATATCTAAATAAAAACAAATCAAATTTAAAAAAAAAGTATCTAAATAAAAACAAATCAAATTTAAAAAAAAAGTATCTAAATAAAAACAAATCAAATTTTAAAAAAAAGTATCGAATATGAAAATTTGAAAAGAGGATTAAAATTCAATTCTCCCTTTATGGATATCAAAATCCAATTTTTATCCTTATCGGATCTCCATGTCCGTCCGATGGAGTTTTTAAGTTCTTTATTTAAAATATGATACATGATTCATACCACTTATCTACTTAGTATGTATAATAAATAATATTATATAAATTTAGCATAAATAATATCAGCAAAAAAAGCTGCACTAGACTAATGCTATGTTTCAAGTTTCACAATCAATCATAATTTAAATATTATTATTTTGATGTTTTAATATTTTAATTTTATTACGTTATTTTATTTATTTCATAATTTAATTATATATATTTAATTTACTCTATTAGTTTTTTTAATTTTCTTAATTTTTTTATAAAATAAATTGTATGACTTTATTTAATTTATTAAAATAAAACTAACATGTAAAATTGATATGAAAATTTTAAATGATTTTTAGGTAGTTTTAAATAAATATTAAATATTAAACAAATCAAACATTAAATTCTATAAAATTATAATTTTTTTTAAATAAATATTAAATAATTATAAACAATTAATTTTAATTCAAAATAAATTTAATTAATTAAAATATTTATATAATTATAAAATCCTAATATTTTGTTAAAAAAAGTAACAAAATATCTTAAAATTATAAAAAATTAAAAAACTATAAAACAAATAAAACATAAAATAATTCAAAACAAAAAATTTAATCAATTTAAATAATTCATTAATATATTATTGCAAATAAAAAACTATAAATTCTATAAAATTAAAAAAAATTAAAATAAATTTTAAATATTTACAAACTAAATTATTTAATTCAAAATAAATAGAATCAATTAAAATATTTATATAAATAGTTAGTTAATTAAAATAAAAATTTTAATTAAAATAAAAAGGAAAAAAACTAGAAAACTGTGCTTTTCGAAATATTTGGAGGAATGTAAGGACGTGAAAAATAGAGTGTTACAGAGTAGATAGGTGTGTTAAAATAATGAGACAGATTATTTTACATTACAATAATCTTTTAATATAAATAGAATTTTATAAACACTTCTCATTATTCTAAGAACACTTCATCTCTCTAGAACTCTATTCCTCAGAGTTCTCTAACTTCTCTCTACAATCTATCTTTGCTGAGTTTTCTGTTCGACGATTAGGAGGTGCCTAGGCGATCTTGGCGTTGAGAACTTCTATCTTGATCGATCAATTATGTGATTCCAGCTGGTAAGCTGTTTGTTCCCTTTCTTCTCTTGTTCTTGATTCTGGATCATGCAGAGTAGTGCTGTTGCATGTGTCACACGATTTTATTCTTCAATTTTTAGCTCAATTTAGGTTCTAAGAGCTGTTCTTTATCACCAATTGGTGAGTTGTAGGTTTCTGTTGAGTTCCCTTACAGTGCAAGGTACGGTTGGAGTGATTCTGTGAGTTGGGCTGTTTATCTTTAAGGTAAGGGAAGCTAGGTTGAGTTTCAGTTATCAGTTTGTGCTGTAGGTGAAAAATTCTGTGTTATAGTGCTGTTTGGTTGAAAATTCAGGTTGTAAGTGTATGTTCTTGAAATGTTAAATTGTGAAAACTATGGAATGATAATTATGAACTGAATGAGATGTTGTTTGCTGTTGTAATTGCATATATTCATGTGAGAAATCTGTTATAGTGGTGATTAAGTAATATGTGTAGTGAATTGAGCTTGTTTAGTGTAATTTAGAGCAAGTGAGGTAGTCAATTTGAGTATTAGAGGTTAAGTGCTATTAGGGGCTGCTGGGGTAGTTTAGACAGGTAATTTGTGACTTGTTTGAGTCATCAAACTGGTTAAAATCAGGTTCAAAGTGGTCAATTTTGATTTGGATCTCTAAGTTAATGAAATTGAGGTTTTAGAGTAAAATTTGATGTATAAACACTTTAGATTGAGGTTACAAAGGTCTAGAATTAGTTAGTCAAGTCTAATTAAGCATATACAATGAATTAGGAGTGTTAGAAGTTGGCAAAGTTGAGTGGAATTGGTAAAGAGGGGTTGAGTTGCATAATTCTGCAGAATTTCGTTCTGCAGAATTTCGTTCTGCAGATTATGCAGACTCGCTGTGCGAATGGTTTCGCATAGCGAGTCACCTTGGCGAGGTGCTCTCTGCCAAGGCTCTCGCATAGCGATGGGTGCGCTGTGCGAGTGGATTGAGAGGGTTGCTCTCTATTTGTCAATCTGCATAGCGAATCAAATCGCTATGCGACTGGTTGGGTCTGGAACCATTATTCTTTTTATTCGAATAGCGAGTGGGTCTCGCTCAACGAGTGTTTAGGAAGTCTGAGTCTCTGTCTGAGGTTCTTGCATAGCGAGTTGGGACGCTATGCGAGGGGTTGGGGTCTAGTACATTTCACAGTTTATTCACATAGCGAGTTTAGTCACTATGCGAGAAGTTAAGAGGAGTTGGTCTTTGTCTAAGGATTTCGCAAGGCGAGTTAGGTCGTTGTGCGAGAAGCTTATGGCTTCGCTATGTGAAGGTGTGTGTTGTGCCAGGGGTTCAGTTCTAGTTCAATTTTTGTTGTGATATTAAGTTGTTTTAAATGAACATTGAGTGTTGTATGAAGAAAGTTGAAGTTGTATCATGTAATATTCGTGGTTATTGATGTAAGTTATATTCAAAAGTGTAAAGTTCAAGTGTGGTTAATGGACGTAATTCCATGATCCTCAAGGAGAGGAGACATGGTGGTGCCCTATGTGGTGATTCAAAGTGAAATCTCTAGTTGAGATTCAAGTAAGTTTAGAATGGATGCAGGAGCTTAGTCTTGGGGGTTATCCTGAAACTCCAATGGTCTTTCATTCTTAAGTAGAGAGGATTGATCCATGTTGTAAGGAGTAGTAGGAGGTCCTAGTCTTGGGTGCTTTCAATATGGCCCAAGGTGAGTGATAACGGACTAACCTCGTGAGTGTGGTAGGGTGAAACCCATTGGCAACGACTTTGCAAAGCAGTAGAAGCCACCACGAGTGCACAACCCGCCATAGCTTGACAATCATTCTAAGTCCGGACAGTCAAAGTCAGTGTGGTGTTATGTGTAAAGGGTTTAAGTGATGTGAATGAATAATAAGTTTGTATGAAGTTAAATAAATTGATGTATGATTAATCTTTGTTTAAACTAGCTTACCCTGTTGTGTGCTTGTATTTTGTATATCCTGTTGTTCTTCTTCTGCAATGACCATCCTTTGGATGTGAGCAGCGGAAGAAGAGGTCTCTCTGGAGCAAGCATTGGATGGAGGTGATGCTGCTGAGTAGTTGGCTTAGTTAATAGGGATCTTGTGTATAGTTTTGAGTTTCTTTTGGTTTGTATTTATATAAAGTTTAAATTTATAGTTGTTTTTGGATGCTTGTAAAGGTAACACTTTATACTCTAGATGGATAACTGTATTACTTTATCATGCATGTAGCTTCTCTTTAAAATAGTCTATACTATATATTTTAGGATTTTACATTAATGGTATCAGAGCAGTTCTTTCCTTAGGAATGTTGTAGGTTTTGAGTGTGCCTTGCTTTTGTTTGTGTACTCTTAGTCATGTCTAGTAGTAATCCTTGTCTCTTTGAGTTGGACTGATGTCTTTTCTCTCTGTGTAAGCAGAAGATGGCACCTAGGCCTACTCCTCCTCCACCCACAAATCCTGATGCACATGATATGATGAGAATGATGGAATCGGTGATCAGTGCGATGCAGCAGTAGAATACTGCTTTGGTACAGCAAAATTCTACGGCAATGCAGCAGTTGGAATCTGCTTGAGTTTTAGCTGAGGCCTCTCAGAGGCAATATTTGGACTTGTTGACCGGTGGGAGGATTTCTTGCAGCACCGTCCAGCCAAGTTTAATGGACAGGTTAGCCCGAATGAGGCGGATAGGTGGTTCAGAGATATGGAGCACATCTTTAATGCCAAGAGGTGTTAAGAGGAGAATAGATTGGCTTTCACAGAGTACTTATTGTCCGGGGAAGCTAGTAATTGGTGGAGTAGCTTGAGGTCGATACTGGAGGGCAGTAACACTCTTATCACTTGGGAGCTGTTCAAGGTGAAATTTTATGCTGAATATTTTCCTAACAGCGTCAGATTTGCCAAGGAGATTGAATTCCTACAGTTGGTTCAGGGAAATATGTTAGCCTCAAAGTATGCGGACCGATTCAAGCATCTAATCAGGTTTCATACAGTGCCTATGAGTGAAGAGTGGCAATGTCAAAAATTTGAGAATGACCTGAGAGGAGAAATCAAGTTGTCAGTGAAAGGGCTTTCTATTAAGGAATTCCCTGCTTTGGTCGAAATGGCAAGAGTCATGGAGAAGACCAAGTTGGAAGTTGATAGCCAGAAGAGTCAGCCATTGAGAGTGGGAGGACAGGTGATGTCCAAAGGTGGTTCCAGTTCTAGAAGGACTCCCTACTCTAGGCCTCCTTCTCATGGGTCTAGCGGTTCCTTCTCTCAGTCTTCAGTGCCATCAGGACAGTCCAGCCATTCTAGGGGAGTGACGTGTTATTCGTGTGGAGGACCTCATTTGAAGTCAGTCTGTCCTCAAATGGCAGGTTTTAGGAGGTATAATATCTTCCAGGTTGAGCGACATTACGCCAAGGACTGTTCTACTGTCAGGAGGACAGGTCCGCAGACTCATAAGGTTGGGAGAGCTCATCCAAGGGGTGGTGCCAGACCACAGGCTTCAGGTAGGGTGTACGCTCGGGGTCAGAGGCAGCCAGCTCAGGCACTCTTATTGTTGGGCGTTGTATGTTGAATGGTAAAGAGTGTTGTGTGGTTATTTGATTCTGGAGCGACACACACATTTGTGTCTGAGGATTGTGTTGCTGATTTGGGTTTAGTTGTGAGGGAGTTACAGTATGATTTGGCTGTAGCTACTCCCACTTCAGGGTTGGTCAAGGCATCTACTTTGTGTGCTAGATGTTCTATGGTTGTAGAAGGGCGTTCGTTCAAGGTAAACCTCATATGTTTACCTTTACAAGGATTGGATGTGATCTTGGGGATGGATTGGCTATCTGCCAATCGCATTCTCATAGACTGTGGTGAGAAGAAGTTAGTCTTTCCTGAAGAAGAAGTGGCAGTATTATTGTCTTTGGGGTAGCTTAAGCAAGAGTTGGTGGAAGGAGCTTGTTGTTTTCTTTTGTTGTCGCATCTGGCGGTTGAGCAGAGTGAGCAAGGTTTAAATCACTCAATTGTGAGTGATTTCTTGGATGTGTTTCCTGAGGGAGTGTCGGGGTTGCCTCCTCAGAGGGAAGTCAAGTTCTCTATTGATCTGGTGCCTGGAGCAGGACCAGTATCAATATCGCCGTATAGAATGGCTCCAGCTGAGTTATCTGAGCTGAAGAAGCAAATTTAAGATTTGCTTGAGAAACAATTCATAAGACCGAGTCTAAGTGTGAGTTCTGGTTAGAAGAGGTGCAGTAGCTTCTCTTTAATATAGTCTATACTATATATTTTGGGATGTTACATGTAGGATGAAGTCTTTGGAGGTGTAGGGTGAAACACTTGTAGTAGGTAAGAATAATTTTAAGTCTTGTATTTTTGACCAAGTTGTGTAAGATTTAATTGGGCTCTGTACTATGGGCCTAAAGATATAGGATTTATTTTTGACCTTGCATTTTTGGTCAAGTAGAATAGGGTTTAATCACTTAAATCAACAAAGGGCCAAGAGTCAATGTTGACCAAAGTGGGATGTGAATTATGGCCTTATTGACCAAGGGGTCAAAGTTTTATCTAACTTGGTGGATAAATTTGATAAGCTGTCGTTGAGGCTATCAAATTAATACTACTTTTCAAGGCAACTTCAGTATTGCCAAGTAGTATTTAAGAAAGTAGATAGGGTTAACATAACCCTGAGTCGTCTCCCAACGAACACGGAATTGCTTTCAAATATCTGACTCTTATGAATGTTATGCAATGCTTATGAATAAAAATAATGGTTGAAGAGTGTTTAAAGAATAAATAAGAAGCTTAAAAATAATTATGATGAAATAGGCTAATTCCACTGCTTTTCCAAGATAGATTCATCATCGGTTATTCACGGATAATTGTTCAATTGATTATTGTTTAAGTTTCAAATTAATTAAAGTACATTCTTAATTAATTTGAGGGCGATCATGCATTTAACCAAAGTAAATTCTCAATCAAATGCCAAACCTTTCTAGATTATTCACAATAAATTCAACCAAAGTACATTCTCAATCAAATTCTATTGTGTTTAATCATGTCTATTCTTAAATCTCCTAACCAAGTTAAAAGTTAATCAATCAAAGTAAATTCTCAATTAATTATAGTTGAAATTATTACTACCAACCAAAGTACATTCTCAATTGATAGTAAAAACCATTTAATCATATGAAAGTTCCTAAATTAAATCAAAGTAGATTCTCAATTAAACCTAGAAACCCTAGAAGTCATATAATCAATATGCATGTAGATTCAAACACATTATGATGAAAAAATCTTTACTTTTAACAAGATAGAGAGATATAAGACACAAAGAGAGAACAACTTAAATTAATAATCAAAATAAACAATTGCATTAACTGAACGTAACCTCAGAATCCATCATGGAATTACAGCAGAATAGCCCTAGATCCTTAGCTCTCCATGAATGGAGTTGAATACAAGATGAAAAAAAGTGAGAGGAGTATGAGAGAATGAATGAATTAAGTGAAGTCCCTTTTTCTGCCTCCCTTGGGTCTTTTTATATAGGCTTGATTGGGCTTGGACTCTGAATAGTTTGTTGATAAGATATTTTTTGTTGATATATTATATCTTTCAAATATTCATTAGATTAAATCAGTTTTAAAGAATATTTGATAGATATTAACTCAATTATCTTATATATCTTCCAAATAACTAAAAGATTTAGATAATGATAAAATTATTTGGAAGATATTTTCTGTTGATATTCCCAAATTAAATTCAACAACTGAATTTTATCTTTTAGATTTTCTGACTTTTCAAAATTGCACAAATACCCTGAAATTTCCTCTATTTGCACTTTAGCCCCTTCAGAATTCTCGAAAATTACACCAAAACCCCTGTTTGACCAACTTTTACCAGCTTTGACTGAGGAAGGGCGCGACCAATGAGAGCTTGCCACGTGGCAACCCTCTTTCTCACCCAATTAGGATTTCAAATAAAATCTTATTTTGGCCTTAATTTGCAATTTGGACCAATAAAGTTTCAATTTCAGCTGCACAAATAAATATTAGAACATCCAAGAATAATTTATGCAACTAAAAATCACTTTTTAAGTCTCTTTTTATTCCTAAACCCAAAAATTCCAATCATCACAAATCCTCTTTAAATCAATCATTCAAGCACATGAATTTCATCAAAAATTTAATTTTAAAGCATAAATGTGGGCATAAATATGCACTCATCAGTTATCCATGCCATGTGTTATCACCTCTTTGGAGAGTTTTTCCTCCTACTTAGTAGTCACCATTAGTGTGAAAACAACGTATAACATGCGTTCAACGTCCAACCACTGAATAACCAACGTTAAAAATGACCGGTGACATTTTTGTAAATAAATGCAATTATTAGACATCGTTTAGATTTGTAATTCAAGGTCAATTTGTTATATTGAGTAAATTTTACGAAAATGTTTCGCCCGAAGGTGAAAATTTATTTACATATGACGTCGAATTCGCTAGAATTAGATGTCAGAAGGATATAAAACGTCGAATGCCCCAACGTTAGACGTTAAAAGGTTAGTGAATTCAATAAAAATTTGAGCGGAAGATTGAAAATTCATTCACTTTATCTTAGCGCGCAATATCATCTTCTCTGCTCAAACTTTTATGGAACAAAGTTTGACGACCATCACATGTAATCTTTCTTTCATTTGTTACAAATGCATGTTAATTAACTACTTTAAGTATGATTTTCGTTTGTTTTGACAAATTTTTTTTCGTGTTTTTGTTCTTCTTAGGCACATTATGCTTTCTCTCTCACTAGTGGCAATACTTTATTTCGACGAACCCACTTTTGAAGGTTAGTTTTCGTTTTTCATTTTGAAGAACTAATTTGTTGAACTTGTTTTTTTTTGAACTTGTTTGTTGTTTTTGTTTGGTTGAACCTGTGTGTTGTAGTTGTTTGATTGAACTTGTTTGTTGTTTGTTATTGTTTGTTATTATTGTTTGTTGTTGATACTACACTATATGTTCATAGTTCATGCTTTATAAAATATCAAAAACTAAAATTTGTTGTTTTTCCGCGTTTCAAGTCTCGTAGAGTTGTAAGAAAGCATCACAATTAATTAAAAAAAACAAAAAAATAATTAACATCGAGTATTGACAAAATTTGACGTTAATTTTATTAACGTCGAATTGTTCTATTTTCGACGTCAATTTAATGTCTCCTGATATGATGTCGATCTCTAATTCGACGTGAAAGGCAAAAAATATGCAACGATGTACGCTGTTTTTGTACTAGTGCACATGTCACTCTAGGAATGAAGATGATTTTTCATAGGTTGTGACCACAGGTCCCCCTCTTATTAGTGAGGATTTTTGCCACTTGTCCTTCTCCTAATGGAGAGGATTTTCTCTTTACTCTCCAGGTTAGCCAAGGTAGGATTTTTAGGTCTAGCTTTTAGAAATTAAAAGACACCCTTAGCCTGTAAATAGAAGCGTCTCCCACTCTTGTATTCATCTTTGATGTTGAGTAAAGTTATGTTGTCAATTTTTGGTCATACTACTCATCTTAAGACCAAAACTAAAGCAACCCATGAGACCCCTCTAGTCACCTTCCTCTTAGAGTTGACTTAATCTCTCTTAGAGCCTTCAAACACCACACCACTCGACCACCCTAGACATGAGCCTTTCTCTATAACCTTCTTAGCTTCCTCATTTCTTAGTCGTTTTTCCACCATTATTTCTATAAATACTCATCTAAGAGACCAAACCCTATAACTTCTCTTCTAACTTGGATCACCTTTGCTTAAAGTAGGTGAAGAAGCTAAAGTAAAACTCATTTTATTATGCAAACTACAATATCTCCTGTCCAGCTTGTGTAAAAGAATAAAAATGGAACAACAACTTGTGTAGAACAAGAAAATGGAGGAAGGTGCAAGGCAATTCACAAAGTAAAGAAAAGATAACATGAAATTAACACTACAGGAAATATGTTGATTACCGAAGGCAATTACCGACGGTCTTCAGTCCTTCGGGAAAAGCCATTTACCGAAGGATCTTTCGACGGCTCGCCTTAAGTTATTTACCGAGGGTCATGAGCTGGTGACATAACATAACGACGGTCGTTGGCCTTCGGTAATGTCCGCGATGGGTTAAGTTCTCGAATTGGGTATTCGTTCCCATTTACTCAAAATTTCCCCAATTTCCCTCCCCTTTGCCCTCGTCTCCAGCTCCCCTTCCCTTTCCTTCCCCATTGTGTTCTTGCCGTTAATTAACGCTGATGCTCTCGTCTCCACAATCTCGTGGTGCTCTCGTATCCACACTCATTTGCTTGGTTGGTTCATTGAAGGCGGTTTGGGGGTTGTGTGCGAGGTTCAGTGACGCTGCTCTGTGGGTTGTGCTGGTTGTTCGTTTGTGCCAATTTGGGGGTTCTGCAACTGGGTTAGTTGACTTCATTTTGGGGTTTCTGCAGCCAGGGTTCGTGATTGGATTTTGCCTCTAGCGGCAGAGGTCGTGGGTCGCGGATATCGTGAGGAGGTCGTTGTGGTAAGCCATTGAAAGTATGCTTCTATTTCATTTGAATACTTTTTTTTTCTATTAAATACTTGTTAGATGCCCATTAATTTTCACATCTATTGAAATGATCCTGTGATGGGTTGTTGTCTGAGAACTAGCTAGCTTTTGTGATGTGGATGGAAGAATTCCAAGGATTGATTTGTTTATATAATGGACTTTGTCACAGGATTTGATACAAGTGTTACTAGTTTAGGAGGTTTCTTTATTGCTCTATTTTTGAAGGTTTTATGTTCTTCTAAATCTGGTGCATTGGTCAAAAACATAAGTAAATGTGATAGGTTAGATTCATTATGATGCAAGTAGATATTGTCTTCTTAAAGTTATGTTACTTCCACAACATTGAAGAGTAATATTTGACCTCAAATATATAGCTTCTTGGTCTTAAAAGTTTTCCGTTAATTCAATAGTCTATGAAAGAAAATTGGTAGATTTCATGGAAGCTAATAAAATTTGATGTTGTGAACCATTTTATTTTCATGTAGATTAATTAGCCGATAAGAAGTGTATGTCTAAGTAATGATTGTGTTGCATATTTAAGATTATTATATGTTGCAAATTTAGGTTTTTGGAGGAAGACCCAGTGTTCAATTATTAGAAGCTGGTGCCAAATTTTGAGGTCTTGCAAATTGGGAGAAGTTGACCATCTGAAAATAGTATGTAGTCAGTGATATTTAATTGTATTTAAATTGCAACTAAAACCTAAATACACTTCCATTTGATGTGTTAGGGTGAACTTTTAAGGAGTTTGAATTGTGGCTAGAAAGGGAGGAAGAGAATCTACAAAGAAGACTTAAGCAGGAAAAGAAAGCAAAGGCAAAGGTATGAGGACCTTAACTGAAATTGAATGATTGTATGTGTTATGTCCTATTATTTTCATTCTTGTTTCTTGAATTTTATCTTGGTCTAAAATGTTGAGAAGGTTGAGTTTGAATGTTAAGTTATGTTGAATGGAGTTTTATGATATTGTATACATTGAGTTTTTGTCAAACTTGTGAATGGTTTGAAACTTATTGACAAATATGTAAGAGGTATTAGACTTAGAACCTAGTATGCAAACCTGAAAATATTCAGATTTTCCCCCTCATTTCGCGAAAACTCTTCTTCCCCCAATATTCAGATTCTCCCAACTCTTTCTTCCCCTAACTTCTTCTCCCAACTCCCTCTGCCGCTTGTGCACATTGTTCCCTCCACCATCATTGCGCTCCATCCTCGTCGTTCAATCAAGGAAGCCGTCTTCGTCATTCGACTAGCCATTCCAAGAACATCCTTAGAGTCATCTTCTAGAAGGTCATGGTCGTTGGCTACCGGTGTTCGCCTGCGTTACTTGCTTGTTGATTTTGTTCTCTATCATCTTCAGTTCAGCCCTTCCTTTTCCAATCTCTCTTTTCTCTCTACCTCTCTTAAAAACACACACTCTTTAACGCTTTGCAAACTCCCTTTCCTGTATTGGTTAACAGATGAGTGTGCTTTCTTAAATGGACTCTTTGCTTAGGATGCCAAAAGGGATAAAACAATAGTGCAATAGAGGAAATAAAAGAGGAAACCTGAAAAAGGTTACCTTATATTCGAATAGAAATGTGAAATAGTGATAGATTCCATGTTGTTTCTTGTTCTATATTTGAATAGAAATTTCCACAACAAAATTCAACACAAGAGTCAAAACTTTGTAGGCAGAGTTTAATAAGTTTAATAACCCAAGGTTAAGGCCTAACTTTCTTCGTTGTTTGAGTCCTATAGCAAGCTTGATGTGCTCAACAATTCTTCCTTGCACCTTTTGTTAACTTTCTGCATAAATTCTTCCACTCTTTTCCTTCGTTCATCATTATTGTCATCTCTTTTCACTTTTGTCATCATCCTTTTCCTTTTCTACTTTCTCTACATAATCCACTTAATCTGGTTTTTACTCATAATCATATTTGCATTATCTTTCATTATTTGTCTTGCATATTGCGGTTTTTGGGTGTGGTTTGAAACTGTACAATAGATTTGTAAAGGATATCTGTAGTATTGGTAGTTTTTTAGGTTTGAAACTACACAAAGTTTGAGTAGTTGGAACCTAAACAAATGTACTTAAAAGGTGAGAAATTGCAACTACACTTAATGAACACTTAAAAGGTGTAATGTTAACATCCTAACAAGTCTAAACTATTGGAATGAAGCTATGAAACTTGTCAAAAGCAAAGAATTACCTTCAACTCAAAGTTTGAGTATTTAGAACCTAAAAAGTGTGCTTAAAGTGTGAAAATTGCAAATAGACCTAATGTAGACTAATTTTAACTAATTTGAACATCCTAACATGTGTAAACTAGTGGAATGAAGCTAGGAAACTTGTCAAAAGCAAAGAATTACCTCAAACTCAAAGTTTAAGTATGTAAAACCTAAAAAAGTCTACTAAAAGGGTGAGAAAGAGGCAATTCACCTAAAGTAGACTAACAATAACTAAGGTTAATATCCTAACAAGTCTAAAGTAGTGAAATGACACTAGGAAACTACTCAAAAGCAAACAAGTACCTAAAACTCCAATTTTGAGTAGTTAGAACCTAAAAAAGTCTACTAAAAAGGTGAGGAATTAGTACTGTACCAGTCATAGCAAAAATCTGCACTGCACCAGATTTGAATTTCGGGTAATAGACTTTGTGGCACAATTTGTAGGCCAAACAAGTGGATTTCAAAATGGTTTTAAGCTTTGAATCAATAGAGGGACACAAAGGGAACCTAGGAGAGGCACTAAATCAGATTAAACACGCAAGAAAAATAAAAAACGAAGAGTCAAAAGTAGTGTAGTAAGGTGTTTGATAAAAACGCAACTGTTTGATGAAAGTCCCCAAAGAAAAGTGCAGATTTTGTGATTTTTGGTTTTTAGGTTTCAAAACTAGATTTCTTGGTTTTCAAATGATTTTTATGATTGGATTACACTTTTTTGATCATATAATTCCATTTGAAAACATGTAACCAGCTCTTGCCAACCCAAAATTGAAATTTAAAGAATGTACAAAATCAAACAACACTAAAAATGAAAACTGCACCATAAAAATGGCTTTAAAAGTGTGCTTTCAAACCCAAAAATGAGTGGCAGTGTTTGTAAAGCTCAAGTGAAGGTTCAAGCAACTTTATATCATCAATTTAAAGGTGTTTAAAAATTGAAGCAACAAGGAATCACACTACACTCGAAACTCACTAGTTCACTTCCAAATTTAACCAAAATTGATGGTTTAGGAAGTGATTTTACATGCAGGCTCAAATTTGACCAAATGAACAGTTCACACAGGTTTGAAATTGTAAAATAAACTTGTTCAAACATTCACAATGCAAAGAAACAACCAGATGCTTCAAATCACACCTACTGTAGCCAATCATGCAACATTTTTAAACCAAAATTAACACGAGAATTGAAAACACACACTGGAATCAAACTGGACAGCACAAACTAAGCCAATGGAAGTCCTAATTCACTAGATCTAGGTACATAATATTAGCTAGGAGATGTTAAATGGCCTAAGACACAACAAAGATATCAATCACTGTGAAGAGATTGAACAAAAACAGTTACAACACCTTGCTCTTAGATTTTAAGCAACTCATATATGCTTTTTGCTTTTTATGGATTAATACAAGTGACAACTACTTGGAACATGCATAACATCATCAAATAAACTTGTCTCAAGCTTTAGAAAGAAACTACAATTGCAAACTGCACTAAACTAGGAAAAGAAACTATCCTAACAAGTTTAGAATGGTAAAACCTAGGTAATTAAGAACTCACACTACAAAAAGTACCTAAAACTCAAATTATTAAAACCTATAATGTAAAAGTAGTACGTAGAATACACTAAAAGTGCTAAGAATGAAAAGTGTATTAAAGTACTATCCAAAACAGTAAACTAACTATCTAGAGAACTTTGAAAAGATAAAAGAAAGATAAAAATGAAGTCTCAATTAAAAAATAACAACAAAAGCAAAATTTAACTATTGAGCACCTATAAATACACTATAATAGGTGAGAAATTTGAAATTCACCTAAATTAGCCTAAGAATGTCTAATCTTCATATCCTAACAAGTTTAAACTAGTAAAATGAAGGTAAGAAACATGTCCAATTGGATCAAGTACCTAAAACTTAAAATTTGACTACTTAAAACCTATAAAAGTGTACTAAATAAGTGAGAAATTGGGAATTCATGTAAAGTAACCTAAGAGTGTGTATTGTACACATCCTAACAACTGTAAAGTAGTGAAATGATGCTAGGAAAGTGGTCAAAAAGCTAAGAATTTCCTAAACCTCAAATTTGGTGTTGTGGTTGATCAACATTTTCTAAAATTCAGTCATTACAGGTCCTTTTTCGTTCTGCTGTGATTCTGTGATGTTTGGAAGTTTAAACAAGTCCAAATTGATGTATTAATTAGAGTTCAAACAAGTGTATTTTGATGAATTAAAAGTGTTGAAGTGATTAGCAAAGTGATGATGACTATGTAGATTATTAGTTTTATTTTGTTATTGAACATAGTTGTTAGAACATTTTTTATGTTACATTATGATTCTCTTACATTACATTTTCTACATGAACAATTGTTTTATGTTTTATGTTTAATGTTTCATTTACAAATACAAGTTCTTAAATTTCAACAATACAAATGATGTTATTATATTGTTGTTTACTCCATTAATGACTGGATGACTTTGAAATGTATATTATGGAGGTTTGTCTATGGTTTGAAAATGTTATACAGGTCTGTCTGTGATGTGAACATGTTATGTAGGTTTGTGTGGTTGGATAACAAATACAAATATCACTTAATTCTGCTTGGTTCTTACCGAAGGCTTTCGCCCTTCGGTAATTACCGAGGGCTTCCACCCTTCGGTAATTATCAAGGGCTTCCGCCTTTCGGTAATTACCGAAGGGCGAAAACTCTCGGTAAATGTTAGCGACAAGGGATTTACCGAGGATATTTTGGCCGTCGATAAGGCATCTGTAAATACCTTGCACCGATGGTTTATGGTTGTTTTCGAGGGCTTTTGGCCTTCGGTGCCCTTCGATAAAGAGCTCTTTCAATTGAAAGTGTTTTTTTTTTTCATAAACACATATCTTAAAATCAAATTTAGGACACATATTTAACAAAATTAACCTCCTTTCACTCTTAACATGTTAGTAATTACGATAAATTCTTATGGATGGTTAGAGTAATACATAATAGTATATATATATATATATATATATATATATATATATATATATATATATATATATATATATATATATATATATATATATATATATATATATATATATATATATAAATGTTTTTGATGTGTAAAATGAAAAAAAGAAAAAAGGACAAGGAGTTAATTTTCCCACATCATTGCTGTCCTTGCCAATCCGGTGCTTAATTTTCATGTATGCATCATGCGCATCTAACCAATTAAGCGGTGATATATATATATATATATATATATATATATATATATATATATATATATATATATATATATATATATATATATATATATATATATATATATATATATATATATATATATATATATATATATATATATATTCATAACTACTATTATCAATACAATCACTTACTAACTACTTATTTAATCATTCATTAAAATATTATTTATTAATTCAGTTATTATTTTTATTATAAAAGGATATGCTAGATGTATATGAAAATTGTCACAAGAAACATTAGCATCACAACCTAGTGAGAGGAATTTATTCATTGCAATTTTGGTATTAGTTCCAAAATCAGAAAGTATAAAACTTTAATAACTTATTAATATTTTAAAGAAACTTATTATACTAAAGGTATGAATGACTGAAAATATTTCTATAGATATAATAAAGGAATAACATTAAAAAAATTATAATATTGGAGACTCCTGATGTCAACATTCATATGTTTATATTTGTAAAGTTCCTAAATTTGTAATGGTTTTTTTAGGTCGCCTTCGAATAGTTATGTTAAATGTAATGTGAATGGAACTTTTGTGTAATCCTAATTTTGTTTTTTCGGGTATTTTCATAAATAATAGTTGAGACTATAAGAGAGGTTTATATTAAATATGGTATGTAAGGGTATGGCCGCGAGGTACAACTATTCAACTATTAAGAGAGAAACTAAAGAGAAAACATTCCGGTATGAGATTCATACATTTTTTTATTAATTGAATATATCGTTGTACAAACAAAAATGCCTAGATTTCTATAAGATCTAAAAACTGGATTAGTTTAAACAACAGTAATCATAACAAAACAAATTGAATAATTAATCTAACAGCTTCTTCTCAAGCTGGATGCTGGATTTTCGCAAATTCAAACTTAAAGATTATTCATTAGAGTTCAATGCGAGGGAGAATTTTCGTTAAAACGTCAATAAGTTGTTCATCAGATCTAATCAAATATAATGGGAAGAAGATAGAAGAGATTTGCTTATATCTTTTCACGAACCACATCACAATCAATGTGTGAGAACTCAAAATATAAATATGCATACACACATAAATATAAATATATATATATATATATGTATATATATATTATTTATAAAATATTAAATGATTTTTATTATATAAATTAGATTTAATAAATATAAAGTTGTGAAGAGGGAAATTGGAATATTCTCCAAATTCTTCATAAAGCTAGTAAAAAACTTTTATACTCAGGAGCCCCCTTCTCTCTTCTCTGTTTCTCTTAGATATTTTTCCTCATCTTGAAGATTGAAGAAATAAAGATAATCTTTACGTCAGCCTCTACTACTTGCAGTTACCCCTACAAATCTAAGTGATTATAATATGCACTTTTCTAGGAACCCTCCTAATTTCTAATGGATGCAAGTTTTTCTGGTTTACATGCGATTTTTCATACTCTAGACGAACTCTCATTCCATGATGGTCATGGAATTTCAATTTGATTCTCCTTTGGGTTTGTTCTGTATAGGTCTAACTTAAAATAGTGTGGTGGTGGTACTCAATGAGAACGTTAATGGGCTCCTTTATTGAGGTAAGTGGAGTTAATAAGTTTTCAAAAATTATGAAACTATTGAGTATTGGTGCTATTGGAATTAAATCTAGGGATTTTTATTTTGTGTTAAGTAATGGGTTTTGATGTGGGTATGAGTGGTGTGAGCAAAGGGGTAGAATATGTGGAATGTTGGTAATTATGATGTATTTATGTTAATTGCTATGGTCTTGTGATGGAAATTTGGGGTGAAAAGATGTTATTATGTATAATTGTTAAAGAGATGATGGGGATGGAAACTAACGTGTTTGTGTAAATGTGGACTGTTGTGCACTAGTAAAAAATCGGGTTTTTACAGCGCACATTATGCCACGGTTCAACGAAAACCGCAGCATAATGGTGCGCGGTGGCAGTTTTGTAAATAAAACGAACATATATGCCGTGGTTCTACTGGGAACCGCGGCATATACCCCAGTCAACCATTGCCTTTGACGCCACGTATGAATAAAAAATTAAATAACAGAGTATATGCCGCGGTTCTCTGCACAACCGCGGCATATACCCTGCCAATTTATTGCAGGTGCTGACTGGGTCAGAGAATTTGAAAAGTTACAGGGGGTATATGCCGCGGTTCTCTGGGGAACCGCGGCATATACCCCTGTAACGTCTCAACTTCTCTGCCAGTCAGAGAATTTCAGAAGTTACAGGGGGTATATGCCGCGGTTCCCCAGAGAACCGCGGCATATACCCCCTGTAACTTTTCAAATTCTGTGAAAGGCAGTTGGGGAGACAGTTGTGTTGAAATAAATTTAAAACGAATTTGAAATATTTAGAGGAATATACCGCGGTTGCCCTCCGAACCGCGGTATATAGTTTAAAAATAATTTTAAAAATGCCATCTTCTACCGCGGTTGCCGCCGAACCGCGGCATATAGTTTCAAAATAATTTTAAAAATGCCATCTTCTACCGCGGTTGCCGCCGAACCGCGGCATATAGTTTAAAAATAATTTCAAAAATGTCATCTTCTACCGCGGTTGCCTCCGAACCGCGGCATATAGTTTCAAAATAATTTTAAAAATGCCATCTTCTACCGCGGTTGCCGGCGAACCGCGGCATATAGTTTAAAAATAAAACTTTGGAACAATATCGTCTTGTTCGCGCAGACACTCTGGACTTCGAGTTTTCTTCTCCCGTCGACCACCCATCTCAGTTCCTTGTTTCTTCACCGTTTAAACTCAAAATTGTTCGGTCATTTCCCATTTTTGACGATAAAAAACAGTTTTAGCCGATCAAAATCGTTTGAAACGCCTGTCATTCCTCTCCGCTGCCATTCCCCTTTGTTGCACCAAGCTTTTTCGCCGCCCCTGTTCCAGGTATTTATGCCCTTTTACATTCTTAACATGATTTCTTCATTAGTGGTAACTTTAACAAATTTTGATAACTTTAACAAATTTTGATTTTTTCCCAAATGTTGAATTCATATACACTAATTAATATGAATTGTCTTTTGCAGAGATTCAAGACATTACTATATGCAGGTCTGTTTTTGTGGTAGTGGATATCACAAAAACAGACCTGCAATTTTAAAAAACTGCAGGGGAATATGCCGCGGTTGTAACCCCAACCGCGGCATATAGTGGACAAAATTTTTTTTTTTTAAAATGGATTTAGGCCGCGGTTCTTTGAACAACCGCGGCATATTCTGCAACTTATATACCGCGGTCAGAACCGCGGCATAAAGTCTCTGACTTACTATCGCGGCTGAATATGCCGCGGTTCGTAAACCGCGACGTATAGTGAAAAATAACCGCGGTAAAAGCCCCTCGCTGCACTAGTGGTGTTTTTTCATGTTCAAATTTGAGTTGTAGAAATTGCAGAAAAAAAAATAGAAATTATAGTTGAAATTTCAGCACATGATAATTTAATTGAATTGGGTTTTATTAGATGGTGGAAGAAAATAATTCATCTATGTTCTACTGCTATAGATTTTAGGTGTGTTATTTTTGAACGCATTTTCAACTAGAAGTGGTATATGTTTGGCGGAAGGAGTGAGTTGTTGACAATTCGTGCAATAGGAAATGTACGAGGATTGAGAAATTTGGGTGAGTGATTGTCTTTTGATGCTGAAATTTTTAGATCTAGTTGTTTTTCTTGTTAGGACTTATATCGTTGGGCGACAATCATAGCTTTGATTTTTTTAAAATGAATAATCTTAGGACCTTGTTTGAAATATTAAAGTGTGGTTAGGTGTTAAAGTATATTGAAGGGGACTTTGAAAGTGAGACTATTCTTATTCAATTAGTTTTTAATTCATATAGAATAAGACATCTAGATGGTGTGAGTCAAAGGAGACTCCACATGGTAGAAGGTAGGCTATGAAAGAGGATCACACTTAGGGAACTAGTGGGGTTGACCTTGTTATGGCTTGATTTGGGAGGTGTGGGAACATCAAATGGAGGATTTGGTCGTAAGCATGACAGGTGCAAAGTTTCATGTGTCCATATAATACACTAGTCTTTTGAAAGCCAAGTCTAAATTTAGTGCGTTGTTTGAGCCTCTTTGAGTTGTATGTTGTTGGAGCCTTGTGGACTATATGTAGGTATCCAATAAAATAAATTTCATGCAAAAATTAGATCGTACAAAGTTTTAATTATACAAAATTTAATGTGATACAAAAATTTAAGCATGTAATTTTTAAGTTGAACAAAATTCAATTATGTTAAAATAGAATGACTTAATTTTCAACACCAAGAGGGGGTGAATTGGTGAAATACAAAAACAATGTTTTTTTTTAAATCTTTATCGCAAAGTAGATGACTTTAAAAACTTTCTTGAAACACAAAGAAAAAGATTTTTAAGTGCAGCGGAAATAAAGTTGATTAACCGTAGTACAGAGTCGATTAAGTAAAAGTGTAGGGATAGAAAAATCAAACACTGCTTTTTATACTGGTTCGGCCAAACCTACATCCAGTGTCCTTCCTCACTAGGAAGCAAATGCACTATAATGATCAAATTTTTTACAACAAAGCTTTTATAGAGACCTCCACGTCAAAAATATAAAACACCTCTCTAACCCTCTAATCAAAATATAGGCATACAACACACAAAAACCAGCAGCAAGATGTCCCCTCTCCTGCCGTCTTCAACCCTTTGAGAAACCCCTCAAAGTCCAGAACGCAGCACGTCCTCTTCCTGTAGTCACAACAGGGCAATAACACCAATCTTCACAAGATTGAATTCCTGATCACAAAAATAGACACCTTCAGTGCAAATTTGATCAGACAGTAAAAGCACACAATCTTTGCTCTTCAAGCTATCTCCAAAGATGAACACCACGGTCTACTTTAAGAGTTCTTGGAGCTTTTCCCAAATCTGTAAGACAACACAAATCTGAAAATTATCATACAATTCGTTAGATTCTCAAAACTTCTTACAGAATTCAAATTTGCGTCAATATATAGTTTTTCATAATTCTGACGCTCTTCAGTCGACTTTGCCACTAATAAAGTCGAATACAGTCATGACAGTTATAACAGTTAGTAGCAGTTATAGCAATTAATTGATTACGCAATTAATGTAGTTGTTTCACAATTAATGCTTCGTCAAACATATTTAAAAATATAGCCGTTAGACACTTTAAGACAAACATTAACAAAATTTCAAAAGATAACAAACTTAGTCGAATGGCTTACGCACATAGTCGACTTTGTAACAGTTAAAAACATAGTTTTGAAAAACTTTCTGTTCACAAATTCTCACAGCAAACTTTGAAAAAGTGTGTGCAAAGCCACGAGTTTTAATCGACTTACTACATAATGAAGTCGACTTAAAACTGCTGTTTTGCTACACAATTTAAGTTCAACTAATGTGCATGTGGTTTTTCTTTTCCAAAACAATTTTCATGCAATCACATATTAAATCTCACATATATAACATAGTGAATTGCAATAATCAACACAACACAAACATGTTCTCATATAATCATAATCATGAAAGTAATGAACATGTAACACATAAACACATGTGTTATTAATTATGTGTTGTCATTATCAAAAACCAGAAGCTCTGAGATTGTAGGTTCAGCTAAACTAGTGCTCCCACTATCAACAATCTTAACAATCTCCCCATTTTTTGATGATGTACAACCATGATTAATAAACAACCATGTTGTACACAACAATACATATTATCAAACAAATATCAATCCATATATCAGTATAATTCTCCCCCTTTGGGCATTAGCAAAAAAGGTATGCAAACATGTATTGATATTCAGATAATCAATTATTTCAGAGATGCATCAGTAAATCATAAAGCAAACACAGATGCTCCTCTTGTCGTAGATATTCACATAAGAAAGAATGTACTCTCCCCTTTAAGTATAGGCATGTGAAATATCTAAAAAATATGTAATGCTCCCCCTGTCATTATGCATGTTTCATATTCAAAACCCAAATGCACAATGCAGTAATCGTAGAATATAACAGAGCATTTATTGACATTTGACAGATTTGTATAAGTTAGAAAACATGTAAGCATATCACTACAATATCAATACAACAATCTCAGTATAATCTCTCAAACATTTCAATCAATTATAACACAGAGATATAGCAGATATAAAACAATCAACAATATGTAATCAATAAAGAGATAACAGTATTCAAACTCATGGAATTTTTTAACCCCTGTTAACCACATTCGATTGTCCTAAATTCATAATCAACTTCATTGCTTTTTATTAGAGTTGAATCTCCAGTATTGTTTATCTAGAAGCAATGTTCCTGCAAAAACCTTTCAAGATCCTTTCCAGATCAAGCATTTCAGAATCATTGTAATAAAGGAATTATTACAGTTAAAATATGCATGTGTAAACGTATGAATGCAACAATAATCAGTAATACATTCAACTTCATACATAACACAATTGATTATAATCAGATTAAGTCACAATTATAGTACTGATTTATGACAAACAAAATATCTAATTTCATTAATATTGATCTGTAATTACAATCAGATAACCAAAACACAATATGGCATAAGAAGCCAACTACAAACTAACACGAAAGACTAAAAACATTAGTCAATCAACACAATTAAAAACAAGCAAATTTTAAATTTTCTTCTTATTCTTCTTCAAGTAGGTATTAAGGAGCATGTCACTGTTACTTTCCTCAGCCACATCCTCCTCTTCACTTTCATCCTTATTCATTCCATCAAGTTGTGTATAGCGTCTCGTGTTCTTATGACCAAGAGTCTTGACTCTTTTGCGTTTCTCAGAACTAGAGGTCATTTCTTATGTAGTGAGAAGTGTTGATTCCAAGGTAGAAGAAAATAAGGATTCAGATGTCGCTAAGAGAGATGAGTGAGTCGGCTATAGTGTTTTAGGTTATTAAAAACAACAGATTTTCATTTTGGATGGAAAGCAGAAACATTCATTTTTGCACCAAAAATATTCATTAACAAATTTCAAATTTTCAAAACTAAAGAAAGCACCTAACAGAGAATTTTAGTCGATTTTATTTCTGCAAAAGTCGATTCCATGTTTCACTTAATATTTCAAAACAGAGAAACACAACACACAGAATATATTCGACTTAACAAATAATTGAATCGATTAAAAGTCGAGCAAACTCATTTTCACAGAGAATGGTTACTCAATCAAGACATGCAACACACAATCATATAACAAACAATCATATCAACAATTATGATGCATGATGCAGTAAAATAAACACTTTTGTTACCACTTGCAGAATCTCATTTTCATTTGATTTCTTTAATCCAGTTTCAACTTTGCGTTCTGCATTGCTCCATCTGTTACTACTTTCCTACAAAATAATCATAAGGTTTTGATGTTGGTACCCATTTGAACTTGGGTCCGGTCTTGTTAGTAATAGAGGGTTGTTCCTTAGGAATCCACTTATATTTTCCCTTTGGAACACCAACATTCCTGTAATAAAAATTCCTAACATTGTGTCCTATGTATTGTAGTAAAAACATGCATGTGTAACATGATTACTGATATCTGCAAATTTCTTTGTATTTGTTATGTTACTCTGAGCTTTGTAGCCAATGCCTTGTCTAAATACAGCTCTTCCAGAGGCCTTCAGTACAACATCTAAATTGTCCTTGCCCTGTGTGAATTTTTCTAACGTGCAGGTCAAGTAATGAATCTTTTCAACCAATATAGGATAATTCTGGCCTTCTTTTTCAACATGTTTTGACTTAGCATCACTCTTCTTTGCAGACTCTAATTTATCATTTAATTTCTTTTCCAGTCTTTCATTCTCCTCAACCAGATTGTTGATCTATGCTCAAAGTCTCTTCTTTCAGATATAAGTCGATTGACCTTATATTGCAGTCGCATAGCCTTTGCATGAACCTCTTGAAATGCATCACACAACATGTCATATTTGACTTCTACAGGTTTATTTTCAAATTCCTCATCACTATCATAATCATTGATTGCAGATCCAACCATGAAGCAAATGTTGGATTCTTCTTCAACATTGCAGTCTTCATCACTTGAAGAATCTGAATCACTATTTTCCCAAGCAATATATGTACTCTTTTGTTTCCTGCTTTTCTCTTGAACCAATATTTTGTTCCCTTTCTGCTTGGCTTTCAGATCTGGACACTCGGGCTTGATATGTCCTTCTTTTCCACATTCATAACATTGGATGACAGTGGTTCTGGACTCCTTTCTTCCTCTTGAGAAACTTGCATTGTTAGTGGAAGAACTATTATTTTTCATAAAACGATTGAATTTTCTTACCACCATACTCATCAGTTGTTTGTCATGCAGATCAGTCTTTGAGTCAGACTTTGGTTCAGTAGTCTTTGAAGCTTTTCGTCTTGTGGCTTTGAAGGCATTTGATTTTTTTTTCTTCAATATCTTCTTCCTCCTTCAGCCTTCCAAGTTCTAACTCATGCTCTTTGAGTTTTCCAAACAAGGTTGCCATGTTCATGCTGCTCAGATATCTTGATTCTGATATAGCAGTAACTTTCAGCTGCCAGCTTCTATTGAGGCTTTTCAAAATTTTAATGTTGATTTCTTCCTTGTTAAATACTTTTCCTAGAGCCATAAGATGGTTGGCAATGTGTGTGAATCTTTTTTGGACTTCATAGATTGTCTCCCTTGCTTTCATTCTGAATAATTCATACTCCTGAATGAGTGAATTTTTTTCTAGCTCTTTTCACCTCATATGTTCCTTCATGAGTTACCTTCAAGAATTCCCACATTTCTTTTGCTGTCTTGCATTGTGATATCTTGAAAAATTCATCCATTGTTAGTGCTGAGGCTATTATATTCCTAGCTTTAGCATCATATTGTGCTTTGCGGTTCTCATCTTGAGTCCACTTCGAAAAATTTTTCAAAACAACTTTTTCATTCAAAACATGAGTGGGTTCATATGGACCGTTTATGATTGCATCCCAAACACCGTTGTCCACGTATTCAAGAAAGATTTGCATCCGAATTTTCCAAAAAAACATAGTTTTCACAAGAAAATAAAGGTGGTCTATTTGTTGATGCACCTTCACCAAAGGTTTGAAACTTAGAAGCCATTTTCCAAGATCAGTTGATTTAACAGAAAACGTAATCGACTACTTTTTCAAATATTTTATGAAAACCAGCTCTGGTGCCAATTGTTAAAATAGAATGACTTAATTTTCAACACCAAGAGGGGGGAGGGGGGGGGGGGGGGGGGGGGTAAATTGGTGAAATACAAAAACAATGTTTTCTTTAAATCTTTTTCGCAAGGTAGATTTTTAAGTGCAGCGGAAATAAAGTTGATTAAACGCAATACAAAGTCGATTAAGTAAAAGTGTAGGGATAGAAAAATCAAACAATGCTTTTTATACTGGTCTGGCCAAGCCTACATCAAGTGTCCTTCCTCACCAGGAAGCAAATGTACTATAATGATAAATGTTTTTACAAAAAGGCTTTTATAAAGACCTCCACGTCAAAAATATAAAACACCTCTCTAACCCTCTAATCAAAATATAGGCATACAACACACAAAGACCAGTAGCAAGATGTCCCCTCTCCTGTCGTCTTCAACCCTTTGAGAAACCCCTCAAATTCTAGAACGCAGCACGTCCTCTTCCTGTAGTCATAACAGGGCAACAACACCAATCTTCACAAGATTGAATTCTTGATCACCAAAACAGACACCTTCAGTGTAGATTTGATTCAAGCTATCTCCAAATATGAACACCACGGTCTTCTTTAAGAGTTCTTATAGCTTTTTCCAAATCTGTAAGACAACACTAATATGAAAATTATCACACAATTCGTTAGATTCTCAAAACTTCTTACAGAATTCAAATTTGCGTCAATATATAGTTTTTCACAATTCTGACGCTCTTCAGTCGACTTTGCTACTAATAAAGTCGAATACAGTCATGACAGTTATAACAGTTAGTAGCAGTTATAGCAATTAATTGATTACGCAATTAATGTAGCTGTTTCACAATTAATGCTTTGTCAAACATATTTAAAAATATAGTCGTTAGATACTTTAAGACAAACATTAACAAAATTTCAAAACATAACAAACTTAGTCGAATGGCTTACGCACATAGTCGACTTTGTAACAGTTAAAAACATAGTTTTGAAAAACTTTCTCTTGAAAAATTCTCACAGCAAACTTTGAAAAAGTGTGTGCAAAGCCACGAGTTTTAATCGACTTACTACATAATGAAGTCGACTTAAAACTGTTGTTTTGCTACACAATTTAAGTTCAACTAATGTGCATTTGGTTTTTTTTTTCCAAAACAATTTTCATGCAGTCACATATTAAATCTCACATATATATATATATATATATATATATATATATATATATATAACATAGTGAATTGCAATGATCAACACAACACAAACATGTTCTCATATAATCATATCCATGAAAGTAATGAACATGTACCACATAAACACATGTGTTATTAAGTATGTGTTGTCATTATAAAAAACTAGAAGCTTTGAGATTGTAGGTTCAGCTAAACCAATGCTCCCCCTATCAACAATCTCAACAAATTATACAAAATTTCTTAGTCTTTACATTAGTGTATGTTAACAAGTTGTTTAAATTACCGCTTTGTTACATATTTGACATTTAATTTTTCTCAAACCTTTTATAATATGATTTATTCCTTTCTTACTTTTCTTGTGTGTTTATTTTTTTATCTACAATGATCATATATTAACACATGAGTAATGATAGGTATAAACGAGACTAATAGCTCTGTAGTTTTGTTAGGTCCTTGAAGATTAATCAATATTAGCTAGTCAGAAGCATTTCTTTATACTTTTGTGGAATTGGATGTACCTAGATTAGGCTAAGTCTTTTGAAAAACTCTAAACCTTCATGGACGTTGTTTTGTAATGATCTTAATTATCCGATTGGATTATATATATATATATATATATATATATATATATATATATATATATATATATATATATTAATGAGACCTTTTATATATTCATTATATGCATCTATAGGCAATGAAATTTTAAGGTTGTTATATTTGGTAGAGTGAGTCTTAGGTGAATAGTGGGGAGAATGAATTCATAGTGAAACATTTATTTGAGAATTAGTTGGTAAATAAACTATGTACAACACCTATGAAAATCTTAGTGTTAAGGAAGAAAGAATGTTGATGTCATGTTGATGGTGCACATTCATGACTAAGTCAATTCTTATCTTAATTCTAAAATTTTCTATTCATAGGTTGTAAGAAAGTTCAATGTAATAGATTGTATGCACTTGTTGATGCTATTTCCTAAGTGTCATATTTTCAATATAGTAAAATGTTTGTTTTAGAATGATTAAAGTACTTTAACTTTGATGCTAATCCTTATTGTGAATATATCATAAGTATATCTAGATATCCTCCACCGCCTCAACCCAATGTTGATTTGAGTCACTTTATAATGGCCATGGAAATGATGGCTAACGCCATGCAACAATAAAGCATGACTATGGCTCATGCTCATCAAGAAAACATGTCATAAGTGGAAGGCTGCAAAGAGAATTAGTATGAATGTAATTAGTATGAATGTTGTTGGTCTTTCCATGACTAGAATGTTACTGGAATCTCAACTGCTCAACCCCAAGGGCAATTGAGTTTATTCGAGTTTGAGGCAGAATCCTCCAAAATTTAATGGTAATGCAACTCATGGTAAGTTAGAGGGATAGATTATAGAAGTGGAGAAAATCTTTGAGCAACCTCTAACCCATAGATAAGAAGTTGAGCTATGTTATGTATTTATATTCTAGGGAGGTTGAGTTCTGGTGGGTAGGGTCAAAACAATGATAGAGGTTTCTGGAGAAGAATTCCATGATAGTGCCAAAATTTCTAAAAAGTTTGAGTTTATGAGATTGGAACAAGGAGATATCTCTATGCACACTTAATTGATTTGGTTTCGCTTCTAAATTCGCATTTTAATCCAAAAATCAATGAACTAGACACTTTAGTAGTTAATTGTATTTTGTTTTTTAATTTTAGTTAACATAGGTTTAACAATTTTCAATTTCGCGTTCTAAACATTTAACTGGGGTCATTTTAGTTTCTTAATCATTCCTCAAGTTGTTTTGAGGCATTTTGTATTGGTAATTCATTCGAAAAAATCAAATAAAAACACAAGCAAGTTTGAATTCGCATAACATTAGTGTTCATGTAATTAGGGTTCTAATTTTGAGATCTTTATGTGTAGTGCATCAATTTGATTTATTCCAGTTTGTTTTCTCAATTAGTGTCAAATTAAAGTGTTTTGCATCATTACTTCATCCTTTACTTCCTTTGATAACAAAGTTCGAATATGCCTTGTGTTTACCTTGAACATGTCAATGTTGTTTCAATTTTTACTTTTGTTTTAGCCAACCTTCATAATTTCTTTAGGTTCTTTTTAGCCATAGAGTCATGCATTAGAAGTTCCTAATCACTTAGTTCATTTTATACATCTTTTCCTATTGAATAACATCATTAGTTGCATCCATTTCATTCATTCATTCATCTATATTCATATATGCATTACTTTTTAATATTTAGATTAGATAGATTAGTTCAGTAGTTAAATTTTCCCTAGCACAGTTCATATATACACATTTGTATCTCCAATTTGTTGTGTCCAAGGATTGATACCAAGGTTGACCCTATATTGCACTTTTAGGGAAACATTATTTTAACCATATTCTTATACAACAAAAAGACTTTACCAAATATTCTGGTTTTTTTTTTTTTATTATTTCCACGAGATTAGAAGTGTTCCTAACAACACATAAAAAATCCTAGTATATATTTGTGTTGAGTGGAAGATTGTTAGCAATTTGGGTCACTTATATATATATATATATATATATATATATATATATATATATATATATATATATATAACAATTATTAAATGTATTAGGACCATTATATTTTATTAGCCAACTTTATAAAGTGATCTAATTAGGTAAATATGGCTAAGAGTATATTTGTCATGAAAGGTATATTGTGTAGGCCTAACAATAATTTTAATTTATTGAAGAGACCAAATTATAATTATTGAAACTAAAGAAAAGTAAACGTAAAATGTTACTTAGAGGGTCATGGTCCCATCTGTGAGCACATGGAATCATTCTTGGTTCTTTCTCTTTATCCCCATCAGAAGAAAAAATCCAGAGAGAACTAAAGGTGCTCTACAGAGAGAAGATCATAAACCAATTCAAGTTACTTGTTAATTGTTTCCAATGTTTAATTCTTTAGGTATGCTTCTATAGAGAGAAGATCATAGACCAATTCAGGTTACTTGTTAATTGTTTCTAATGTTTAATACTTTAGGTACGTTTCTGCTTTCCTGTTCTAAGGAGTGCTTTACTGTTATAAAGAATATTGAGAACCGCTCATGTTAAGATTTTATTACTCATTAATTATTAATTATTAATTATTAATTATTAATTATTAATTATTAATTATTGTTAGTGTGAAAAAAGTGATTCCATGTTAAATTTCCTGATACACTCGCTCAAACAAACCCACAATATACTTTCCTATATTTATGCATATCTCTCGTTACAGATAATGTCATTCAATCATATCATTTTATTAAACATTGAAGTGACAAATAAAGCAAACCATATTTATTAACACAGAACAAAATGTGGATTCAAACACTAATAATGAAGTAACAGATATTTATTAACACACCACAAAATATAGGTTCAATCAAATATTAGTATAGATGACTTTGAAAGGGCAACTTTGATATTATGCAAAAGTAAATAATATATAATGATGATGGCATGAAGAACTAGAAGTTGGAGGAGTTGGAAGAGCTTTTCCACTGAATGAAGCTTTGGAGTGTAGCAACATCAGCCCTATAGTGTTTCTGGGTGAATTCACGCAAACTGGACCATGTAAAATCAGGGTACTTTCTTTCCTCATTTTTGGTTATTAGAAACTTTGGAGGTCTCACCACTTTGTCCTCTTTCGGACACACAAAGTAAACCAATGACCTTCTATCTCTGTATGTGTTCACCAGTGCCCTGTGAAGACAACTCTTGTATCTCCCATTTGACAATGCCTACCACACCAACAATTCATTCCATCAATTCATCAATTTTACATTCATCTATGATAAAAAAAATGTTATTTACTCTTTTCTTCTGACATTTTTTTATTAGAATTACAAATATAAATTGAAACACTCATTCTCAACAAAATTATAAATGTTGAGCAACATATAAAAAAAAGAAAAAAACTTATCTTAAAAATTTATGATTTGCAACTCATACTTTATTAGTGGTCAATCAATTTTCCCATTCTATCTTTTTAAAATTTCCAACAATTTTGTCTTAACAATCATTAAGGAAGATGTTTTCAACTCCCTAAGTTAAATGATATTTTTTTCCCCTGCATGAAGAATATTGAAAAAAAAATGGAAAAACATCTAACATTATAATCTAAAATGTTACATATTGATTATGATTTACGAAGACGAGATAACTAGTTTTATATCTAATATTTTTTTATTGTTTGACTGAAAAATAGGTTGTTTTTAGTAATATTTGATGTCTTAAGACTAATGTTAATTTATTGTTTAATTAAAACAAATATAAATTTAGTCTTCTATTAATACAACATTTTAGCAAACTTTAATGATGGGGCAAACACTCTAACAAATAATGAAATAGAAAAGTTTTGAGACCTTAAGCAGGTGACAAAATTGCTTAATGGTTGGGACTGTTGTAGTCAAGTGGAAAAAATAGAGTTATGATTATGTCATGATGGTTAAACCTACAGCTATAAATGAAAGGAGAAGAAAAACAAGTGATGAAATGCAAACATACACTTCATTTAGTTGAAGATTTACATTGATTAAAAATATTAATAATATATAAATGAATGAAAATTTTATTTTATAAATCAATTTTATAAAACTAAATTGAATTTATAAAAATATATAAATATAAAATTGTAATGTATAGTTGGATGTATAATTATTTTATACTTTATCTACGATGGATACATGCCATAGAAGAAATCTACTTATCATGCATCACATCAAGTTTTTTCTTTATTTTTTTTTCGACACTAACCACATGTATTGTCATCGAATCTTTGTCGTATCTGTGACAAGTTCAAAAAATTAGTAGTTATACTTATATCAACTTTAAGTATATATTATTTTCAAAAAATAATCTTTTAGTTTGCTAGAAAAAATTAAATATATTTTCTAATTTTAAAATTTCCCAAAAAAACAGTATTCAAAATCTAAAAATTTATCGCACACTTTTTAATTAAAAGATCTTAAAAAAGTAATGAATAAAGTGGCCTTAAAAGGGAGAATAGACAAAAAAATAAAGGCCGACAAACATAATGCAGGAAGACCATAAGATTAAATGTTTAATTGAGTAAAGAGTAAAATAAAACCATTTAATTTATCAATTTATTTATTGCATAGTTTTAAGCGAAATTGTTCCGAAGTAGTTTCCAAACAAATGGTTGAACAATATAAAATCACGTATAACTATTTTACGGTCACTGTAATACGAAATTCGAAATACAGCCCAATTAGTATGAAAAAAATAACTGTACTTGCATTTATTTTGTATAAAATTCGTGATGAATATTTGTTATTAGGATGGTTAGTATTGTTAGTATTTTAATATTTGTTTATAAACAGATATTATTCGTGGAAATTTATTTTTTTTAGAAAATTAAAATTAAAATTTAATTTATATTTTATTAAGTTAAATTAAATTAAATTTTATTTAGATTTTATTTTAAAAATGTATACAAATATTTTTTTAAAATAATTGTGGATATGGACGGATATATGTTAATTTTAAAATATCGATAATTGAAATATTTTTAGAAGTCAGGAGAGAGTAAGTAGTAATTGAGAGGTGTGAATACACAATATATGGAAGTGTGATAATTAACAGGGGAAAAAGGAAAAAGAGTATAGCATAGTTAGCAAAGTTACCATGAAAGTGTCACCAATGTTTACGACGAAGGCTTCAGATCGAGGGCGAACAGCACGCCATTTGTTATCAGCAAAAACTTCTAAGCCTCCAACTTGGTCTTGATGAAGAATAGTGAGTGATGTTGGATCAGTGTGAGGGCCAGTTCCTAATGTCAGGTTCGCACTGTTGCAAGGTGGATAATAGTTGCACCTCATTATTGAGTCTCCATCTTCAAAATATCTTCGATAATGCAAACCATCCACTCCCAAACTAATTCCCAACAGCTCCATTATTACTGAACTCAACTCCTTCATTGCTTCGCAGTACTCTTGATACACCCTCCTATTGCAAAAATCATAGTTCCAATCACACTAACACAAAAATCCATCTTATTTAAGGAACCTGTTCATTTCTGTCTCTCTTTTCGCTAGTCAAGTTTCATGATTGTTCTGCTTTCATTACCATTCATAATTGTGCCACATCAACCAACTTGTCTCCTTGCTGAAACGTGCCAACAGAGGACAAAGTTGGGTCCTCATAAACTCTATTTTCATTAAGATGAATATGATATATATGTATATTAAAAGTTTGATTGATAACCTTTACGCAATTTGACACATTATTTTTAAAATACATACAAAAATATAGTTGATTTGCAGACGTTGTCTGTTTTGTTACACGTGGCCTGCCGGTGTTGTCACGGATGATTTTCACAGAGTAGTTGTAATAATTCTGTTTGTTTATTCTTTCATAGCAACAAGCTAATGTAACAAAACATACTTTGTCGTATAGTGAAGGAGAAACATTCACATCATACTCTGTCATGTGTTGTTGTTATTACATAAAACTTGTTCAAGATTATCAGTTTTTGTGCGTCTCATATTTACTTGTTTAATAAACTTTAACTCATGACAGAACAATTACTTGTTCCTTTTTACAGAACAGATGATAAGTACGTAAAAGCACACGTCAAAGAATGTTCTCGAGAATGTATTTGTTGAAAGAAAATTACAAATGTTATGATTTTATAGTATTAAATGTGGTTTTCAAAATAAATATATGATATAGGAGAAATAAAACATCTCCCCATCATGTATAATAAATGCAGTAAAGGTATGCAACCTTGTCAAACACAACTTTATGCTTAATATGTTTATTTTTTTTATTTATTCAGAGTTATGTAACTGTAAGTAAAATTTTGTACTGATGAAATTGAATGTTGATGATCTTACCCTGTGTGTCGAAGGTCCTGGCCTAAGACAGAGTCAAAGAAGTCAACAATCTGGGAATTGGAGAAGCCTTGGTGATGGAAGAGGAAAGAAAATGTCTCTTTCCATGGTAATTTGGAGGAGTAACGATCTGCATGAGCCCCAGAGTAACCAGAGACTGAACCAGGTTTTCTCTGAGAAGTGAGTTTTTTGGTGATAGGAAGCTTGAAAATGGTGTCAATTTCATGGTAAGCAGCATCTATGAGATCTGGGTTCACACCATGGTTGATAACTTGGAAGAAGCCATGCTTTAAGCAGGCATTTCTTACAAGCTCTGCAGCATTGGCAATTGCTTTCTCATCACCATTTTTCATGACTCCCAAATCCACAAGGGGTTCCTTCAATTCTTCTTGTGTGGCCTTAACCAAATCCCCAGAAGGCCAAAAGAACTCTTTTGGCACTTCCCCTTTCATTTCTTGAAAATTTGAGTCAAAACCCAACACTCCATTCTCTTCTTTGGACTGATCTTGTGGCTGTGATGCAGGGTAGAGAACTAAAGTGGTGGAAGCACTTAGTTCCATTAGCTGAGTAGACATGTTTGCATACCTCAAATGCTAAGGTGCTCTCTATTTATATTTGTATAACTAACTTGGAGGGAAGAATCCATACTGTAGATATGTGGGGACATAAAGAAACTACATATTATTATTTTTTACATCCAACAATTATTTACACACATTTTATCTCCATTATTTTACTTTTCTATTTTTATTTTTTTATAAATACAAAAATTATCTTTCCAAAAGAAAAAAAAATCAAAGCATGTGTCTAGATTACTAATTGAACTGTAAAATGTTATACTTGACTTTTTCTTGGTTTGGAAGACCCATGCTATGGTATAAATGAATTTTCTTAACTATTTACTGTTTTATAACAATTTTAGAAGTTTATAAACTTAATGAAATGTTAATAAATTTTTGACAATTTTCACTGACTATTTGTAAGAGTTGACAGAATCGTACGTGAATTAGGAAAAATATCTAAATATATCTTGTGATTTATGACATAAAAATGACATTCATGCATTTTATTTCACCGAATTAAAAAATTAAATAAAATCTATACAAATCAAGTCAAAATAAAATAGTCTAATTCCAGAAAAAATGCAGTTAGGCATACTTATCGAAATAATTCACAACCTAATTATAGCAAATCAATTTCGTTATAAAATTTAAGGTTAAATATGTTTTTAATCCCTTAATTATCAAGTGATTTTGGGTTTAGTTTTTATTCAAAAGGTTTGTTAATTTTAGCCCTCTTAGTTTTGAAACTCTTATAATTAGTCCTTAAAATTAAACGACGTTAATTTTGTTTGATGTGGTAAACGACGAGCCCATGTGTGATGTCACTTCCCTCGTTACTATGAGTCACGTTGCTTTTCTTTTTTTCTTTTCTTTTTTCAAATGAAATTAAGTTCGTGCTCGTGCTCTTTGAAGAAGACTTCAAGGACGACCCTGGCGTCGAACCTGATTCCTCCGCCGAATGGGACGAGCTCGGTGATGGAGACGCCCATAAATCTGAGGAGAACCTCGACCCTGGTTCATGGCACCCCATCTTTAAGCCCCCCTCCGGAGACCCCAAACCTCTCTCGGAATTCGATGACGCCTATTACTCCGCCGTCGAAAAGCTCATGTCTAATAACCTCACCCTCACTGAAGACGGCGTCGTAGAGATCACTATCGGAGCCGAGACCAGCCATCCCGCCGTGCAATCTGTTCTAGGGTTTTTTTGGGAAATGGGGCTTTTGAGAAAGCGAAGCAAGGGGAAGGCATTTTTGTATCACCACTTCGTCGCCGAGGGCGGCAACATGCAGTCGAAGATGGCTTTGGCTTATAAGTACACGCATCCAGACGTGAGTGTGACTTCTCCTCCTTCTTTTTCCTTTCTTTTCCCCTTTCTGATTGGTGCTTCATTTCTCTCTACGATCTCTGTGAATAGTGTGATAAATTGCATCATCATTGGTACAAATGTTTGACAAAGCTGTTAATTTGTATGCTGAATTAGCTGAAGTGACAGTGAATAATTTTTTTGATTTTGAAAGATTCTCTTGTGATTGAACCAGTTAGGTTTCACAATGGGGCTGAGGAGAACAAGGAGGCTCTGAGAAAATCTAGGGGGGAAGAGGATGAGGACTTTCAGATATTGGAGTATCAAGCCCAGAAGGGGAATGTTGTTGCCATGTACAAAGTTGGCCTCTTTTACTATTTTGGCCTTAGGGGATTGAGGGGTGATCATTTCAAGGCACTGTTGTGGTTTTTGAAGGCTGCAGAGAAGGGAGAGCCCCGCTCTATGGAGCTTCTTGGAGAGATCTATGATAGGGAATTAAGTGTTGAGAGAAAACGTGGCACGTACTTAATTTCATTTGATGACGGTGTTGTCTGGCAGGAGTGGATTTCTTCTACCGATAGGAGGCTGCTTCAGACAATAATGGTGTCGGAGGCAGTGGATCTGCTGCTCCGTTGAAGAGTAGTAAAAAGAAAAAAAGGAGAAATGTGGCATACACTCATCAGGGAAGTTGCATCTCACGTGGGCTCGCCGTTTGTCACATCAAACAAAAGTTAACGCCGTTCAATTTTAAGGACTTATTATAAGAGTTTCAAAACTAAGAGGACTAAAATGAACAAACCTTTTGAATAGGGACTAAACCCAAAATCGCTTGATAGTTAAGGGACTAAAAACATATTTAACTCTAAAATTTATAACTAAATACTGATAGTGATAACTAATTTTTAATATTTTTCATATATTAAAAACCATTACAATTTGTTAAACCTCTCATTGAAATTTTTTTCTTCAATAAAGATATAAGAAAATTTAACATATGTATTTAGAAATTAATAATATAAAGTTGATAGCAATCTCCTTAATTACTTGGAATAAAAGTAGACGAGATGCCATGAAGATGGTTGAAATTATGAGATGGTGCATAATTTGGTGGGGGAAAGGGTTAAAGCTCTCGGCCATGGTGATATAAGATGGAAGAGAGTGGTGTTTGATGATGTTCAAGGAGAGGATAAACCAACTCTATGAAGAAGGTGGTTAGAGGAGACCACATGGGATGCTCTAGTCTTAGGTGACCTAAGATGAGTAGTATGACAAGAAAATGGTAGCATAATATTGCTCAAATTCAAAGGTGATTACAAGAGTGAGATACACCTTCATTTATAGGCTAAGAGTGTTTATGATTTGTAGAAACAAAAACCTAAAAACTCAAACTTGGTTAGCTTGGAGAACAAGGTGAAAATCCTTTCCATTAGGAAAAGGACATGTGGCAAAAATCCTCTCCACTAGGAGTAGGACATTTGGCCACTACCTATGAGAAACTCTTTCCAATGTGAGCATGCCACATGACCACTAACACAAAGGTGGGATGCCCCACAGTCTTGCTCACCAAGATAGCTTGAAAACTTTGACCCCTTGGTCAAACAAGCTCTTAGATATCCACTTGGGTCAACACTGAGCCTTGGCTCAAGACCTGTACTGTTGGGTGCTAGTGGTTCTTGTTGGCGGAAGAAGTGTATGTTGGGTGCAAGTTAGAGTTTTTCTCCTTGGGAGCTCCCTGGCTTGTTGGGATTAGACACCCTTTTTCCTGCGTTGGGTGATATTATAGACAAAAAGAGTTCAAGGCCAATAAGGGGGTTAACTTGGACTTGTAAAAACCCGTGATCAATTAAAATTATGAAAACTTTTTGCTTGATTCAAATTGACCAAGAGACTTAAGTATTCATCACTATTGGATTACACATTTAATAGATTAAAACAAGCAATCGACAAATTAAATTTTTGGCATAATGTCTGATTATTTTTGACACATAATTTGATATCCAAGACTATCAAGATAACATAAACTAATCAAATTTATGAATTGATTACTTGATTACAATAAGTTTTCTTACAAAGATATAAGTTATCAAATTTCTTGATAAAATGAGTTATAAAAACAAAAAATTATAGAAATAATAAAATCAGTGAACCAAGAGATGTTTATATTGGTTCACTTAGAAGGAACTACTTTAGTTAGCCAAAGCAAGCTAAGTTTGACTTTCCACTATCATAAGAAATTACAAGATCCTCACAAACAAAATTGCTTGATATAATATAACCAAAAAAAACCCTTCTTGACTTACATAAGTAGAACACACAATACAATAAGAACACTTTCTTACGAACCTGAAATCACATCAGAACCACCAAACAATACAACAAAAAATAGTAGTGACAAAAGCTGGATGATTAACTCTCCCTAGTTAATCCAATATCTTATTGCAAGATCAAGATGTAGACAATCACAACTCTAAAAACTCATGAACAATCACAAATTGTAGCGCCTCTAGTTCTTATCTAAGAGAGTGTGTTTAATGAAAAAATTTCAAAGTATTTTTCTAAATTTTTCAAAATTCACTCATCTCAAAGACAAGTAGAGAACATATAGGCAATCGATTAATTTCACTTAAGTAATTGTCAATCGATTAATTTCACTTAAGTAAGTTAAATAAACTGATTATTATTTTAGCTAATTTAATATGTTGATCACATATTTATATGCAAAAGTCATTCAACATGTTAAGCACCTTTCTAGAAGACTAAATAACTACAAGACACACACACTAAACTCTAGTATAAGCAAGGATGAACACAAGTCTTCAAGCTTCAAGAATTCACCAAATATTTAAGTCTCTTTAGGACAATTAGTATCAATTGACACCTTGTTTTCTTGTTGAATACGATAGTATTAGTTGAAATAAGAAAGTATGAATGGAAAATTCAAAGTTTTACAATGTTGTTTAAATGTTTATGAATGAGGAAGCTGGATTATATTGGAATGTGTAAATAAAATGATATCAGTATGATATGTGAATGGTATGAACTGACTTATTCTTAAGTAGGAACTCCATGTTTGATAAAATAGAGTTTTGCATTGAGTAAGAGTTTGATAAGTGTCCCACCACACCCAATAATATCACATCGCTTAAGAGTTGAGGGTTAAGACAATTTAAATACTCCTTTCTGCTTTCACCCTCTAAGGTGTCTTTTAAAGACAAAATCGTGACAAAGCATAAACTCCAAAACGAACAATATCTCAGATAAGGGGTGATTGATCCTAACGATATCACTCATAGGACTTGAAATCGAAACATTGACACCCACCATGTGGCTAATAACGAGGTTCTAAGGTGAACCATCAAATCCCTTAAGCCCTCCATTGAAGATGAACTCTTATTCCCCTTAGGCGAAAGATAATTTGAGTTATAGATCTAATTAAATCATCTAATTTTGTTAGGTGTCAACCATGCACCAATATGGTTTAGTTGGCGATAAAGTCTTAATCATTAATGTAAAGAGTTCAGTCATTAGGAGTGGAAAAATCTCACTAAGTTTGAATGTCTTTAGATCCTAGGCTGCCAACACGGGTCTAAGATTACATTAACATACTTCTAGGAACAATAATTAAACCTTGTTAATTCAATGAAACAATAATCATGCTTAAAAACAGAGTAGTGAAGTCTAATCCCATCACATTTTAATAGTATTGAGTTATTTATTTAAATTTTAAGTTCTCGATCATCACCATTTTACAATGAATCTATTTTAATTGTATATCCAAATTGAGTATAGTTTTTTTATAGAGTACAATCGACACTACAATCGAACTAGTTCACTTGTTGGTATGATCTCCTATCTCAAGTAGCAAGTTGCTACACAAAATATGTCTCAACCATCAAATCCTCAACAACGAGGAAATAAAGTGTAGGAGAATCAACACCAACAACACGAGGAAGAACAACATAATTCACCTCGTGATTATATTGATAATTACTCACTAGTGCATAATTGGCTTTTAACGTCAACCAATAGACGTCCGTCATCCAAATCCCCAACGTATATAATTGACCGGTGGCATATTCGTAAATAAGTGGAAACATAGATGTCCGTCCTTGCTCTCGACCGCCGTTTATAATGTGAGGAACGTCCGTCCAACACACACGGACGTTTATAGTGAACCCATGGAAGCCCTTTGGACGTCCGTCCTTGGTCGAGACGGACGTTCGTGATGTTATTAACGTCCGCCTCCTAGGACGGACGTTTAATAGCTGGCCATGTCAGGCCTTTGAACGTCCGCCCTTGGTCGAGACGGACGTTCATAATGTTATGAACGTCCGCCGCCCCACGACGGACGTTTAATAGGCTGGAGAAGTGAACGTTCACAAGTACCCTGCCGGCCTTAAAACGTCCTTCCTTGGTCGAGATGGACGTTCATAATGGGCTGAATAAGGTGAACTCATGTAAGCCCTGTGAACGTCCGTCCTTGGCCGAGGACAGACGTTCATTGAGTTATGAACGTCCGTCCCCTAGGACGGACGTTTAATAGTCACTGGAGAAAGTGAACCCATATGTTCATAACGTTAAGTACCCTGTCAGCCTTAAACGTCCGTCCTTGGTCGAGACGGACGTTCACAACATTATAAACGTCCGTCTCGTCCTGGGACGGATGTTCAAAGGGCTGAACAAGGCAACCCATGTCAGCCCTTTGAACGTTTTGTTCATTCCCCTCAACGTCTGTCCTTGGGCGAGACGGACGTTTTTAACATTATAAACGTCCGTCCCATAACACGGACGTTCAAAGGGCTGACATGGGTCCCTTGTTCAGACCTTTGAACGTCCGTCCCAGGTCGAAACGGACGTTCATAAGATTATAAACGTCCGTCTCGACCTGGGACGGACGTTCACAAGGCTGAACAAGGGAACCCATGTCAGCCCTTTGAACGTCCGTCCCCGTATGTCGGACGTTTAATGTGCTGACAGGGTGGTTGGACATTTAATTGTCTTCAGACCCTTAAACGTCCGACATGGGGGGGCGGACGTTTATAAGATTATAGACGTCCAAGCCCGCCACTGACGGACGTTTAAATGCTGGCATGGGGAGTAGAAACGTTCAGGTGTCAGTGTAATAGACGTCCGTCCCTCTCAAGTGGACGTTTATAATATTATAGACGTCCAAGCCCGCCCACTGACGGACGTTTAAAGGCTGGCATGGGGAGTTGAAACGTTCAGGTGTCAGTGTAATAGACGTCCGTCCCTCTCAAGTGGACGTTTATAATATTATAGACGTCCGGGACGACCCAGGACGGACGTTTAAACCCACCCGCGAATATCATTTTTAAATCCTCATAAACGTCACATTAGTGACGAGCCGGACGTCTATAATATTATAGACGTCCGGGCCCCAGCGTAACGGACGTCTCAGAGTACAAAAAGCGCTCCCCGCAAACCCGTGACCATTGGACTTTGTGAAACGCGTGAACTGTTCATCGTCTTCCTCCCGCAACGCTGCTGCGCGGTTCATTTTCCAGGTACGTTTTCTGTTTTTTGGACCGTTTTAATTGTTTTTCAATCCGATTACATTGCTCTGTGATGAAATGTCTTTAATTTGAACCGATTAAAAATCATTTTCGGTCTGTTTTTTTGCAGTCTTTTGCGTGTTCTTGGGCGGCTTCTTTGACTGTTTTTGGACTGCGTTTTAGGCATTTGACTCCTCCATTTCGCTTGTTCTCATTTCGAATCCACTTTTCAGGTTAGCATGTTGGTTGAAAAAAAAATTTATGCATGTAATTGGGTTTTGTGAATGCACGTTTTTTACTGTAAAATGTGACTGTGTTATTGGCTTTTGAATATATGTGTATTAGTTGTGTTATTATATGTACCAAAGAATTGAGTGACACTTAGTTCCCGTTTGAAATTTAAGACAAACGATTAATCTTTTAATCGTTTGTGTTAAATTTTGAATTGTCCGATTGGACAGTTTGAAAAAATTAATTTTCATAATTTGCAATACCATGTGAATTGGAGTTTAAGGATAAGATTGATAAAATTTTGGTTCAGTACTTGTGTTGTAGAATTATAAAATTGTAAATATTAAGTTATAGAATTATAAAATTGTAAAACTGTAAAATTACAAAGTTAGAAAATTAGTAAATTATCACATTATCTAATTATTAAATTATTAAATTATAAATTCATAAAATTAAGAAATTATAAAATTACAATATAACTAAGAGAGGCAGGAAGACAAAATAACATTCATGAATTACCATGTTAATAGAATAATTAAATAATTAAAAATCAATTGATAAATATAATTTTCTTAAATATTCATAATATACCATTAAAATTTATTAGAAACTTAAGTTGTGAAATTTATTTTAAGACTTCAAATTTAATTAAGCATAAAGACTTAATATAAATTTATTTAGAAATAATCATATTTAAACTTTAAACTTAGTTTAAGTTTAAAATAATAAAAAATTGTAATATTAATTTTCATTGATGTGAGTGTCATACTTTGGAAGTTGTTTGGACAGTTAGAGTATGCACCCATACCATTTTTGGCAGTGTCTTTGAAAAGATTCAGCCTTTCTTAATTATTCCCAAAAAACAGTTCCTGATCGATCATGCACAAATACATTTCATATCATATTTGTCTGTGATGTGCCCTATTCAACAAATACTGACGCTGCTGATGCATTATGCAATGAATTACTGTTGCTCTTTGCGGGGACAACATTGCCTGTTCATATTGGACATTAACATCATAATTAGAAGACCCTAATAACAATTAGGACACTCATTTTCATTTTCTGCACTGTTTCTACCAAGTATGATGTTGCTCCTTGGATCTTTCTTATAACTTAACTAATCAATAAAACTTTTAAACTGATACTACCAAAATCAGTGCTTCAATGTTCATGTGGACCTATGTGAGTGAGTACTTGTTCAACCAGGGAGAAGATGTTCACGTGGTTTTAACCACTTTAAATCGCTTCATTATGTCACATTTGGGCACTGTCATTTGAACATTGTTTCTGAATGTCTTTTTCATACCCACAAATGGAGCATTACCCCAATGGTTTAACATGTGTTAATCACGTGAACATGACCCTTAGGGTGTCTGTTTAGTTCATGTTTACAAATGTCATTTATTGTGATTGTCGTCTTCTGTGTCTGTTTCATGGATCTTTTCTGTTTGAATTATTATTCTTATGAAGATAACGTATTTGTACAATATATATATACTGTCCCACGAATGAAACAGGTTTTGAAAGCTATTTTTTCAGTATAAAGAAAAATAAAGTGAAGAAAACTTTAACAGAGATTGAAAGTTTTTAAAAGAAAATTCTAGAAATTGTGTTCTAGAAATATATAAAGTAACTTTTGATAGTATTAAAAAAGAATTATACATAGAATAATCATAAGACACTATCTTTTTAAGGTAATTTTTTTTAAAAAAGTTATCAGAATAGAAAAATATTAAAAAAATTATACCGATGAATAAATCTTACTTGAATTAAGGATTTCATATATAAGAAGTTGGGTTACAAAATACGACTACAACTCGTCAAGAAAAATATAAAAACCCTATTTGTCTTCAACCATATATACGCAAACCAAATAATCTTGCCATATATGAGTTTTGTGTGATATCAAAATCAAGTTGAAATATGGGAACAGAATTTTTTTAATATAAAATTGTGAACTTCAAATACAATTTATTGCTATAACTTTTTAAAATTTGTATCTTATAATAATTTTTCTACCAAAATGGAGCAAATATACATTTTTTATTATGTTTTATTTATGTATTATGATGTTATGGTTATGGTTAGACTAACATAGGGATAATAGGTTCATTATGTAATCCATGCAATTGTTTCTACAAGTTTACAATTATTGATTGTTTGTGAACATTTTGTTAAATTATTTTCGTAAGGAAACAATTATTGTTTGAAAATCTATATGATTCCGTAGATTTTCTTTGTTGGAATCTAATCAATTAACTATTCCATTTGAACTTAAGACTTGATGCTACGTTATCTTAGTGAGCTTTGAACGTAAACTTTTGTAGGTAGGTGGTAAGATTCTATTATTGATTTGAAAGATTTTGTTGGACTAGGGAAAAAATCTACCTACAAATAATTCTTTGACGTTCAAGTCAGTAAAAGAGTTTGAGATCTTTTTAAATATAGTAAGTATGAATATTATGAAGTGACTATTCCTTGTATTTATAAGATCAACATGGATTGTGGATATATGTTCTTATTGAAATTATACTTACCTTAAGTATATAATAATAGTGTAGAGAATGATACTCATTATAAATAATAACCATAATACCAAATTGTCGAGATTAATTATAATATGAGCATATCACCCCACTATATGTAGGTTTGAGCTGCTCAAGAATGATATGTGTACGTCCTCTTCTTCTTTGGAGTCATTGTTCTCTTTTCTGCTAGGATCAAATACCCATCTTATAACACAAGTTAGACACTAGTACAAAAATCGAGTACAACGTCCAATATTTTGGGTCTTTAATGGTGAATTCGCGAACGACATCATATCAGGAAACGATAAATTGACATTGAATTTTTTAATTCGATGTCAAATTAACGTCAAATTTTGTCAATATACGACATTAACTTAACGTCGAATTTTGTCAATATGCGCTGTTAATCAATTTTTTTTTTGTTTTGTTTTAAGTAATTGTGATCCTTTTTTACAACTCTACGAGACCCGAAAAGTAGAAAAACAACAAATTTCAGACCTGAAAAGTAGAAAAACAACAAATTTCAGTTTTTGGTATTTTATAAAGCAAGAACTATGAACATGTAGTGTAGTATCAACAACAAACAACAATAACCAACAACAAACAACAATAACCAACAACAAACAAGTTCAATTAAACAACAACAGCAAACAAGTTCAACCAAACAATAACAAACAATTTCAACAAAAAAAAAACAACAAACAAGTTCAACAAATAAGTTCTTCAAAACGAAAACGAAAACTAACCTTCAAAAGGTGGGTTCATCGAAATAAAGTGTCGTCACTAGTGGTAGAGAAAGCATAATGTGCTTATCAAGGACAAGAGCACGAAAATAATCGATCAAAACAAACGAAAGTAGTTAATTAACATGCATTTGTATCAAATGAAAGAAAAATCACATGTGAAGGTCGTCAAACTTCGTTCGAGAAAAGTTTGAGAAGAGAAGAGGGTCTCGCGCGCTAATATAAAGTGAATGAATTTTCAATCTCCCGCTCAAATTTTTATTGAATTCACTAACCTTTTGACGTCTAATGTTGGGGCATTCGACGTTTTATATCCTTTTACGTCGAATTACAATTCTAAACGATGTTTAATAATTACATTTATTTACAAAAATGCCACCGTTCATTTTTAACGTTGGCTATTCAGTGGTTGGACGTTGAACGTGAGACGTTATACGCTGTTTTTGAACTAGTGAGAACAAGTATTATGATAATGAGTAGATGAAGAATATAGCCCGAAGAATGATACACCTTAAATGAAATGAATGATCAAGATCTTGGAAAGTAGGAGAATCTTTGAAGCTTTTATTTGTCTTGTATTGGATGTAACAGTTTGAAAGAATATTCATTCCAACACAAGAGTCCATTTGTAGGGATATCTCATCATACCCTCCTTTTGAAAAGGATTTGTCCTCAAATATTTTTCCTATGACAAAAACCCTTTTCCTATTATTGATTAATTTTTATTTCTTTCTACCAGGATCGAAGATCCGTATGCAAGTTTCATCAAACACAAATTCAATAATTTCTTGTACCATAAACAAAAGTTATTCAAAGGAAAATTTAGAAGAAGACCTTATATTAATTTTAAAAGAGTTTTGAAGGCCTACTTCACAAAAATGTTTGTGTTTTCTTTGAGTTAATGGTAACCTAAAAGGTAACATCAACTCAAAGTGAGAAGTTGAAAATTTCTGAGGAGTTTAACAATGGAAGGTGAAAATGCAGTTAAACAATTTTCAATTGTAAAAGTTAGAATTATGAAAGATGGTTTAATGATAAATTGAGAAAAATTCAAAGATTAGAAAACTCCCTTTATCATCTTGGTTTCAATTACTATTGAGGGAGTGATAGGTACCTTTAGTAACACTTTATCTTCTCCTCTTCTCTCAATTTCTTCTTTTTCTCTCTTTTGTTTCTCATTCCTTTCTTTTTATCTTTTTCTCTTTATACCTTTTTATTCTTTCCTCCTCTTTTTCTCTCTTCTTACTCGCTCATCTTTCTCTCTTTGTTCTTTCTCTCTTTCCTCATGATCCTCATTCTCTCTTTGTTCTTTCTTCCTTTTCTTGTCTTCCTCTCTTCTTCTATTAGTCTTCCTTAAATCCTCTTGGACTTTTTCTTGTTTTTCATTAAGAATTCTAAGTTCTTCTTCTAAGGTAGCAAGATATTATTTGCTTTCAACTCTTTCTTTCTTTTCTATCTCTCTCATTTTTTCATTTTTTCATCTTTTCTTCTTTGAATATCTTGTTTTCTCTTCTCACTTAAGAACTTTCTCACTTTCTCTTCAAACTCATCTTCTCTTTCAAAGAACCCTTTTACACTTCTTACAAAAGTTTTCCTCTTTTAATGAGTTCTCTCATCTCACGTATTCTCTCTTGGTTTATAGCAAAGGAAGAAGAAACAAATTTTCTTCTCATGCATGCTCTAAAGTCACATCAATCTTTAATTGGAGATTTTCTACCTCTCTCCACCTTAGATTTCCTTTGATTCCACCATTCACTTGCACGTCCTACAAGTCTAGAGATGAATAAACTAAGTATATGATATTTACCCTGCCTAACTAAGAATGGATGAAGCTATTATATTTTTTTCTCACATGCTAAGGATGATAATGCACTAGTATTCTCACTAAAGATTAGAAGGTCACTCTTAACTTTATAATGTAGCTCATTGTTAACACTCGACAAGTGTACCGAATCATATCAAATAATAATAAAATGGTAAGACCAAGTATCGTTTCCCAAAGGACTCACAACCTAGACAATTATGCGATTTCTTGATTAAATTAGACTTGTAAATGAAATCATTGTGTTTGAATTGTAGAAAATAAACATGAATGCAAGTTTTGATCAATTGGATCGAAAGAAGCGAAAGAGATGGATATAAAATATGAATGATTATGTTGTTGGGGTTTCCGACTCATCCTATCCAATCTCATGTATTCATGAATTCATCTTTCTTCATTAATATTAATGTCACTTTCTAATTTACCTTAAACCCGATGTCTCGGTGAAGAAAGCCTAATCCTAATCACTAGTTTACAATGTCTTGTCTCCCTAGCAATTATTCATGCATTACATTCGCACATAAACTTAAAGGCAACTGATCCTCCTACTCCTATGTCTAGGTAATATTGCTTCCGGGAGAATTTTCCCAGTTCTAGATTTACCTATATGTGTCCATATAGATAACATCAATAATCATGAAATTGAATGAGTTAAACAAAGCATGCATAGAGTAAAGAGGAAAAACCCTAACAATTAATGAAGCAAAACATATAATATATAGAACCAATTCAATACATGAGAGTTTCAAAGGATTACATCGGTTCCCCAACAAAAATGGAGGTTTAGTTCACCATAGACATGGTGAAACTAGATGAAAAACAATGAAAGAATGAAAGATAGAACCCTAGAATTTGAAGAAAGGAGCTTCTGCATCCAAAATCCTCCTCCAAGGGGTGAAGAAAGTGTGATTTTCTGTCCAAAGATACCAACCTTAGGTAGAATAACCCTTATATAGTTTATTAAAAATTATAGAAAATAGGCCCAAGCCCAATTAAATGGCGCTCAATGACACTTTTGGCGCTCAGCGGTAAGTGCGGTTCTTCTAAATGCTCAGCTGTAGTTTTGGCCCTTAGCGGTGATTGCGGTGCTTCAGAATACTGCTCAGCGGTAAAAGTTCCGCTCAGCGGTTACTTTGACTCTTCTTTTGTGCACTTTTACTTCCTTTCTTGAGTTCAACTCCTTACTACTTCAACTTCTTTCATATAATTCATCTTAATTCCTGCCAACACAAGGAAAACCAAGCATCAAACCCATCCAACTCTCTTATTTCCAAAACTTAAGCAAAAACATGATTCGAAGTTAGTTTCTAAGTCATAAAGGTTGTTTTTAATATCAAAATTAAGTATAAAAATAACGGGTTTTCAACCGTTATCACTCATCCTCACAATGACTTGAATGCAAGCTACTAAAAATTTATTTGTTTCAAAAGAATTATGAAAACCAATTTTTACAAATAATCCTAGACATTTTTAAGATTTTCGAAAATGACTTATGCAAAAAAAATTAATATTTCAAATAAATCTCCTTAAGAGACTTAAGGAAACAAAAGGATATTAACTCACTTCCAAGAAAGAGAGGTGAACCACTAAGGATTGTTTAAGTACCATGTTTTTCCTAGCCAAAGTTAACTTTAAGTCCTCTTGTACCCTACTTCTCAAAGGGACTTAGACTTGAAATACAAGTAGACACACATTAAGCTACCACAATTAAGGAAAACACACAAATCTAAAGATATGTGGCCTAAGGTTAAGGTCGAAGGAACTTTGGTTCCCTCATACATATATCAACTAAAACCATAAACAAATAAAAGTTAAAGGCTCTTGTTAGGAGATGATAGAAATCAAATTACAAGTCCAAAGAAAGACATAATTACAACTCAAATGAAATACACATAAATCACACTTTTCACCAAGTGTTTACTTTCTTGTCTTCTTGTCTTCAAGCTAAGACGTCAAGTGTACCACAAAGCCTCATTCACTTAGGATGCTACCTCAAGGTTTTGTGTTGGCTCTCCAAAGGAACCTCGCAGTTTTGGTTCACCAAAACAACCTACACCACAAGATAACCCCACAAAGCCAAATAGAGTCCAAGGATAAAGCAAGAAAATAAATGGCAAGAAAGACTGGTTAGCACAACAAAATAGAGTACCTAAATAAAGGCACTAGAATAGATTATAAAAATCAAAACCTACTAGAAAACAAAAGGTACTAGTTGTCTCTTGCAAGCTTTGATCAAATGGTGTACTATGGACACTCTTTTTGGATAAATATAATTGTTGGACAAAGGTTATTTATGTAAAAACAGCAAGGAAAATCAACATGAAATTGCTCACAAAGTTGGTGGAAATGGTACATGTTTATACTTTTTTTTTCTTTTACTTTTTGCTTTTGCTATTTGTACTTTTTGTCTACTTTTTCTTTTGTACCTTTTGTCTCTTCTTTTCTTTGAAATTTTCAGCACACACATACACACACACACACACTAAATTAAACCTCAAATCTGAAATGCAGCAAGGGTTTTGAAGAGCACACAAACTTATAACACCAAATTAAAGAAAACCTACTAGAATCAAATATGGCATGAAACACAAAAAATGACATAATGAAAACCTAACACTTTGAACTTTTTCATGATCTAACAACAAGTATGAACTCAACTATGTAAAATAAAAGCACTAAAAGGCACACACAGAAAATAGTTTTCAGAAAACACACTTGAACACATATTTTGTGATTTTTTAAAGCTCAACTAAGAAGTAATGACATATAAAGGACTAGGCAAGACTCTAGACAACGTGGATGGACTAAAAATCAAAATGACCAAACCAAAAGATGAATAAAGACCTAATGAAAACTTAGAACATGATATTCAACACATTTAGGAGCATTTAGAAGGCATAAAATAGTATCCAAAACTACCAAAACAAAACCTGAAAAATGTTGATGGCAACATTCTGGCAACTTTGACCTTTGTTGAGTTTTTTACTCATAATTTTCTTCATAGAACTCCAAATGAAATGATTTTCTTTTGTTGCAAACTAGACTCAAATGGCTTTAATTTGACTATAATTACATATTTTTTGGACCTCTAAGCTAGATATAGTTTAACTTTGAAAATCGTCACACTATACTGCCAAAACAAATCATAGATGGAAAAACACAACAAGACAAGTAAAGAAATAACATCAACAACATGAAACAATAAAGGATAGATAAGAACCAAAAGAATTAGCTCTTGAAGAACCTAAGCTTTGCCAAAACAAATGATAGATGGAAAAACACAACAAGATAAGTAAGGAAATAACATCAACAACATGAAACAATAAAGGATAGATAAGGACCAAAAGAATTAGCTCTTGATGAACCTAAGCTCTTGGTATCAAATGATGGTAATCTCTTAAGCTATATTGGGCCAAAGCTAGAAGGATGCTATGAAGATGGTCCCTTGAAGATATATGGTACAAAAATATGGTGGATCATCAAGGATAGGGGATGGAAATGTAGAAGCTATGGTGTTTATGAGGCTAGAAGCTCACGACCATATGGTTGTTAAATGGTGGTGATGTGGTGTTTAAAGGCTCTAAGAGAGGTTAGACCAACTCTAAGAGGAAGGTGACTAGAGAGGTCTCATGGGTTGCTCTAGTCTTGATCTTAAGATGAGTAGTGTGGCCAAAAATGCACAACATAACTTACTCAACATCTAAGATGATTACAAGAGAGGAAAGATCTCTATATATAGGCAATGATGTCTCCTAAAAACCCTAAAAAGCATGATCTCCTACCTTTGCACTCAATTGTTGAAAATGAGGCCTTCTAAGGAGTGGACAAGTGTACACAAATCCTCTCCAATGAGGGGAGGACATGTGGCCACTCATAAAGCAAAATCCTCTCCATTCCTAGAATGTCATGTGGCCACTACTAAAGGTAAATCCTCTCCAATGAAAGCATGACACACGATACATACTTTCCACATGGTTTGAATTTCTAGCATAAGGAAAAAATCGTATACTAATTAGGCCTTAATACAAGCCTTAAACAACCTACCTACTTGGACGAAATACATGGCCTAAAGAAACCTACATTACTTGGCCAAAATACATGGTCAAAAGAAACCTATACTACTCTAAGGTATGCTCCATGATGGCTTCAAAAGCAATCTAAAAGGTAGAGTTTAGACCATCTTCATTGATGACTTTAGCTCTTCTCGTAGATGCTTGACAACGATTAGAGGTATTCCATTAATCGGCCCTCTGGTAGAGCTTCATAGGAGGATTGGCCCTTTAGCCTCTTAAGACAAAATCATCAATAAGACTTAATTGTATAAACCTCCTCATATGCTGTGAAGTTTAATGAGCATGAATAAACAAAATGAGTATATGATGTAGTGTTATCTTTGGAAAAGTAATATAGTTAAAAGATAAGCGTTTTATGAAACAAATTTATGAAATCTAAATACTTTGAAAAGAGCTTTAGTAAAAGCGTTAATACACAAGTAGACGCACTACTTAATGATTTCACTATTAAATGCGTCAATAAGTTGTATGAGAGACTTGCTAAACGAACTTGTCCTATACTTTGTTAAACAAAGCTATACAAGCTCTCACTATGATATATAAAATGATGTTTTTGGTAAACATGCTAAAAGGTACAAACATTGTTCCAAAAACATATGTTGAAAGATATCTCACTAAACGCACTCTTGAATCAAATGAGTTTTAACTAAGCAAGGCAGGCGTTGTTAAGAAAAGTCTCACATAGGCTAAACGATACCCTTTGTTAAACAAAGTTTTCATCCAACAATGAATCTCTAATAAACTACTAGGTATCTCTACTAGAATGCTTAAACGATCATTGTGTGAACAATGAAATTTTGTACAATCGAAGATCACTCGACGTTATTTTGAATGAGACACTAGTAAAAAAAGTGATATTATCGCGCCCGTTATGCCTTGGTTCACCAGAAACCGAAGCATAAAATGGCGCGATGACATTTTTGAAATTTTCTTGACAGTATAGGCCTTGGTTGCTTTCGAACCGATGTCGTACATGGTATATGGCCTCGGTTCTTTGCAAAATCAAGGCCAAAAACTCCTACAGAAAACTAACAATCTAGTTAGTTGTCTAATGAAAATGCTTGTGCAGGGCTTTTGGCCTCAGTTTTCTGCAGAACCGAGGCCAAAAACCCTTGCAAGACACTGACAATCCACATCTGTAGTCTGTTGTCATAAAGGTGGCAATCAGACGGTTAGGGTTTTGGCCTCGTTTCTTAGGAAAAATGAGGCCATAGGCCCTGATCTGAACAAAATTTAAATCTTTAAGTAAAATTTAATTTTTAACAGATGATTTGGCCTTGGTTTAGCGGGGAACCGAGGCAAAAAAGTTGAAAAAATTTCAAAATTGCCATTTCAGATTAATTTTGAATTTTTTTAGAGAGAATAGGCCTCAATTGTGTGGGGAACCGAGGCCGTATCCCCTCTATCGCCTCAGTTTTAGTGGGAATCAAGGTAATAACCTTTAGTAGGTTAAAGAAAAGAAATCGCGAAGGAACAATATCGTCGTCTTCATGTAAAAGAGTTTCAGCGCATCCTCTCGAGAGCAGCAACGTGCCATTGCCTTCTTCTTCCATTTTCACCCATTTTTCACCATTTAAATTTGGATTTGCTTGTTTCTGTGGCCGTTGTCAACGTTTAGAAAGCTTTTAAACCGATCAAAATCGTTTCAAAACGTCTTTTTGATTTGGTCTTTTCGATTCTCATCCTTAGAGGTAATTTTTCGTTGTTTTTTTTTTCTGCGTTTTGATGTTTGATTTATTTCTAAAACTAATATTGTTTTGTATATTTTTGTAGGTTTGAATTTTGTAGAGTTGAATTTTCTACCGTTTTGATTACGGGTTGTCTTTTATTGGCTTTTTCACACTATCAGGTTCTTGTATTAATATTTAAAGTTTACTTTTTAATAGGATCATATAATTTTGTATGATCATATAATATGTGTATAATTTTGTAGTGAAAAATTTTGTATGATTTATAATTTTGTATGTTGGTATGATTTTAAAGTTTAACTTTTTAATTTTACAATGTTATTTTGAAAATTTTTTATGTTGAATATGTGATTATTTCAATGCTTATTAATTCTATGATTGTATGATTGAATTGAATTAAACTTAATTTGTCAATACAAAATTATTTTTTGTATTGTAATTTTGTAGAATATTTCAGAATATTTACGTATGAATCGTTTGGATCAAAATTGGATTAATTTACCACACATTAGTGATGAGTAGGAGAGAGAGGTAGAGGAATTTATACAATTTGTGGAACGTAATGAGGGTAGAAGTGATGATGAAGTGAAGTTTAGATGTCCTTGTGTGAACTGTTTGAATGGGAGAAAGTTGAACGCAACCCAAATTAGCGAACATCTTATATATGATGATTTCCTGCGATGCTATAGAACATGGATATCGTACGTCGAAGAAATACACTTTCCCACTGTCTGCCAAACTGAAAATGTTATTGATTCCACCATGGAAGAAGATCGACCAGATGAAGACAAATGAGAGGACACGATCCGCGATGTTGGCGTAGAAATTGTTGCCAAAGCTCATGCGTATGAGATGATGTCGACTGATGCATAAACACCTTTGTATGTCGGTTCAACTAAGTTCACACGGTTGTCAGCAATGTTAAGGCTCATTAATTTAAAGGCGACCAATGAATGGACTAATAAGAGTTTCACATAATTGTTGACATTGTTGAATGAAATGCTGCTAGATGGAAATACACTACTCACTCGTAATTATGATGCAAAGAAAATTCTTTGTCCGATGGGTATGGAGTATAAAAGGATACATGCTTGTCCCAATGACTGCATTTTATATAGGAAAGAGTTTGAATTTTAGAAAAAGTGTCACAAATGTGGGTTATCACAATACAAGTCAAAAAACAGTAATGAAGATAATGGTTAGATAGAAAAAAATGGATTTGCTTTGAAAATAGTTTGGTACCTTCAAATTGTGCCTAGACTTAAGCGTTTATTTGCGAATCCAAAAGATGCTAAAAACCTTAGATGGCATGCAGATGAGAGAAAAATTGATGGGCTGCTTCGTCATCCAGTTGATTAAAAGCAATGGAAAAATATTGATTAACAATTCTCCCAATTTGGTCAAGAATGTAGAAATCTTACGCTTGGTTTAGCCACTAAAGGAATGAACCCATTTGGTAATCTAAGTACTAACACAATTGTTAGCAAGTTATATTGATAATTTATAACTTATCTCCTGCATTATGCATGAAGAGGAAGTACATGATGTTGTCTATGATGATATCTGGTCCAAAACAGCCTGGTAATGACATAAATGTTTATCTAAGCCCACTAGTTGAAGACTTGAAGTTGTTGTGGGTTGATGGGGTTGAAATATTTGATGCCTTCGCTTATGAAACTTTTGTCATGCGTGCAATGTTATTTTCCAACATTAATGACTTCCCAGCTTATGGTAATTTGTTAGGATACATTGTCAAGGGTCATAAAGCATGTCTTATATATGAAGAAAACATAGCAGCTCATCAATTGAAACACGGAAGGAAGTAGTGTATCTGTGTCATCGGAGATTTCTAAAATGTAATCATCCATATCGAAGGTTAAAAAAAGCATTCAATGGATATCAAGAGAGGCACGAAGCACCAAATCTAGCTATTGGCCTTCAAATTCTTGAAAACGTTAATAAAATACATCATGTATTTGGGAAAAGATCCAAGAAGTTATCTGCAATGAACCCTTGGAAGAAGAAATTAATATTCTTTGATCTTCCATACTAGTCAAAGTTAGATGTTAGACATTGCATAGATGTGATGCATGTACAAAAGAATGTGTGTGATAGCTTGATTGATACACTACTCAACATTCAAGGAAAGACAAAAGATGGAGTGAAAGCTCGTTTGGATTTGGTTGACATGAAGATCCGAGAAGAGTTGGCACCCAGGAAGATTGCTAAACGTACTTATTTGCCCCCTACATGTTACACAATCTTCAGACAAGAGAAGATAAGTTTTTGCCTTTGTTTAAAGAGTATCAAGGTACCACAAGGATGCTCTTCAAATATGAAGAGTTTAGTGTCGATGCAGGACTTAAAGCTTGTTGGCATGAAGTCTCATGATTGCCATGTCTTAATGCCATAATTGTTACCGGTGGCTATTCGTGGAATTTTGCCCAAAAATGTTAGGCAAACCAGAACTTGGTTGTGTTCATTTTTCTCATTAATTTGTAGTAAAGTCATTGATCCTACAAAGTTAGATGAACTTCAAGGCGAGATTGTTATCATCTTGTGTCAACTAGAGAAGTTTTTCCTTCCATCTTTTTTTGACATCATGGTACATTTACTTGTTCATTTCGTTAGAGAAATCAAGTAGTGCGGACCAGTATACTTAAGATGGATGTATCCTATTGAGCGTTATATGAAGATTTTGAAACGGTACGTTAAAAATCCATATCATCCTGAAGATTCAATGATTGAAAGTTATATTAATGAAGAAAGTATTGAGTTTTTTTCAGATTACATGACATCAACATATCCAATAGGAGTTCCTCGCACATCATGGTTAAATAAATGTTCTACAAATACAAGCATTCAAGGTGTGAATGTGGTGACGAAATATCGCGAAGAATTATTGCAAGCACATCTTTATATATAAAACAACACAGATGAGGTGATCCCATTTTTGCAAGCACAGAAAGCCATTGTGAAGAATAAAAATCCAAGACAATAAGAGAAATGGCAGTTGATGGAGCATAAGAGAACATTTATGTCTTGGTTCAAATCTGAAGTTGACAAAGAGCCACATTCTTCTCAGACTTTGTTGTGGCTTGCAAATGGTTTAAAGTTTGATGTTGTATGTTGTACATGTTATGAAATCAATATTTGCACATTCTATACGAAGAGTTTGGATGATAAAAGCACAATACAAAATAGTGGAGTTAGTCTAGAAGTTGAGTCGCTCCAATTTTCCACATCAAAAGATCAAAATCCTGTACTTGGACCAATGAGATATTATGGTATAATAGAAGAGATATGGGAGGTTGATTACACTAAGTTTTATGTTTCATTGTTCAAATGTAAGTGGTTTGACAATAAGAGTGGTGTGAAAGTAGATTAATCGGGTATGACACTAGTTGATTTTAGAAATATAGGTTATCGAGACAAACCATTTATCATGGTACATCAAGCATCTCATGATTTTTATGTCAAAGATCTTACGTCTGATCATTGGTATGTCGCTCTTCAAGGAAAAAAAATTGAAGTTAATGAAGATAATTTGATTAATATTCATATTGCTAACAACCATTAATTGAAAACAATGACAAATTTGGATGATCACCCTCCACTTAACGATGTACATGCAATTCAGTCAGATCATGATGAGAGAATATACATATGACCAATCCATTTATTTATGTATGAATTTCAAATTTGTATATAAGTTTTTTATTAATATTACATAAGTCTTTTTATTAATATTTCATATGACTTCTATTACATGTTTTGTTAAATTATATGATATTATATAAGTCTTTTATTAATATTTAATGTTATTTATTTTGACAAATATATGGTTGACCACCCACATTCATCAGGGGATGAGGCTCCCTCTTCTAGACCTACTAGAGGATCCACCAGGTTGAGACAATTGATGGTTAGAAGAAATAGTGGTGAAAGAACACCTGTGGATGTTAATGTGATCACTAGTGTGGTATTTGGCCCAAATGCAGATGTCTTCAGATCATACCTTGGAGTAATGGCACGTGATAGGATTAATATTCTTACTCCATCTTTTAACCATGTGTCCGAGGTTGATCGGAACATTATATGGAACGTTCTATTGGTAAGTTAATTAATATCATTTGAATTACAACTTGTTTATATTGATAATTTTGTACTGATACAACTTTATTATTATTATTATTGCAGATGACATTTGACATTCTAAATGTCGCAACACTTAAAATAAGTGTTTATCATCTATTCTTGAAAAATTTCGGAGTTTTAAGACTAATTTGACCTCGAGATATGTATTTGGAGCCAACAAAAATGAGTCTCCATGTGCAAAATATAAGACCATTGATGAGGAGACTTTGCGCCAATTTGTAGAGAGTCGGACATCAGAGAAATGGCAGGTTAGTATAGTTGATATTATTGAATTCCTCATTAACAAATTTATATGATATAAACTAATTCATTATATGTGATAGGCAACAAGAACCAAAGGACAAGGAATAAGTGCCCAAAACAAAAACCCCCACTATTATCTCATGGTGGGTATAGAAAGCTTGAGGAGAAAATCCTCAAGCAAAAGGCAGAAGGTAGACCCTCATCTGAGGGTGGTAGCCCCCAGCCTTCTTCTCCACCTTCTCGGCATGAGAAGTGGAAGTTGGCTCGTTTAAGATCATCAAGGGACTACTCTTCTGAGACTGTATGAGAAATATTTGAAAGAATTGTATGTTATCACTATTCCTAAAATAATAATAGTTTCATTATACATACTACAACAATAGGCCATTACCGAAGAAGGGCATTACCGAAGGCCACAATCCCTCGGAAACAACCAAAAGCCACCAATAATAGGCCATTACCAACGACTTATCAATGGCCAAATTACCGTCGGTAAATCTCTTGTCGCTAACAGTTACCGACGGCCTTTGCCCTTCGATAATTAGCAAAGGGCAAAAGCCTTCGGTAAATCCTTCGGTATGATTCGGGCAAAAATAAGTCATTTTGTATTTCTTAGGTTTAAAGCCTTTAGTTGTCCCTATTTATGTGGGGTTTTCCCATTTTGATCCCCTTCTTATTAGAATCCCTAATTGAGTCCTTATAAGTGCTAATTTGAATCAATTGAGTCCCTGCCGTTAAATTTAGTTAACGGGGTTAAGTTTTTCGATAGGTGGAAGAATGACGTGTTAATTTTTTTAAACGTGTCATGTTTAGAGTTGAAACTTGGCATTTGACAATCTCTTTGGAGTTGCGGAAGACATAAACCAAGGACATGTCGGAGAAGACGAAGCCGACGAGTGCGTTATCGGGAAGAAGGCCAATCGCGCGACGAAGTGCTGATATGATTTGAGGAATTAGATCTCCTCCTCGATGAGAGAGGTGTCGAGGACAAAGAGGAAAACGGGGGATGGGTTGAGGGAATTGGAGAGGGGGACGATGTACTCGACAGTGGTGTATTCGGGGTATAGTTCATCGGGGAAGTTAGTTTCTGAGATGGCGTGGTACTGAGGGGGGAAGTGGTTGCGCTAATAGCAGAAGGGGCAGATCCAGATCTTGGCAGTGAAGTCGATGCGGGCAAAGGGGTTGAGGGCAGAGGAAGAGGTCTTGCAGCAGAGAGGGGCGTGCTGGAGGCGGGGGATGTCAGGGTTGGGGCGGATGAGGTGACGGTGGCTGCCAGAGGGATGACGCACTTGCTCGATTCCACCTTGGTGCGGGGCCTCACGTTCCATGTCATGCGCACTCCGTCCACTCCCTTGGGATCTGGGCTCGCCATCTCCAACATCCTCAATCACTCACCCGCGGCGGCACTGACACCATTCAACAACAACGAACCCTAAAGACTTTACACAAGGTTCACAACCACATTCCTCTCACAACCACATTCTTCTCAGATTTTTAATCAAGAATGAAATCGAAATCCCATATTTAACTTCATTTTACCCTAAATCCTATATTTCAGAAATCCAAATTATTCAAATTTAACAACTTGCCAAATGCCTATCCATGCCACGTTTAAAGAAATTAACACGTCATCCTTCCACCTGTGCAAAAACTTAACCCCGTTAACTAAATTTAACGGCAGGGACTCAATTGAGTCAAATTACCACTTATAAGGACTCAATTGAGGATTCTAATAAGAAAGGGATCAAAATGGAAACCCCCCACATAAATAGGGACAACTAAAGGGTTTAAACCTATTTCTTATCCAACCAAACAAACCTGCATAAAATGTTCACAGCACAGACAAACCTGCATAATATTTTCAAACCACAAACAGACCTCCATAATATGCATCCCAAAATCATGCAATCATTAATGACAAAAACAACAATATAACATCATTTGTATTCTTCAAATTTAAGAACTTCTATTTATAAATGAAACATAAAACAATATCATCAAGACATGAAACATAATGTTCTAACAATTATGTTCAATAACAAAATACAACTAATAATTGATGACAAATTTATGAACACCGAAAAATGGCGCCAAAAAGTTGTTTAACCCTCGGCAAGTTTGATCGAATCGTATCAAGTAATAAACTCGGTAAGACCAAGTATCGTTCTCCCAAAGGGCTCACGGCCTAGTTAGTTATATGATTTCTTGATTATTTAAGACTTGTGAACAAATTGTTATAAGTTTCAAATGCAAAAGACAAAAAGTAAACATGTATGCATGTGATGATCAATGGGAAAGAAGAACACAAACACTGAGCGAATTATATGGATGAGTATGTTGTTGGGGTAATCAATTTCATCTTATCCATTCTCATATATTTTAGGAATTCATCATTTTTTTCATCAATGTTAATGCCACTCTCTAAATTACCTTAAACCCAATGTCTCGGCGAAGAAAGCCTATCCTTAATTATGAGTTCATACAATTCGTAGCATCCCTAATAATTAATTCTGAAGCATAGAAGCTTAAAGGCAACCAACCCTCATATCCCTATATCTAGGCAATACTGCTTTTGGGAGAATTTCCCCAGTTCTAGATTTCCCTATATGTGTCCATATCGACAAAATCAATAATCATGACATCGAATGAGTTAAACAATCCATTCAAAAATCATCTTTTCAAGATAAGTAAGTACTCAATTAAGCTCATGACAAAAACTTCAATCAAGACATGCACATGCTTTAGTATTCACACAATCACCTAGTATCCAACAAATGCTCCTTTTCATGAATGATCAATCAAGTAAGCATGGATGTTCATGTGCTCATGGAATCTTTCCTCACTAGATAAAGTGTTTCACTCAAACACACAAGTGTATAAGAGGTATTCACTCATTTACTCTATTATCACAATGTCACATGAATTGACTTTGCCTTTCATTTAACCATAATCAAATACATTCACAACCATGCATCATTATAAGGACTTTTCAATGGCTTATAATGTGGCTGGGCTAACAAGAAAATTGGTTTTTCTAGATCACAAAACCCTTGAGTTAAGAGAATCATATAAACACAATCATTCTTACTTATTCCCAACTTTCTTTTGCATTGAGCTTTGCTTTTTCTTCTCTTTTCTTTCTCTTTTTCTTTTTCTTTTCACATACTTAGTTCTTATCTCTTAGCTCAATGCTTTCAGTTTCCCTTTCATAACTTCCCAACAACCCCAAACTTGAACATTTATCAATACCACAAAATATTTTCTACTTAACTCAAGGTAAAACTTTCCGCAACGGGTTTTCAAATCATGTTCAAGGCTACGGGTTCAAATGATAGAACACATAGTGCTCTCTTTTAGTGGGCTAAATTCATGCATTTGGCTAACAAAAGGGTTACCAACAAATGGCCTTGACCATATGATGCAAACAAGCAAGTGATTCAATCATAGAAAACCTGGGCAAAATCATTCATGCTTTCAAAGTAATAACATTCAAGCACAAAAACTCTGGAGCTCAAAACCTCACATATAAGCTCATTCACATTCCACATACACATCCTGCTTAACATCATAATCACAATCACAACATCATGCATTTGTTCACAAAACTTGTGAATCACTTGTATAAGCATATAATGTGCACATCTCAACATTAATCAATATCAAAGCATCATCAAGCATTACTTATCAAACAACAATCATAAGCAAACCATCATAACAGACAAAGTTTCCAATTGAGTACATCCAACCCTATTCTAAAAACAAAAGCAAATAAGTTCAGAAATATAAAACCAAACAAAAGCATAAAATAAATCATGCTCTAGTGCTGATAGCATCCATCAGTAAATGCTATCTCAGCTCCTCATCAGTCTATGCTGTCATCTGTATCCTCCTCCTCTTCCTCATCTTCAGCATCATCAGCATCATCTTCATTCTTCTCCATAGCTGAAGCTTCAGCTGCTCCAGCTTTGCCACCTTGGGCCTGCTCCTTTGGCCAAGCTACCACATTATGGAACTCATCCATAGTTCACTTGTGTGCTGGAGGTGTATCATACATTCCAAAAATCATCTCAGCAGTGGCCACCTGCCCTTTGTGGATAGATTGCAACTGTGCACCTATAAGAGACATATACATGTCCCCCATTTGGAAAGGCTCTGCTTCATGTGTCTCTATAGATGCCTGACTCTGTGTTTGTGCTCTTTCTTTGTAAGTACGGCGTGGTGAGACTGGCTGAGCTGCCTCCTCACCTCCACAATACTGTCTATAATAGGCCTCATCAATTGCTTTCCTTGGCCTCTCAAATGGTGGAGCAACAGTATCCACCCCAGCTATCTTGCATAGGTGTGTGATCAAAGAAGGATGTCCTAAGGGTGCTTTGCTGTTTATTCTGTTAGCATACACCCGTATCTGATTAGCTATTACCTGTCCAATATTGACATTCAAATTCCTGATCGCACAGTAAAGGAGGAGTGCCCTGCTAAGAGTGATGTCTGAAACATGAGAAAATGCCATCCAATACTTTGCAAGAGGATTCAAGTCAGTCCTCCTAATGTTCACCACAGAACCAGTTATGTTCCTCTGAAAATGTCCTCCAGGTACACATAGAACACTCTCCACATCATCAAAATTAATGCCTTCTTCCATACATAGAGCATACTGGCACTGCTCACCAGCCCATACAGTACCCAAGAAGTTGTTGATAGAGTCAGGATCATACCTAATAGCATGGCCTCTGACATAGCCTAGGTAATCCTCAGCCGGATAATCACCAATCTTCCTTGCATTGGGGTAAAATTCTTTCACCACAGCTATATTGGTTGGTGTAGGGTATGTGGCTAGGTTCCCCCAATTCCTTCCCAGTAGTTGCTCTCCAAACTGAGGAGCAAAGTTAGGTATCATTCCAACTTTCCTCTCCATAAGGAGCCTCCTATCTTGGACCACCTTAAAATGCTTCTCATGTATGCGAGATAGGAACCTACTAGAGCGGGGGTTGTTCTAGTTCCTTTTCTTTCCTTTTTAATGCCATGGTCTTCACTCTTTTGCTTGAAGAGGATGTCATTCCTACATCAAACACAGATTACAAAGCCACAAGACATGTTGTTAATCATTAGTAAACCAAAAACAACACCCTAATTCAAGCTAAACCACCGCTGAGGGTCAAAACCAGTGCATCAATCCAGTACAAAATTCAGCCAAAAATAAAAGTCTGTCAGAGTGTCGCTCAGCGGAAATTTACCCCTAAGCGGTGATTCTGCAGATTTTTGAAAAATACTCTTTTGACCTTTCCTAAGTCCACCCACATACAATTCTCATGCTTCCAGATCAAAATCAATCAGTTCAATCGGTTCAAACATCAATTAATTCATCAAATCATGCATAGGAATCAAAACCCCTAAAAATTCATGCTTCAACAATCAAATTCATGCTCAAGAACCCTAGAATGAAAAATGCTTGACTTACTTGGGTAGAGATACTAAATGAGTAGAGAATGCTTTCAAACTGTGAAGAACAATGATGCTCTCTCTCAACCCCAAACTTAGATGGAAAACTAGTTAGAAAGTGAGTGGAAAGGAGATTTTCTCAAGAGGAAAGAAGGGGAAAATATAGAGAACCTTTGGAAAAGTGTTTAGGAGTGTGTGTGCAGAGAAGAATCTGAAAATAGAGGCCAAGGCGTGACTTAGGGTATAAAAATACCCTAATGGGCTCGGGTTCCGCTAAGGGGCAAATTTCCCAATCTGCGATACCACCACTCAACGGCAGTTTGCCGCTCAGCGGCACTTACGTGATGTGCTTTTCTTCTTCCCAGCTTAACCTAGGTGCCTTCTACTCATGCCCCTCACTTGCTCCCTGCAATTAAATTCTCAGATCACTCATGCATCCAATTCCCTATCATGCAACTAAAGCAGAACAGAAAAAAAAACAAAAATACAATCAATCAACTGGGTTGCCTCCCAGGTAGCGCTTGTTTAACGTCATGAGCCTGACCCAAACATCCACCAACACCCATCAGTAGGTGTCAAACCTAGTATCTTTTAGTAGATACTTAACCACCTAGCATCCTTCAGTAGATGCTATACCCAAAAATTTACAGAAGTAATGTCCAAGTTTATAAAAATTTACAAAACCAAAAAAACATCAAAAGAAAATTGTCCTCAAATCATTGGAATGCCTTCCAGCAAGCGCTCTTTTAACGTCACTAGCTTGACCCAATAAAGCTCATGTTCCATCTTCATGGTTGATGTTCATATCACACCAACTCATCAACTGCTTCCGGTCCACTTTTCTGAATCTTCTGGAATGTGGAGACTTTATCTCTATCACGTCATTTTCTTTATAGTCTTTCACAACCCACAACTTGTTTTTGAATTTCACAGGTTTACCAAGTTGGAGTCGTTCTTGCATCCAGTCATCATGGACCTTTCTTCCTTTCCCAATCTTTTCTTCTTCCTGTACCTAAAACAAAAAACAATGTTTACCTTTGACATTTGGCTTTTCATCTTCAAGGCTAGTCATGAGTACATCTTGATATGTAGCTTTATGACTAGCTTCTTCCTCCTGCATCTGTCCCTCTTCTTTGAAGACATCTACAACAGATTTTTCTTCTCGGTCTTGGAACACCACTATGCCTTCATCCACATCAATGATGACTTTGGCCATTTTCATAAACGGTCTTCTAAGAATAATGGGTATCCTCTCATCCTCCATTTCCATCACCACAAAGTCCACCAAGAATTGTAGTTTGCCTACACAAACTATAACATCCTCTGCTATCCCATAGGGATTCTTTGAGGATCCATCTGCCATTAATAAATTCATCTTTATAGGCTTCACATCAAGATCACCAATCTGCTCAAGTAAGGAATAAGGCATCAAGTTAACACTTGATCCTAAATCAAGTAAAGCCTTCTTTATCCTTTTCTTCCCTATAGCGCATGGAATGGAGAAACCTCTTGGATCTTTTGCTTTTGGAGGGAATGACTTCTTTTTAACAACTTTATACTCCTTTGTCTCATCATCTCTACGTCTTTTCTTTGTAGAGACTTCTTCCTTAGGCTTTGTATAAACTGCAATGTGCTGTAATATCTCCTTAAAAGGTACAACATTATCAAACATCTTAAATATTTTTGAAAAGTCAAATTGTTTCTCATGATCTATTGGAAAAGGAAGAATGTCTTCACTCTTTATCTCTCTTATCTCTTTTCTCTCTTCTTTTTCTTTTTCTCTATTTTTTCTCTCTTCTTTTTCTTTCTCTCTTTCTAACTCAACTGTTTCAACATTTGCACTCACTAACACCTTACATTCTTCCCTGGGGTTAACCTTAGTATTAGCCCCAAAATTTTTGTCAAGCCTTTCTTCCAACTGCTTAGTAATTTGACCCACTTGCATCTCCAAGTTCTTAATAGTAGCTTCAGTGATCTTTTGAGTGGATGCAGTTGCCTGTATGAATTGCTGAAGAGTTTCTTCCATCCTTATTGATCTTTCATTAAGTGTAGCCATTTATTGCCATAAGGTTGGTTGTTGTTGTTGCTTGTTGAATTGCCCTGATTGTCCAGCTTTCCCACTTTGTCCTTGACCAATACTTGGGTGTGGTTTCCACCCTTGATTGAAATTCCCCTGACGGTATGGAAATTGATTGGCCATGAAGTTAACATCCTCTAAAGCTTTCACTGGAAAGGCGCATTGACCATTGATATGGTCACCACCACATAATTCACACATCTATGGTTGAACCTGTGCAACAGTCTTTAAATCTTTTGGCAGTTGTGCAAGTGCCTTTGTGAGATTCTCCAATTGTTGAGTTATTATCTTGTTCTGAGCTAACAAGGCATCATTAGATTGCAACTGTAGAACTCCTTTTTGTTGAATAGGAGCTCCTCTTTCACTGTTCAGCCATTATCATTAGTAGCCATGTTTTCATTTATTTCAGTGGCTTCCTTTGGAGTCTTCCATTTGATATTGCCTCTAGTTGAGGCGTCTAGTATCAACTTGGTTTGTGAACCAAGACGTCCAAGGAAGAATAGGACTACTTCTACTTCGTCAAATCCGTGCGAGGGAGTCTTTCTTAATAGGCTTTTGTATCTATCCCATGCATGACCTAGTAATTCCTCCATGCCTTGCCTGAAAGATGATATCTCTTGTGGGAAATATTTGTTCAAGAACTTTGTCACCACAGCTTCCCACTCTGTAAAGCTCCCTTCTGGAAAAGAGTTCAACCAAAGCTTAGCGTTGCCTCCCAATGAGAATGGAAATAGGCTAAGTTTGATTGCTTCGTCAGGCACCCCATTTATCTTCACTGTATTGCAAATTTCATTAAAGGTTGTGAGGTGCTCATATGGGCTTTCATGAGACAACCCATTAAATTGGTTACTCTGAACCAATTGGATTAATGCCGGTTTCACCTCCATATTAGTTGCATTGACCCTCGGTCTTGCTATGCTATTGAAATGCTGAGGGCCAACTACATTAGTGTAATCTACAAGAGTTCGTCTAACATTATTATTCTCCATCTCCTTAGTGCTATGGTAAGAACCTTGTGGTGAAGGTTGTAAAAGAATTTCCGGAGGAGGGAAAAGTTCTCTAGATGTATGAATTCTTCTCTTCCGTCTACTCTCGTCTAAACCTTCAAGAAGAGGTTCCGAGGTTTTCTTGCTTCTAGTTCGAATTCCTTCCTGCATACACAAGAAAACAAGTCCCTAGAAAAATTTGTTAGCACAAAAAGATATAAAAGATATAAAATAAGAGATAAGAAGATAAAATAAAAATAGAAAAATAAAAACAGAAAACAGAAAAATAAAAACAGAAAAATAAAATAAAATAATAACCGAAAAAATAAAAACAGAAAATAAAATAAAATAAAATAATAACCGAAAAATAAAAACAGAAAAGTAAAAACAGAAAACAAAAATTCGAAATTTAAAATTCAAAATTCAAAAACAAGTCAAAGATAATCAATAATCACACAAATAAACTAGTTAAACCACAAGTCCCCGACAACGGCGCCAAAAACTTGTTTAACCCTCGACAAGTGTGACCGAATTGTATCAAGTAATAAACTCGGTAAGACCAAGTATCGTTCTCCCAAAGGACTCACGGCCTAGTTAGTTATATGATTTCTTGATTATTTAAGACTTGTGAAAAAATTGTTATAAGTTTCAAATGCAAAAGGCAAAAAGTAAACATGTATGCATGTGATGATCAATGGGAAAGAAGAACACAAACACTGAACGAATTATATGGATGAGTATGTTGTTGGGGTAATCAATTTCATCTTATCCACTCTCATATATTTTAGGAATTCATCATTCTTTTCATCAATGTTAATGCCACTCTCTAAATTACCTTAAACCCGATGTCTTGGCAAAGAAAACTTATCCTTAATTATGAGTTCATACAATTCCTAGCATCCCTAATAATTAATTCTGAAGCACAGAAGCTTAAAGGCAACCAACCCTCATATCCCTATGTCTAGGCAACACTGCTTTTGGGAGAATTTCCCCAGTTCTAGATTTCCCCGTATGTGTCCATATCGACAAAATCAATAATTATCACATTGAATGAGTTAAACAATGCATGCTTTGAGCAAAGAGGAAAAACCGTAACTAATGATGAAAGAAAGCATGTATGATAGATATGATGTTTAAACACAAAATTCCATATATGAGAGCTTCAAAAGATTACATTGATTCCCCAACAACAAGAAGAGTTTAGTTCACCATATTCATGGTGAAACTATATGAACAATAATGAAAGAATGAAAGAGCTAGAAAAACCCTAGAAAGAGAAGAGGAGAGCCGTCACCATCTCCAATTCTACCCCCAAGGGGTGAAAAGTGTGTTTTGCGTCTTCTCTAGCCAAAGATACAAACCCTAGGAAGTCCTAAAGCTTATATACTATTCGAAATATTACAGAAAAGTGGGCCTAAGCCCAAAATAATGGCGCTCAGCGGTAAACTACCGCTCAGCGGTAAGTGCGTGTGTTGAATTCTTCCCCTCAGCTGTACTTTCACCCCTCAGCAGAGCCAACGGGTGTTCATTAGTGCCGCTCAGCGGTAAACTGGCGCTAAGCGGTACTTGCGGCTTCTCTTCTTTTGCACATTTTGAGTTCTTTTCTGATTCCATCTCTATCCTTCTTTACTTCTTTCATCAAATTCATCTTAAATCCTGCATAAAACACTTAAATCAAGCATAAACCTGTCCAACTCTCTTATTTCCAAAAATATAAACAAAAGCATGATTCCAAGCTAGTTTCTAAGTGTTTAAGGTTGCTTTTAGTATCAATTTTAAGCATGAAAATAACAGTTTTTCAATTGTTATCAACAGGTGATGGCTCAAAAAGTATGAAACAGGTGCTTGAGGTAAAATTTAATTGAGATATTGAGCAAGATGTTTTTTCTGAATTCTGGGACTTGAGAGTTTACCTGTGTGAGTTTTGGGTTTCAGAGTTGTTGTGAATAATTGTTATTACTTTGGAAGCATGAAGGCCTTTGCCTAAATTTCCTGTGATTGAACTACTTGTTTGCAGGTTTCATATGATCAAGGCCATCTTTTGTTATCCCTTAATTTTTTTTGCCTACTCATGAATTTTCCCAAATAAAAAGAGAACAGTTTGTTCCATCCTTTGAACCTTTAGCCTTAAGCATGCTTTGAAAACCCTATTTTAAATTCTTTACCTTGAGTTGAGTTGAGAATATTTGTGAGCTATTGATAAAGGTTCAAGTTTGGGGTTGCTAAAAAAAATAAGCAGTGAGCACAAAGAAAAAGAAAAAAAAAAGAAATCAAAAGAAAAGAAAAAATAAAAAGAAAAGGTCACTACAAGGGAAAAGGTTGGGAATAAGAAAAAGATCTTCTTGAAAAGAGAACCTGTGTGTAATTGTTAAATTCATAAATATTTATCTTAACTCAAGGATTTTGCATTCCTGAAAAACCATGTTTCTTCTTAGCCCAACCAAGTTACAAGCCAAGAAAAACCCTTGTGATGCAAACTTGCTTGTGAGTATGTTTAATTTTGGTTAAAATGAAAGGCAAAATTAGTTTGTGTGACATTGTGATAGCAGAGTGATTGAGAGAGCCCACTATACACCTATGATTTGACTGATACACTTTTGAGTGCTTGAGTAAAATACTTTTGAGTGCTTGAGTGAAACATTTTCCTTGGTGAGGAGTAGTTCTTTGAATTTCTGATTGCAACTCTGCTTGGTTGATTGAGCATTCTTAAGGATAGCATCTGTTGAAGTACATGAGCATTACATTGATTTTGATTTAATTAAGGCATCTGCATATCTTGACTGAGATCTTTATGCTGAATTGATAAAAGTGATTTCTTGTCTTTGAAGGAAATTTTTTTGAAAAATGTTGAGTCATTGTAGTGATTGTTCTGAAAAGCTGAGTTACATTATGTTTTGCTTGAGGACAAGCAAAGTTCTAAGTTTGGGGTTATGATAACGGTTTAAAATATCGATATCTGTGATTTAATTTTGATACTAAATGCACCCTTTTTAACTTTGAAACTTGCTTTGACTCATGTTTTTGCTTTAGTTTTCTGAATAAGAGAGTTGAGGTTATACTTGATGATTTTATCACCAAATTCCCTTGATTTTGTGAGCTATTGGAATGATTGGAAGGAAGAGTTACCAAATAGTTGGAATGCAGAAAAGTCAACTAGAGTGCAGAAAAGTCAACCAGAGTGCAGAAAAGTCAACCGTGAAGCTTGGGCACCTAGTGGAGGCTTGGGCGACCAGAAATCGACGTCCACCGCCCGAGATCCCAAAAAGGGTGCTCGCACATTGTGCATCGTGGATATTAGGCCCATTTTTTGCTCTGTTTCGACTCTTTTTGACTGGGCCCTCTTTCTACTCTTTTCCTACTCTTTTTAAAGGACCGAGGCGCTCTAGGTTTTGGTATCTCTGGCTGGAGCAACACAACAACACACTCTTTTACTATCTCATGCTTTTCCATTGTTCATTTAGTTTCTCCATGTCTATGGGGAAGTAAACTCTATTTGTTGTTGGGGAATGATGTAACCTTGTGAACTTTCATGTATTTGAATTGATTCTTAATCATATATGCTTTATTCATTAATTGTTTGGGAATTCATCTATTTCAATGCTTGCTCTATTTAACTCATTTAGTTGCATGATTTATGAATTGCATGAGTGCCAGGAGGTTCCTTCCAATTCAGGTTCTTGTTGAATTCTCCCAAGGGTAATATTTTTCAGGGATGAGGGCATGAGTACTTGGTCGTCTTAAGCTCTTAATCTTCAGACTTAATTTTCTAGGAAGGCTAGGAATTGCACGAACTAGGAATTAAGGCAGGCTTATTGCGCCAAGGGATTGGGTTCTAAGTACTTTAGTGAATGTTGTTAACATTAATTCATAAAGAGGAATTCTTATATACATGAGAGGGAACTTGGTGAAATCTAACCCCAACAACATATTCATCTCATATTAAACAACATCCGTTCATCTTTGTGTTACTCTACTATTGATCAATTTGCATTCATATTTAATTTTCTGTCTTTGCATTTTAATCCAATGATCTCATTCATTTTAGTCCAATGATCTCATTTATTTTAAACCAATTATCACGCGATTGTTTAGTGTCGAGAGTCCTCTTGGATACGATACTTGGTCTTACCATTTTATATTACTTGTGCGATTTGGTACACTTGCCAATCTGTTAACAAAGCTGCAATTAGAAATCTGGAGATCCAGGTTGGCCAAATGGCTAAGAAGTTGGAGGGTATGCCTGACAGGAGTTTTGGGGCTAATACTGAGACTAACCCTAAGGAAGAGTGTAAAGCTATTGTGAGTTTATGTGATGAGAGGGTGGATGAAAAAGAGAGTGTTGAGTTAGAAAAAAGAGATGAAAAAGAAGAGAGAGAAGGTGAGGATGAGAAAAAAGAGAAAGGCACAAAAAGAAGGCACAACTCAAACTTGATGACGAAGGATGACAAAGGAAGAAAGGTTCATGATGACTTGATGAAGGCACAACTCAAACTTGGTACATCGGTATGATTCAAGAACAAGTTGTGGGTTGTCAAAGATTTCAAAGAGAATGAAGTGATAGAGATTGAAGCTCCATATTCAAGAAGAATCAAGAAGGTGGACCGAAAGCAATTGATGAGTTGGTGTGATGAAAGCAATAGGAACACCAACATTGAAGAAGGAACTTGAGCTTTATTAGGTCAAGCTAGTGACGTTAAAAGAGCGCTTGCTGGGAGGCACCCCAGTGATTTGAGAACATTACTTTCTTTGAATTTATTTATTTTGGTGATGTAATTTGAAACTTTGGAGCATTGTTATATTTGGATTTAGCATCTACTGATGGATGCTAGGTTGGTGAGTATTTATTGAAGGATACTCAAAAGGTACACCTACTGAATGGTGATGGTAAGATTTACACCTATTGATGGGTGTTGGAGGATTTTGGGTCAGGCTCGTGACGTTAAACAAGCACTACCTGGGAGGCAACCTAGTTGATTGACTTTATCTTTGTTTGTTTGTTTTGATTCTACTCTAGTTGCATCATAGTAATTGCATGTTTGAGTGATGTGAGAAACTAAATGCATTGGGTAAGTGAGAGGCATTGGTAAAGGACACCTAGGGCAAGCTAGGAAGAAGGAGAATGGGTGCCGCAAATGTCGCTCAACGGAAATTTCCCCTAAGCACGAACGTGGCAGTTTTGCTGATTGGGCTTGTTTCAATTGGGCTTAGTGGGATTTGGCCAATTAGGTCTCTTTTATACCCTAGGGTGCATCTTGGCTGCCATTTTCAGATTTCCCTCTTCCCGAACAATCTCAAGCACTCTCCAAAGAGTTCTCTACACTTTTTCCTTCTTCCCCCTTCATAAAATCTCTCTTTAAACCAGTTTTGCATCAAGTTTCCACTCAAGTTTGGGGTTTGGTGAAAGCATTGCTGTTAGGGGCTGATTTCTTCACATTCCTAGAGCATTCTTCAGTCATCTAGCATCTCCACCCAAGTAAGTACAAGCATTTTACATTCTAGGGTTTTTGAAAGCATGAATTGGTATGAACAGGGTTGTCTAAGCATGATTCTTTAGGGATTTTTATTTTTATGAACCATTAGATGAATTAATCACTGTTTGGACCAATTAAATTGCTTGATTTGGGTCTGGAACTAGGAAAATTGCATATGGGTTGAGATTAGTAGCATTTTTGGAGCATTTTGCAAAATATGCAGAATCGCCGCTCAGCGAAAATTGCCCCTGAGCGCGATTTCTGCAGAATGGTGTTTTGAGTCTGTTTGCTTGCTGGTTTTGCTGCACAGGTTGCGTTGAGGGGTTATGTTTGCCCTTAGTGGCGATAGGAATGGTTTTAAGGAGTTGTTTGTGGTCTACTAATGCTTAACAATGTGTCTTGTGGTTTTATGAATTGTATTTGATGTAGGGATCACCTCCTCATCGGGCAAGAGAATCAAGACTATAGGATCCAAGAGGAAGATAAGGAACCAGAACGCTCCTATTCCAGCAAGTTCCTTTCCCGCAAGCATGAGTGTCATTTCAATATTGTCCAAGATAGAAGGCTATTGATGGAAAGGAAGGCTGGACTGATACCTGAATTTGCTCCAAAGTTTGGAGAGCAATTGGAGAACAGGAATTGGGGGAGACTAGCCACTTATCCTACATCAGCTAACTTAGCAGTGGTGAAAGAGTTTTACACCAATGCAAGGAAGTTGGGTGATCATCCCACTGAGGAATATATGAGCTATGTTAGAGGACACACCATTTGGTATGATCTTGATTCCATTAACAGGTTTTTAAATACAGAATGGGTTGGTGAGCAATGTCAATTTGCTTTGAGTATGGAAGAAGGATCAGACTTTGTTGATGTGGAGAGCGTACTTTGTGTGCCTAGAGGGCACTTCTAGAGAAATAGGAATGGTGTTGTTGTGAATATCAGGAGAGCTGATCTGACTCCTTTAGCAAAGTATTGGATGACGTTCTCTCATGCCAACATCCGGCCTTGTTCGCATGTCTCTGATATTACTGTCAGCAGGGCTCTTCTTTTGTACTGTGTGATGAAAGGGATGAGCATTAACATTGGTCAGGTCATAGCCAATGAGATACAGGTGTGTGCAAATACTATGAACAATAAAGCACCTTTGGGGCATCCTTCTCTGGTCACACACCTCTGTGGGCTAGCTGGAGTGAATATTTCTACACTACTGTTTGAAAGGCCTAGGAAGGAGATTGATGAGGCCTACTATAGGCAGTATTGTGGCAAAGATGAGGCAGCTAAGCCAGTACCACCACGTCATCCTCGTAGAGGAAGAGGACCACCACACGCACTTGCACAACCTCATGATGTAGAGGCATTTCAGATGAGAGATATGTATATGTCTCTTATAGATGCTAGGATGCAGTCCATCCATAGAGGGCATGTGGCCACAATAGAGATGATCATTAGGATGTATGATACACCCCCAGGACATCGGTGGACCTCGAATGAGTTCAACAATGTGGTGGCATGGCCAGAGGAGCAAGCTCAAGCTAGTGGAGTTGGAGTAGCTGAAGCTCCCGCTATGGATGATTATGAGGAATTTTGAAGATGCAGAAGATGAAGGAGAGGAGGAAGATTCAGATGACAACATGGGTTGATGAGATGTTGAGATAGCATCTACTGATGGATGCTATCACCTCTAGAGCAGGATTTTTTCTATCTTTTGTTTTGTACTGTTGAACTTATTTGCTTTTGTTATTAGAATAGGTTGTGATGTACTTAGTGTGAAACTTTATCTGCTATGATGGTTTGCTTGTGATTTATGCATGATGAGTATTTCTTGATGATGCTTAGATATTGATTGATGTTGAGATTTTGCACTATATGTTGATATACAGGTGGTTGTTCACAAGCTATGTGAACAGATGCATGATGTTGTGATTGTGATTATGATGTTAAGCAGGATGTGTATGTGGAATGTTGAATGAGCTTATGTGTGAGGTTTTGAACTCCAGAGTTTTTGTGGTGAATGCTATTACATTGGAAGCATGAATGACTTTTCCCAGGTTTCTATGATTGAATCACTTGCTTGTATGTGTCATATGATCAAGGCCATTTGTTGGTAACCCTTTATTAGCCAAATGCATGATTTTAGCCCAATAAAAGAGAGCACAATGTGGTCTATCCTTTGAACCTTTAGCCTTGAACATGATAGAAAACCTTTTTGAAAATCTTTAGCTTGAGTTGAGTTGAAAAATATCTTATGGTATTTATAAAGGTTCAAGTTTGGGGTTGTTGGGAAGTCTAAAAAGGGAATATGAAAAGCATTGAGCTAAGAACTTGAAAAGAAAAATAAAAAGGAAAGAAAAGGAAGAAAAAGAAAAGCTCAATGCAAAGAAAAGTTGGGAAGAACTAAGAATGGTTGTGTTTAAATGATGATTCTCTTAACTCAAGGATTTTGTGATCAAGAAAAACTAATTTTCTTCTTAGCCCAGCCACATTATAAGCCATAGAAAGTCCTTGTGATGATGCGTGCTTGTGAGTGTATTTGATTGTGGTTAAACGAAAGGCAAAGTTGATTCATGTGACATTGTGGTAGTAGAGTGAATGAGTGACCTCTATACACTTGTGTGATTGAGTGAAACACTTTATCTAGTGGAGGAATAATGCCATGAGCACATGATTACATCTATGCTTAGTTAATTGATCATTCATGAGAATAACATTTGTTGGATACTTTTTGATTATGTGAACACCACAATGAGTTTGATTGAATTAAAGAATGTGTGCATCTTGACTGAATTCTTTTGATGAACTGCTTTGTGTAATTACTTGTCTTGAAAGAAAGAGTTTTTGAATGTGGTGAACTATTGTATGGATTGGTGGAAGATTGAGTTACATCTTGCTTGCTTGAGGACAATCAAAGTTCTAAGTTTGGGGTTGTGATAACGGTTGGAAAACTGTTATTTTTATACTTAATTTTGATATTAAAAACAACCTTTATGACTTACAAACTAGCTCAGAATCATGTTTTTACTTAAGTTTTGGAAATAAGAGAGTTGGATGGGTTTTATGCTTGGTTTTCCTTGTTTTGGAAGGAATTAAGATGAATTAGATGAAAGAATTTGAAGTAGTAAGGAGCTGGACTCAGGAAAGGAAGTAAAAGTGCGTAAAAGAAGAGACGCATTCACCGCTCAGCGCAACTTTTACCGCTGAGCGGCGTTCTGAAGCACCGTAGTCACCGCGTAGGGCTAAAACTACAGTTGAGCGTTATCTTGAAGAGCCGCACTTACCGCTGAGTGGCAAAAGTGCTGTTGAGCGCCATTTAATTAGGCTTGGGCCTATTTTCTGTAATTCTTAATAAACTATAAGGGTTTAGTCGACCTAGGGTTAGTATCTTTGGACAAAAAGAGGCGAAATCACACTTACTTCACCTCTTGGAGGAGGCTTGTGGATGCGGAAGCTCCGATCTTCAAATTCTAGGGTTCTATTTTTCATTCTTTCATTGTTTTTCATATAGTTTCACCATGTCTATGGTGAACTAAACCTCCATTGTTGTTGGGGAACCAATGTAATCCTTTGAAACTCTCATGTATTGAATTGATTCTTGATTTTATATGCTTTACTTCATTAATTGTTAGGGTTTTTCCTCTTTACTCTATGCATGCTTTGTTTAACTCATTCAATTGCATGATCATTGATGTTATCTATATGGACACATATAGGTAAATTTAGAACTGGGGAAATTCTCCCAGAAGCAATATTACCTAGACATAGAATAGGAGGATCGGTTTCCTTTAAGCTTCTGTGCGAATGTAATGAATGAATAATTGCTAGGGAGACAAGACATTGTAAACTAGTTATTAGGATTAGGTTTCTTCACTGAGACATCGGGGTTAAGGTAAATTAGAAAGTGGCATCAACATTAATGAAGAAAGATGATTTCTTGAATACATGAGAGTTGATAGGATGAGTCGGAAACCCCAATAACATAATCATTCATATTTTACATCAATTACTTTTAAGATGGTATTTTGTATAATTCAATTGGAATGTTTTTGAAATTCTAGTTAAATTTGCTACAAAAGATGTCCAACATTCAATCATGGTCATTATGATCTTCATCTTCATCTTCTTCTTCATCATCATCATTGTCATTTTCTTCTTCTTCTTCTTCATCATCGTCATCATCATCATCATCATCTTCTTCTTCTTCTTCTTCTTCTTCTTCTTCTTCTTCTTGTTCTCCTTGTATTGGTGCTTTTAATTCATCTCCATCACCATCAGAGTCGTGCAATGCGGTTATACGTTCAACTTCAATAATTTCTTGTGCTTGTGACATTTGGTCAAGTTGGTAGGCAACATCTTCCTCAACCTCATTTGAGTCAATGCGACCTCTAGGCTTGATTTCTATTGAAACAACCCAACTACGCTTGTCAATATTACGGAATGGTGGACATGGAACATAATAAACCTGTCTGACATTAGTTGGTAGAATGAAAGGATCAAACGGTCAATATCTTAATCTCAGGTGGAGTTCGACAATGTTAAACCTAGGATCCACTCTAGTACCAACTCTAGAAGGATCAAACCATTAAAAAAGTACTACTCTGTTTGGAGAAGTAGTGGTGTTCTACTCTAGCTCATATATTTTATGAATGATGTCGTAGAAATCATCATAAGAACCCTTTGTAACGCCCTTGACGTACACACCACAATTTGTTGTTTTCTTTCCTTTAGACCATTCATGTGTATGGAATTTGTAACCATTGGTGAAGTAAGTGTGTCATTCTTTCACATATCTCATTGGCCAATTGGAGAAGATGTCTTAACTCTTGAACCGTGGGAGTTAATGCCTGATTAAAAACCTACAAAGATACCAACAAAATTTCAAAGCAAGAGTCAAATTAACCTTGCTCAAAACATGGGAAAAAGTACAGACCTGATTTCTGAGCCATTGAGGAAACTCTGAGTGTATTCTAGCAGAAGCATTTCCTTCTGTGACTTGCTCAACCACAAGAAATGAGCTGGTACGAATGAAATGAATTAGTGTATAACAATTTAAGCATTTCAAAGGTAAGAGTTGGATGATGACATACTCAAGGTGTGGCTTAACTTCACTGCGATTGATTAAGACATGGACATGAGGAAAGTTATATTCATCATCAGTTAACCAATGAGTAAATTCTTTCCCTGCATGACGACCTAATTGTCGAAAAACTAACAATTTACGTTGACATTGTTCATCTTGCCATTGCATTTCATTTCTGACATTAGTGGGGGACAACATGAAGTTTTTGAAATAATGTGAACAAATATACGTTGTTTCCCTGTGCAAGTAAGTGATAACGGTTGAAATACTGTTATTTTTATACTTAAATTTGATATTAAAAACACCCTTTATGACTTAGAAACTAGCTTGAGAATAAGAGAGTTGAAGGTGGTATTATGGGTGTATGCTTGGTTTTCCTTTTTTTGACAGGAATTAAGATGAATTGGATGAAGAAGTTGAAGTAGGAAGGAGTTAGAGTCAGGAAAGGCTGGAAATGTAGCACATATAGAAGAATCGCAGATAGCTCTGAGCCTCATTTTGGGGTGTTGAGCGCCAAGTTCTTCTGTCTCACGCTTGAGCACCACCGTTGAGCGTCAGTTTAGTGCCGCAACCACCACTTGGCGCTCTTTTGGGGCGTTGATCACCAGAGTCGTGGGCTTGGACTTTTTCTGTGCTTTATTTAAGGATTTCGACGTCCTAGGCTTGGTATCTTTTGACAGAAAGAGGCGCAGAAACACTCATTTCATCCCTCGGAAGCTCCAATCTTGAACTTTTAGGGTTTTATCTTTTATTCTTTTCCATATTTTCATCTAGTTTCACCATGTCTGTGGTGAACTAAACCTTCATTGTTGTTGGGGAAACGATGTAATCCTTTGAAACTCTCATGTATTGAATTGATTTATATTATAAATGCTTGACTTCATTAATTGTTAGGGTTTTTCCTCTACGCTCTATGCATGCTTATTTTAACTCATTCAATTGCATGATTACTAATGTTGTCAATATGGAAACATATGGGGAAATCTAGAACTGGGGAAATTCTCCCAAAATCTATGAACTGGGGACATTCATATTTATTTTCTGCATTATAAACACCATGATTTTGTTTACAAGTCTTAATTAATCAAGAAACCACATGAATGTCTAGGCTGTGAGTCTCTTGGAAAACGATACTTGGTCTTCCCATTTATTATTACTTGGTCTTCACATTGAATTTTTAAAAAAAGGTAGGACGGACTTGAACATTGCCCCCCTAAAGAGGGACCAAAAGAGGTATTAAGCCTAAATAAAACGAGATTGTTGGTTTCAAATGCAAAGACATAAAATTAAATATGAATGCAAATTAATCAATAGTACAGTAACACAAAGAGGAACGAATGTTGATTAATATGAGATGATTATGTTGTTAGGGTTTAATTTCACCAAGTTTACTCTAATGTATATAAGTATTCTTCTTTTTACCTTAATGTTAACGTCACTCACTAAATTACTTAGAACCCGATCCCTCGGCGCAATAAGTCTGCCTTAATTCCTAGTTCATGCAATTCCTAGCGTTCCTAGAAAATTATGTCTAAAGATCAAGAGCTTAAGACGATCAAGTACTCATACCCTCATCCTTGAGAAATATTACCCTTGGTAGAATTCAACAAGAACCTGAATTGTAAGGAACCTCCAGGCACTCATGCAATTCATAAATCATGCTACTAAATGAGTTAAATAGAGCGAGCATTGAAAGAGATGAATTCCCTAACAATTAATGAAAAAGCATATAAATTAAGAATCAATTCAAATACATGAGAGTTTACAAGGTTACATCGTTCCCTAACAACAAATAGAGTTTAATTCCCGATAGACATGGAGAAACTAGAGGAATAATGGAAAAGCATGAGATAGTGAAACCCTAAAAGTAGAAGAGGAACGTCCCGCCTCCAGTTCCACCTTCAGAGAGTAGAAGAATGTGTTTTTGTGTTGTTCTAGCCAATGATACAGGCCTTTTAAATAAAGTCGGAAAATAGTAGAAATAGGCCCTGATCCAAAAGAGTCGAAAAAGAGCAAAAACTAGGCCAGATATGCGATTGACGACGCTCGGACGCCCCATTTAGGGCGCCCAGGCGGTGTACGTCATTTTTCCAAGGCTCAAGCCTCCAGATAGGGCGCCCAAGCTTCGTGTGGTTCCTCGTTTTGGTGCTTTTCCAAGCCTTTCTAAGCTCTAACTCCTTAGGATTTCATCTCTGCTTTCTGCATTCTCTCATTACTTATCGAAACAGTGGAAATTAGTCATAAAATCATCAAATTCAACCTTAACTCTCTTATTCACACAACTTAATGAAAAGGCATGAGTCCAAGCAAGTTTCTAAGTGAAAAAGGGTGTATTTAGTATCAAAATTACATCACAAATAATGGTATTTTCAACCGTTAACAGTCATGCTTTCACAGATAAGATCTCATGTAAAACACAGTCAATTGCAACAATGACAGAATCAACACAAACATGTTCTCAAATAATCATAAACATGAAAGTTATGAACACGTAACACATAAACACATGTGTTATTAATAATGTGTTGTCATCATAAAAAACCAGATGCTTTGAGATTGTAAGGTCTAGTTAAACTAGTGCTCTCCCTATCAACAATCTCCCCCTTTTATGATGATGCACAACCATGATTAATGAACAAGCATGTTGTACAAATAAAATCATATCATAACAAAATGTATCAGAGTAAATGATCAAAATGTATTAGAGCAAATGTTTTGAAATATTCTCATTTTTTATTCAGCTAAAAAAAATATGTCTCAATTCATATCAGAACATATCAGAGCGTATCAGAGAAAACAAAATATATCAAAGCTCAAAATGAATATCAGAGTATTGTCCCATCATTCTCCCCCTTTGTGCATTAGCAAAAAAGGTATGCCTTATGATAATGATATGCTAACAAACAATTATTCAGAGATGCATCAATAAATCATATTAATCAAACAATGATGCTCCCCCTGTCACAGATAATCACATGATAAAGATATAATCTACCCCTAAAGTGTAGGCATGTGAAATTATCGAAGCTCCTTTGCAATGCTCCCCCTGCCATTATGCATAATAAAAATCCAAATGCACAATGCAGTTTTAACAAAACATTTCAGAGCATGTATAAGCATGTAACAATATTGTATCATATCAGAAATTGTGCAAACACATCAATGAAGCATAAATACAATATTAATCAACAATCTCAATAATATCTCAAATAATTTCAATCAATTATAAGAACAGAGATATATTGAAAATGAAACAATCAACAGTATATGATCAACAATCAGAATAACCGAATTCCAAATCATGGAATTTATAACCCTTGTTAAACAGTAATCAATTGATCCACTATTGCAATCGACTTCATTGCTTTCCATTTGAATTTTATCTCTAGTAGTTAATCCAAAAGCAATGTTCTTGCAAAACCTTTCAAGATCTTTTCCAGATCAAGCATTTTATAATCATTGTAATGTAAGAATTATTACAGGTATAATCTATGTGTGTAAATGTATGAGTGCTATAATAAACAGTAAATCAATCAACTTCATACACAACACAATCGAATTTATTCAAACATAATCAGGTACTCAATATAGAAATAATTCTGATTTCATTGATTTAAACCATGATTACAATCAGATAAACCAAAAGATAATGGCTTATAAAGCCTACTACAAAAGACACACTCAAAACATCTAAACAGACAAACTAAAACAAACAACTAAGACAACCAAACAATTAAGACAGACATTCCTTGTAACCCTATTCTGAGTCAGATGTTTTCATAGTATCCTCTTTAGAAGTGTTGTCTTCTCTTCGTTGTTGAGCCGTATCATATTTCCTTTCCCATTGATCAACCCTTTCATTTAGACATCTAAATGGATCAACCACATATCTTTCAAAGTTAGTTTCAGGAACAAAACTCCTCCTGTCATCATTCATGGCACAAGTGATTCTAGAACTATACACTAACTTTTCTTCTCCTTTAAAGCACCAGTCTCTCACTATTTTTATCAGGCCAAAATTAGCAATAATGTTTCTGTTCATTAAATTTGTGCAATTACAGGAGCACTTTTGTTCTCCACTAATGTCCAAACCTTGTAGAATTAGTAACTTGCTGATCAGTACAACATATGGCAAATAATGAGAGTTACTGAGGGCAACTTCAGCCATATGATCTTTGAGAACCTCCACCCAGTTGGTGGGAATGTCATTTTTAATAGCATGCGAGAGGCAGACGTCTTCTGTAGTCATTACATCCTGCATCATTCTTCCAGGCAGAATCACCCAAGCAAGAAGATCTACAGTTATCCTTTCTTCCATTTTAAGACCTTCATGCATGTAAAGTCTTTCTCTTGTGTATCTTCCTGGAAATCTAAGCCAATTTCTATAGACATCCTTTTTCTTTAGCCAACGATTTGTTTAAGAGTTTGGTATATGAGAGAATTGACCTTCAACCTTTAATCCAACAACTTGAAACCTTACATCATTGTCAATGTGGATATTTACACCTTTTACACTTGACCAGATGTGACCATTCACTATTTTCAAGTTATGGAAGAACACTTTCACCAGATTTGCAAACCAGCCACCTTTCATTTGAACTACCGTGGAAAGTTCTTGAGTTTCTAGCCATCCTAGGAATTGAAAGCCTTCTTTCTCAAATAAATTTAAGTCAAGATGCTTGAGAGTAACCACAATCTTGACTCGTCCACGAAGAAATCCTTCTCTTGTAGCATCATGATAACGATTGAAAATACAATTATTTGTAATGTAATTTTGATACTAAATGCACCCTATTCTACTTAGAAACTTGCTTGGAATCATGTTTTTCTGTTAAGTTGTGTGAATAAGAGAGTTGAGGTTGAATTTGATGGTTTTAAGACTAATTTCCCTTGTTTTGGTAGGAAATGAGATAATATGGAAAGCAGAGATGAAATGCCATGAAGATGGAGCTCAGGAAGGCCTAGAAAACCACTAGAAGGAAGGAGTGCTCGAACCTTGGGCGCCCTTTTTGGAGGCTTAAGTGTAGAAGAGTGCCGCTCACCGCCCGGGCACCTGAGGCACGAAGCTTGGGCGTCCTTTCTAAGACTTGAGCGTAGAAGAGTGTTGCTCACCGCGCGGGTGCCTCTTTTGGGGCGCTTAAGTGCCAGATGCACGAAGCTTGGGCATCCTTTCTGAGGATTAAGCGTAGGGAACCAATACTCACCGCCCGGACGCCCTAAGTGCAGCGCTTGAGCGCCAACGACACGGGCTTGGGCCTTGTTTTTGGACAGGCTTATTCGCCGAGGGATCGAGTTTAAGTGATTTAGTGAGTGATGTTAACATTATTGCATAAAGAAGAATTCTTACATACATGAGAGGGAAATTGGTGAAATCTATCCTGAACAACATACTCATCTCATATTACATATAACATCCGTTCATCACTATGCTATTTTGCTATTGATCAAACTGCATTCATATTTAATATTTTGTCTTTGCATCTGAAACCTATGATCTCGTTTTGTCTAAGGCTTAATTAATCGAGTTATCACACAACTGTTTAGTTCCGAGAGTCCTCTGGGATACGATACTTGGTCTTACCATTTTATATTACTTGTGCGATTCAGTACACTTGCCGATCTATCTACAAGTTTTTGGCGTCGTTGCCGAGGACTCACAGTTTAAACTATTCTATTTGTGTGATTCTTGATTAACTTTGACTTTATTTTTATTTTTTTATTGTTTTTTGTGTTAGTAGTGTTTTCTCGGGTTTTGTGTCTAGTTCTTACAGGATGCAATTCGGACAAGGTAATTTCAACCCCTGGTGGAAACAAAGTCAACATGGACAAGCTGCCGGACAACAACAATGGAAGCAACAACGCTCTCTTTTAGAAAGAATGGCCAAGATGGATGACACACTTCAACAGTTAATGCAGATGTCTGATTGTCACCATAAAAGCACTCAAGTAGCATTCAAAAGGTTAGGGAGCCAACTTGGTCACATAATTCAGAAGTTGGATTATCTTGGGAGTAACATGAAAGTAAACCGTAGAGAGGAGTGCAAAGTTGTTGTTACCAGAAGTGGCCGAATTTTAGATGAGAGAAAAATAGAGAGAAAAGAAAAAGAAAGGTTGAGTGAAAAAGAAAAAGATGAAGAAGAAAAAGAAAAAGAAGAGAGTGAGAGAAAATAAAAGAAAAAGAGAGGGAAGAGAAGAAAAAAAGAGAAGAAGAGAATGAGAGAAAAAAGCAAGAATTGTATGAAAAACCCCTTCCTTACCCAAACAATTGTTCTAGGAAGGAAAAAGAAAAACAGTTTGAGTGTTTCATGGAGATTTTCAAGAAATTAGAGATTAACATACCTTTCTCCGAAGCCTTGCAACAAATGCCTTCATATGCTAAATTTCTAAAGGAGCTCCTCACCAAGAAAAGGAAGTACATTGAAGAGGAAACCATTGAAGTTCAAGGAAACTGTAGTGCTATCATACAAAAGCTTCTACCTCCCAAGTTGAAAGATCCAGGAAGTTTCACCATTCCTTGCACTATAGGGAATATCTCTGTTGGAAAGGCAATAATTGATTTAGGAGCCAGTATTAATCTCATGCCGCTCTCCATGTTTGAAAAGGTTGAAGGTTTGGAACTCAAGCCTACTCGGATGACTCTTCAACTAGCACATAGATCTCTGAAATATCCTTATGGGGTAGCTAAAGATGTGATTATGAAGGTAGACAAATTTATGTTTCCTGTGGACTTTGTTATCATGGAGATGGAGGAGGATGTAAATGTGCCTCTTATTCTTGGGAGACATTTTATGAGACTGCAAGAGTTTTGATTGCAGTGGAAAACGGAAAACTAAAGGTGAGAGTGTAAGATGAAGAAATAAATTTTGATGTTTTTGAAGTTATGGCTCACCCAAAGGATGACATGGAGTGTTTCCATCTTGACACTCTTGACACTCTTGACAAAATTTTCATGATACAAGAGAAGGAAGCAAGTGATATTTTTCTTTTAGAGGAGACACTAGTTGATACTTTTGAAGAATTAAATAAGAAAGAAGAAGAATTGATTGATGAATGCTTGGATGATTTGAAAGAAGTCCCTTTGCATAAGATGGAAGAGAGCAACCCAAAAGAAAAATTCAAGGAAAGCAAAATGGAGCTGAAGATGTTACCACCATACTTGAAGTATGCGTTCTTAGAAGAAGGGGGGAATAAAACAGTTATCATCAGTAATTCTCTCTCCCCCAAAGAAGAAGAAAAGTTGGTTGAGATACTAAAAGCCAACATAGGAGTTATTGGATGGTCAATCTCAGATCTCAAAGGCATAAGTTCGACGTATTGCATGCACATAACTTTTATGGAGGATGATTACAAACCAGTTGCTCAACCATAGAGAAGGTTAAATCCAGCGACGAAGGAGGAGATGAGAAAAGAAGTGCTAAAGTTACTTGAGGCTAGTATTATTTATCCTATTTCTGACAGTGCATGGGTGAGCCCAGTTCAGGTGGTACCAAAGAAAGGTGGGATGACAGTTATTTATAATGAAAAAAATGAACTCATACCTACAAGGACTGTTAATGGATGGAGGATGTGTATTGATTACAGAAAGTTGAACAATGCTACTAGGAAGGATCACTTTCCGTTTCCTTTCATGGATCATATGTTGGAGAGATTGGTAGGTCAAGCTTTCTATTGCTTTCTGGATGGATATTCTGGATATAATCAAATTGTGGTGGACCCAAAGGACCAAGAGAAGACGACTTTCACTTGCCCATTTGGAGGTTTTGCTTACAGAAAAATGTCATTTGGGCTATGTAATGCTCCAGCTACCTTTCAGAGGTGTATGCAGGCCATGTTTGCATATTTACAGAAAAATGCATTGAAGTCTTCATGGATGATTTCTCAGTGTTTGGTAGTTCCTTTCTTGAGTGTTTGTCCAACCTGGATGTTGTACTTAAGAGATGCACCCAATCCAATCTTGTTCTCAATTGGGAGAAATGTCACTTTATGGTAACGAAAGGTATTGTTTTGGGTCATAAAATTTCTCACAAGGGAATTGAGGTTGATAGAGCCAAAGTGGATGTCATTGAAAAGCTTCCGCCACCAACTAATGTGAAGGGAATTAGAAGCCTTTTGGGTCATGCTGGGTTTTATAGAAGATTCATCAAGGACTTTTCAAAGATTGCCAAACCATTAAGCAGTGTCCTTGTCAAAGACGTGCCATTTGTGATGGATGATGAATGCCTTAAGGCGTTTGATGTTTTGAAGAAAAAAATTATTTCTACTCCAGTAATTGTAGCTCCTGATCGGAATCAAGACTTTGAGTTGATGTGTGATGCCAATAATTATGCCATAAGTGTTGTTCTTGGTCAAAGAAGAGAGAAAGTATTTCACACTATTTACTATTCAAGCAAAGTTTTGAATGAGGCTCAGTTGAATTATGCCACTACAGAGAAAGAATTCCTTACTATTGTGTATGCCTTAGAGAAATTTAGATCTTATCTCATTGGATCTAAAGTGATCATCTACACCGACCATTCAACTATAAATTACTTGCTAACCAAACCAGATTTTAAGCCATGATTGATTAGATGAGTACTTTTGTTACAAGAATGTAATGTGGAAATCCGTGACAAGAAGCGAAGTGAAAATGTAATTGTTGATCACTTATCTCGGTTGATTAACAATGAAGTTACAAGCAAGGAAGCAGAAATCTGGGAATCCTTCTTAAATGAAACACTCGTGTATATCCAACAAATATCGTGGTTTGCTGATATGGCTAATTTCAAAGCTGCAGGAGTAATCCCAAAAGATCTCAATTGGCAACAAAGAAATTTTTTTTTGCATGATGCCAAACAGTTTATTTGGGATGATCCTTACTTGTTCAAAATCGGAGCAGATAACCTTCTGAGGCGTTGTGTGACTAAGGAAGAAGTGGAAGGAATTTTATGGCACTGTCATGACTCACCTTATGGGGCGATCTTTAGTGGACAGAGAACAACTACAAAAGTACTCTAGTCCGGATTTTATTGGCCTACTCTGTTAAAGATGCTCATAATCATGCCAAGAACTATGATAAGTGTTAAAGGATGGGTACTATCTCCAATCGTCATGAAATGCCACTACAAGGCATATTAAAGGTTGAAGTTTTTTATAATTGGAGCATAGATTTTGTTGGACCCTTTCCACCATCTTTCAATAATGAATACATACTGGTGGCAGTGGATTATGTGAGTAAATGGATGGAAGCTCTGACATGTCCCAAGAATGATTGTAGCACTGTTATTAAATTTCTAAAAAGGCAAATTTTCTCCCGGTTTGGAACACCCAGAATACTCATTAGTGATGGAGGATCTCATTTTTACAATATTCAACTTGCAAGGGTACTCAAGCACTATGGTGTGAGATACAAGGTAGCTACACCTTATCATCCACAGACAAACGGGCAAGCTAAAGTTTCTAATAGGGATAAAAAGGATTCTAGAAAAGACAGTTGGCTAATCAAGAGCGGATTGGTCTCATAAGTTAGATGATGCTCTTTGGGCATATCGAACCGTAATGAAGACAACTATTGGATTATCTCCTTTCCAAATTGTCTATGGAAAGGCATGTCACCTTCTAGTGGAGATGGAACATCGAGCTTTATGGGCTTTAAAATTCTTGAATTTTGATCCTTGTGACACTACAGAAAAGAGGAGAAGGAAAATTATTGAGCTTGAAGAGATGCGACTGCATGCCTATGATTCTTCCAAGAATTACAAAGAAAAGGTGAAATTTTATCATGACAAGAAGCTGGTAAAAAGGGTCTTTAATCCAGGACAACGGGTGTTGTTGTTCAATTCACGACTAAATCTTTTCCCTGGAAAGTTGAAGTCCAAGTGGTATGGTCCATTTATGATCAAGAATGTCCTTCCACATGTCCTTTTGAAAAAATTTTAATCATTGTAGTAATTGTTCTGAAAAGCTGAGTTACAATCTGTTTTGCTTGAGAACAAGAAAAATTCTAAGTTTGGGGTTGTGATAACGGTTGAAAATATCGTTATCTGTGCGTAATTTTGATACTAAATGCACCCTTTTCAGCTTAGAAACTTGTTTGAAATCATGATTTTCTGTTAAGTTGTGTGAATAAGAGAGTTGAGGTTGAGCTTAATGATTTGATGACTAAATTCCCTTGTTTTAGTAGGTTAATGAAGTGATTTGGAAGAGGAGTCAAAGTATGAAAGAGTCGGAATGCATAAAACTCAACTAGAGTGCAGAAAAGTCAACTAGGGTGCCATTTTTCTTCCCGCATCGCGCCTGGGCTCCCCTCAGGGGCGCTTCAACGCTAGAATTGCACCGCACACCACCTGGGCGCCCCTTTTGGGCGCTTAAGCGCCAGAAAGTACCGTTCGACGCTCAGGCCTTATTTCTGTTCTGTTTTCGCTCTATTTAAAGGACCAAACTTTGGCAGGAGGAGCAAAGCAACACACTCTTTCACCTTTTGGAGGCGGATTTGGAGGCGGGATCCTCCAACTAACTTCTATTTGTTGTTGGGAGATGATGTAACCTTGTGAACTCTCATGTATTTGAATTAATTCTTAATAATATATGTCTTTTCATTAACCGTTAGAGTAATTCATCTGTTACAACGTTTACTTTGTTTAATTCATTCAATAGCATGATTTATGAATTGCATGAGTGCCGCGAGGTTCCTTACAATTCAGGTTCTTGTTGAATTACTCCCAAGAGTAATATTTCTTAGGGATGAGGGTATGAGTCTTGGTCGTCTTATGCTCTTGATCTTCACATTTAATTACTAGGAATGCTAGGAATTGTATGAATTGGTAATTAAGGACAAGCTTATTCGCCAAGGGATCGGGTTTAAGTGATTTAGTGAGTGACGTTAACATTAATGCATAAAGAAGAATTCTTAGATACATGAGAGGGGCGAAATTTAACCCCAACAACATACTCATCTCATATTAAAAGACATTCGTTCATCATTGTGCTACTCTGTTATCGATCAACTTCATTCATATTTAATTTTCTATTTTTACATTTGAAACCAATGATCTCGTTTTCTTTAAGTCTTAATTAATCGAGTTATCACACGACTGTCTAGTGCCAATAGTCCTTTGACATACGATACTTGGTCTTACCATTTTATATTACTTGTGCGATTCAGTACACTTGCTGATCCAATAACACCCTTTAATCAAAATATAGGCATATACAAACAAAGAACAGCAGCAAGATGTCCCTTCTCCTACAGTCTTTAACACTTTGAACAATCCTCAAAGTCTAGAATGCCGCACATTCTCTTCCTGTAATCACAACAGGTCAAACTCCAATCTTCACAAGATTGATAGAAACTGATCACGAAATAGACACCTCAAGTGCAGGTTGATCAGACAATAAGAGGACACAGATTCTTGCTCGTCAAGCAATCACCAAAGATGAACACCACAATCTTCTTGATGAATTCTTGGAGGTTTCACACTTTCTACAAGAGATCAATAATCTGAAAGAAATCAATCAAATTGTTAGAATCACAAAAGTTCTTGCAGAAATCAAATTCGCATCAATTTATAGCAATTCACAACTCTGACGTATTTTAATCGACTTTCCTACTAATTCAGTCGAATATAACAAAATAGTTATAACAGTTAGCAACAATCAATGTAGTTAATTGAATGAACAATTAATGAAGTCGAATCACAATAAATGATTGGTCGACATATTTAAAAATATAACCGTCGTAACATATAATTCAAGCATTAACAGAGTTTCAAAACTATAACAAACTTAGTCGAATGCAGGTTGCATATAATCGACTTTACAACACAGTTAAACAAAGTTTTGAAAAACTTTCTCTTCAAAAATTCTCACAGCAAACTTTGAAAAAGTTTGTGTAAAGCCACGAGTTTTAATCGATTTACTTCATAATGAAGTCGACTTAAAACTTGTTGTTTTGCCACATATTACAAGTTCAACAAATGTGCATGTGATTTTCCTTTTGTCAAATATATGTCATGCATTCACAGATAAGATCTCATTTAAGACATAGTGAATTGGAGCAATGAGAGAATTAACACAAACATGTTCTCAAATAATCATAAACATGAAAGTTATGAACATGTAACACAGAAACACATGTGTTATTAATAATGTGTTGTCATCATAAAAAACCAGAAGCTTTTAGATTGTAAGGTTTAGCTAAACCAGTGTCTCCCTATCAACAATCTCAACACTTTCTTGATTATCTAAGACATGGGGAGCATCTATGTTTGCTTTATGATTTACTAATGCATCTCTGAAATAGTTGATTATCTGAATATCAATACCTGTTTGCATACCTATTTTGCTAATGCCCAAAGGGGGAGAATTATACTGATATATGGATTGATATTTGTTTGATAATTTGTATTGTTGTGTACAACATGGTTGTCTATTAATCATGGTTGTGCATCATCAAAAAAGGGGGAGATTGTTGAGATTGTTAATAGGGGGAGCACTGGTCTAGTTGAACCTACAATCTTAGAGCTTCTGGTTTTTTATGATGACAACACATAATTAATAACACATGTGTTTATGTGTTACATGTTCATTACTCTCATGATTATGATTATATGAGAACATATTTGTGTTGTGTTGATCATTGCAGTTCACTATGTTATATATTTAAGATTTAATTTGTGATTGCATAAAAATTGTTCTGGAAATGAAAAACCACATGCACTTTAGTGGAACTTAAATTGTGTAGAAAAACAATAGTTTTAAGTCGACTTCATTATGAACTAATTCGATTAAAACTTGTGGCTTTGCACAAACTTTTTCAAAGTGTGCTGTGAGAAATTTTGAAGAGAAAGTTTTTCAAAACTATGTTTTTAACTGTTACAAAGTCGACTATGTGCGCAAGCCATTTGACTAAGTTTGTAATGTTTTGAAATTCTGTTAATGTTTGTCTTAAAGTGTCTAACGACTATACTTTTAAATATGTTTGACGAAACATTAATTGAGAATCAACTGCATTAATTGCGTAATCAATTAATTGCTATAACTGCTACTAACTATTATAACTGTCATGACTATATTCGACTTCATTAGTGGGAAAGTCGACTGAAGAGCGTCAAAATTGTGAAAAACTATATATTAACGCAAGTTTGAATTCTGTAAGATGTTTTGACAATCTAACGAATTGTGTGATAATTTTCAGATTAGTGTTGTCTTACTTTAGGAATAGCTCCAAGAACTATTAAAGAATACCATGGTGTTCATCTTTGGAGATAGCTTGAAGAGTAAGGATTGTGTGCTTTTACTGTCTGATCAAATCTGCACTGAAGGTGTTTGTTTTGGTGATCAGGAATTCAAAGTGTTGAAGACGGCAAGAGAGGGGACATCTTGCTGCTGGTCTTTGTGTGTTGCATGCCTATATTTTGATTAGAGGATTAAAGAGGTGTTTTATATTTTGGACATGGAGGTCTCTATAAAAGCCTTGTTGTAAAAACCTTGATCATTATAGTGCATTTGCTTCCTCGTGAGGAAGGACACTGGATGTAGGCTTGGCCGAACTAGTATAAAAAGTAATGTTTGATTTTTCTATCCCTACACTTTTACTTAATCGACTCTATACTACGTTTAATCAACTTTATTTCCGCTGCATTTAAAAATCTTTTTCTTTGTGTTTCAAGAAAGTTTTTAAAGTCATCTACTTTGTGAAAAGGATTTAAAGAAAACACTACTTTTGTATTTCACCAATTCACCCCCCCTCTTGGTGTTGAAAATTAAGCCATTCTATTTTAACACCAACAATTAGAATCAAGGATGGAAACCCCATCCAAGTATGGGACAAGGTCAATTTGGGCAAGCTACTAGACAATTCAATAAACCACCACAACAACAACAACAACAGTGGCAACAACAACAGTGCCAACAACAACCCTCTTTATTTTCCCTCAGTGGTGATAGGAATGGTTTTAAGGAGTTGTTTGTGGTTTACTAATGCTTAACAATGTGTCTTATGGTTTTGTGAATTGTGTTTGATGCAGGGATGGCCTCCTCATCGGGCAAAAGAATCAAGACTATAGGATCCAAGAGGAAGGATAAGGAACCAGAACACTCCTATTCCAACAAGTTCCTTTCCCGTAATCATGAGCACCATTTCAATATTGTCCAAGATAGAAGGCTACTGATGGAAAGGAAGGCTAGGTTGATACTTGATTTTGCTCCATAGTTTGGAGAGCAATTGAAGAATAGGAATTGGGAGAGACTAGCCACTTATCCTGCACCAACTAACATAGCAGTGGTAAAAGAGTTCTACACCAATGCAAGGCGGTTGGGTGATTGTACCACTAAGGAATATATGAGCTATGTTAGAGGACACACCATTCGGTATGATCCTGATGCCATTAACAGGTTCTTAAATACAAAATGGGCTGGTGAGCAGTGTTAGTTTGATCTGAGTATGGAAGAAGGAGCAGACTTTGTTGATGTGGAGAGCGTGCTTTGTGTGCCTAGAGGGTAGTTTTAGAGAAAGAGGAATGGTTTTGTTGTGAATATCAGGAGAGCTGATCTGACTCCTTTAGCAAAGTACTGGATGACATTCTCTCATGCCAACATCCAGCCTGGTTCGCATGTCTCTGATATTACTATCAGAAGGACTCTTCTTCTGTACTGTGTGCTGAGAGGGATGAGCATTAACATTGGCCAGGTCATAGCTATTGAGATACAGATGTGTGATGGACAAATTTGTAAGCACCAAAATATGATGTCACAAACTTGTTTCACAATCGGCAAGTATGACCGAATCGTTCAAGTAATAAACTTGGTAAGACCAAGTATCGTTCTTCCCAAAGGACTCACGGCCTAGTTTAGTTGTGTGGTTTCTTGATTAACTAAGACTTACAAACGAAAGAATTTGATTTTAATATGCAAGACGAAAAATAAACATGTATGCATGAATTGATCAATGGCAAAGACAAAAGATAAACACTATCAATGGATTATATGAATGAATATATTGTTGGGGATCAATTTCATCTCATCCACTCTCATACATTTTAGGAATTCAACATTCAAATCATCATTGTTAATGCCACTCTCTAAAGTACCATTCTAGATGGCTTCTCCCTAATCAAATAGTTCATACAATTCCTAGCATTCCTAATGATTAGTTCATAAGTGCAGGAGCTTAACGACAACCAATATAATATTGTCAGTATAATATTGGGAGAAATTCCCCGGATCTAGACTTCCCCGTACGTGTCCGTATCGACAAAACCAATAATCATGCAATAGAATGAGTTAAACAATGCAAGCATTAAGCAAAGAGGAAAAACCCTAACTAATGATGAAAGAAAGCATAAGTCTTAGATTAAGATGCAAGCACAAATTCCATATATGAGAGCTTCAAGAGATTACATTGATTCCCCAACAAACATACAAAGTTTAGTTCACCATATTCATGGTGAACCTAGATGAACAATAATGAAAGAATGAAAGAATAAACCCTAAAAAGGTGAAGAGGTAGCCTGAGCATCCAAGATCCTCCTTCAAAGGGGTGGAAGAGAGAGTGTTTGCCTCGTTTCTGCCAAAGATCTCTAACCCTAGGACGTGCAAGTCCTTATATACTATTCTAGAGTTACAAAAGATTACAAAAGCCCAAGCCCAAAAAGTGCCGCTCAGCGGTATTTACCGCTCAGCGGTGGTTGCGCGTCTTCTTTCTTCCCCTCAGTGGCCATTTTGCCCCTCAGCGGTTCCAACGTGACCCCTTGAGTGCCGCTCAGCGGTAAATTACCGCTGAGCGGTGCCTTCGTCTTCTCTTTTTGCACTCTTTCTTGTCTTTTCTAATGTCACTTCTCTCCTTCTTCACTCTTTTCACTAAATTCACCTTAAAACCTGCACAAAAACACTCAAATCAAGCATAAACCTGTCCAGCTCTCTTATTTCTGAAAATAAAGATAAAAGGCATGATTTCAAGCTAGTTTCTAAGTCTAAAGGTTGATTTTAATATAAATTTTAAGCATGAAAATAACAGTTTTTCAACTGTTATCACAACCCCAAACTTAGAACTTTGCTTGTCCTCAAGCAAACAAAATGTAACTCCATCTCCAACCAATTCATATGATGGTTCACTCATTCAAAAATCCTCTTTTTCAAGATAAGTAACAACTTCACTCAAATTTATGACCAAGAGTTCAATCAAGATGTGCACATGCTTTAGTGTTCACAAAGTCATTTAAATTCCAACAAATGCTATTTTTCATGAATGATCAATCAATTAAGCATGGATGTTCATGTGCTCATGGAATATTTCCTCACCAGGTAAAGTGTTTCACTCACACACTCCACTATCACAATGTCACATGAATCAACTTTGCCTTTCATTTTACCACAATCAAAAACAATCACAAGCATGCATCATCAAAAGGACTTTTCAATAGCTTATAATGTGGCTGGGCTAACAAGAAAATTGGTTTTTCTGGATCACAAAATCCTTGAGTTAAGAGAATCATAACAACACAATTATTCTTATTCATTCCCAACTTTCTTTTGCCTTTGCATTTGCATTTGCATTGAGCTTTACTTCTTTTTCTTTTCTTTGCTTTGCATATTCTTACTTTTTAGCTCTTAGCTCAATGCTTTTCATGTTTTCCCAACAACCCCAAACTTGAACATTTAACAATACCACACAAGATCTTCTACTTAACTCAAGGTAAAGATTTTCAATCAAGGGTGTTCAGTGTATGTTTAAGGCTAAGGGTTCAAAGGATAGAACACAAAGTGTTCTCTTTTAGTAGGCTAATTTTATGTATTTGGCCAATAAAAAAAGGTTTCAACAACACGGCCTTGATCATATGATGCAAAACAAGAAATTGATTCAATCATAGAAAACCTGGGCAAAATCATTCATGCTTTCAAAGTAATAGCATTCAACAATAACAACTCTGGAGCTCAAAACCTCACATATAAGCTCATTCACATTTGACATACATATCCTGCTTAATCTCACAATCACAATCATGATATCATGCATTTGTTCACAAAGCTTGTGAATTACCTGTATAAGCATTTAATGTGCACATCATCTCAATCATCAATCAATCAATAAGCATCATCAAGCATTACTTATCAAACAATCACAGTTAATAGCAAATCATCATAACAAACCAGGTTTTCAATAGAGTACATCAAACCCTAATCTAAAAACAAAAACAAATAAGTTCAGAAAACTTAAACCGCAAAAGCATAATCATATGATAGCATTCATCAGTAAATGCTATCTCAGCTCCTCATCAGTCTGAGCTGTCCTCTGTATCTTCCTCTTCCTCTTGGATCTTATAGTCTTGATTCTTTTTGCCCGATGAGGAGGCCATCCCTGCATCAAACATAATTCACAAAACCAACAGATACATTGTTAAGCATTAGTAAACCACAATGAAGAAATCATCCCCTTCAATGATGCTCTCTCCCAACCCCAAACTTAGATGGAAAACTAGTGAGAAAGTGAGTGAAAGGGAGATTTTCTTAAGACGGAATAGGGAAAAGATGTGGAGAACCTTGGAAAAGGTATGTGGGAGTGTGTGTGCAAAGAAGAGCCTGAAAATAAACCCTAAAACGCAGCTTGGGGTATAAAAATACCCTAATGGGCTCGGGTCCCGCTAAGGGGAACTTAAGCCCATCTGCGATAGTACCGCTCAGCGGTCATTGCCGCTCAGCGGCACTTTCGTGAAGTGTTCCTCTCCTTCTTTTCTTGACCTACGTGCCTTCCCTACATGTCCCTCATAGGTTCCCTGCAATTCAATGTTAAAAATGCTTATGCAAATCCTAACTAAAAATAAACAAACAGAAACAAACAATCAACTGGGTTGCCTCCCAGGTAGCGCTTGTTTAACGTCACGAGCCTGACCCAAAATCCACCAACACCCATCAGTAGGTGTTTCAAACTTACCAGCACCCATCAATAGGTGCAAAATTTCTTACCAACACCCATCAGTAGGTGTTACAACATTGTATCCTTCAGTAGATACTTAACCACCTAGCATCCTTCAGTAGATGCTATCTCCAACAAAATAATTACAAAATAAAGTCCACAACTTAAAAATTACAAAACCAAAATAAAATCAAAAGTCTGTCAATCACTGGGTTGCCTCCCAGCAAGCGCTCTTTTAACGTCACTAGCTTGACCCAAGCTCAAGTTCCTTCTTCTTTTTCTTCTTTCTACTGAACTTCTTCAGAAATTTGATCAAACCAGGAACCTGTTGCAGTGTCTCAATCATAGGAACTTTAATCTCCAATTTCTTAAAGATTTCCATAAAGCACTTGAACTTCTTTTCCTTCCTATGATTCTTCTTTAGATGAGGATGTGATTTTTCATATGATTTCTTCTTCTTTCCTCTCATCTTCTTTTTCTTCCTTTTTCTCTCCCTCAATTTTCTCTTTTTCTTTTCTTTTATTTTTTTCTTCCCTTTTCTTTTTCTTTTCAACTTCTTTATTTTCACACAAATCTTCTTTCTCTCTTCTCTCTCAACCACTTCTTTCTCTTTTTCTTCATCTTTATTTTTCTCACTCAACTCTTCTTTCTCTTTTCTCTCTATCTTTTCCGCATCTCCCTCTATTCTTTTCTCATCAAGAATCTTGTCACTTTCAGTGACATTGGTTTGCCCTTCCTCCTTAAGGTTAACTTCAGTATTAACCTCATCATCCAATCTCTGATTAATGTAACGAAAGTGCATCTCCATCCTTTTACATGATTCTTCAATGCTTTTCTGAGTAGAGTCGGAACTTTTCAAAAATCGTTGAAGGGTGTCCTCCAAACTTTCTGATAGAGAGGATTTTTGCTGCCATTGTTGTTGTGGTTGGTTCTCAAATTGTCCGGCAGCTTGCCAAAATTGGCTTTGATCCATGCTTGAGTGAGGTTCCCACCATTGGTTGAGATTACTTTGGTAGAATTGAGTGCCCATATAGTTAAATTCTTGACCAAATTGCATTCTGCAGACATTAGGCACAAAACTCTAGGAAATATTTGTTAGCACAAAAAGATATAGAAGAAGATATATATTCAGAAGATAAAAAGATTTAGAAGATAGAATCAAATAAAACATAATCTAAAAAAAAAATAAATAAAAAAAAATAAAATCTAACCTAATCTAAAAGATAGAATAAAATAAAATCTAATCTAAAAAAATAAAATCTAACCTAATCTAAAAGATAAAATAAAATTAAATAAAATCTAATCTAACCTAATCAAATAAAATAAAATAAAATAAAATAAAAACAGAAAAAATAAAAACAGAAATTCAAAAAGTCAAAGATAATCAATAATCACACAAATTAACCAGTTAAACCACGAGTCCCCGGCAGCGGCGCCAAAAACTTGATGGACAAATTTGTAAGCACCAAAATATGATGTCACAAACTTGTTTCACAATCGGCAAGTATGACCGAATCGTTCAAGTAATAAACTTGGTAAGACCAAGTATCGTTCTTCCCAAAGGACTCACGGCCTAGTTTAGTTGTGTGGTTTCTTGATTAACTAAGACTTACAAACGAAAGAATTTGATTTTAATATGCAAGACGAAAAATAAACATGTATGCATGAATTGATCAATGGCAAAGACAAAAGATAAACACTATCAATGGATTATATGAATGAATATGTTGTTGGGGATCAATTTCATCTCATCCACTCTCATCAATTTTAGGAATTCAACATTCAAATCATCATTGTTAATGCCACTCTCTAAAGTACCATTCTAGATGGCTTCTCCCTAATCAAATAGTTCATACAATTCCTAGCATTCCTAATGATTAGTTCATAAGTGCAGGAGCTTAACGACAACCAATATAATATTGTCAGTATAATATTGGGAGAAATTCCCCGGATCTAGACTTCCCCGTACGTGTCCGTATCGACAAAACCAATAATCATGCAATAGAATGAGTTAAACAATGCAAGCATTAAGCAAAGAGGAAAAACCCTAACTAATGATGAAAGAAAGCATAAGTCTTAGATTAAGATGCAAGCACAAATTCCATATATGAGAGCTTCAAGAGATTACATTGATTCCCCAACAAACATACAAAGTTTAGTTCACCATATTCATGGTGAACCTAGATGAACAATAATGAAAGAATGAAAGAATAAACCCTAAAAAGGTGAAGAGGTAGCCTGAGCATCCAAGATCCTCCTTCAAAGGGGTGGAAGAGAGAGTGTTTGCCTCGTTTCTGCCAAAGATCTCTAACCCTAGGACGTGCAAGTCCTTATATACTATTCTAGAGTTACAAAAGATTACAAAAGCCCAAGCCCAAAAAGTGCCGCTCAGCGGTATTTACCGCTCAGCGGTGGTTGCGCGTCTTCTTTCTTCCCCTCAGCGGCCATTTTGCCCCTCAGCGGTTCCAACGTGACCCCTTGAGTGCCGCTCAGCGGTAAATTACCGCTGAGCGGTGCCTTCGTCTTCTCTTTTTGCACTCTTTCTTGTCTTTTCTAATGTCACTTCTCTCCTTCTTCACTCTTTTCACTAAATTCACCTTAAAACCTGCACAAAAACACTCAAATCAAGCATAAACCTGTCCAGCTCTCTTATTTCTGAAAATAAAGATAAAAGGCATGATTTCAAGCTAGTTTCTAAGTCTAAAGGTTGATTTTAATATAAATTTTAAGCATGAAAATAACAGTTTTTCAACTGTTATCAATGTGTGCAAATACTATTAACAACAAGGCACCTTTGGGACATCCTTCTCAGATCACACACCTCTGTGAGCTAGCTGGAGTAAATATTTCTACACCGCTGTTTGAGAGGCCTAGGAAGGCGATTGAAGAGGCCTACTATAGGCATTATTGTGGTGGAGATGAGGCACTGATGACAAATTTCTAAACACTAAAAACGACGCCAAAAACTTGTTTAACCCTCGGCAAGTGTGACCGAATTGTATCAAGTAATAAACTCGGTAAGACCAAGTATCGTTCTCCCAAAGGACTCACGACCTAGTTAGTTATATGATTTCTTGAATATTTAAGACTTGTGAACAAATTGTTATAAGTTTCAAATGAAAAAGACAAAAAGTAAACATGTATGCATGTGATGATCAATGGGAAAGAAGAACACAAATACTGAATGAATTATATGGATGAGTATGTTGTTAAGGTAATCAATTTCATCTTATCGACTCTCATATATTTTAGGAATTCATCATTGTTTTCATCAATGTTAATGTCACTCTCTAAATTACCTTAAACCCGATCTCTTGGTGAAGAAAGTCTATCCTTAATTATGAGTTCATACAATTCCTAGCATCCCTAATAATTAATTCTCAAGCACAGAAGCTTAAATGAAACCAACCCTCATATCCTTATGTCTAGGCAATACTGCTTTTGGGAGAATTTCCCCTTATGTGTCCATATCGACAAAATCAATAATCATGACATCGAATGAGTTAAACAATGCATGCTTTGAGCAAAGAGGAAAAACCCTAACTAATGATGAAAGAAAGCATGTATCATAGATATGATGTTTAAACACAAAATTCCATATCTGAGAGCTTCAAAAGATTACATTGATTCCCCAACAACAAGAAGAGTTTAGTTCACCATATTCACGGTGAAACTAGATGAAATACAATGAAATAGTGAAAGATAAAACCCTGGAAAGTTGAGGAGGTAGCCTTAGCATCCAAAATCTTCCTCTAAGGGGTGGAAAGGTATGTGTTTGCTTCGTACTCTGCCAAAGATACAAACCCTAGGAAGTCCTAAAGCTTATATACTATTCGAAATATTATAGAAAAGTGGGCCTAAGTCGAAAATAATGGCGCTCTGCGGTAAGTGCGTGTGTTGAATTCTTCCCCTCAGTTGGACTTTCACCCCTTGTGGCTTGTCTTCTTTTGCACCTTTTGAGTTCTTTTCTGATTCCATCTCTATCCTTCTTCACATGTTAATTAAATTCACCTTAAAACCTGCATAAAACACTCAAATCAAGCATAAACCTGTCCAACTCTCTTATTTCCAAAAATATAAACAAAAGCATGATTCCAAGCTAGTTTCTAAGTGTTAAAGGTTGCTTTTAGTATCAATTTTAAGCATGAAAATAACAGTTTTTCAACTGTTATCACAACCCCAAACTTAGAACTTTGCTTATCCTCAAGCAAACAAGATGTAACTCAATCTTCTACCAATCAATACAATGGTTCACTCCATTCAAAAATCCTCTTTTCAAGATAAGTAAGTACTCAATTAAGCTCATGACAAAAACTTCAATCAAGACATGCACATGCTTTAGTGTTCACACAATCACCTAGTATCCAACAAATGCTCCTTTTCATGAATGATCAATCAACTAAGCATGGATGTTCATGTGCTCATGGAATCTTTCCTCACTAGATAAAGTGTTTTACTCAAACGCACAAGTGTATAAGAGGTATTCACTCATTCACTCTACTATCACAATGTCACATGAATTGACTTTGCCTTTCATTTAACCATAATCAAATACATTCACAAGCATGCATCATCACAAGGACTTTTCAATGGCTTATAATGTGGCTGGGCTAACAAGAAAATTGGTTATTCTAGATCACAAAACCCTTGAGTTAAGAGAATCATATAAACACAATCATTCTTACTTATTCCCAACTTTCCTTTGCATTGAGCTTTGCTATTTCTTCTCTTTTATTTCTCTTTTCTTTTTCTTTTCACATACTTAGTTCTTAGCTCTTAGCTCAATGCTTTCCATTTCCCTTTCATAACTTCCCAACAACCCCAAACTTGAACATTTATCAATACCACCAGATATTTTCTACTTAACTCAAGGTAAAGCTTTTCACAAGGGGTTTTCAAATCATGTTCAAGGCTAAGGGTTCAAAGGATAGAACACATAGTGCTCTCTTTTGTGGGCTAAAATCATGCATTTGGCTAATAACAGGGTTACCAACAAATGGCCTTGATCATATGATGCAAACAAGCAATTGATTCAATCATAGAAAACCTGGGCAAAATCATTCATGCTTTCAAATTAATAACATTCAATCATAAAAACTCTGGACCTCAAAACCTCACATATAAGCTCATTCACATTCCACATATACACATGCTACTTAGTATCATAATCACAATCAGAACATCATGCATTTGTTCACATAGCTTGTGAATCACATGTATAAGCATATAATGTGCACATCTCAACATCAATCAATATCAAATCATCATCAAGCATTACTTATCAAACAACAATCATAAGCAAACCATGATAACAGATAAAGTTTCCAATTGAGTACATCAAATCCTATTCTAAAAACATAAGCAAATAAGTTCAATAATATAAAGCCAAATAAAAACATAAAATAAATCCTGCTCTAGTGTTGATAACATCCATCAGTAAATGTTATCTCAGCTCCTCATCAGTCTGTGCTGTCATCTGTATCCTCCTCCTCTTCCTCATCTTTAGCATCCTCAAATGCGTCATCCTCAGCATCATCAATACTATCTTCATCCCTCTCCACAACTGAAGCTTCAGCTGCTCCAGCTCTACCGCCTTGGGCCTGCTCCTCAGGCCAAGCTACCACGTTATGGAACTCATCCATAGTCCACCTGTGTGCTGGAGGTGTATCATACATTCTAACAATCATCTCAACAGTGGCCACCTACCCTCTATGGATAGACTGCAACTGTGCACCTATAAGAGACATATACATGTCCCTCATTTGGAAAGGCTCTGCTTCATATGTCTCTGCAGATGCCTGACTCTGTGTTTGTCCTCTTTCTCTGTGAGTACAGCATGGTGGAACTAGTTGAGCTGCCTCCTCACCTTTACAGTACTGTTTGTAATAGGCCTCATATATTGCTTTCCTTCGCCTCTCAAATGGTGGAGCAGAAGTATCCACTCCAACTATCTTGCACAGGTGTGTGATCAAAGAAGGATGTCCTAAGGGTGCTTTGCTATTTATTGTGTTAGCATACATCCGTATCTCATTAGCTATTACCTGTCCAATGTTGACATTCAAATTCCTGATCGCACAGTAGAGGAGGAGTGCCCTGCTAAGAGTGATGTCTGAAACATGAGAACATGGCTAAATGTTGGCATGAGAAAATGCCATCCAATACTTTGCAAGAGGGTTCAAGTCAGTCCTCCTAATGTTCACAATAGAACCAGTTCTGTTCCTCTGAAAATGTGCTCCAGGTACACATAAAACACTCTCCACATCATCAAAATCAATGCCTTCTTCCATACATACAGCAAAATGGCATTGCTCACCAACCCATGCAGTACCCAAGAAGTTGTTGAGAGAGTCAGGATCATACCTAATAGCGTGGCCTCTAACATAGCCTAGGTTATCCTCAGCCGGATAATCACCAATCTTCCTTGCATTGGTGTAAAATTCTTTCACCAGAGCTATATTGGCTGGTGCAGGGTATGTGGCTAGCTTCCCCCAATTCCTTCCCAACAGTTGCTCTCCAAACTGAGGAGCAAAGTTATGTATCATTCCAACTTCCCTCTCCATAAGGAGCCTCCTATCTTGGACCACCTTAAAATGCTTCTCATGTTTGCAAGATAGGAACCTACAAGAGTGGGGTTGTTCTGATTCCTTTTCTTTCCTTTTTGATGCCATGGTCTTCACTTTTTTGCTTGAAGAGGATGTCATTCCTACATCAAACACAAATTAAAAAACCACAAGACATATTGTTAATCATTAGTAACCCAAAAACAACACCCTAAATCCATGCTAAACCACCGCTGAGGGTCAAAATCACCCCTCAACCCCACCAATGCATCAATCCAGCACAAAATTCACCCAAAAACTAAAGTCTATCATAATGTCGCTTAGCGGACATTTACCTTTGAGCGGAGATTCTGCAGATTTTTGAAAAACACTCTTTTGACCTTTCCTAACTCCACCCATAAACAATTTTCATACTTCCAAATCAAAATCAATCAGTTCAATCGGTTCAAACATCAATTAATTCATCAAATCACGCATAGGAATCAAAACCCCTAAAAATTCATGCTTCAACAATCAAATTCATGCTCAAGAACCCTAGAATGAAAATTGCTTAACTTACTTGGGTGGAGATGCTAACTGAGTAGACAATGCTTTCAAACTGTGAAGAACCATGATGCTCTCTCCCAACCCCAAACTTAGATGGAAAACTAGTTAGAAAGTGAGTGGAAGGGAGATTTTCTCAAGAGGAATGAAGGGAAAAATGTAGAGAACCTTTGGAAAAGTGTTTAGGAGTGTGTGTGCAGAGAAGAATATGAAAATAGAGGCCAAGGCGTGACTTAGGGTATAAAAATATCCTAATGGGCTCGAGTTCCGCTAAGGGCCAACTCAAGCCCAATTTGCGATACCACCGCTCAGCGGCATTTTCGTGTTGTGCTTTTCTACTTCCTAGCTTAACCTAGGTGCCTTCTACTCATGCCCCTCACTTGCTCCCTGCAATTAAATTTTCAGATCACTCATGCATCCAAATCCCTATCATGCAACTAAAGCAGAACAAACAACAAAAAATACAATCAATCAACTGGGTTGTCTCCCAGGTAGCGCTTGTTTAACGTCACGAGCCTCACCTAAAATCCTCCAGCACCCTTCAGTAGATACAAATCTTTCTTACGAACACCCATCAGTAGGTGTATACAAACATAGTATCGTTCAGTAGATACTCTTCCGCCTAACATCCATCAGCAGATGTAAACCCTGTAACAAACTTATAACCAAAACAAAAATACCCAAAATTTCAAATTACATCACCAAACCAAAAATTAAAAGTACTTAAATCACTGGGTTGCCTCCCAGCAAGCGCTCTTTTATCGTCACTAGCTTGACCCAATATAACTCAAGTTTGATTGCTTCGTCAGGCACCCCATTTATCTTCACTGTATTGCAAATTTCATTAAAGGTTGTGAGGTGCTCATATGGGCTTTCATGTGACAACCCATTAAATTGATTACTCTTAACCAGTTGGATCAACGCCGGTTTCACCTCCATGTTGGCTGCATTGACCCTCGGTCTTGCTATGCTGTTAAAATGTTGAGGGCCAACCCCATTAGTGTAATCTGCAAGAGTCCGTCTAACATTATTATTCTCCATCTCCTTAGTGCTATGGTGAGAACCTTGTGGTGAAGGTTGTAAAAGATCTTCCGGAGGAAGGAAAAGTTCTCTAGATGTACGGATTCTTCTCCTCCGTCTACTCTCGTCTAAGCCTTCAAGAAGAGGTTCCGAGGTTTTCTTGCTTCTAGTTCGAATTGCTTCCTGCATACACAAGAAAACAAGTCCTTAAAAAAATTTGTTAGCACAAAAAGATAGAGAAGAGAAGAAATAATCAAAGGATATAATTGAAAAGATAAGAAGAAAAAAAAATAAATAAATAAAAACCAAAAAATAAAAAGAGAAAATAAAATAAAATAATAACCGAAAAATAAAAATAGAAAAATAATAACAGAAAAATAAAAACAGAAATTCAAAATTCGAAATTTAAAATTCAAAATTCAAAAACAAGTCAAAGATAATCAATAATCACACAAATAAACTAGTTAAACCACGAGTCCCCAGCAACGGCGCCAAGAACTTGATGACAAATTTCTGAACACTGAAAACGACGCAAAAAACTTGTTTAACCCTCGGCAAGTGTGACCGAATCGCATCAAGTAATAAACTCGGTAAGACCAAGTATCGTTCTCCCAAAGGACTCACGGCCTAGTTAGGTATATGATTTCTTGATTATTTAAGACTTGTGAACAAATTGTTATAAGTTTCAAATGCAAAAGACAAAAAGTAAACATGTATGCATGTGATGATCAATGGGAAAGAAGAACACAAACACTGAACGAATTTTATGGATGAGTATGTTGTTGGGGTAATCAATTTCATCTTATCCACTCTCATATATTTTAGGAATTCATCATTGTTTTCATCAATGTTAATGTCACTCTCTAAATTACCTTAAACCCGATGTCTCGATGAAGAAAGCCTATCCTTAATTATGAGTTCATACAATTCCTAGCATCCCTAATAATTAATTCTCAAGCACAGAAGCTTAAAGGCAACCAACCCTTATATCCCTATGTCTAGGCAATACTGCTTTTGGGAGAATTTCCCCGTATGTGTCCATATCGACAAAATCAATAATCATGACATCGAATGAGTTAAACAATGTATGCTTTGAGCAAAGAGGAAAAACCCTAACTAATGATGAAAGAAAGCATGTATCATAGATATGATGTTTAAACACAAAATTCCATATATGAGAGCTTCAAAAGATTACATTGATTCCCCAACAACAAGAAGAGTTTAGTTCACCATATTCATGGTAAAACTAGATGAAATACAATGAAATAGTGAAAGATAGAACCCTAGAAAGTTGAGTAGATAGCCTTAGCATCCAAAATCTTCCTCCAAGGGGTGGAAAGGTGTGTGTTTGCTTCGAACTCTGCCAAAGATACAAACCCTAGGAAGTCCTAAAGCTTATATACTATTCGAAATATTATAGAAAAGTGGGCCTAAGGCCAAAATAATGGCGCTCAAGGGTAAACTACCGCTCAGCGGTAAGTGCGTGTGTTGTATTCTTCCCCTCAGCTGCACTTTCAACCCTCAGCGGAGCCAGCGAGTGTTCATTAGTGCCGCTCAACGATAAACTGGCGCTGAGCGGTACTTGCGGCTTCTCTTCTTTTGCACTTTTTGAGTTCTTTTCTAATTCCATCTATATCCTTTTTCACTTCTTTCATTAAATTCACCTTAAAACCTGCATAAAACACTGAAATCAAGCATAAACATATCCAACACTCTTATTTCCAAAAATATAAGCAAAAGCATGATTCCAAGCTAGTTTCTAAGTGTTAAAGGTTGCTTTTAGTATCAATTTTAAGCATGAAAATAACAGTTTTTCAACTGTTATCACAACCCCAAACTTAGAACTTTGCTTGTCCTCAAGCAAACAAGATGTAACTCAATCTTCCACCAATCACTACAATGATTCACCACATTCAAAATCCTCTTTTCAAGATAAGTAAGTACTTAGTTAAGCTCATGACAAAGACTTCAATCAAGACATGCACATGCTTTAGTGTTCACACCATCACCTAATATCCAAAAAATGCTACTTTTCATGAATGATCAATCAACTAAGCATGGATGTTCATGTGCTCATGGAATCTTTCCTCACTAGATAAAGTGTTTCACTCAAACACACAAGTGTATTAGAGGTATTCACTCATTCACTCTACTATCACAATGTCACATGAATTGACTTTGCCTTTCATTTAAACACAATCAAATACATTCACAAGCATGCATCATCACAAGCACTTTTCAATGGCTTATAATGTGGCTGGGCTAACAAGAAAATTTGTTTTTCTAGATCACAAAACCCTTAAGTTAAGAGAATCATATAAACACAATCATTCTTACTTATTCCCAACTTTCCTTTGCATTGAGCTTTGCTTTTTCTTCTCTTTTCTTTCTCTTTTTCTTTTTTTTTCTTTTTTTTTCTTTTTTTCATACTTAGTTCTTAGCTCAATGCATTTTATTTTCCCTTTTTCTAAATTTCCCAACAACCCCAAACTTGAACATTTATCAATACCACAAAATATTTTCTACTTAACTCAAGGTAAAGCTTTTCACAAAGGGTTTTCAAATCATGTTCAAGGCTAAGGGTTCAAAGGATAGAACACATAGTGCTCTCTTTTGTGGGGCTAAAATCATGCATTTGGGTAATAAAAGGGTTACCAACAAATGACCTTGATCATATGATGCAAACAAGCAATTGATTCAATCATAGAAAACCTGGGCAAAGTCATTCATGCTTTGAAAGTAATAGCATTCAATCACAAAAACTCTGGAGCTCAAAACCTCACATATAAGCTCATTCACATTCCACATATACACATCCTGCTTAGTATCATAATCACAATCACAACATCATGCATTTGTTCACAAAGCTTGTGAATCACCTGTATAAGCATGTAAAGTGCACAGTCTCAGCATCATCAAGCATTACTTATCAAACAACAATCATAAGCAAACCATCATAACATACAAAGTTTCAAATTGAGTACATCAAACCCTATTCTAAAAACAGTAGCAAATAAGTTCAATAATATAAAGCCAAACAAAAGCATAAAATAAATCCTGCTCTACTGCTAATAGCATCCATCAGTAAATGCTATCTCATCTCTTCATCAATCTCTGCTATCATCTGTATCCTCCTCCTCTTCCTCATCTTCAGCATCCTCAAATGAGTCATCATCAGCATCATCTTCATCCTTCTCTATGGTTGAAGCTTCAGCTGCTCCAGCTCTGCCGCCTTGGGCCTGCTCCTCTGGCCAAGCTACCACATTATGGAACTCATCCATAGTCCACCTGTGTGCTGGGGTGTATCATACATTCCAACAATCATCTCAGCAGTTGCCACCGGCCCTTTGTGGATAGACTGCAATTGTGCACCTATAAGAGACATATACATGTCCCTCATGTGGTAAGGGTCTGCTTCATGTGTCTTTGCAGATGCCTGACTCTGTGCTTGTCCTCTTTCATTGTGAGGACGACGTGGTGGAATTGGCTGAGCTGCCTCCTCACCTCCACAGTATTGTCTGTAATAGGCCTCATCAAATCCTTTCCTTGGCTTGTCAAATCGTGGAGCAGAAGTATCCACCCCAACTATCTTGGACAAGTGTGTGATCAAAGAAGGATGTCCTAAGGGTCCTTTGCTGTTTATTGTGTTAGCACACATCTGTATCTCATTAGCTATTACCTGTCCAATGTTCACATTCAAATTCCTGATCACACAGTACAGGCGGAGTGCCCTGCTAAGAGTGATGTCTGAAACATGAGAACATGGCTGAATGTTGGCATGAGAAAATTCCATCCAATACTTTGCAAGAGGGTTCAAGTCAGTCCTCCTAATGTTCACCACAGAACCAGTTTTGTTCCTCTGAAAATGTCCTCCAGGTACACATAGAACACTCTCCACATCATCAAAATCAATGCCTTCTTCCATACATACAGCAAACTGGCACTGCTCACCAACCCATACAGTACCCAAGAAGTGGTTGATAGAGTCAGGATCATACCTAATAGCGTGGCCTCTAACATAGCCTAGGTAATCCTCAGCCGGATAATCACCAATCTTCCTTACATTGGTGTAAAATTCCTTCGCAACAGCTATATTGGCTGGTGCAGGGTATGTGGCTAGCTTCCCCCAATTCCTTCCCAGCAGTTGCTCTCCAAACTGAGGAGCAAAGTTAGGTATCATTCCAACTTTTTTCTCCATAAGAACCCTCCTATCTTGGACCACCTTAAAATGCTTCTCATGTTTGCGAGATAGGAACCTACTAGAGTGGGATTGTTTTGGTTCCTTATCTTTCCTTTTGGATGCCATGGTCTTCACTCTTTTGCCTGAAGAGGATGTCATTCCTACATCAAACACAGATTACAAAACCACAAGACATATTGTTAATCATTAGTAACCCAAAAACAACACCCTAAATCCATGCTAAACCACCGCTGAGGGTCAAAATCACCCCTCAACCCCACCAATGCATCAATCCAGCACAAAATTCACCCAAAAACTAAAGTCTATCATAATGCCGCTTAGCGGACATTTACCTTTGAGCGAAGATTCTGCAGATTTTTGAAAAACACTCTTTTGACCTTTCCTAACTCCACCCATAAACAATTTTCATACTTCCAGATCAAAATCAATCAGTTCAATCGGTTCAAACATCAATTAATTCATCAAATCATGCATAGGAATAAAAACCTCCAAAAATTCATGCTTCAACAATCATATTCATACTCAAGAACCCTAGAATGAAAAATGCTTGACATACTTGGGTGGAGATGCTAGATGAGTGGACAATGCTTTCAAACTGTGAAGAACAATGATGCTCTCTCCCAACCCCAAACTTAGATGAAAAACTAGTTAGAAAGTAAGTGGAAGGGAGATTTTCTAAAGAGGAATGAAGGGAAAAATGTAGAGAACCTTTGGAAAAAGGTTTAGGAGTGTGTGTGTGCAGAGAAGAATCTGAAAATAGAGGCCAAAGCGTGACTTAGGGTATAAAAATACCATAATGGGCTCGGGTTCCGCTAAGGGGCAACCTAAGCCCATTTTACGATACCACCGCTCAGCGACACTTTCGTGTTGTGCTTTTCTTCTTCCTAGCTTAACCTAGGTGCCTTCTACTCATGCCCCTCACTTGCTCCCTGCAATTAAGTTCTCAAATCACTCATGCATCGAATCCCTATCATGCAACTAAAGCAGAACAAACAACAAAGATACAATCAATCAACTGGGTTGCCTCCCAGGTAGCGCTTGTTTAACGTCACGAGCCTGACCCAAAATCCACCAACACCCATTAGTAGATGCAGACCTTTCTTACCAACACCCATCAGTAGGTGTATACAACCATAGTATCCTTCAGTAGATACTCTTCCACCTAACATCCATCAGTAGATGTAAACCCTATAACAAACTTATAGAAAAATAAAAATACCCAAAAGTTCAAAATTACATCACCAAACCAAAAATTAAAAGTTCTTAAATCACTGGGTTGCCTCCCAACAAGCGCTCTTTTAACGTCACTAGCTTGACCCAATAAAACTCAAGTTCTTTCTTCCTTTTCTTCTTTCTACTGAACTTCTTCAGGAATTTGATAAAACCAGGAACCTGTTGCAATGCCTCAATCATAGGAACTTTAATCTCCAATTTCTTGAAGATTTCCATAAAGCGCTCAAATTCCTTCTTCCTATGATACTTCTTTGGATAAGGAAGAGATTTTTCATATGATTCTTTCTTTTTTTTCTCTCGTCCTCTTTTTCTTTTCTCTCACTTTCTTTTTGCTTTCTCTTTTTCCACTCACTTTCTTCATCTTCACACTAATTTTCTCTTCTCTTTCTTTTCTCTCTTCTTTTTCCAACTCAACTTTTTCAACATTTATACTCGCTATCACTTTACACTTTTCCCTGGGGTTAACCTCAGTATTAGCCCCAATTCTTGTCAGGCCTTTCTTCCAACTGCTTAGTAAGTTGACCCACTTGAATCTCCAAGTTCTTAATAGCAGCTTCAGTGCTCTTTTGAGTGGATTCAGTTGCCTGTATGAATTGCTGAAGAGTTTCTTCCATCCTTATTGATCTTTCATTAAGTGAAGACATTTTTTGCCATAAGGTTGGTTGTTGTTGTTGCTTGTTAAATTGCCCTATTTGTCCAGCTTGCCCACTTTGTCCTTGACCAATGCTTGGGTGTGCTTTCCACCCTTGATTGAAGTTCCCCTAACGGTATGGAAATTGATTGGCCATGAAGTTAACATCCTCTAAAGCTTCCACTGGAAAGGCGCATTGACCATTGATATGGTCACCTCCAATTAGTTCACACATCTGTTGTTGAACCTGTGCAATAGTCTTTAACTCTTTTGGCAGTTGTGCAAGTGCCTTTGTGAGATTCTCTAGTTGTTGAATTATTATTTTGTTTTGAGCTAACAAGGGATCATTATATACTATTCTAAAAATTACAGAAAAGTAGGCCCAAGCCCAAAATAATGGCGCTCAGCGGTAAAATACCGCTCAACGGTAAGTGCGTGTGTTGAATTCTTCTCCTCAGCTGTACTTTCACCCCTCAACGGTGTCAACGAGTGTTAAGTAGTGCCGCTCAGCAGTAAAATAGCGCTGAGCGGTACTTGCGACTTCTCTTCTTTTGCACTTTTTGAGTTCTTTTCTGATTACATCTCTATCCTTCTTCACTTCTTTCATCAAATTCACCTTAAAACCTGCATAAAACACTGAAATCAAGCATAAACCTGTCCAACTCTCTTATTTCCAAAAATATAAGCAAAAGCATGATTCCAAGCTAGTTTCTAAGTGTTAAAGGTTGCTTTTAGTATCAATTTTAAGCATGAAAATAACAGTTTTTCAACTATTATGAGTTGCCTTTTAAGCTTATGTGCAAATGTAATTTCAGTTTTGCGTCCATCATGCCATGTCTTGTGTTGTGATGTTTGCATTGAAGTAAACATTCTTTGTAATCTTCGAATTAGAGGCAAGTAGAACATGGACTTTAAGGGAATTAGGTTTTTTTTTCTTCGTCCTGCATGCATCGTATGATATCGAGGTGAACCACAAAACTTGCATTCAATCAATAATGCATCATTTTTTCCATTGTCATTATCATAGAATAACATACATCCATTAACACAACAATCAATCTTCTTGGCTTCCAATCCCAGCTTTGAAACACATCTTTTGGCTTGATAATAATTCTTTGGCATAGAATTGTTTGGTGGTGTCAGATCTAACATCAATTTTGTAAAGAAGTCCAATGCTTGATTTGGAATGTTTCAATTAGATTTACCACTCATTAGTCTAATGCATACTGACAATTTTGACTCAGATGAACCTTCAAATATAGGTTGATTTGCCTCTATCAGTAAATTGTAAAACCTCTAAGTGGTTTCATTTGGAGACTCTTCATCATGACTATCGTTTGCTTCTCGTTCAACATGTCGACGAAGAGCATTGTCGACCATCTCTTGCATATAGGCAAATTTATCTATCTCAAATGTATGTACCATATTATTCGAACCTGATGCAAGCCGCTTTTTAGCTGCAGTGGAGGTCGAATGAATTTCTTCACCATGAAATGTCCATACCATGTAATTAGGCATGAACCCTTTTTGGTATAGGTAAACTTTAACGACTTCATCTTTTAAAATCCTTGTACATTCGCACTTGATGCACGGGCATCGAATCCCTCCATCAAGAACATAATATTCATATCGTTAAGCCGTCTCCACAACCTCTTCAACTCCGATGACAAAAGCTTCCTTCAAACCTCTCCTTCTGCTATAACAACGGTCGTACATCCATCCATGATGGTTGGGAAAATGGGCCATGTTCTGTGACAAGCCAAACAAAGATAAACTACTTTAAACAAAACAACAACATTCCATGTGACATAAGTAATCAACCTATTACTACTTAAGTTGAACAAGGAAGGCAATTTGACCACTATTGTCATAGGCATACAATAAGGGCATGCAAAGAAGTCCTCAGTATTGAAATGCCTTAGACATCCTCAGGGGCTGTGTATTAAATTTGAGGGACACAACTTATTATTAATGAAGTTTTCTTTTATAGAGTAATTCCACATATTTTGTAGATTCTAAGTGTTTATACTACTTTTACCCTTCTCTTTCTATTGAGAATGTGTGTAGTACCATAGGATTTTAAATGAATACTTAACTTAATCAAGTTGTAGCCTAATAAATGAACATACAATATACAGGAACATACAATATATACATCAACATTTAATATATACATTAAGTAAAATTAGTCTACTTTAGGTAAATTGAAAAATTCTCACATTTTAAGTACACTTTTTAGGACCTAAATACTCAAACTTTGAGGTTTAGGTTATTCTTTGCATTACACTACTTTCTAACTTGATTTCAATACTTTAGACTTGTTAGCATGTTTACATTACTTAAAATTAGTCTACTTTAGGTAAATTGGTAATTTCACACCTTTTAAGAGGTCGAATGAATTTCTTCACCATGAAATGTCCATACCAAGTAATTAGGCATGAACCCTTTTCGGTATAGGTGAAATTTGACGACTTCATCTTTCAAAGTCCTTGTACATTCGCACTTGATGCATGGGCATCGAATCCCTCCATCAAGAGCATAATATTCATATCGTCGAGCCGTCTCCACAAACTCTTCAACTCCGATGACAAAAGCTTCCTTCAAACCTCTCCTTCCGCTATAACAACGGTTGTACATCCATCCACGGTGGTTGGGAAAATGAGCCATGTTGTGTGACAAGCCAAACAAAGATAAACTACTTTAGACAAAACAACAACATTCCATGTGACATAAGTAATCAACCTATTACCACTTAAGTCGAACATGGAAGGCAATTTGACCACTACTGTCATAGTCATACAATATGGGCATGCAAAGAGAAGTCCTCAATATTGAAATGCCTTAGACATCCTCAAGGGCTGTGTATTAAATTTGGGGGGGACAACTTATTATTACTGAAGTTCTCTTTTATAGAGTACTTCCACATATTTTGTAGGTTCTAAGTGTTTATACTACTTTTACCCTTCTCTTTCTATTGAGAATGTGTGTAGTACCATAGGATTTTAAATGACTACTAATCAAGTGGTAGCCTAATAAATGAACATACAATATACAGGAACATACAATATATACATTAAGTAAAATTAGTCTACTTTAGGCTTTGTTCTTTTGTAGGGATTTAGGGGAGATAGGAATTTGGGGGAGATGATTTGAATGGATATGAGTGGATATGAGGGTAATTTATTTGTTATTTTTTTGAGTAGATTTGTGGGTAATTGAGAGTCGATTTGGAAGTAAGGTTTGTGAGAATTAGTGTAGGATTTGATTGATGTGATAGATTTTAAAAATTAGTTTAATTGGTAGAAATTAAAGATTACCAAAATGCCCCTAGTTATTAAAGTAATATAAAATGTTATTTATTAATGTTATATTTAATTGTAAAATTTTTTATAAAGAGACAAAAATTATAAATAATTTTTAAAATTAATTTTTAAAAATTATAAAAATTATAATGTAGTAAAATGAATTTATTTTTAAATGTAGTATTTGTTTGTAATATAATTTTCTACCAACTAGTATAAATGTATTTATTGCGGAAGTGAGATTGATTAATTCCATTGCAAACAAATAATTAAACGAAGTTATAATATTACATGACCTAAAAAAAAGTGGTAACATTTAAACATACAAATATATTCGTAATTGTTCATGATGACGTTGCTTCAGTAAGGTATCGTTGTAATGTATTGAAACGATATTGTATTGGCATCACTATTAGACGTCTTGTATGGGATGGATGCGCAGATAAAAATTCGAAGCATTGTCTGAATAAATTATGATCTTCGATGTTCATAGTCCGTAATAAGTTTTCAATTTCTTCTGTAGTTGGATTAGATGATTGAATCCTAGCATTTACCAGGGATATTCGACGCTCCACGGCTTGTGTATGTCGTTGAAGAGCAACACATAGTCTTCTTGATTGATTAATTTGTTTTTGCAGTTCATTAATGATTGGAGAGTCCATCTAGTTTGCAGATCAGCAAGTTGACAATAAATAAAACTAGCAAACCTGATGTGAAAGATAATAACATTGAAAAATAGGTAATGTAATATTTCAAACACATAAGTCAATTTAAGTGATCCTAAGTCATGTAATACATTATCGGAATAAAAATGAACTTAGTCATCTAAATGGTGAAGAATCAAGTTAACATTCTGATTGAGGTGAGCAAATTGGCGGTTCATGTCGAGGGAAAGGTTTGCCAAGTTATCTTCAATATGTTGAACCTACACCTGCATGTGTTCCATACCCTGCATTCTGTGTTGCAAGTCTTGTACCCCTTCCCACATTTGATTCATCATATTAGGATTTGAAAGAGGTGGAGGAGGTTGCACAGGGTTGTCATGATGGTCTAGTTGCTCTTCTTCTTCTTCATCACTGACATCGTGTTGCCAAACACCGTTGACATTAACAATTTCCAACCTCTTCAAAGAATTAATTGAAAAATGATGTCGGGTCCCAATATGAGTGTTGGCATCGGCATCAACATGAACTCCACAATATTGCATGATTTGTGTGATAAGGACACCGTATGATAGGGGTGTGTCACCGGCCTTGCATTTAAGCATATGTTGAATGATGTGATGAGGCCAATTGATAGCTATATTATTTTTAAGCACCCATATCATAAAGATATCTTCCTGCAATAACCTAGAAAAATTCACAGGTCGTGGAGTCAACATGTGCACAACAACATAATGCAGAAGTCTATCATTAATATTCAAACACCCAACTGTTTTAAGACGTTGACCATGCATTTCTGGTCTGACCATAGTAGCTAATGCCATCTCCCGATCATACGGAAACTCGTCTGGGATATTTGATAACGACAATTTTTGACCCTCATACTTCATATTAGCAACATTTAGCCAATCAACAGGTTTCAATCTAATTCTTCTTTTGTTGACCTCGGTGACCAAATATCCATTTCCGGATATCTTTAGATTTGAATAAAAAACTTTGATTAAATCCGGATAGAAGGATCCCTGTAATGTCAGAAATTCGACGACTCCTTAAAATAGAAGATGATGTTGGAAAAATAACCCCAAACCGACAAATGATTCGAAATTCATTATTTTTGGAACAACAATATTCCTTGTGTAGAAATCAGCTGCATAGTTTTCCATTTGATGGTTGTGACTGAAGAAACGACGTTGATCTAATTGTTATGCAATAGATGGTCTGACATAGGCTACATCTTCTTGCTCAGTTACGATTTCTTTTCCCTTACGACTTTTTCTAGGCCTTTTGGTTGATGATGAGGCCATTTCGCAATTTCTTGAACAAAATCATAAATGAAAACATTAACTACGTTAGTTGAAACAAATTACAAAATATTAAGGTGATATGAAACCAAATACAAACCATTACATCATAAACATAACCATAACTTCAAAGTACAAGATGGGTGAAAAGCAGTAAGTCATTAATTCAAAACACGTACATCTAATAATATAATTAAAATCCAAGTAATCATATAAGACATCCTAACAGTCACCACCCGATATCATTTTACATAACTTATTCCACCTCTTGTGTGGTGGAAGTACCATCAACCTCTTTGTACATGTGGGGTTTCCACATAAGAAATCATAACATTGCTCTAGCAAATTTTCATCAGCAATGTTCATAGCACTCAACATTTCCTAAATGTCTGCCTCTGTATATGTGTAATTTAGGGTGCGAAGAAGGATCTCGGTTTGGGAATGTAGTTTTTGATTTCTATCTTCCATTGTTGAGACTTGACGCACGAATGCATCGGAAATTACACCAAAATGAACATTTGATGAGCTAAGGACATTTGCGAAACCATACAGGCTGGTCGTCAACTTATCAAATTCAGAATCAATGACATCGACCATAAGTGCCTTCCTTTTCGAACCTCGTGAGGATGAAGTTCCACCGGATGGGACGGAAGGGACAAATTGAGTCTGCCTTGGACTATATTCATCCACAGATGGAGGAGGTGATTGTGGAGTTGGGTCTCTATACCCCGTCCACTCAGGTTGTTCTGGAATGTACTCAATATTTTGATTCAGATCAACACTCACACGAGGCCCAACCTGTTATCAACGTGCTTGATGAGCGGTTCGAACACCACTCCTAGTAGCTCGATCAGTCGCCCATAAGTCCACCATTAAATCGTAGTGTTTAATACTATTAACTCTCCACTTTGCCGCACTTGGCTTCGACTGAAACAACAAACATTACAAAGACAGTGGTTCATATTATGTATTATAAGGATCCACAAAATCTTAGTATTTATTATAAAATACTTGAATCAGGTCCATCCAAACTACGTCCTCAACTTGAAATCTCATACTTATCGGGTTCCATGCAAATCCACTCAATCCAGAAAACAGGTCATGTACCTCACGCCATTTATCTTTCAAGACTTTCTGACGATTTTTAACATTATTTTTCGTAATTGCGACATACCCAGAGCTATGAAGATGATCAACTATGTTACTATACGCTTGGGATGTCCAGCTTCCGTCAACCCTGTTACCGATTCGTGATTCCTGAATCATAGAGTGTAGAAGACGTGTGTCCATGTCCTCTGTCCACTTCATGAACTCTCTAGTTGGACCAGATGACTCAATGACGGTTGCCTTACCTCTGTGCATTTTATACCTATTTCATAAACAAAATGGTAAGAACTTAAGATTAAACATTCATATTACACTGGTTCTTGTCATTATAATAACATCAAATAGTCATACAACACAATAAAATACAATAACTAAGACTTTTGATAATCTTGCCACATATGATCTGCTATAGAATCCCTGATACTACTTCCAATCCTATGGTCCTCTTCTCTAACTTGAGATGATGAAACATTATGCTCTTCCCTTTCATTCAACTCATTATCAACTTCATCAAGTAATGAGTCATCGTTATCCATGCCACGAAGGAAGTTGTGTAAGATACAACCAGCTAATATAATGTCTCTCATTGTCTCCAATCCATAGTGTGGTTCAGTGCCACTTCCAATGATAGGGAATCGTTTCTTCAACACAACAAAAGTTCTTTCAATAACATTTCTCAACGATGAATGTCGATGATTAGACAACTCGTGTGCATTTTGTGGTCCTCTACGTGTATATTCTTTAAGGTGATATCTTACGCCTCTATATGGAGTCAAAATTGTGCTTTTCAACATAAATCCAGCATCACCTAAGTAGTATTTTCCTACAATTTTGCACATATACAGGTAATTAGTCACTACTTCATAAAATAGTCAACATCGCAATGTAGACACTCACCTTGAGGGATAACCAACAGATCATCTCGATCAACAACATTTTTTAAAATTCTTGAATCAGATGCAGTGCCTTCCCTCTTGGCAAGAACGTATGTGAATTTCATGTCAAAATCACACGCCGCAAACATATTTTGAGTTGGCCAATCTTTTCTTCCTCGAAATTTCAGAGCATCACATGTTGGTACCTTAACACGAACATGAGTATCGTCTATGGCCCCTAAACAATCCTAAACATACAAATAAGAAGTCATCATACAACTCAAAATTTTTTATCATCCTTTGATCAAAGAACATCTAGAAATATGTCCAAATGAGTACGTTAAAGTACGGGTAAAACCGATTGTTGTTCAAGACATATGGATGAACCTCATTTCCTGAGGGTTTAATTAGAAATTCAGATTCCAAAGTTAAGATAGCATCCAAGATTGTGAAAGTGTATGCTAACCGTCGAACCAGATCAATGAAAGAAAAATGTGACACTTCGATTCTTAACATTATGGCCAATTATATGAAGAAATTGAGCAACTTGTTGCTCCACTGTGGACCGATTGGCGTCCTTAACTAACCAGTTGATCTTACGGTCTCACAAAGATTAATAAATGCCTCTGAACCCATCCTAATAATGTCGCGGCACCGATGTGTATGCACAAGATATGACATTAATTGCTCCCTACCAAGGTCTCTGTCTGGTACGTAATTGCTTACACTACTCGAATCACTCGAGTAAATATTCAAGATATTCAATGCGTGTGCAACAATGCATAACATTATCAGTGCACCCAATGAAGTGGTTATTTGTAATTGTTATTAACTTCGGGGTCAGAAACTATTTAAGGCTGTCTACATTATTTGAAATCTTCTTCTTCAATCTTTGGCTATCATATTGCATAAATTGTTGTCTCTAGTTGGTGGAAATTATTCTTCACATTCTATTTACTTGTTCTAATTGTACATGATGTGATAGTATAGTCCTACAATTGTTGTTTTCTATTGGCTGTTTGTGTATGATAAGGGTCTTCGCACATTTGGGATTTTGTGATAAAGTACTCAAATATTTTTCACTATTTATAGTTTGAGGAAAGTGTTTCTTGATATGGTGTGGCTATCTTAGTATTGAACTAGTTGTTTTGGTCTCACACACTTGATAAAAAGGTGTAGGGAATTACGTATCCAAAGGTGGCGACATAGGAATCTAATGAGTCTTCAAACCCTTATAAAGAACATGCAAGTAAGATCTCACTCTTTTAATTGCCAATTAGTTGAAGGTTTGCATTGTCAGTACGTATTTGTTTCCAAAACATGACTTATACTTGTTCATTACTATTATTATTATTATAGTGAATTGAGGTGGGTGATACAAGAGCAACTACAGTTTAAGGGGACTGATTTCGAACTTTAAGAAGAAACAAGAAGCCTTGTACTAGTCTGGTTTCAAGGATAACTACAACAACAGGAAAGTTAGGACCATGACCTTCATGGAACCCAATCTTCCCTTACTACGCACATACTATCACAACATGGTTTCAAGGCTAACTATTGTTAGGCACATAAGTTATAGTTTAGTTAGATTTTTTCATTAATTTAGTATTGTACCATTACTTTACTTCATGGTATTTACGTTAATAGTAGTTTTACTAAATTAGAACCATAGTTAGAAAATATAGATAGTTTACATTACTAGCATAGTACAAGTAGACTACTTCAACCATATTTGTAGTTATGTTTAGAAAATATAGAACCATTAAAAAATATAGATACTTAATTAGAACTATTATTTTACTTCAACCATATTTGTAGTTATGTTTAGACAAGCTCATTAACTTAGTTTAGGTGTTTGTCATTAGTTTTATATAGCTAACTTCATTAACTTGATTTGGTGCAGAAAAGGTAAACCAAGGACAACTAAATGGAGGGCTGATCAAAACGAAGAAATCCAGTTTGGGGATTCAACATTGTATATAAGCACCAAAATGAAGCAAGGCAAATAGAAGATGACAAACTTTACCTACCTGGAAATGATGAAATCTTGGACACTAGAGTGCAGCCCTTCAACAATGAGACTTTTGCAACCAAAACTTTAACCCACTATGTTTGAAGCTTCCAAAAGTTCTATGCTTTAGCCCTTGATCAAAACCCCAAAACCTTGTACAATAATGGACAATTTTAATTAGCAAAACACAAGAACAACAAAAGATTAATCATCAAACACCTTGTTACCAAGAACAGGCAATAAAAAACCTACGTACCTCCACGGAAAGTGAAGAAATGCGGCCCAAGACCTCAACCAAGATGCTTTAAGCAACCTCGCTCACATGCACGAACCACACTCCACAAAGACCCCTCGAAGAACAATCCTCCAACCCTCCAACAACAACACTGCAACAACAACACCCATGTCACAACAAGTGAAAGCCAATGCAAAAACAACACCCAAGTCTAAACAGTTTGAACCTACCTCCTCACGCAGCGACAACCGTTCGTTAGCACCCTTTTGATTGGCATCGTCGCGATAGTCCAAACCCTATTCACGTCGCGATAGTCCAAACCTTACTCATGTCGCCACACCACCATTGTCACGAAACCCCTTCCAAAAATGGCCACCGTTGAACGAGAGAGGGAGATTAGGGTCGATTCGTGCTCACTGTTTAGGGGAGAAGTTGTAACGAAGACAAAATTTGGGAGAATGGGAGAGGGAAATCCCAAATTCTAATTTCATAAAGTCGAACCTTATACAGACGGGCATATTCCTTCGGTAAAACCACTGCACCAATACCGACGATTAAAGGCCTTCGGTAATCAACCACTCACCTCACCGTTAGTACATCCTTCAATAAATCAACTTTACCGAAGGCCCAAAGGCAATCGATAATAATCCTTCGATAATTAACCACTTTCTTGTAGTGTACATTGAACTTTATTATGATACAAGACTCCTTGGTTGAGTATAGCTTCCAAGGTCAATTCACTCGAGATGGTCGTTGGGATATTCTTACGACTACAATTAGACGACTTGAGCACCCTGGCCGAGTGCGTGCTGTTGGTACTTGAGTAGTGATGAGTGCATATTTATGCCCAGATTTATTCTTTAAAATTAAATTTTTGATGAAATTCATGTGCTTGAATGATTGATTTAAAGAGGATTTGTGATGATTGGAATTGTTGGGTTTGGGAATTAAAGAGACTAAAAAGTGAGTTTTAGCGCATAAAATATTCTTGGATGTTCTTACGTTTATTTGTCCAGCTGAAATTATAAGTTCTATTGGTCCAAATGGCAATTCAAGGCCCAAAATCAGATTTTATATGGAAAATAATGTACAAATGGGCCAAACAGGCAACTTTTACCCTTGCCCCCTCCCAATTTCCCTACATACACCCCTCTTCTCTTAACCAGGCCCAATACTAAGCCAAACAGTAACCATATTCTAAATACACGTCCTAAGTTTCCTGTTCCTACCCCTCCTAAGCAAGACTTCACCAGATTCTACCACGTGTCCAAATCCTCTAAACACAGATCTAACCATTAAGAAGCTGTCACGTCATTAATCCTTTGCACACCAAATAAAACAACCACATGGTACCACATCATTCCCCTCTGCCACGTCATCATCTTCCACAGGAAACCCTAATTTCCAATCCAAACCCTAGCCGCCACTACCGTGCTGCCGTCATCACGCATAGTCGTCGCCGGTCACCATCGTCAAAGATCCACCTACATGCCGCCGCACTACCAGCCGCTAGTCACTCCCAGCCACGATGGCCACCACGCAGCCGCTGCCGCAACCTCCACGACCACCGTTCATCTCCTCCTTTCTCGTTGGCGCATCAACGGACCCTCATTCCCGCCACCACAGCGCCTCCACCATGCTGCCGCGACGCTCCATCACTGGACAAGCACCATCATCTCGCGAGTCCAGCCTCCTTAGCGCACCACGATTCATGCTTCTCACCATCTCCACAGCACCGCCACGGTCTCGCCATCACCACCACGCCGCGACCTCCATCATCAATCTGCATAGAAATCGTTGCCATCTCCATCGCGCCACGCCACAATAGGATTTGATTGAGAATGTACTTTGGTTGAATTCACTGTGAATAATCTAGAAAGGTTTTGCATTTGATTGAGAATTTACTTTGGTTACGTGCATGATCGCTCTCAAATTAATTAAGAATGTACTTTAATTAATTTGAAACTTAAATAATAATCAATTGAACAATTATCTGTGAATAACAGATGATGAATCTATCTTGGAAAAGCAGTGGAATTAGCCTACTTCATTATAAGCGTTTTTAAGTTTCTTATTTGTTCTTTAAACCTTCTCCAAACATCATTTTTATTCTTGAACTTTGCATTGCATTCATAAAATTCAAATATTAAAAGGCAATTCCGTATTCGTTGGGAGACGACTCAGGGTTACTTTAACCCTATCCACTTTCTTGAATACTACTTGGAAATACTGAAGTTGCCTTGAAAAGTAGTATTAATTTGATACCTCCAACAACAGCCTATCAAATTTGGCGCCGCTGCGGGGGAATACGGTTAGTATTTTGAATATTTTGATTCTTATTTTTATTTTTATTTTTTATTTTTTTTTATCTTTATTTTTTTTTACGCACATACATTTAATTTAATTTGAGTGATTTTGTAGTCTTTAGTCATTATTGTTTTAGCACAAAAAAAAAATCTTTGTTCTTAATTTAATTAAGAATTTCTCTTCAGAAATACTTGAGGCTAGTTTGAATACACTCTGGCTAGGAAAGACTTGGTACTTAAGTTGTCCATTGTGACGCACCTCTCTTTCCAGGGAGTGGACCCAACAAGTCTCTCTTATCTCTTGTTTGAAATCTTTCTCTAAAGCAAGAACGAAAGAAAAAGACAAGTAAAAAAGAAACAACTTCAAGTAGATTGCATAGTGCATGACCAAAGCTAACCCAGGAGAATTTTATCAAATTAACCTGGAAGTCCAAAGGAATTTGCGTAAGTTGCGAAGAAGTTTGAAATTTGGGTGTTCTACTGAGGGAACACTTCTTACATCTGAAGTCATACCACCTTCATTATCTCCAGTTATAAACATATCATCCAATCGTTTACCTGATCCTAACCCAAACAATATGGCACAAAGAACCATTAAACAGTTAGCCACCTCCCACAATACAGTTATCCGAAGTAACATTGAATACCCTAATGAGGAGTGGGAGTTGAGACCTGACCTATTAAATGCCTTACCAAAGTTCAATGGGTTATCAAGGGAGAATCCACACAAGCACTTGAGACAATTTCACATGTTGTGTGAAAATTTTAGATCTCCCAAGATCACAATAGAGAGCCTTAAAATGAGAGCTTTTCCATTTACTCTTCAAGGAGCAGCTCAAGATTGGTGGTATTATCTCTCTGCACGTATAAAAAATTAGAAACTATTGAAAGAATCTTTCTTGAGAAGTATTTTCCTACATCTAGATTATCAGCTATCCGTAGAGAAATTAAAGATATAAGACAAAGAGATAAAGATAATCTTAGTGAGTATTAGGAAAGATTCAAGAAACTATGTTCTTCATGCCCTCAACTCCAAATGGAAGCTTTTATTCTAAGCTTTTATGAACGCTTAAGTCCTACTAATAGGTCATGGGCAGATGCTGCAAGCGGAGGATCTTTCTTAGACAGGTCACTAGAAGATGGTATAGATCTAATAGAACGTAAGGCAGTAGACAATCAACATTATGGCACAAGAGAAAATTCAGTGACTTTGTTGAAGGGAGTGCATGAAATTGATAATGGTGCAGTTGATGGAAAGAGGATAGATGAAAGATTGAATAAGCTAGAAATTAAACTCGACGAGATTGCAAGTTTGTTTAAAACCTCAACTCCACAAATTGCTAAGAAGTGTGGAATTTTCATTTCAACTAACCATTATACTGATGAATGTCCTAGCTTGGTGGAAACCACTGTGGAAAACCCATCTCAAGCTTTTGCTGCAAACATGTTCGGAGGAAATAGACCATACCAGAATTATCATGGTTCGTCCTCCAATAGATATCAACAGAATAGGCAACCTTATGTTCCACCTCAACAAAGGCAGCAAGCTCAGCCTGAAATGTCAATGCCAGATTTCATGAAAAAAATAGTTGAGCAAAATTCAGAAATAAAGAAATTAATTGCAGAGTTGACTCAGAGGGTGGATAAGTTAGAGGCCAAGGAATCAAATAAACTGCCTGCACAAACAGTGATCAACCCGAGAAATGTAAATGCTATTACTTTAAGAACGGGTAAGCAGGTAGAAGGCCCTGAAGGCGCCCAAGAGGATGAAGATAAAGAGAAAGAAGAAACACAAATTGATGACAATGGAGGATCAAGTGAGCCATCACCTGAAACTACACCTGAAAAATCCAGGTTAGTATCTTCTAACCTTCTAAAAATTCTTCTTCATCTCATTCTCCACCTCCTCCATATCCAAATCGGTTAAAACCGAGAAACAAAAAAATGGAGGAATTAGACCAAGAGATTTTAAATACTTTCAAGAAGGTAGAGATCAACATTCCTTTGCTTGATGCTATTAAACAAATCCCTAAGTACGCCAAGTTTTTGAAAGAACTTTGGACAAATAAAAGGCGCATTAGGGATAATGAGATTGTGAATTTGGGAAGAAATGTGTCAAGCTTGGTTAAGAAACACATTGAAATACCACAAAAATGCAAAGATCCAGGTATGTTTTTTGTTCCTTGTACTATTGGAAATTTAAAGTTTGACAATGTCATGCTAGATTTAGGGGCTTCCATTAATGTAATGCCTTTATCAGTGTTTACTTCTCTATCTCTAGGACCTCTTAAGACTACTGGTGTGGTCATTCAACTGGCCAACCGTAGCACAGTTAACCCTACAGGTGTTCTTGAGGATGTCCTTGTCCGAGTAGACAAGCTAATTTTTCCTGCCGATTTCTATATCTTGGATATGAAGGATGAAGATGGAATCAAGTCATCAACTATTATCTTGGGAAGACCTTTCATGATGACAGCACGAACTAAGATAGATGTGCATGCAGGAACACTGACCATGGAGATAGGTGATGAGAAGGTGCATTTTAATGTATTGGAAGCCATGAAGCACCCAATTGAAGAGCATTCTTTGTTTTGTATTGATTTATTAAGTGAAATTGTAAATAATTTTTCTATTAGTTTCTTGGACATTTTTTTAACTTTTTCTCCATCTTTGGACTTTTCTTTTTCAAACATGTTGTGCCTGATTTTGGACGACGAAGAAAATTGTAAAATAGGTGATATTGAGGACGCAATGTCAATAGATGATACCTCTGTGGCGTTCGAGTGTGATGTTGAGGTGGCTGAGATTACCTTAGGCAGTAAAATCCTGCCATCTGTGGTATAATCACCCGTTTTGGAGTTGAAACCTTTGCCATCCCATTTGAAATATGCTTATCTTGAGAGGGATAGGAAACTCCCTGTTATTATATCTGCATTGCTTACTGATGAGCAGGAAAAACAGCTATTACAGGTTATCAGAGATCACAAGAAAGCAATAGGCTGGACTTTGGTAGATATTCCTGGTATTAACCCTTCATTTTGTATGCACAGAATACTTTTGGAGGAGGATGCTAAACCAGTGAGACAACCTCAAAGAAGACTGAATCCTCAACTGATGGAGGTTGTCAAGAAAGAGGTAACCAAGTTGCTACAAGCAGGTATTATATATCCCATTTTTGACAGCACTTGGGTGAGCCCTGTACATGTAGTTCCCAAGAAATCTGGAATCACAGTGGTTAAAAATGAGAAGGAGGAGTTGATTCCTACTCGTATTCAGAATAGCTGGAGGGTTTGTATTGCCTATAGGAGATTGAACCAAGTCACTCGAAAGGACCACTTTCCTTTGTCATTCATGGATCAGATGCTAGACCGTTTGGCAGGTAAGTCACATTATTGCTTTCTAGATGGATTCTCCGGGTATTTTCAAATCTGTATAGCCTTTGAGGACCAACATAAGACTACCTTCACTTGTCCTTTTGGTACATATGCTTATCGGAAAATGCCATTTGGTTTATGCAATGCTCCTAGTCCATTTCAGCGATGTATGCTGAGTATTTTTATAGACTTATTGGAGCATTGTGTTGAGGTTTTCATGGATGATTTTAGTGTGTATGGTTCATCTTTTGATAATTGTTTGGCTAATCTTGCAAGAGTTTTGCAGAGATATGAGGAAACTAACCTTGTTTTGAATTATGAAAAATGTCATTTTATGGTGGAACAAGATATAGTTTTGGGTCATGTTGTCTCCAGGAATGGTATATCTATAGATCCTGCTAAAATTGATGTTATTTCACAATTGCCTTACCCCTCTTCTGTACGAGAGGTTCGATCTTTTCTTGGTCATGCAGGGTTTTACAGGAGGTTTATACAGGACTTTAGCAAGATAGTTAATCCTCTCTCCAACTTACTTCAGAAGGATGTACCATTTGACTTTGGAGGGAAGTGCAAAGCCGCTTTTGATTCCTTGAAAAGGGCACTCACTACCACTCTCATCATCCAACCACCTGATTGGACACTGCCATTCGAGTTGATGTGTGATGCATCAAACTTTGCAGTAGGAGCGGTACTTGCACAAAGAAATGGGAAGCTACCACATGTGATATACTATGCTTCCAGGACATTGGACACTGCACAGGCAAATTATACCACAACTGAGAAGGAATTACTAGTTGTTCTATTTGCCTTGGATAAATTTAGATCATACATACTTGGATCCAAGGTAATTGTCTATACAGATCATGCTGCATTGAAATTCCTTCTAAAGAAAGCAGATTCCAAACCAAGGTTGATCATATGGATGCTACTGCTCCAAGAGTTTGACATTGAGATTCAGGACAGAATAGGAGCCCATAATCTAGTAGCAGACCATCTTAGTAGGATTGAAAAAGAAGAAGATGAAATTCCTATTCAGGATGACTTTCCTGATGAAGTCTTGCTAGCATTAACTTTTGTAAAAGGTATTTATCCTGAACCTTGGTTTGCTGACATTGTTAACTATTTGATTGTTTCAGCTATTCCTCCATCTTTCTCTAAATCTGAGAAAGCCAAACTGAAAAGTGAGGCGAAGTACTATGTATGGGATGAACCATTCTTATGGCGCATTGGTAGGGACCAAGTTGTAAGGAGGTGTGTTCCTGACATAGAGATACCTTATGTGCTTGAATTTTGTCATTCATCACCTTTTGGAGGACACTATGGCATGCAAAGGACAGGTAGGAAGGTGTTGGATTGTGGATTATATTGGCCTACCATCTTTAAAGATGCATGGAGGATATATGAAAATTGTGAGCAATGTTAGAGGGCAACTAGATCCATCACCGGGAGGGAAGAGATGCCTCAACAACCCATGCTATATTGTGAGGTATTTGATATTTGGGGTATTGACTTCATGGGTCCTTTTCCTTCTTCTTCTGGGTTTTCTTATATTTTGCTTGTTGTAGACTATGTTTCCAAATGGGTAGAAGCCATAGCTACAAGGACTAATGATGCTCGAGTTGTTATGATTTTTGTCAGATCTAACATTTTTTGTAGGTTTGGAATACCACGAGCCATCATTAGTGATCAGGGGACCCACTTTTGCAATAAGCTATTAGAGAATATGTTCAAAAAGTATGGGGTGACGCATCGCATTGCTACACCATATCACCCCCAAACTAATGGACAAGCTGAGGTCTCTAACAGAGAGATCAAGAAGATATTGCAAAAGCTAGTGAAGCCAAATAGGAAGGATTGGGCCGCAAGATTAGATGATGCACTTTGCGCACATCGGACGGCCTACAAAGCACCAATAGGTATGTCACCTTTCAAGGTTGTATTTTGAAAGGCTTGCCATCTACTTGTGGAAATTCAACACCGTGCCTATTGGGCTGTGAAAGCTTGTAACTTGGACATGGACGGAGTAGGGAAAGAGAGAAAGCTCCAACTGCAAGAACTAGAGGAGATTAGGCTCATAGCCTATGAAAACTCGAGGTTTTACAAAGAGAAAACCAAGAAATTCCACGATCAAAAGCTTGTGACCAAAAGGATTTCAAAATAGGTCAAAAGGTGTTATTGTACAAGTCCAGGGTAGGGTCTATGAGTGGTAAATTATGCTCCAAATGGGAAGGTGCATTCATTGTAACACAAGTGTTTCCCTATGGAGCAGTGGAGATCAAGGAAGAATCTTCTGATAGAATCTTCAAGGTTAATGGCCATCGTTTGCGGATATTTAATGAAAATCAAGACATGCTGAACAAGACGATCGATGGAGTGAATTTGACCACTCCAACATTCCTTCCACCATGAAGGAGGTAAGTTTCCTCATACTTTTTCTTTGCATTTTATATATAAGGCATACATTGAGGACAATGCATAGTTTAAGTGTGGGGGTGTGTGGGGGAAACAATTAACTTTGTTCCCTATTTTGTTTGTTTGTTTTTAAATAAATATTTGCATTGGATTTGAGAGTTTGAATCAGTAACTGAGATGATCATGAATTCAAGAGAAAAAAATGAGTCATGTTGATATGAGTGGATTGCTTTTATGATTTGCTGATTGAGTTGACTTGAGAATTTCCTGATTAAATCTTTTGTGAAAGAAATTTGAAACCATGTGAGTTTTGGGCTTAATGTTAAGGATGGACCACCATGTGCCATACCTATTTTTCTTGTGTGATTTGCCCATGTTTCGTTGATACTGTAATAGTTAGCTTGATTCTACGTTGTGCAACTGAGGTGAATATGCATGATTTGATATGATTGAGGCATTTCTTGTTTTAGCTACTTGGCCAAATAAATTTGTCCTAACATTAATCCATTGGAACCCTCTTTGAGCCTTAAGCCTATTTTTCATGTTTCCAGTCATTGTTAAATGAGAAAAGAAGAAAAATCATATGTTCCTTACCTTAGGAGAGAAGGAGTAATGGATTCTGTTAGAAGAAAAGTGAGGAATAAGTGTGTGGGTGAGTACCTCATCCACAAAATAATAAAAAAAGAAAAAAGGAAGATGAAAAGTTGGAGTTTTAAAAAGGAAAAAAAAAAAGAAGAAAAAGGAAAAAAAATCTTCCTTAAAAATAGCAAGAAATAGATTTGTTTTTGAAATCAAATATCATTACTCTTTCTATGTCAATTTCAAAAGCTTAGAAATTCCAAGAAAATTTCCAACCTTTGCCTTGGCCTCAATACAACCTTTAAAAAAGTCCTCATGATCAATAATTGCATGTTTTCTGAAGTATGTGAATGTTAGAATCTTGCTAAATATCAAGGGTGTCTACTTTAATGGGTATTTTGAGTGTAAACACAAGCCAAAAACACTTGAGAGAATTGGAGAGAAATAGATACATGTTGACTTGAGTGTTATCTTTATTATTTGATTTTCTTGGGAATTCAAAATGGTCAACTCATGTGTGAAGAATAGAGTAATTTCATTTGCATGTACATGACAAAGTGATCTCTAGATGATTTGTCTATATCTGGTGTTGCTCATTCTTTTGATCAAAATGCAAATATGGAATAAAATGACCCAGAACAAAGTCTTGGAATTAATCAATTTTGCCCAGGAGTGCAAAACGATAAGTGTGGGGGTGTGATGAGTGCATATTTATTCCCATATTTATGCTTTAAAATTAAATTTTTGATGAAATTCATGTGCTTGAATGATTGATTTAAAGAGGATTTGTGATGATTGAAATTGTTGGGTTTTGGAATTAAAGAGCCTAAAAAGTGAGTTTCAGCGCAAAAAATATTCTTGGATGTTCTTACGTTTATTTGTGCAATTGAAATTATAAGTTCTATTGGTCCAAATGGCAATTCAAGGCCCAAAATCAGGTTTTATATGGAAAATAATGTACAGATGGGCCAAACAGGCAATTTTACCCTTGCACCTCCCAATTTCCCTACATACACCCCTCTTCTCTTAACCAGGCCCAATACTAAGCCAAATAGTAACCCTATTCTAAATACACCTCCTAAGTTTCCTGTTCCTACCCCTTCTAAGCCAAACTCCACTAGATTCTGCCACGTGTCCAAATCCTCTAAACACAGATCTAACCATTAAGAAGTTGTCACGTCATTAATCCTCTACACACCAAATAGAACAACCACATGCTGCCACATCATTCCCCTCTGCCACGTCATCATCTTCCACAGGAAACCCTAATTCCCAATCCAAACCCTAGCCGCCACTCCCGTGCCGCCGTCATCACGGACAGCCGCCACCGGTCACCATCGTCAGAGATCCACCTCAACGCTGCCGCACTGCCAGCCGCTAGTCACTCCCAGCCACGATGGCCACCAAGCAGCCGCTGCCGCAACCTCCACGACCACTGTTCATCTCCTTCTTTCTCGCTGGCGCATCAATGGACCCCCATTCCCGCCACCACAGCGTCTCCACCATGCTGCCGCGACGCTCCGTCACTGGACAGGCACCATCATCTCCCGAGTCTAGCCTCCTCAGCGCACCACGATTCACGCTTCTCACCATCTCCACAGCACCGCCACTGTCTCGCCATCACCACCACACCGCGACCTCCATCATCAATCTCGCACAAAAATCGTTGCCATCTCCATCGCGCCACCCCCAAGGCGCGACCTTCTAGCCGTCATTCTGCCTCACTATGTCGTGCCGCTGCAAGCTCTCTATCACCATCCTAACCTTGTCGCACCGAAATTGCAAGTCGCTGTCAGCTGCGAATGCTCCAAAGCCACTGCACAACCTTCGTGCCGCTACCAAACAACCGTAGATCGTCATCCCCACCATCCTCCATCACTGCATCAAAAAGCGAGACCTCCATGAGCACTCCACGCACCAGCCACCGCGAGACTTCATCGTCCGCCACCGTCAAAGCAACCGCCGCAGGAGCAAAGGGGGAAGCCCTTTCCCCGATTTGAAACCCTGATTGGGGAAGGAAGAGGGCAGCCACGTGGCGAGCTCCCATTGGGCGCGACCTCTTTGGTCAAAGTTGGTCAACAGGGGCTTTTGGTGCAATTTTGGAGAATTCTGAAGGGGCTAAAGTGCAGATAGAAGAAATTTCAGGGCATTTGTGCAATTTTGGAAATTCAGAAAAGCTAAAAGATAAAATTTAGTTGTTAAATTAATTTAGGTTTAATCCTTTTCGACATCCCTATTTATGTACGAATGTCTCAATTGGGTCCTCGTTTTTTAAAGTGTATCAAAATGGTCCCTAATTTTGAAAATTGATATCAATTGAGTCCTTTCCGTTAAGTTGGCTGGACGGCGTTAAAAAAATTGATGAGTGGATGCTGAGATGACGAACGAACGCTCGTCCACCAGCAAACGAACGCTCGTCCACCAGCGAACGAACGCTCGTCCACCAGAGAAGGAATGCTCGTCGACCTCTTACTGCTGGACGACCGTTCGTTCTACACTGGACGACCGTTCGTTCGGTGGTCGACGAGCGTTCGTTCGCTGATGGACGAGCGTTCGTTCGCTGATGGACGAAAGTTATCCTATTTTTCCATTGCAACAACTTTGTGACATCATTGAAAATGAACCTATGAAGGTTGAATATGATGCTAATGTATTTGGGAGAGGCTCTAAGGTCCCAATATACCTGCATAGCAAGATGTCAGGGAGCTTGCGTCGGGAAAAGAAGAGTTGAATATTACATTAATTCAGCTATGGATGATGTAAGTCTATGAGCAATTATTTATATAAAATTGATTTATATATCAATTATTTTTTATTTCAGGTATATGTTTGGTGTAAGTAACAACTTGGGGTACAATGGTGTCTACGGGTTCATTGATCCCCAACTCACTCATAAAGCAAATAATTTTGATGACATCACAACATAACTCATCATCATCTTTACAAGGGGGAAGGACATATATTTTATTCCTTATATATCTAGGTAAGTGAATTTTGTTAACTTCAAAGTTCCATATGTGATTTTAATATATAACAATTAAGTTATTATCAATTTCAGACACCATTGGCAGCTACTTATTGTTTTCGTACCAGAGAGCTATGTTGTGTGGTTCTTCTCATTCCACAAGTCTGCTCCGAAACATCTCAGACAAGCAAATGATTGTTAGGAACCTCAATGTTTGGACTTTCTTTATTATATAAATGAATGATAAAGCCTTTCTTTAATAGTTCTATTGCAACACGTATGATGTTGGTTGGGAGATCAACTACTAATGGTAGATAGCTTGCATGGGTTGCTCTCAAGGTTTGACATATGCTAAAGTCATACTTTCTTATAGTTGTTTTGTTTTAATGATTTTCACTGACTATTTACAACTGTGATGATATATTAGTGTATCAAACAAAGTGGATCATATGAGTGAGGATACTACGTAATGTATTGGATGACCCACATTATTCTTGCCCATATCACAACCGATGCCACAGGGTGCACGAGAATTTTAAAAAAATAGTGTTTTGGCAGCGGTTCAAGATAGAACCGCTGCCATAGGTCCACATTATTACCTTGATTGAACCGAGGTAATAACCCCTCCTCCTCTTTTTTTTTCTTCCTTACTACTTTTGTTGCTGAAGAGTCGAGGCGGTACCCTATAAGATATTACCTTGGTTGGAACCGAGGCCAAATTTTTCCCACCTTTTTACTTCGCTAGTATATGTCTCGGTTCGACAACCGAAGCGTATTATCAAAAACAATTGTTGTCTTTTTCCTTCGCTGCACTAGTGAGAAGAAGCTTGGTGGAGAATGTCCATTTTTATTTACTATGTAGAGGTATGTGAATCGAACCTGATTTTCGTTTCAAAAATGTATTTATATCTTAACTATGTTGTTCTCCATTTGCATCAAATATGAAATTGTTCTTTGTAGGGTTTATGAAGTGTTGAAAATCCCCAATTTTCAAACCTAGGGTTCTGATTCACCTAATGGATTGTTGGACACAACAAGTTCTGGATGCAATGATATCTCCTCCAAAGAAGCTTAGTTGATAGTGTATGTTTACGGAAGTAGTGACTTTTTCATAGCCTAATGTGCCTTTGGCAAGTGGTTTCTATTATAGGATACTTAAATATTGATACGACCTCTATTACCTATTGTATTATTCTCAAAAGAAAATTAGTACATAATTTCATATTGTACAAGTGTTTCAAGACTTGCTACACAATAGAGCTTAATGAAGAAGGAGAAGAACAAAAGTCCTTCATATGCTATGCGCATATCTATGCAAATTAACAAAGTTGTTTGGAGCATGATCGTTGATGGTAAACCCTTTGCTCAAGTCGAGATCAATGACATGGTAAGAATTTTTCTGCTATCTGTGTTTAAAGTAATAATCGATTATCTTAAGTCAGCGTAAAAAAAATAAAAAAAAAACTTTTTTTAAATTTTTTTTAGAGTCTGTTTTTAAAAGGGGATTATTACATTTAGGGGAAGATATATCAGTTTGTTAGATATCTTGTTTTTATCTCTATTATGGATTAATTAATACTGTTTGTACTTCTTAGTTAAAGTTGAAATTCTGTTTTTCTTCTATTCCATGAGGTATTATGTTCTTTCATATGAAATTTCAATTTTATTTCTGTTTTGAAATGCATCAATTCTTTTGTTGAGGGGGAGAAAAATTTGAGGGGGAGTTTTACTTTTTGCTTATGATCAAAAAGGGGGAGGAGACTTCTAATTTAAGTAGTGCAGTTATTATTAACATGTTTGTATGTTTGTAAGTATGAAATCTGTGCAGGAAAATTAGAAATGCTTTTTTTTAACAAGATATTTTTTATCATCATCAAAAAGGGGGAGATTGTTACCAATAAGGAGCATTGGTATCTTGAAGCTATTGTGAAGTTTTGATGATGATAAAAGCTGAAGAATTGAAGACTCTAAATGCACTATAATAGATGTATTAATGCATTCTCTACAAAGTCAATGGAGCAAATTTGAGCATTAAAGTACAAAATTTTAGAATCTATCTAATATATTTGAAGACAAACTCAGTGTTGATATTATCACACGCTGAGGCAGCAAAGTTCATAGTTCATGAGAAACATATTTTCAAGGGATTCAATGAGCCTTGGAAGGATAAATAATCGATTATGTGCGAGGCAAATTGTCAAAATCCAAATTTTTGAGGACGAGATAATCGATTGTTACCCTTGGTAATCGATTATTTACGTTAATTTCCGAAAAACACAAATTTGGGCCAAATTTTCAACTTAAGACACATCTAACATTCATAAATTATTTCAAAGCTCTTAAAAAATACCAGGATACCATAGAGTCTTCTTGAAAGACTTCTTTTCTTCACCCTTTATGAGGTTTGGACAATCCACATTAACGTGCTCTTTTTCTCCGCAACCATAACACCTGTAATTTGAAGAAGATCTTTGTTTCCTCTTCTAATCTTTTTTAAATTTTTCTTTACCTTTAGATTTCATGAACTTGAAGAAATTTCTAATCATGTGACTCATATTTTCATCATCTGAGTCTTCATCTTCTGATTCCTCATCCTTTTCAGAACTCTTACCTTTTGAATTTGCAATTTTGAAGGCCAACGTTTTCTTCTTTCTTGGGCTTCCTCAACACTCGGTCTATTCAACTCGAGCTTGTGCTCTCTCAACTTTCCAAAAAGTAGAGCCACAAACATGGACGTCATGTCTTGAGACTCAGTTATCGTAGTAACCTTTGGCTGCCACGTCCTGTTCAAAGATTTCAGAATTTTAACATTTAATTTGTCAGTGTCAAATTTCTTACCTAAACCAAAAAGATGGTTTACGATATGTGTGAAGTGTTTTTGCATATCAACGATGGTTTCACCCTGTTGCATTCTAAACATCTCATATATATGTTGTAAGGGTGTGGTGATAAACATATGCAGAATAATTGGTTTTATTGAAGTATAATATGTAAATAATTGGTTTTGAATTATTCAAGTGATGTATTGCATGTGTTTAAGTATATTTACAAGGGTATGTGATACTTCACTACATGAATGATGTGTTAAGTATGTGTTCATGTGTTTTAGGGTTGATGTACGTGTGTTTGAATGCTTTAATCATGTCCATGATGTGTTTTGTTTCAATAATAATCGATTATCATTAGTGATAATTGATTATCTGCATGTCGATGTTGAGTTTGGTTTCGGGAATAATCGATTATCTGGGATGATAATCGATTATCCCTTCCTACATGATGTTTTTGGGTAATTTTCATTAAGATAATCGATTATCTTAAGTGATAATCGATTATCACAGTGCATTTTTGTGAAAAATGGCAATTTTGATGAAGAATGGACGTGGACCAAGCCTGAGAAGCTGTGGAACGTGATGATAACCCGTGAATGAGAGTAATGGTTATGTTTAGGGTCAGTTTTGACTTGTGAATTGGATTGAAGCATGAGTGAGTGTTAGGATGAACCTGAGTATATGATTGATGAGCATGAGAGTGAAGAATAAGTGTACTAGTTGTCCCTCATAAATCCTGGTGTTATCTACGGATAGGTGCTTCCTTTCGCCTTGTGTTCATTGGAAGGGTTGTTCGGGTATTGAGCCTTCCTTGTGTGGGGGTGAAGGTGTCTTCCTTATCCATGTGTGGCATGATTACATGTTCTTTAGCTGAATTGCGGGACTACTCGAATGTATCTGTGTGGGGAATCTATAGATGAGACTGTAGGAGCGGCTACAGTCGGTGAGTCAGGGTATAAGAGATGTATCTATGATGGTGATCATGGTGGTTGAGATGCTTCTGGTAATGCTATGTGATAGTGGTGTTACTATAATAGTATAATAAGTAATTAGCTATGTGCTAATGAGTGGATAGACCAAGGGTCTAGGTGTGAGATGTTAGTGATGACATCAAGGGTTAGAGATTGAGGATTGGGGATCGAGGATATAGTAATTCGTTTTGATTGAATTGTTATGTTAGAGGATTATGAATACTATTATTATTACTATTATGTATGGGGTGTTTGATTTTTGCTAATTTAAACAAGTATGTTTATATCATGTTATTATGATTGTTTTATCGGTAGTTTACCGCATATGAGTTTGTGTTGTGTGTTTATGAATGAAATTATCGGCGATAATCGTATAATGCATTATACGTAAGCAGATGATTTTGCAGATGGTGTTGAGGAATGATATATTCGAGAGATGACAGGGGACAGACTTGGAGTTTTTATTCAAAGTTATTGCATTTAAATCTTTGGACAATGTAATTGAAGTTGTTTTATTTCCTTCGTTATCTCTATTGGACAATTTTTTTTAGAACTATTATGTTTTTGAATAAATTATGTCGTTAAATGTTGAGATTTTTGAAAATACATTTATGCGCTAAGTTAAATTTTAAAACTTTACTAGTTTTTTAGTAACCCGTAACACCCTCGAAATTAGGGCGTTATAGAGAGGGTGGTATATGATTGTCAAAATATTAATCTTGTACTAGATAGGTGGAGTAGAATGAAAAAAGAAGAAGAAGAAAATGGTGAAGAGATAAGCAATGTTGGTGAAAGGTCATTTATCATTAATGAAGAAGTTGGAGACCTTGACATAAATGAAGAATACAATACTAATGAATTGTGTTCGGATGTAGATAGTGATGATGGTGTGACTTTGAATAGGGAGAAGTTTCCAAAGTATAGAGCGGATGATATGAACAAGACCTTCAAATTTAAATTCAAGATGGAGTTTTGTTCATTGAAAGATTTTAAAAATGCATTAATGGAGCATAACTTTTTAAATGGAAAAGAAGTTCAATTTGTCTAGAATGATCAGAAGAGAGTTAGGACTGTGTGTAAAAATAAATGTGGTTTTTTAATTATGGCTAACAAGGTAGGAGACAGTCATACGTTTAGGGTGAAGACTCTGGTTGGGCGTCACAAAAGTGGAAAGGTTTTTGAAAACAAAAGTGCAAGTGTACAGTGGATTGCACAAGTATTGGTGGACAAATTTATAAATGTGGGTAAGATGACAATGAACCAAATCATTGATGAAATTAAGAAGTGATACAGTATTGGAATAACTCCCTAGAAAGTTGGAAAAGCAAAGCAACTTGCAAAGGATTCTTTAGTGGGAGATGGAGAACAGCGATATGGTCGTCTATATGATTATGTGGCTGAATTGTTAAGAGTTAAGGTTGAAACCTTTAAGATTAAGGTCAATCAACCCTAACCCACTTTGCCACTAACGTTTAGGTCATTTTACATATGTTTAGAAGGTTGTAAAGAGGGCTTCTTAGGTAGTTGCAAGCCCTTCATTTGGGTAGATGGTTGTCATTTGAAGACAACATATGGTGGTCAATTGTTAGTGGCAGTGGGCAGGGCCCTACAGACCAATATTTTGCACTAGCTTTTGCTGTGGTTGAAAATGAATGCAAAGACACCTAAAGGTGGTTTTTGAGACTACTATTGGTTGATATTGGGGACATAGATTGTCAGTGTTGGGTATTTATTTTGGATCCATAAAAGGTTAATTTTCAAGTTTTATTACCTAATTGAATTTCATATAATTTTGATTATTTAAAAAAAGGTTAATCTTCTTTGTAGGGATTAATAATAGTGTTTGACGAGATTTTGAATGGAGTAGAGCACAAGTTCTGTTTAAGGCATTTGTACAACAATTACAAGAATAAATTTGGTGGATGAGTTATCATTGAGACCTTATGATGGGGCTGCGAAGGCAACATTTTAGGACTGGGAAAAAAAATGGGTGAGTTGAAGAATAGTAATAATGATGCTTATAATTGGTTACTTGCAATTCCAACAAAAGTCTTGGTGTAAACATACATTCAGTAGTTATCTTGGATGTAATGTCTTGATAAATAATTTGTTTGAGTAATTTAATAGTAAAATTTTACTGACAAGAGACAAACCTATCATTACTATGATGGAATGGATTACGTCATACATTATGAGTAGGTTTGCAACACTAAGAGAAAAAGTAAAGACATATCTGGGAAGTGTTATGCCTAAACCAAGAAAAAGACTTGATAGGGAAGTTGAAAAGAGTAGGAATTGGATCCCAATGTGGGCAGCGGATGTAAAGTTTGAGGTCACTCATGGGTTTACAGTTGACAAGTTTGTAGTTGACCTAAGTAACCATACATCTAGTTGTCACTTTTGGGATTTGGTGGGAATACCTTGCAGACATGTTATGGTTGCAATTCCTTAAAAATTAGAGAACCCTGAAGATTATGTTCATCCATATTACAAGTAACATGCTTATGAAAGTTGTTATGGGCATCAAATTATTTCTATTGTTGAGATTGTTGATAGGAAGAGCACTGGTTTAGCTGAAACTACAATCTCAAAGTTTCTGGTTTTTGATGATGACAACATAATTAATAACACATGTGATGTTTATGTGTTACATGTTCTATTGCTTACATGCTACATGTTTTAATCAATGTATAAATCTGTTTAAAGCATGAAGAACATGATTGTGTTGTTACATTGCATTTTACTGTGCTATATAATTGATTTTATTGGTGAATGCATGTCTGAAGTTTTATAGAATGAAAACCACAAGTACTTATATTGAACTTTTTATTGTGTGGCAAAACAACAGTTTTAAGTCGACTTCATTATAGGGTGAATCGATTAAAACTCATTGCTTTGCACAATCTTATTAAAAGTGTGCTGTGAAGTTTTTCAAAGAAGAAGTTTTTCAAAACTATGTTTAACTGTATTACATAGTCGATTATATGCAACTTGCATTCGACTAAGTTTGTTACAGTTTTGAAATTTTGTTAATGCTTGTGTTAAATGTTACAACGACTATATTTTTATATATGTTGACCAAATATTTATTATAGATCGATTGCATTAATTGCACGTTCAATTAACTGCATTAATTGTTGCTAACTGCTTTGACTGAATTGTTACATTTGACTGCATTAGTAGCTAAGTCGATTAAAATGCGTCTGAATTGTGAAAATCTATAAATTGACGCAAACTTGATCTTTGTAAGAACTTTTGTGATTCTAACAGTTTTGTGATATTTTGCAGAAAGTGCATACAGAGAAAGGGAAAAGCTCCAAGAAACAAGAAGTGACCGTGGTGTTCATCTACTTGTGGATTCTTAAAGAGCAAGTTAACTGCATTTACAAAGGTTGATCATATCTGCACATTTGGGTCTTACTGAAAGATTAGAGGCCTCAATCTTGTAAAGATTGGTTTGTTGTTTCCCTTATACGATTACAGGAAGAAGAGCATGTTGCGTTCTTGATTTTGAGGGTGGCTCAAAGGGTTGAACTGCAGGAGAGGGGATTCTTGCTGCTAGTCTGTTTTGTATATGCCTATATTTTTATTAGAGGGTTAGAGAGGTGTTTTATATTTTTGACGTGAGGTCGCTATAAAAACCTTGTTGTAGAAACCTTGATCATTATAGTGCATTGGCTTCCGTTGGTTGGAAGGACATTGGATGTAGGCTTCGTTGAACCAGTATAAAAACCAAGTGTTTGATCTTTCTATCCCTGCACTTTTATTTAGTCGACTGCATACTGCATTAAATTGATTACATTTCTGCTGCATAAACAAATCTTTTTCCTTGCGTTTTAAGAAAGCTTTTAAAGGCATCCACTTTGCGAAAAAGATTTAAAGAAAACTTTGACCCCCCTCTTGGTGTGAGAAATCAAGCCATTCTATTTTCAACATCTATCAATGGACAACAACTATGGCCTAAGAGTAACTATGCAGTACTACTTGCACCCGTTTATAAAACACCACCTGAGAGGCCTAAAAATCTAAGAAGAAGGGAAGCCGGTGAATATGTTAGTAGTACAAAGTTGTCAAAGAAAAATATTGTTATGAAGTGTAGCAGCTGTAATCAATATGGACATAATGTTAGAAGTGTAGAAAGGGAAAGAAAACTAGAAAGGTACAACTTAGTATTATGTTATTTTCAACTTCTGTTATTTACACAATGTTGAATTTAATTACCTTACTCCATTGACATACCACAACTGCAAGTGTGAGTGGAGGGAGATCTGCATCAACAACAGAAGCTGGAAGAAGATCCACTACTGCACCAAGTAACGAAGGGGGTATAATAGCAACAAGAACAACCACAAGAAGCATGGCTGCACAAGTTTTAGGGTCTCAAGCTAGTAGAAACACAACTTTTGGACAAGCCATATGATGTACTTCACGTTTTTTGTAGTTAATGTGACCCACTTAGGGAACAACTTAGCAATGGGTACAATTATTGTGGACCTCTTTTTTGTTATGTAGTACCACATATATGGTTCAGTAAAGTGTATTTAATTGAATTTTATAGAGACCACTTGAGCGATGTAGCTGTATTTATTCTTTTTAATGTTAAGGGACCACTTATTTTATCTCTCAACCCTTACTTTATCTCTCAACCTAAGTGCTGCTTTGAGCTTTATTTATTTCTATAGGCCTAGTTATAATTCATTCACAACTGAGCATCTCTTCTGATACTCTTTTGTCATTATTTTTATTTCTCACCTCACTTTTAAATTATTGCTAACATATTGGATTGTTGTCTGTCTAAAATTCAGTTTCGTTCGGTCAATTTTATTACATTTTGATTGTCATGGTGTTATCAATACTATTTTATGCATCACTTCTTGTACAAGTCTAAGCACATTGGTACTGATGCAAGTTGAATAATCATACTTGGTTGTAGATCAAAGTTGAGTTCAATTTTTTTGGTCATGCTGGAGTCATTTTATTGTTGTCTGGCTATTTAAATCCTATAAACTCAAAAGTCTGAAGTACTTGAAAAAAAGTAGAAGGAAGGGTTCAATAGTGTTAATGGAAAACTTTTCGCAACCCTTGATATAACGTGTTATCAAGCTGGAGATTTTTCTTTTAAATGCTTAGAAGCTCGACTTGATAAATATTGGAAAATGAGTTGTTTTTGTCGTGTTATTCAGAATATATAACAACATTTTTTAATCGTTTAGCTTGGAAGATTCTTGTATTTGTAAATAAAATACAATTGTAGGTTTTTTTAACATGATCGTTTAGATAAGAGAAGAGATAATTGAACAAGTATTTTAATACTGGTTCACTCCAACGAACCTACGTTCAGTCTCCTTGAGGGTTCCATTATAAGCTTCACAAAATTACAATTGAGTATTCTCATCACTCCTGGTTTGAGTATTCGCACCACTCCTAGTACTAGACTACCACACCTATATTTCCCTTGAGTATTTGCACCACTCCTGGTACCAGACTACTACACCTAAATAACCTTTGAGTATTTGCACCACTCTTGGAACTAGACTACCACTCGTGGTACTAGACTACCGTGCCTATATTTCTTTTGAGTTTTTGCACCACTCCTATTACTAGACTATCGCGCCTAGATTCCTCAACTGAAACTGAGTTCAGTTGTAAATGTTTTGATTCTCTTCAAAATTGCAATCAATAATTGCTTACAAGTCGTTCAGACTATTACTCTCATAGAGAGGATGTAAATACAATACAAAGAAATCTAAACACGCATGTGTTTCTCTCTTCTCTCTTACAACAATAAGTAATATTTATTTTTCTGTTTGCTCTTTTCTTCTCTTCTCTTTTTCTCTTTTCCAACTCAAATGTATTCTTTTTCTTTTCTTCTCTCTTGAGTGCTTCTTAGGATCGATATTTTGTTATAAGCTTTTTCACTTGACTATCCTCTTAAGTTATCCTCTTGATTTTTCTTTTGAAAGCTCTTCTATTTAAAGGCTTCATGGATATATGTTCGTTAGACTGGAGCTTTTAGCCTTGATAATCGTGTTTTCTCTTTCTTCGTACACAAGTTGTTAGGTAAGTGAACTTGTTAGAGCAGACATGTTTTTTTAGTACTTTGCTTGAAGTAGGTTGTACGGTTTTTTAGGCATGGCTTCAAGTGAAGAAATTTATGTAGAATATCTCCTTTGTCTCTAACGTCTACATTTGATATTTGATTTGTATCTCTATGGCTGCATGTAGATTAGGTTATCTGCAAAGAGTAGAGTAAACTATGCATGCAACAAATACGTCTTTTCTTATCCATTAATGTCATTTAATGTTTGCTCAGAACAACAAAGTGCCTTTTGATTTTCTACCATTAGGTAGCTGATAACGGTTGAAAAATTGTTATTTTTATACTTAATTTTGACCTTAAAAACAACCTTTATGACTTAGAAACTAGCTTGAAATTATGCTTTTGCTTAAGTTTTGGAAATAAGAGAGTTGGATGGGTTTTATGCTTGATTTTCCTTGTTTTGATAGGAATTAAGATGAATTGCATGAAAGATGTTAAAGTAGCAAGGAGTTGGACTCAAGAAAGGAAGGAAAAGTTCACAAAAGAAGAACCGTTGCCACTGCTCAACGCCATTTGCACCGCTGAGCGCCAATCTGGCTGATGAGTACACCGTCTCATGCTTAGGCACTACAGCTGAGGGCCAATTCAAGTATCGCACCTACTGCTGAGCGGTATTCTTACCGCTGAGCACCAGACTGTGCTGTTGAATACACTGTTTCGCGCCTGAGCGACAACGTTGAAGGTCATTCTAAGTACCACACTTACCGCTGATTGCAAAAACTGTCGCTGAGCGCTGTTTAATTGGGCTTGGGCCAAATTTCTGTATATTTAATAAACTATATAAGGGTTTAATTGACCTAGGGTTGAGATCTTTGGACAAAATGAGGCGAAATTACACTCCTTCCACCCCTCGGAGGCGGATTTTGGATGCGGAAGCTCCGATCTTCAACTTTTAGGGTTCTACCTTTCATCTTTTCATTATTTTCATCTAGTTTCACCATGTCTATGGTGAACTAAACCTCTATTATTGTTGGGGAAACGATGTAATCCTTTGAAACTCTCATGTACTGAATTGATTCTTGATTATTTATGCTTTATTTCATTAATTGTTAGAGTTTTTCCTCTAAACTCTATGCATGCTTTGTTTAAGTCATTCAATTGCATGATCATTGATGTTATCGATATGGACACATATAGGTAAATCTAGAACTGGGGAAATTCTCCCGGAAGCAATATTACCTAGACATATGAATAGGAGGATCGATTGCCTTTAAGCTTTTGTGCGATTGTAATGCATGATTAATTTCTAGGGAGACAAGACAATGTAAACTAGTGATTAGGATTAACATCTAGAGAATTATTTCCTTCTCCGGAGACACTTCTACAACCCTCACCACAAAGATTTAACCAGAGTACTGAAGAGATGGCTGGAGAAAATAATGGTAGACGTACTCTAGCGGATTACACCACTGTTGTTGGCTCTCATCACTTTAACAGCATTGTTAGGCCGAGGGTCAATGCGGCAAATATGGAGGTGAAACTGGCGTTGATACAATTGGTGAAGAGCAACCAATTTAATGGACTGTCACATGAAAGTCCATATGAGCATCTAACCACATTCAACGAGATTTGCAACACTGTAAAGATCAATGGTGTGTCGGTTGATGCTATAAAGCTTAGCTTGTTTCCTTTCTCATTGGGAGGCAATGCAAAGCTATGGTTGAATTCTTTCCCGGAGGATAGCTTTATTGAATGGGAAGCCGTGGTTTCAAAGTTTCTAAACAAGTACTTCCCACAATAAAAAATCAACAAAGGGAAGCAAGAAATTTCTTCTTTTAGACAAGGCATGGAGGAGACACTAGGTCAAGCATGGGATAGATACAAGAGCTTGTTGAGAAAGACGCCCACTCATGGCTTTGATGAAGCAACAATAGTCATCATTTTCCTTGGAGGTCTTGGTTCACAAACAAAATTGATGCTAGATGCCTCAGCTGGAGATAATATCAAATGCAAGGCTCTAGAGGAAGCTTTTGAATTGATAAACAACATGGCTACTAATGACAACAAGATGCATAGTGAAAGAGGAGCTTCAACTCAATAGAAGAGAGTCCTACAATTGCAATCTCAAGATGTCTTTCTTGCACAGAATAAAATCATAACTCAATAGTTGGAGAATTTGACAAAGACACTCGCTCAGTTGCTAAAGGAGCTGAAGAACGTTTCACAGGTTCAACAACATCTCTATGAATTGTGTGGTGGTGACCATAACAATGGTCAATGTGCTTTTCCATTGGAGGCCCTTGAAGATGTCAATTTTATGGGCAATCAATTTCAAAATAAATTTCAATACCACCAAGGGAACTTCAATCAAGGGTGGAAACCTCACCCAAGCATGGGTCAAGGTCAGAATGGACAAGCTGGACAAGCAGAACAAGTTAATAGACCACAACAGCAACCATCATTATGGGAACAAGTATCTGCATTAAATGAGAGATCAACAAAGCTAGAAGAAACTCTTCAACAATTTATATATGTGACTATCTCCAACCATAAAAGCACTGAAGCTGCAATTAGAAATTTGGAGATACAGGTTGGCCAAATAGCTAAGAAGTTGGAGGATATGCCTGACAGAAGTTTTGGGGCTAATACTGAGGTTAAACCTAAGGAAGAGTGTAAAGTTATTGTTTGTACATGTGATGAGAGGATGGACGAAAAGAAAAAGAAAGTTGAGTTGAAAAAAAGGGACGAAAAAGAAGAGAGAAAAGGTGAGGAAGAGAGAAAAGAGAAAGAAAAGAAGAGGGGAGAGAAAAATTGTGAGAAAAGTGAAAGAGTTCTTCCTTACACTAAGGGGAGTGAAAAATTTGATATAGAGAGGCAACATAAGCGTTTTAAAGAGATCTTCAAGCAATTGGAGATTAAAATACCTTTGACTGAGGCGCTACAACAAATTCCTGCTTGTGCAAAGCACATGAAGCAAATCCTCGTAAAGAAGAGATATCTAGAGGAGGAAACTAGTGATGAATAGGGAGATTGCAGAGCTATTTTGGAGAAACCACTTCCTCCAAAAGTGGAAGATCCAGGAAGTTTTACTACTCCTTACGTCATTGGGAAGGAGAATATAAGGAAGGCCTTAATTGATTTAGGGTCAAGCATTAATTTGATGCCCATATCTATGCTCGAAAGGATTGGTGATCTTGAAGTCAAGCCAACCAAGGTGACTTTGCTCATGGTGGATGGATCTTCCAAGAAACCCTATGGTGTAGTGGAAGATGTTTTGGTTTGTATAGAGAAACATAAATTCCTAGTGGAATTTGTGGTGATGGAGATGGAGGAAGATGATAATATTCCAATTATTCTTGGAAGGCCATTTATGAAAACGATAAAAGTAATCATCAATGTGGATGATGGGATGATAGTGCTTCAAGACCGAGAAGAAAAGGTGATTTTTAATGTCTTCAAAGTTGAGCAGCAGATTCAAGAGAAGGAGACTAATCATAAAGCTGCATGTAAGGATGCACCCGTGACTAGCCCTAAAGCTACAAAGCCGATCATCAAAGGTAAAAATTGTTTCTTGTCATAGGTTAGGGAAAAAGAAAAGGATGGCAAAGGAAGGATGGTTCATGATGACTTGATGGATGCACAATTCAAACTTGGCATACCGGTAAGATTCAAGAACAAGTTGTGGGTTGTGAAAGATTTCAAAGAGAATGGAGTGATAGAAATTGAAACTCCATATTCAAGAAGAGTCAAGAAGGTGGACTGGAAGCAGTTGATGAATTGGTGTGATGAAAGCAAGAGAAACATCAACACTAAAGATGGAACTTGAGCTTTATTGGATCAAGCTAATGACGTTAAAAGAGTGCTTACTGGGAGGCACCCTAGTGATTTGAGAACATTAATTTCTTTGAATTTATTTATTTTGGTGATGTACTTTGAAACTTTGGACATTGTTTTATTTGGATTTAGCATCTACTGATGGATGTTAGGTTATTGAGTATTTACTAAGGATACTTAGAAGGTACACCTACTGAAGAGTGATGGTAAGATGCACCTACTGATGGGTGTTGGAAGATTTTGGGTCAGGCTCGTGACGTTAAACAAGCGTTACCTGGGAGGAAACCCAGTTGATTGAATTTATCTTTGTTTGTTTGTTTTGGTTTTGTTCTAGTTGCATTATACAAATTGGTTGTTCATGTTTGAGTGATGTGAGACATTAAATGCATTGATTAAGTGAGAGTTGAAGTTGAGAGGAATGAGGGATTGTCGCTTAGGGCAAGCTAGGAAGAAAGAGAATGGGTACCGCAAACGCCGCTCAACGGTAACTACCGCTGAGTGCGAACGCGACAAATTTGTCTTTTTGGGTTTTAAAAAAATTGGGCTTAGCGGGGTTTGGCCCATTCGTTTTTTTTTCTAACCCTAGGGTGCGTCTAGGCCGCCACTTTCAGATCCCATTCTTCCCAAACACTCGTAAGCACTCTCCAAAGAGTTTTATCCACTTTTCCCTTCACAAAACCTCTCTTTCAACCATTTTTGCATCAAGTTTCCATCCAAGTTTGGGATTTTGTGAGAGCATTGTTGTTAGGAGCTGATTTTTTCACATTCATAGAGCATTCTTCACACATTTAGCATCTCCACCCAAGTAAGTACATGCATTTTACATTCTAGGGTTTTTGAAAGCATGAATTGGTATGAATATGGTTGTCTAAGCATGATTGTTGAGGGATTTTGATGTTTATCCATGATTAGATGAATTAGTCATTGTTTAGGAATTATTAAATTGTTTGAATTGGGACTGTAATCAGGAAAAATGTGTGTGGGTGGAGATTAGAAGAAATTTTGGGCAATTTTGGTCAAATGTGCAGAATCGCCGCTCAGCGGAAATTACCCTTGAGCGCAATTCTTGCAGAATGGTATTTTTAGGTTTTTGGCTAGCTGTTCTCTGCATAGGTGGCGTCGAGGGGTTTTGTTTTGCCCTCAGCGGTGATAAAGAGAGTTTTAGGGAGTTGTTTGTGGTTACTAATGCTTAACAATGTGTCTTGTGGTTTTGTGAATTGTGTTTGATGTAGGGATGGCTTCCTCATCTGGAAAAAGAATCAAGACTGTGGGAAATAAATGGAAGGAACCTGGGCACCCCTATTCCAACAAGTTTCTCTCCCGTAGACATGAGCAACACTTCCTCATTGTCCAAGATAGAAAGCTCTTGATGGAGCGGAAGGTAGGTTGGATACCGGACTTGGCTCCACAATTTGGAAGGAACTAGAGAGTAGAAAGTGGGAGAGGATAGCCACATACCCTGCACCAGCTAGCATAGTAGTGGTCAAGGAGTTCTACACCAATGCAAGACCACTGGGTGACTCTCACACTGAGAATTATATGAGCTATGTTAGAGGAAAGATAATTCGATATGATCCTGATTCCATTAACAGGTTTTTGCATGTTTAGTGGACTGGTGAGCAGTGTCAGTTTGCTCTAAACATGGAAGAAGGAGTAGATTTTGGTGATGTGGAGAGTGTGGTTTGTGTGCCTAGAGGGTACTTTCAGAGAAATAGGAATGGAGCAGTAGTGCATATCAGGAGAGCTCATCTGACTCCGTTGGCAAAATACTGGATGGCATTTTCTCATGCCAACATCCAGCCTTGTTCGCATGTCTTTGATATTACTGTTAGCAGGGTAGTTTTTATATATTGTGTGCTTAGAGGGTTGAGCGTTAATATTGGTCAGATGATAGCAAGTGAAATTCAGGTTTGTGCCAGAACTGTGAACAACAAGGCACCCTTGGGGCATCCATCTCTGATCACACACCTATGTGAGTTAGCTGGGGTTAATACTTGTTCACCATCATTGGAACGGCCTAGGAAGGCGATTGATGAGGCCTATTTTAGACAGTATTGTGGGGGAGATGAGGCAGCTCAGCCATTACCACCACGCCATCCTCGTAGAAGGAGAGGACCACCACATGCACATGCACCACCTCATGATGCAGAGCCGTTTCAGATAAGAGATATGTATATGTCTCTTATAGATGCTAGGATGCAGTCTCTTCAAAGAAGGCAGGTCGCCACGATAGAGATGATCATCGGGATGTATGATACACCCTCGGGACATCGGTGGACTATGGATGAATTTAATAATGTGGTGGCATGGCCAGAGGAGCAAGCACAGGGTAGTGGAGTTGGAGCAACTGAAGCTCCAGCTATGGAGGAAGATGATGAGGATGATGATGATTTTGAAGATGCCGAAGAAGGAGAGGAGGAAGATTCTGATGATAACATGGGTTGATGAGGAGCTGAGATAACATTTACTAATGGATGCTATCAACACTAGAGTAGGACTTTTCTTATCTTTTGTTTTGTATTATTGAACTTATTTGCTTCTGTTCTTAGAAGAGGTTATGATGTACTCGGTTTGAAACTTTATCTGTTATGATGGTTTGCTATTGACTTATGCATGATGAGTATTACTTGATGATGCTTGGATATTGATTGATGTTGAGATTGTGCACTATATGTTGATATACAGGTGGTTGTTCACTAAGCTATATGAACAGATGCATGATGTTGTGATTGTGATTGTGATGCTAAGCAGGATATGTATCTTGAATATGTGGAATGTTGAATTAACCTATGTGAGGTTTTGAACTCCAGAGTTTTTGTGAATGATGGCTATTACTTTGAAAGCATGAATGACTTTGCTCAGGTTTCTATGATTGAATCACTTGCTTGTATGTGTCATATCATCAAGGCCATTAGTTGTTTATTTTGTCCTTTTTAGCCAAATGCATGATTTTAGCCCAATAAAAGAGAGCAACATGTGTTCTATCCTTTGAACCTTTAGCTTTAAACATGATGTGAAAGCCCTTTTTGAAAATCTTTACCTTGAGTTAAGTTGAGAATATTTGTGGTATTGATAAAGGTTCAAGTTTGGGGTTGTTGGGAAGTTTTGAAAGTTGAGTAAATGAAAAGCAAAAGAAAAAGGAAAGAAAAAGAAAGAAAAAAGAAAAGCTCAATGCAAAGGAAAAGTTGGGAATAAGTAAGAAGGCTTGTGTTTAAATGATGACTCTCTTAACTCAAGGGTTTTGTGATCCAGAAAAACCAATGTTCTTCTTAACCCAGTCACATTATAAGCCATAGAAAAGTCCTTGTGATGATACTTGCTTGTGAGTGTGTTTGATTATGGTTAAATGAAAGGCAACGTTGATCCATGTGACATTGTAATAGTAGAGTGAATGAGTGACCTCTATATACACTTATGTGATTGAGTGAAACACTTTATCTAAAGAGGAATGATTCTATTAGCACTTGATTACATCTATGCTTAGTTAATTAATCATTCATGAGAATAGCATCTGTTGGAGACATGAGATTATGTGAACACCATGATGAGTAGTTGTGAATCAAGGCATGTGTGCATCTTGAGCAATGGAGAATCTTCAGTTCCAAAAAGAGAACATGGAGTTTCAACAGGAAACAAGAGTTGTCATTCATAGTTTGAGCAATTAGATGGGGCAGATGGTCACTCAGCTGAATCAGGAACAGTCTCAAGATTTAGAGGAATCATCATTTCAGATTGTTCAGATTTTTGATGATGTTAGTGTCATCCACATAGGAGATGGGGAACAGAGTCATGAGGTTACTACTGCGCCACCTACTTTCACACCCTCTTATGTCCCCACTCTTGCAACTGAGGAGACTGATGAAGATTTTGAGGACCAAGCAGGTATAAGTAGCAATTTTGAGCGAGGTAGACCATTTTCATCTTCCACTACTTTAGTAATCTTTAGGGAAGTGGAGGTAAACATACCTCAGTTTGATTATGTTGTTGATGATTATGTTGTTCATGATTATGCAGTTGATAGGTATGTTGATGACTGTATTGTTGATGAGCATGCTTTTAATTCTCCCTCTCTACATGATGAGAACCACTTTTTGCTATCACATCTGAATGTTTATTCTCCATGCACTGAACATGAATTTAAGCCTGTTGTTGATATTGCTTCTAAATTTGAACTTGATTCATGTTTTGAGGGTCAGCCTGTTACACTGGAATTGGGTGTTATACCCCTGCATGTCATTTCTTTGGAGTTATATTGCACTAACCATGTTGCAGGAGGTACACATGAATTTGATCAACAAACACACACAGTGGAGAACAAAGGTGTTAACATTCACAAAAGCTTCAACATCAGTAGGCACCGACTAAACCCACTCATCAACAATCCTTCCTTCTTACATCCAGCTGTGGAAGACATTTCCCTACTAGATCAAATCTGGAGGATGAAGCTATTCTTTCTCAAAACTTCCTTACTGGATCCTGTGGTGGAAAACATCTCCCTAATAGTCCAAAATTGGCAACTGCCACCATGACCAGGGGAGTTTTCTTTTCCCTTCTCCCCCTTTCCCCACTTGTATTGCACTTGTCCATGATTTGTTCATTGTTCTAATTTCTGATCTTATTGTTTGTTACACATTGAGGACACTGTGTAGTTTAAGTGTGGTCTATTGGGGGAGATTTTTATTTTTCTTCGTTAATTTTTGTTTTGATTTTGATTTTTCTTTATTATTTTTTGTTTTCTTTGTTAAATTTTTTTCTGTTTTAGGTTGTTTTTGTCGTATCCTGTATATAGTTTTGCATGATTCTCTTCATTTCTGGATTTTTTTTAAGTTTTAGACTCGTCTTTCACTTCACTTGATTGATACTTATGGTTTGAAACTCTTGCTTTTCTTTGCATGGGAAGATGATTATGATGTTTGAGAGGTTGAATTGATTGTGACAAATACCCTATGTGAGATTTGAGCCACTTTATGTTCTTTCTTATGTGATGTATCTCTTGATTGCTTGCACATATGCCTTGGCTTGACTCTTTTTGATAATTCTTGATGGATATGCATGTTTGGAAGTGATAAAGGCAGTTTTGTTCTTGAGCCTCTCTAGCCAAATAAGCCTCCCTTATTTTGATCCTTTGATAACCCGTTTGAGCCTATACTTTTCCCCTGTTCTTTGTTTTCAAGCTCATTAATCACCCTTAAGTGAAAAACCATGATCACCTTAACCCTAGGGAAATTTGGAGCTTTGGAATTGTTTGGGAATAAGTATGGTCTCCTTGGGGATTCTGATGAATTGGCTAGTTGGTTCCTCTTCTTGTTTTGGTTTTGTAAATATGATGTGTATCTTGTCTCTTACAATTGTGTTCTAAAAAGAGAGAAAAGAAAAGAGATAAGATGAGAAAAGAAAAAAAAATATAGAGAAAGATGAGAAAAATAAAAATGGAGTCAAGAAGAGGATTGAATTAGAGGTTTTGGGTGTGATTTAATTGTATTTTCACTTGTTCCCCATTACTCCTCTATTCCTTTTGGTTTATAGCTTCTCATCCATATTATATCCTCCCTTGTCCTTGGCCCCATTTCATCCATAAAAGACCTTTTGATTTGAACATGCATATGTTTTTAGTGCTGATATTAGAGGCTTGCCAAGTCTGTTTATGTTTTCTTTCTTAAGTGCGTTGAGTTGACATTGCTTACCTTAGACACTTGAGAGAAACATGATAGTGCATCTGTGAGGTTTTGTTGCTTTTGGATTCACCACTTGAGCTGATTGATTATGTTACCATGTTTTGGAATTGCTTGGATGACTACCATGAGTATTTGTTTCCTCTGATTATCTCTTTGTTAGATGTTGTATACTCCTTTTCTTTTTCCAAAATCATTGAGGATTGTGAAAAATCTACCTTGTGTCTTTGGTGTCCTTTTCTTGTTGTTTCCTAAAGATTGTGTCACTCTCTGGAGGTATTTAGAATGGTTCCTTGTTTTGCGTCTTGATTTTGCCCAAGACTGCAAAAGACTAAGTGTGGTCTATTTTGATGAGTCACCATTCACTAGTACAGTAAGGGAAAACGATAGCGGTTATTTTTGCCTATAGGCAGCGGTTTCCGAACCGAGGCATAGCAGGCGAGGCAAAAAGTCAACTATTTTTTGCCTATGGTGCGAACCGAGGCATAAAAGGAGAGGATTTGGCCTCGGTTCAACCTTAACCTAAGCAGTAAAGGTTTTTATTTTTTAAAAAAAAAAAATTCGTAGGACTTTATGCCTCGGTTCCTTGTGAACCGAGGAAGTATGTCCCACTCTACTGCCTCGGTTGTAGCTTGAACCGAGGCAGTAGAGTCCTTTTTTTTTCATCTGCAAGCCTTTCTGCTTCGGGTGTGACTATAACCGAGGCTATAATGGGCATTTCTACCTCGGTTATGACCTCAACCGAGGCATATACGCCTGCTTTTTTTTTTTACATGAGGTCTGTTTCTACAACATTCCCAACTACAAAAACAGACCTGCATATATTTTTATAGCCAGAACAGTCCAGAATAATCCAGAAACATATATTTTGAATGAAAATTATATTAAAACATAAATATATTCAATGGAATCATAAATCAACTTCTTAGAAGCTTAAATCAATCCAATGTAATCATAAATCAAGTTGAAGCATAAATCAATGCAATGTACAAAGTTAAACTAATAATAATGTAGAAAAACATAAAACAACTTAGAAACATAAACTTAGAACTTACTATATCCTAATATCTACTACATACTATTATATAAATGAATTACATATTTAGCCAGTGTTTTCCTCACAAGTTGAATTGACTTCTCTGGAATTGGAGCAGTCCTATTAAATCTCTGCATAAAACACAATGATTTCAATTAGTGTATATGAAATCTAAACTATAGAGAAAATAAAATTCAAACCTAAATATTATCGTTTCCCATCCATTGGTCATCATCCAAAACATGATGTAGTAACCACATTCATATGACCCCATTTGTTTATTACACTACAATATATCATCATAATGATAAAATGTTAAGTAACATCATTTGAATGGAACCAAATGTAACAAAGTATGAACTAAAATACCAAACCTTAAGGGCAACCCATGCAAGCTTTTTAGCTGTAGCAGATCTCCCAGATAACATCATATGTGTTGCAAGGGAACTATTAAAAAAAATTGCTTTAGCATACATTTATACAACAAAGAAAGTTGAAACATTGAGGTTCTTACCAATTTACTACATGTCTAAGAGGGCTGGGAGGAGACTTGTGCAATGAACAAAACTAGACAACAGTGTTCTCCGGTATGGAGATCACAAGTAGCTGCCAATGACACCTAAAATTGGTAATAACTTCATTGTCATATACCAAAATTAATAAATGAAACTTTAAAGTTAACAAATTTCACTTACCCATGTATAAAAGGGAGAAAATATATCTCCTTCCCCATTCCAAAGCAGGTGGTGATGTATGTTTCGATATCATCAAATTTATTTCTTTCATGAGTCATAGAGGGGTCAATGAACCCATATACATCGTTGAACCCCTTCTTGTTACTAACATCAAACATATACCTAAAATGAAGAAATAATCTGATATAAGTAACTTGATAAAAAATAATTATATAAAAAAGTTCGCATAAACTTACATCATCCACAGTTGAATGAGTGTAATATTAATTTCTTCTCTTCCCAACGCAAGCTCCCTAACATCTTGATGATGCAAGTACAATGAGATCTGAGCTTCTCTTCCAAATGTAGTAGAATCCCAGTGTACATTCATCGGCGCATCTGAAATGATTTTAACAAGCTCGTCTAACGCACCGAGAGGGTCGTCCTCAGATAAATGAGTCTTCTTCGGTCTAGGACTTCCCTTTTGACCTATCTGCTGTTACATGCAAAAATGGTTATGTTGTAACGTCAATTAGAAGTAAATATTAAAATTGAGAAGTATATAGTACGAGTGTTTATCGAGGGATCAGATAAATCACCAACCAAATGTTTAAGCCAGGCGACAAAGGACTTAAGTGCCTCTTCCACAGTGAAGAACTCATCTGTAGGCACAGGAAGAACGACATCTGGTATGACAACTTCATCCACCGTGACCTTGACCTCATCTTCTGCTAGCTGTACACCATGCACTACAGTGGTTGTCTCATAAGCTGTACCATGAGCCACTAGCATGGTCCCAGTATTAGAGAGAATATATAACTGACACGGACGAGTGTCATCCATGTCGTCCCTTGGGCACCGGCAACTGAGCAACTTCCTTTACCGTTTCTACCTGTCAAATTAAATGTTAGGTTATACAAAATGTAAATTAACAAACCAAAATCATTAAGTTTACCTGTAGGGGGCACAACATGTTCCGCTACAGGAGATGGCGGAGGACGATTGCCATAATCCTCATAACGGTGCTGGAACTGGCGCGCAACCCTTTCAGCAACTTCATCATACAACTCTGCCCGAATCTTCTTTGTGATATCCTGCGTCATCTCTTTTCTTATGTCCTCCTTCATCTTTTCGCATGAATATGGACGCGAGGAAGACCCAAAGAATTGTCGTATGCCTATGCCAGTCCCAGCAGCATGCACTCGTCCTGGGTGCTCAGGTCTTCCAATAGCTGTGGCAAGAATATCCTAACAACCTTCTTGTGTGAATTGACCTTGGGAGCTCTGCTCAACCAAGGAGTCCTGTCACATAACAAAAATTCAAAATCATTTGAAAGATCTATGTAATATATATAACAAAAATAATGTAAAAATATGAGAAATGACATCTTACAATTCTTTCAGATATCTCTCTGGCAGAGTCAGAAGTGTAGGAGCCCGATGGTCTTATACGAGCTAACTTCCACTTCTCGTGCCGAGATGGTGGTGAAGAAGGAGGAGGAGGGTCACCACTCTTAGAAAGTGGAAGTCTACTATCTGACTTCTGCTTCATTATTTTTTCCTCAAGCTTCTTATATCCACCACGAGACAGTAGGTGTGGATTTTTATTCTGAGCACTTATTCGCTGCGCTTTTGACCTTTTTTCCTGCGACAAAATGAAACAATTGTCATAAAAAAGAATTATGAATGATGAATTGAATGATTTTACTACACTTACCTGTCATGCCTCGGATGAACGAAGCTCTACAAATTGACGCCATGTTTCTTCCTCAATTGCTGAATATTTGGAACATGGAGTTTCATTACTTTTTGCTGAATATATCTGGACGTCAATTTTGTCTTAAACCCTTGAAATCTTTCTACAATTGCAGATAAACACCTATTCCTTAAGCTCTCGACATTTGGCATATCAAATGTAATTTGCAATAAAGAAAATAATAACCTTATATCAATACAAAATTATCAATATAATGAATCTAGAATTTGGAGCAATATTGTTTAACTTACCAATAGATCTTACGAGATGAGATTTCGATTAGCCTCAGATAGATAGTCAAAGGATAAAGTAAGTATAGAGATACGATCACGTGCTAGTACTCCAAGGTAAGACCTAAATACATCTACATTTGGGCCAGATGCAACTCCAATGACCACGTCAATAATGACAGGTGTCCTCTCACCTACATTTCTTCTAAGTATAAGCTGTCGTAACCTCGTCGCTCCTCTCGTTCGTCTAGAAGTGGTGGGGACTTCATTGCCTGACGAATGAGGTGACTGAGCCATATATCTGTCGTAATAAATAAGATGAAAGATTAATAAAACACTTGTAAAATAACATATATTATTTAACAAAAGCCATAAATATTTACAAAAACATGAAATTCATACATAATCATATGGATTGGTCATATATATATTCCCTCATTGTGATCTTCTCGTATTGCTTGTATAGCATCAATTAGAGGGTCGTCATCCAAATTTATTGTCGTTTTAAATGGATGGTTGTCAGCAATATGAAGATTACTTAGATTTTCTTCTTTATCTTCAATTTGTGTTTTTCCTTGGAGAGCAACATACCAATGGTCAGACGCAGGATCTTTGACATAAAAAACCTGACTTGCTTGATATGCCATGATGAACGGTTCGTCTCCATAACCAACCTTTCGAAAATCAACAAGTGTCATACCAGATTCATTTATTTTGACACCACTCTTATTGTTGACCCACTTACATTTGAAGAGTGCAACGGAAAACTTAGTGTAATCAACCTCCCATATCTCTTCAATTCTACCATAATATCTCATAGATCCAATTACAGGATTTTGATCTTTGGATGTGGAAAATTGTACTCACTCAGCTTCTAGACTGACGCCACTATTTTGTATTGTGCTTTTATCATCCAAAGTCTTTGTATAGAATGTGCAATTATTAATTTCGTAGCTTGTACAACATACAACATCAAACTTCAAACCATTTGCTAGCCACAACAAAGTTTCAAAGGACCGTGATTCTTTCGAAACTTCATATTCGAACCAGGACAAGCATGTTCTGTTATGCTCCATCAACTTCCATTTCTCTGATTGTCGTGGATAGTTGTCCTTTACAACGACTTTGTGTGCTTCCAAAAATGGGATCACTTCATCTGTGTTGTTTAATATGTACAGATGTGCTTGCATCAATTCTTCACGACTTTTCGTCACCATATTCACACCTCGGATGCTTTTACTTGTAGAATATATATTCAACCATGATGTACGAGGGACTCTTATCGGATTTGCTTTAGTCATATAATCAGAGCAAAACTCAATACTTTCTTCAACAATATATCTTTCAATCATTGAACCCTCTGGACGATATTGATTTTTGACGTACCCTTTCAAAATCTTCATATAACGCTCAATAGGGTACATCCATCTTAAGTATACTAGTCCATACAACTTTATTTCTCTGACCAAATGAACAAGTAAATGCACCATGATGTCAAAAAAGGATGGAGGGAAAAACATTTCTAGCTGACACAAGATGATGATAATTTCACTTTGAAGTTCATCTAACTTTGTAGGATCGATGACTTTACTACAAATTGACGAGAAAAATGAGCACAATCGAGTTATGGTCTACCTAACTTTTTTGGGCAAAATTTCACGAATTGCCACTGGTAACAACTGTTGCATTTATACGTGGCAATCGTGAGACTTCAGTCCAACAAGCTTTAAGTCCTGCATTGACACTAAGCTCTTGATATTTGAAGAGTATCCTTGTGATTCCTTGATACTCTTTAAACAAAGACAAAGGCATCAAATATTTCAACCCCATTGACCCACAACAACTTCAAGTCTTCAACTAGTGGCTTGAGATAAACATCGATGTCATTTCCAGGCTGCTTTGGACCAGATATCAACATTGACAACATCATGTACTTTCTTTTCATGCACAATCCAGGAGATAAGTTGTAAATTATCAGTATAACGGGCCAACAGCTATGATTGGTACTTAAATTACCAAATGGGTTCATTCCATCAGTAGCTAAGCCAAACCTAAGATTTCTACATTTTTCACCAAATTAGGGGAATTCTTGATCAATATTTTTTAATTGCTTTGAATCAGCTGGATGACGAAGCAGCCCATCAGTTGTTCTCACATCTGCATGCCATCTTAGGTTTTTAGTATCTTTGGGATTCGCGAACAAACGCTTAAGTCTGGCCACCAGTGGAAGGTACCAAACTACTTTCAGAGCAGAACCATTCTTTTTTGTGTGACCACTATCTTCACCGTTGTTTTTTGACTTGTATCGTGATAACCCACATTTTGGACACTTTATCAAAACTTCATTCTCATTCCTATATAATATGCAATCATTCGGACATGCGTGTATCCGTTTATACTCCATACCCATCGGACAAAGATTTTCTTTTTGCATCATAATTACGAGTGGGTAACGTATTTCCTTCTCGCAGCATTTCATTCAACAACGACAACAATTTTGTAAAACTCTTATCAGTCCATCCATTGGTCGCCTTTAAATTCATGAGCCTTAACATCGCTGACAACCGTGTGAACTTAGTTGAACCGGCATACAAAGGAGTCTCTGCATCAGTGGACATCATTTCATACACATGCGCTTGGGCAAAAGCTTCTGCACCAACATCGCGGATCATGTCCTCTAAGTTGTCTTCTTCTGCTTGATCTTCCATATCCATTGTGGAATCATATACATTTTCAGTTGGAGAGACAGTTGGAAAGCCTGTTAATTCGTCGTGCCATATCCATGTTGTATAACTTCGTATGAAACCATCACAGATAAGATGTTCCCTAATATCAGTTGTGTTCAACTTCCTCCCATTCAAACAGTTCACACAGGGACATCTGAACTTGACTTCATCATCACCACTTGTATTCGCATTACGTTGTGCAAACTCTATAAATTCTTCTACCCCTCTCTCGTACTTAGTGCTGATGCATGGTAAATTAATCCACCCTCAATCCGTACGCATGTTTACTGAAATTTTTTACACAATTTCAATAATCTTGAATGATCACTTTGATCGTGTTTGTATTCAAGGTGTGACCCTATCCCATTCAAGAAGATTAACTTTTTTTAGTTTATTAAACATATCAATTTTAAACAACATATCTTAAATTTCACGAAATTTTGCCAGCATTTCGCATTGGTCTTCAGGTTACACGAAATGAAAGTGATTATAAATCACAATCAAATATGCACCCGAAGATCAATACAAAACACAATGGCAAATTTTCATGAAATTTAAGACATGTATATTAAAATTTTGATATGTTATAATAAACTATGAAAAAAGTTATTACTTTTCTTAAACTGTCCAACTCGACAATTCAAGATTCAATACTTGTAAATTATTATTACCATCTCCTCTATTTTCATTTGTAAAAAGTATGTTTGTTCAAAAAATCTGGAGATAGTAAATAATTTTTGTATTGAATCTCAAACGGGAAACTAAGGCTAATTCACAACAACAATATATATTCAAGCAAACAAATAATTACATATGCAACATGCAATATATCCAACCAAACAATATATTCAACCAAGAGTAAATAACGTCATTTCAAAGTCTATCTATCTTGTTATTTTTTTATGTCTAATATTCTGTTAACTACCTTGAGTTACACTCTTTGAATAAATTCCTTGAAAAATACTCAGCCTTTACTTCTTTAACTAACTTCGCTTCCACTCTTTGAATTCCTTTCTTCTAAAAGACTTATTCTTCTTTTTAAATTCAAAAATAAATAAAAAATAAAATAAATTTTCAATCACTCTAAGTGTTAGGCTTAGCACCAATTAATCATCCCAAATTCCCAGCCTTCAAACTTTGTTCAAAAAAAAAAACAACTCAGCTTTTATTTTATTAGGTAACAATGCTACAATTCAACATGTCAATCACTACATTGTACATTTCTAAATATATAATTACGATTTCGCTGTTTTTCCCTATCAATTTTTTCTGTTCTTTATGTCTTAATCCAACTCCCAAACCGCCAATACATAAACTGCCAAAAAAAGAAACAAATGAAAACTGCCAAAATTCCAAGCATGCAACAATTTTATTATTAAAGACAGCAAATGAAGACTACCCAAACATTACCAAATGAAAACAACCCAAACATAAAATTTGTATTTGAGCTTCTGCCTCCACCAATTATTATCAGTAAAAACACAATCAACCAACCTCAATGCAGGCAGCAAGATTGAAGCAACTTTGGAGGCAGCACCGGCGGAGATAGTAGTGATGGAGGTAGCAGCGGCGGGCACCAATGGCGCGACGACAAATGGAGGAGGCGCGGCCAAAAACAACAACGAGCAGGGCCTTCCGCAAACACTGGCAAGAATGAGGTAGGCAAGACCACTGGCAGTGGTGGTGGTGGTGGTGGTGGTGGTGGTGGACGCGCAGAGGAAGAACGCATACGCAGAGGAAGAAGACGTTGTGCAACGCAAATGAAAGGTCTGGTTTAAAAAATGAATTTGAGCTACTACCTCGGTTACTCAAAAAAACGAGGTAATAGCACCATATAGCACCGGTTGAAAACAAACCCGAAGTATAAAGTGGTCGTATACGGGACTAACGACCTCGATTCCCTGCTGAACCGATGCCTTAGCTCTAGCGTAGCAGGCAAAGTACCTGGCAATGTAGCAGGTGCAGGTGTAGCAGACATTTCAGCATCGGTTGCCTGGCAGAATCGAGGCAATAGGGCCTTCTCAAAAAGCTGTCAACAAAACTGTCTGGTTTGCAGTGCATTGTTCAGAGGTATAGGCTTCAGCTCTTGTTTTAACCGAAGCAATATGGTCATTCCGACACGGGTTAAGTTGCAACCGAGGTATACAGTCTTATACGCTTCAGTTTTTCCATAACCGAAGCGTATATGGTGCCTTTAAAACCGAACTTTTTCCTAGTGATTTTTCACTATACACTTAGCTTCCCGCACCATACTTTGTTAGTGAATTGTGCTTAATTATCAATTATTGTTGCATTTTCACTATTTGGGCTCAATTTCAAGACTAATTCTTATTTTAATTAATTTGAATTATTTAGGCTTAATTATTTCAATCATTATGTGCAGGACAGTTACTATTTGAGAGGTTGAGAAAAGGTCAGACTAGACTCTTGACCGAACGGTCTGTGAGAGACATGATCGAACGATATATAACTTGTCCAAGCCCTTCATGATCGAACGGTCTGACAATGTGCTAGACCGAGCGGTCTGTTGAAGCCCACACCAAACAGTTGCTGAGAACCTACAATGAATGGCCGAGCACTACACTACCGATCGGTTAGATGAAGGAATTGTTGCACAGTCTATGGAAACCCAACTCAACTGATTGAGTCGTATGGAATAACATTTGTGCATGAGTTTCCCTTAACCGAACGGTCTTGGGAAGACTGCACTACACACCATTTCCTAAGCCTGCAGACCATTGTTGACCGAACGGTCAAATGAGATGACAAGAGAACTCAGCAACAGTAGTGTTGGAAGCACATTCTGGGACTTCAAGACGGTGGTCACGTTAGTGTTAGAATGTAAATTCGTCATAGAATGTTATTGGGTCAACCCTAGGACCTTGGGGCCTAAATTTTAGGTCATTTTTGTAGGACAAGCCCATTAGAAGGGCAGTTTTGTCTTTTGGGGTCTATATACCCCAAAATCACCTTCACTTTACCTAAGTCTCCCAGTCGCCACTACGTAACTGTTCTTGGGGAGCATTTTGTTCCTCCTCGCCTTTGGGGAGGTATAGGTTTTATTTCTTTCGGATTTCCATGTATTGAATCTTGTTTATAGTGCAATTTAAGAGTTGAAATCATTGCTACATTCACTTTTCTGTTTCATTTTACTGTTCATTGTCTTCTTCGCTCTTGCATTTTACTGTTCATTGTTGTTTTCTACTGTTCATTTCGTCCTCTTTACTGTTCTAGTTCGTCAATTTACTTTTCATTGGCGCATTTTAAGGTTGTGATCATCCGGGACATCTGGAGGTTTCATTGCAGAGTAAATGAGATGAAACTCCTCCAAATGTTTATGTGGGCATTCACCTGCAAAACCATGAAACTGGGGCAACAAATGTATCAGTCCAGTGTTCAAAACGCAACGAACATCCTCCTCATCAAGTGGAACCGGCTCCCAAGGAGCACTCTCAGGAGTTAAAGGATGATTCATATTGTTCTCAACATAGAAATCAGCATAATATACATGAGAACCAAACTCAGAGTTAGATGTAGAAGGAGAATCATAATTATAGGCACAAGCAGAAGTAGTATTCACATAATCAAAATAGGTAGACATGGTGAAGGTAGGGAGGAAAGGAAAAATGCAATGAAAATATGCAACTAAAGCTATCTAAATGCCACACACAATACAACACACATAAAATAGAACAACACACTCACATCACAAGACAAAACACAACACACACTAACATAACAAAAGACCTAAGATCGAACCGTTGGTCTCCGGCAACGGCACCAAAATTTCATGAGGCTGTCGCGGCCCATCAAATTTGTTGTGCATTAAAAATGCAGTATAGTGCTAGGAAGTGACTCCTAGGTCGTCTCTCAAGGACCAAATGTGATTCGAGTCTTAAGTCAAACACGTATTGGGGGGGGGGGTTTGAAAGTGTTTTTATAGAGAGAATTAAACTAAATTAAAATTGGAAGTTAAAGACAACCAAACAAAATTAAAAGCATTGAATGAAAGAAGAAAACCGAACGGTTCTAACAATAAGTGTTAAAACCGAACGGTGCTATTAAGGACCGAACGGTCTGAAGTAGTGACCAAATGGTGGACTATAAATTGAACAGAAAAAGCAAAAGTCGAACGGTCAAAAAGGAATCCAAACGATAATAACATTGAGACCGAGCGGTCTCTAAAGAAAGGAAAAGGAAATGAACGGTCTCTAACAGTAAAGCCTGTTAGAGATTGAACAGTGTAATTGTAAAAACCGAACATTAATTCAGTAAATGATGAATCAGTAAATGAGCAAAATTCAAAGTGCAGTAGAAATGAAAGTTGAAAACACGACAGTACAGCAAAACAAAACCTAAACAACAGAACGTGAATTTGCAAATGGAAAAGGCACCAGAGACAGAAACATAATTAATGAAGACACTCAAAACGTAAATTCTAGATCAAGAACAACAATGAGAACGCAAATGAAAGAGTGAAAATCGAATTCCAGCAATGAACAGCAAAGAGGATGAAGAGTAAAATGTAGAAAACGTAACAACAGCTGAATTGAAAATGCACCACATGAACTTAAACACGAAATGAATAGTGAACGTAAAACCAAAACGCAGCAATGAAGAAGACAGTGAACAGTAACGAAGAAGAAACGAGGCAAAGCTTGATAAAATGAAATGAACGACAATTAAACGCAATAACGATTTCAACTATTCAATTGCACTGTAAACAAGATTCAATACATGGAAATGCAAAAGAAATAAAACCTAAACCTCCCCAAACGAGGAGGAGGAAGAAAATGCTCCCCAAGAACAGGTACGTAGTGGTGGCTGGGAGACTTAGGTAAAGTGAAGGTGATTTTGGGGTATATAGACCCCAAAAGAAAAAACCGCCCTTCTAATGGGCTTGTCCTACAAAAATGACCTAAAATTTGGGCCCCAAGGTCCTAAGGTTGACCCAATAACATTCTATGACGAATTTACATTCTAACACTGATGTGGCCACCCTCTTGAATTCCCAGAATGTGCTTCCAACACTGCTGCTGTTGAGTTCTCTAGTCATCTCATCTGATCATTCGGTCATTAAAGGCTCTCACCGTTCGGTCAACAATGGTCTGCAGGCTCAGGAAATGGTGCGCAGTGCAGTCTTCACAAGGTCATTCAGTCAAGAGCAATTGCTGAGACCGTTCGATTCTCTGGTGCTCGTCAATTTAGTTCAAGCTCTAGCTCACCGTTCGGTCACTACAAAACCATTCCCGTGCTCGCCCATTATGTTGAACAATGTTCAGGTGGTAGCTAACCGTTCGGTTCAGGGGAACTCATGCATTAAGGTTATTCTGTACGATTCAATCAGTTGAGCTAGGTTTCCACAGACCGTTCGGCCAATCCTTCAGCAAACCGATCGGTAGTGTAGTGCTCGGCCATTCATTGCAGGTTCTCAACATACCGTTCGGTCATGTCTTCAGTAGACCGTTCGGTCAATGCTTCACAAACCGTTCCGTCAAGCCATTATAAGTTCTGTCACTCGGTAGAGGCTTCCGTAGACCGTTCCATGCTCGGCCATCCAGTGCAGGCTTACAACAGGCCGCTCGGTCAAAGCTTCCAGGACCGTTCGGTATTCATTCTTTTAGAAGATCGTTCGGTCAAGGCTTTAGCAGACCGTTCGGTCATCTTCAGCAGATCATTTCTCAACCTTTCAATCGTGATTGTCTTGCACAAAATGATTGAAATAGTTAAGCTCAAATAATTCAAATTAAATAAAATAAGAATTAGTCTTGAAATTGAGCCCAAATAATGAAAATGCAAGAATAATTGATAATTAAGCACAATTCCCTAACAAAATATGGTGCTCGAAGCTAAGTATATAGTGAAAAATGGTGACTCATCAAACGTCTTTCACAATCTAGTAGTTTTTAACTTCTCAACTTCGAAGCTTAAAATATACAATGGTTACGTCGAATTTTACTAGGCTTTTGACGTACCAATTGTCAGCCAGAAAACAAAGAGTTTGACTAAAGATAAAGGATACATCGTATTCTGCTAATATACGACGTTTTCTTCTTCATCATCGCGCCTCTTTTTTCCTTTTTAAAACCTCTCATAACCTCCTAGTACCATTATATTTTAATATAATATTTAAATTTTAAGATAACCTCCCATTAGAAATGCAACATTACGGATATTCGAGGTTTTCTTCCTTAGCCTCCCACCCTTTTTTGTGCCTTTTTCCTTTATAAACCTCCCATAACCCACCATTACCTTTATATTTTAAGATAACATTTAAATTTTTTTATTTTTATATTATATAAATTTGTTTAAATTTATCTTGTAATATTTACATATTATAAAATATAAGAATGATTTGTTGGTGAAATTTAAAGAGAATAAAATTTTGTTTCTTTCAAATATTAATTTTATTTCATATGGAAAATAATAATAATAATAATATTTTATGAGAATTGTGTTTTAGTTATAGATCACAATAATTAAAATCATAATAAATATTTTTATATTATTAAAAGTAATTTGAAATGAATGTTTTAGGCTAAAGAAAGGTATGATTATACTAAAAGACTTTGATTGATTTTTAAATTATAATACTTTAAGTTTAAGAAAAAATTAAGTTGACTGATAAACTAAAGGTTAAGATAGAATATCGTGGACAAAAATTGAGATAGCTCAGTTAGAAAACAAATATGTAGACAAGTGAACAATAGAGAGGCATCACACCAAGTCAAAGATCGAGAAGAGACAGCGTGTATGGAGAATAGTCAGACAGATCTAGACCAAAAATTAAGACATAATGGGTTGGGTAGAAGATTAAGGCAGGTAAAGTTTGACGATGGAGACTGGTTGGGATAGGCTGACCCGAGCCAAAGGCAGGATAGAGGATTATCTCCTGAATAATAATTAGTATAGGAAATAAAATAAATTGTATTTTTCTTATAAAAGATTAACATCTTTGTGGCAAATATTTCTTTTAGAGTTTTTTAGGTGTTTAAACATATATACCTATATATAGGGACACCAAATACATATGCAGACATTTTGGAAGTCATAAATATGGATTTGCAACGTTGAGGAACGATTCTTTTGGTTATTGGTTTACAACTCTGATTCTTATCAAAGATTAACATCTTTGTGGCAAATATTTCTTTTAGGGTTTCTTAGGTTGACTTAAACATTTGTACCTATATTGTGGTGTTTCCATCTTTGTCTTATGAACCTCCAGAAAAAATTTAAAAAAGTCGATGGATCTGTATATTTTAAACGGACCGATCACGACTACCACATAAGCGTTTATAAAAAACTCGAATTTAAAAAGTCGACGACGATCAAAGATCAAACGAACTCTTAGAAAAACTTTTATTGGCCACATTGAAATAAATTATTTTGAATAACTTAATCATGATAATTAGTTATATTACTATAAATGATTATGATATCAAAAAATACTATGATTAACATTATTAGAAAAACAAATTTGACCTCTCTCATGCATTATTTCTTCGCCTTTTAGTATTTTAACAAACGTGTGATCAATATCCAGCCACGTTGTCATTAATATGACCATAAATAATCATTAAAAACTCATTTGCATTTCTTAATTTATAACGCTTTGAATTGATTCTTTATTACTTAGAATCGATTATATTAACTTAGCAAAATTGAGAAGGGAATTATATGAACATAGAGTGGCACATCAAACTTTTTAACTACAAGCCCTCCAAATCTCCCCTTCTTCGTGGGTGATTGAAAAGTAGACAATTTATGGGGAGCGGGACGTCATTTTGTTTTTAAATGAATCAAACGAAATTTATTGATTTTTTTCTGAATGATGTTTAAATGTCGAATTCGGCGGGGCTTCGACGTTCATACAAGAAGGTGGAGTGTGGAAGTTACTAAGCATAATTACACGATGTACGTCATCATTTCATCTATAAATATAGCTTGCATTTCACATAATCCCTACCTCCTGTTTTCGTATTGAACATATTAGGATTCATGGTTTTTATCTCTTATGCATTTTCTTTTCCTTAGATATCTAAGCATTTTTGTTCTTCATATTGCAATTTGATAACTTGAACTTGAAAGTGGTTCATTCATCGTCATTTCATATGAAGGAGCCCTTTCAAGTTCAAGTTAACAAAATGTTTTTGTAGTACAGAAATGGTTAACATATCTTACTGAAAGGGAAGTGCTTAGGAAAAAAGAAATATGGTTCGCAATATGTTTAATGCTAAAACAATTTTGACATCTAAAATAATTATATAAAAATGTTGTTCAACTTCATCATTTAAAATTGTATGATTCTTTTTTAAATTGGCCATAAGTTGTACTCCTCTATTAGATTTCAGAGCCACCTTTTTTCTAAGAAAGGATGCAACTTATGGACAATTTAAATTTGGAATCAATTTACGCAGTTGACGTCGAATGTTGAGTACCCTCGATGCAAAGACCTGGAGTTTATTCATTGTTTACATCCATTTTATGTGATAATTGACTTCCTATACCCCCTTAAAACACAACATCTAAAATGAATCTAAAAATATTTATTACTTTTTCACTGAATGATGTTTTAACGTCGAATGCGGCTTAGAACTGACATACATTTGGATCAAAATGTACATTTCGATGAAGTACATTTCACTATATCAAAATTTACCGTACATTTGGATATATTTTGTTTTTCCCCTATCATAGAACGTCGAAGGAAGGGGGCAGTGATGTGAAGGGAATTGAAGCATGATGGGAGCATTAATGGGGAGCTCTTAACTTCAAATTAATGACGTGAAGGGTTAGTCCACATATATCACAATCAACATTCATAGATTGTTTACTAAATTAAAATATTCATTTCATTTCAATCTAAAACCGAAAGAAATACAGAAATCATAGGTGGCTTACTAGCGTGATTAGAAAATAAAAAACCAAAAACATAGAAAAGTAGGGTCTAAAATAATTATCAAAAAGATTCCATTGAATCTTCATCATCAGAATCTTCAGTATGATCTTGATCAAGAGTAGGTGGACTTCCAACAGTTTTCTCATCAATGAAGAACCATCCATTCACAGTCTTTTTCCGCCCAATAGATGACTGACTTGGTATACCAATTTCTTCTGACCTTTTGCACACAATTCTTTCTTCTTCAGATACATCTACTCCTTTTGCACACAATCCATTCTTGAAAAAGGAACCCTTCGTTCTTGAACAATTGCAGGCCCAGATACTTGTGAGGAACTACATTTTTTATATGTGACAAGTATAAAAAATTTGCTCGCGTGTCTTGATCACTTATCCATCCAGATGGGCTTGCGTTTCTTATAACCCGGGCAACCTTCTCTTTTCCTCTTGATGATGACGATAGAGAATCCATTTCTGAATAGAATTCTAGGAACGCCTTTCACAATCTCGACTTCTTAACATCATAACTTTTAAAAAATACAAAGGAGACGTCGAATTATAGAGGTCATCGACGTACTAATTGTCATCCAGAAGACAAAGAGTAAGAAAAAGACGTCGAAGTTTAGGGTATGCGACGTTTTCTTCTTCATCCTCCCCGCCATCCTATTTTTCTTTTTTCCTTTATAAAACCGCTCATAACCTCACATTACGATTATATTTCAATATAATATTTACATTTTAAGATAACCTCACATTAGAAATGCAACTTTACCGATATTCGAGGTTTTCTTATTTTTCTGTGCTTTCGTCGGTGAAATTTAAAGAGAATAAAATTTTATTTGTTTAAAATATTAATTTAATTTCATATGGAAAATAATAATAATATTTTATGAGAATTGAATTTAGTTATAGGTCACAATAATTAAAATCGTAATAAATATTATTATATTATTTAAAGTAATTTGAAATGAATGTTTTAGGTTAAATATAAGTATGATTATACTAAAAGACTTTGATTCATTTTTAAATTATAATACCTTAAGTTTGAGAAAAAAATAAGTTGACTGATAAACTAAAGGTGTTAAGATAGAATATTTTGGACAAAAATGAAGATAGGTCAGTTAGAAAAAAATGTTGTTAAAAAAATGTTGTCAAAGTATAATTATCCAAAAATATTTAGACAAGTTAACAATAGAGATGCATCATACTAGGTCAAATATTGAGAAGAGACCGCGTGTATGGGGAATAGTCAGACAGATCTAGACCAAAAATTAAGCAGAATGGGTTGGGTCAAAAATTAAGGCAGATTAAGTTTGACGGTGGAGACTAGTTGACCTAAAATGAATGTTCGGGGAATAAGACTAAATGTGCCTTAACCATTTACGGTTTCTTAAGGACTTGGCAATGTTGAGAGAGGATTATTTTGGTTCTTGGTTCTCTGATTCTTATCAAAGATTAACATCTTTGTGGTAAATATTTAATTTAGGGTTTCTTAGGTGCCTTAAACATTTATACCTCTACTGTGGCGTTTCCATCTTTGTCTTATGAACCATAAGTAAAATTTAAAAAAGTCGAGATGGACGAGCAAGGTCATCAAAGAGATTTGTCAGAATTCCAAAAATTTTCTTAGGGACCAACGATATGTTAACAAAAATAAATTGTATTTTTCTTATCAAAGATTAACATCTTTGTGGCGAATCTTTCTTTTAGGGTTTCTTAGGTGCCTTAAACATTTATACCTATATATAGGGACACCAAATACATATGTAGACATTTTGGAAGTCATAAATTTGCATCTGCAATACTGAGAGAGGATTCTTTTGGTTCTTGGTTCTCTGATTCTTATCAAAGATTAACATCTTTGTGGCAAATACTTCTTTTAGGGTTGCTTAATTAGGTGCCTTAAACATTTATACCTATATTGTGGTGTTTCCATCTTTGTCTTATGAACCATAAGTAAAATTTAAAAAAGTCGAGACGGACGAGCAAGGTCATGAAAGAGATTTGTCAGAATTCTAGGAAAAACAAAAATTTTTTTAGGAAGCTACTATATCTTAAGAACTTTTTTGACAATATACTATGTCACTATTTTATTGGTCTGTACATTCGAAACGGAGTGATCACGACTACCACATAAGCATTTATAAAAAACTCGAATTTAAAAAGTCGACAACGATCAAAGATTAAACGAACTCTCAGAACAACTTTTATTTGCCACACTGAGATAAATTATTTTGAATAATTTAATAATTATAATTATTTATTAATATAAATTATTATGATATAAAAAAATAGTATGAATAAAATTATTAGGAAAATACTATGAATAACATTATTTGCATTTCTTAATTTATAACGCTTTGAATCGATTCTTTATTACTTAGAATCGATTATATTAACTAAGGAAAATTGAGAGTGGAATTATATGAATATAGAGGGGCACATCAAACTTTTTAACTTCAAGCCCTCCATATCTCACCTTCCTCGCGGGCGATTCAAATGTAGACAATTTTTGGGGAGCGGGACGTCATTTTGTTTTTAAATGAATCAAACGAAATTTATTGAATGATGTTTGAACATCCAATTCGATGGGGCTTTGACGTTCAAACAAGAAGGTGAAGTGTGGCAGTTACTAAGCATAATTACACGATGTACGTCATCAGTTCATCTATAAATATAGCTTGCATTTCACATAATCCCTGCCTCCTGTTTTCATATTGAACATATTAGGATTCATGTTTTTTATCTCCTTTGCATTTTCTTTTCCTTAGATATTTAAACATGTCTGTTCTTTAAATTGCAATTTGCTCGGTTGAATGTCAAAGTGCCTCATTCATGTCTCAGTTCATATGAAGGTGACCTTTGATATTCAAGTTAACAAAATGCTTTTTACAGTAAAGAAATGATTCAGTTATCTTACTGAAAGGAAAGTGCTTGGGAAAAAGAAATATAGTTCACAATATGTTTAACGCTCAAACAATTTATGATCTAAAATAATTATATAAAGAAGATGTTCAAATTCAACATTCAACTATGTATGAATCGTTTTTTAAATTGTCTTACAGTTGTCTTCTACCATTAGATTTCATAGCTATTTGATTTCTTATGGTGGAAACAACTCCAAAAAAATTAAATTTATAATGTTGACATCGAATGTTGAGTGCATTCGATGCGAAAGACTGATGATGTTTGAACGTCGAATTCGGAGGGGCCTTGACGTTTAGACAAGATAGGCAGAAAGCATAATTACACAATGTACATCATCGGTTCATCTATAAATATTACATCCATCACGTTATCCCTTGCTTGCTGTTTCCGTATTAAACATATTAAGATTCATGTTTTTTATCTCCTTGGCATTTTCCTTTCCTTAGATTTTGAAACATTCTATACTTTAAATTGCAATTTGCTCGCTTGAATGTCTAAGTGTCTCATTCATGTCTCAGTTCATATGAAGGTGGCCTTTGATATTCAAGTGAACAAAATGCTTTTTACAATAAAGAAATGATTAAGTTATCTTACTGAAAGGAAAGTGCTTGGGAAAAAGAAATATGGTTCACAATATGTTTAATGCTGAAACAATTTTATGATTTAAAATAGTTATCTAAATAAGATGTTCAACTTCAACATTGAACTATGTATGAATCGTTTTTTAAATTGTCTTGGAGTTGTCTTCTACCATTAGATTTCAGAGCTATTTGATTTCTTATGGTGGAAACAACTCCAAGACAAATTAAATTTATAAAATTGACGTTGAATGTTGAGTGCATTGGATGTGAAAGATTTCTCAATGACATGTCTATGTTTAGTCAGCAAGGAGTTCATAAGAATCCAAAGAGATTTTTTACTTTTTCAGTGAATGATTTTTGAACGTCGAATTCGGCGTGGCTTCGACATTCAGAAAGTTAATGTAAAATATTTGTTCTCGAGGACATCCTATATTAATATTCATCATAGAAATATCTACGTTTAGTCAGCAAGGAGTTCTTAAGAATCCAAAGAGATTTTTTACTTTTTCAGTGAATGATGTTTGGACGTCGAATTGTGCGGGGCTTCGACGTTCAGGATATTAATGTCAAATATTTGTGCTCAAGGACGTCCTATATCATTATTCATCATAGTAATGTCTACGTTTAGTCAGCAAGGAGTTCTTAAGAATCCAGAGAGATTTTTTTACTTTTTCAGTGAATGATGTTTGAACGTCGAATTGTGTGGGCCTTCGACGTTCAGGATATTAATCATGTGTACTACTTTTACAATGATTTAATTTTGCTACATGGATCATCTAATTTTTAGTATTTTTTCTTTTTAATTTTTAATCATTCAATGGCACGTCCGACTCTGTGGAGTAGTGGGACATTAATGATGTGCATTTTCCAATGATATTTTTAACGTCTTTTGTTGGGGGCTGGATGTCAATTAGTTCCTATGGTGGAAACAAATGCAATATAAATTAAATTTATACGATTGACGTCGAGTGTTAACTGCAATCGATGCAAAAGTCTGGAGATTGTGTCAAATATTTGTGATCAATGACGTCCTATATCATTATTTATCATAGAAATGTCTTCATTTAGTCAGCAAGGACATAATATCAGAATCCAAAGAGATTTTTTACTTTTTCAGTGAATGATGTTTGAACGTCGAATTTGGCGGGGCTTCGACGTTCATATAATGTGGCAGTTTTTAATCATAATTACACGATGTACTATTTTTAGAATGATTTAATTTTTGTCAGCATATCATCTAATTTTTAATATTTTTTTCTTTTTAATTTTTAATCATTCAATAGCACATCCGACTTTGTGGAGTAGTGGGACAATCTTTCCAACGATGTTTTTCACGTCTTTTGTTGGGGACTAGACGTCAATTAGTTCTTAGTTGAATCAAAAGAGATGTATTACTTTCCACTGAATGATGTTTGAACGTCGTCATTTGATCTATAAATATAGCTTAAATTTTTTGTAATCCCTCCCATCCTGTTTCTCTGTTGAACATATTAGGATTCATGGTTTTTATATCCTTTGTGTTTTCTTTTCCTTCGATTTCGAAGCATTTTTGTTCCTCAAATTGCAATCTGCTCACTTGAATTTCAAAGTGCCGCATTCAAGTCTCAGTTCATATGAAGGTGGCCTTTCAAATTCAAGTCAACAAAATGCTTTTTATAGTACAGAAATGATTATGTTATCTTACTGAAAGGGAAACGCTTAGGAAAAAGAATAATTGTTCACAATATGTTTAATGCTGAAACAATTTTCTGATCTAAAATAATTATATAAAGAAGATGTTCAACTTCATCATTCAACAATGTATGAATCGTTTTTTAAATTGTCTTGGAGTTGTCTTCTACCATTAGATTTCAAAGCTATTTGATTTCCTATGGTGGAAACAACTCCAAGACAAGTTAAATTTATAAAGTTGACGTCGAATATTGGGTGCATTGGACGCAAAGACCTGGTGATTGATGTCTTCTTTTTAGGATCACCGACGTCCTATAACTTAGAGGATTTCAAAAGGAAATCTCATCTTACAAAACACTTAATCTAAAATGAAGACCAAAGATGATGGAAGACATTATAACCAAAACCACGAAGTAAAAAAAAACCAAAGGAAAAAATTAACATGAATTTGGTTGTGGAAGTAATGTAGGATAGGTTTTGAAAGGGTCTACTTGAAATTCATAAGTGTTAACTTTTTCCTGTGTTTTCCCCCCATGCCTTCATGGTTAACAAAGAAATGTCTTCGTTTAGTAAAGGAAAAGAAGGAAAACACAAGAAAAAAGTTAACATGCATTTGATTACCGAAGTTATGTGGGATAGGTTTTCAATGGGTCTACTTATTTATCAACGTGAAGGGCATTGGAGTGGTTGGGAAGATTAATTGTGTGACAAGAATGTTACGTCAAATTCAGATGGTATTGACGTTTTAATCTTCATCCAAAAGCCAAAATTCGCTCCATTTTTGATTACTTTTTCTTTTTCCTTTTAAACTCTCACTTTAACGTCCAAGCTTTGTAGATCTTCGATGTTTTTTTTCGTCAGAAGCACCAGAGATTTTTTTACCTTTTCACTGAATTTATTTACAACAACGCCACCGGTTATTGTTTACGTTGCCTGTTATTTTATTTGACGTTGAACGTGTGACGTTGTGCACTCTTATATACACTGAATTTGAAAATCTTATGTACACTGAGTTGTTTCTATATTGGTAAACCCTAATACTGAGGAAAATTATCTGGTATCCAAATTCAAATGGCTTCTTCATCACATCCTTCAATAGACAGAGGAAAGGTTGTTGTGGCTGCAAGAAATGCTGATCTCTCTAGGTGGATCAGTGATGAGGAGACTCGTCTAGAGTTTTTGAGGTGGACGAAGTTTAAACATATTGTTCCTCACAAATATTTGAACCTCGACTTATTTGAAAAGGAGGAATTTCACTTCCAAGAATGGTTTGAAACTCAAGGTGTCTCTACACTTGTCCAAATGAAGGGTGATTGGTGTCGTGACTTAGTAAGGGTCTTCTACAACAATATGAGAAATATAGATGGTGTCCTTCATTCTCAAGTAAAAGGAGTAAATGTTCACATTGACAATGATGTCTGGTTTCAACTTGTTGGATTAAAAGTCGAAGGGTTACTCTCTCACTTTCGGTACTCAGAAACAAACAGATGGCTGAAGAAAAAGGACGTGTACAGTAACTAGTTAAGGTTTCCTAGGAGATACACAATTGAAAGATTATATGTGCATGAGGGACTGAATAAAGAAGAAAAGATAACAACACACATTCTTGTTTGGGTGATTTTACCTGCTAAACCTGTACAAGTACAAGACAAAATGACAACTGAAGATGTTTTTCTGTTGTATGCCATCAAGAATGATGTTCCTACCAATTAGGTGGAAATAATAAAAGATCATATGATTGATGCATGAACCAAACATGCACAACATCTACCATATGTTATGTTTATCAGCAAAATCCTGACCCTTCAAGGTGTGGATGTTAGTGGTGAAAAGAAATGCTTTTGTAACTGCTCAAATGTGACAAATCGAAACACCTTGACTTCCATTGGCCTTGTGAAGACCACAAAGGGATGGTGCTTCAAGGATGAAGAGAATATGGTTCAAAGTTCTGGAAGCATACCTGCACTAAATGAAGACTGCACCAACTTCGTCCCTGAAACCAATTTTGAAAGATTTGTTGTTGAAAAACTCAGGAGACTCGAACAAAAGATAGACGCTCTGCATGAGAAAAAGAATAAAAATGATTCTCCAATTGAAGATTCAAGTGAAGAGTCTAGTGAGGAGGATTCAATGGAAATATTCTGAATTAGAATAGAGGCTTAGAATTTTTGTATGGAGTCGGTTTTGTGTTTCTGTTCTGTGTCTGTTCTTCTTCTAATCTGATTGTAATCACTATGAATATGAATGAAATTGAACTACTTGAAACGAAATCCAAATCTGTTAACTTATTTCTTATGTCTCCTATAGCTCTTTCATGCGTCACCCTAACTTTTGTGACCATGGAAGAGCTATGAGAAACCATAAAAAATATGATATCAGATGACGAGTTACGACTAAATTTTATGAGTGGAGGACTAGATCAAGGATGCGCAAGTGTATTTATAAAAATGGACTTGATCTTTGACGTCAACTTTTACAATATGCGACATGCTACGTAACATTCATTTTTTCCTATTTTTTTAAAAAAAAACCCATAATAACATTAAACAATGGAAAAATATGAAAATATAACCACGAAAAGTATATATTAAAATTTCAAACAGAGTTCAAACATACAAAAATATACTAAAATATATTAAAAAATTACATTAATTTCAGAAAAATAAACTAAAATGGACTCTTATTCCTAATCTGAGTCAGATGTCTCCATAGACTCAACTTTTGTTGTGTCGTCTTCATCATCAGAGTCACTTGCTGAGGGAGTTATGAGAGCATTGTCTTCATCTCATTTCTTGTGAATCATGATCAGAGATTTTCCAACTTTTGAAATTCTTGTTGAAAGCATTCAAAATTGATCCACAACAAATCTTTCAAACTTAGTTTGTGGAGTGAAGGTAGAAGGAGTTTCGTCAACATCCTTGAACACCCAGCCATCTTTTGTTTTCTTTAGACCATTATGTCTCAATGCCACTTTTCTTATTTCATTTGATTCGATGCACTAAAATTTTTTTTCACCAATAAGATCAACTTGATGATGCTTCAATACACGGTTGATAAAAACACCATATGGCAGAATATGTCCATGACTACTTGCAATTTCAATCATGTGCTCACTCATGACAGCAACCCAGTTGGTTGGTATCCGAGCTTTTATGGCATGAACCAAAAATAAATCTGCAGTAGTTAGACGATCACATAAACATCTTCCAGCTAGTATTACCCAAGTAAGTACAAAAGCACACATTTTTTCTTCCATTTTCAAACCATCAAGTAGATACGGCTTGTATACCTTTAGCCTTGTTGGACTTCTCAGATATTCCTTATAAATTTTCTTCTTGTTGGTCCATTGGTTGAGTTCAAAATTTCTTTCATGAGACATGAAGCCTTCTGCTTTGAGACCAGTAAAAGATAGCCATATCTCATCATCAATTTTAATATCGACACCTTTCACCCGAGAGCATATAACACCATCGACAACCTCCAGATTGTGGTAGAAGACCTGTACCAGGTCAGGATATCAATCACCGGTCATTTCTACAAATTTTAGAACACCAACATCTACAAGCCATTCTTGAAAGATAACCCCTTCCTTCTGAATAATTCCACATCCAAGAACTTGTGAGGGACCACCTTGAAGAGTTTTCTATAACATCCAAATTTGTATCGTTCTTCGTCATCACTGATCCATCCATTTGGACTGGCATTTCTTAGAAGGTGTGCAACCTTCTTTCCACGCCGTGAAGATGAAGAAGCCATCTGAGAACAGGATTTAGACATTTACAGGAAAGGTTTAAGAATTTTGTTTCTGAGAATGATACATGATAGATTTAATCAAACTATATGACGATTTATTTGCCTGTAGAAGTATTCATTTTTAAACCTTGAAGTTTATTAGCTTTTAATTTCCCTGTTAAAAAAAACTACATAACTGTTAAAAAACACAGGAATTAAAAAACACCGGAATTAAATAAAAAAAAACAAAAAAACAATGGAGAATGTTTTTGAAATTCATAACTGTTAACATTTTCCTCAGGATTTTACATGAACAAGAAACTACATTAAAAAAACACAGTAATTAAATAAAAAAAACAGAAAAACAATGGAGAATGTTTTTGAAATTCATAAGTGTTAACATTTTCCTCAGGATTTCCACCGTGCCTTCATCGTTAACAAAGAAATGTCTTCGTTTACTAGAGGAACTAATGGCGATCCTAAGGAAGAAGTTGACATGAATTTGGTTACGGAAGCTCTGTAGTGTAGGTTTTCAAAGGGTAGTTCCAAAGGATCCGAAACTATATTTAAAGAAAATGCTGGGAGCCACTAATGCACCAAATTACTCCAGTGCCCATCAAGTCAATCCTTATATTGTCAGAGAATAAAACGTCAAACCCTGTAGAAATTCATCATTGCTGAAATTATTTTATTGGGATATATAAGATTGAAAATTATATTGTTAGAGTTCCGCATAATAAAACGTCGAACCCTTTAGAAATTCGTCGTTGCTGAAATTATTTTATTGGGATATATAATAAGATTGAAAATTATATTGTCAGAGTTCCGCATAATAAAATGTCAAACCCTTTAGAAGTTCGTCGCTCATCAAGTCAATCCTTATATTATCAGAGTTCAACTTCAACCGCATAATAAAACGTCGAACCCTTTTCAAATTCGTCGTTGTTGAAATTATTTTATTGGGATATATAAGATTGAAAATTTTAGTTCAGCTTGAAACTGATAATATTTGATGCACAACTTTATAAATACTAGATTTGAAAATGCACTCAGTGTTTTCTAAACTGAAGAGTTACAAACCCTAGAAATGTGAAAGACTTCCAGAATCTGATAAAAAATGGCTTCTTCATCATCATCAAGAAGAAAATGGAAGGTTGCCCGTATTGCAAGGAATGTTAATCCTACAGGTTGGATTAGTGATGAAGACATTCGACAAAAGCTTTTTACTCTAAGGAAGATTAAAACCGTGGTTTCTCCCAGATATCTGAAACTGGTGAGCGTGTTCTACTCCAACTTAAAGATGAGTGATGAAACATTTTGTAACAAAGTCAACGAGGTTGATATGAAGCTAATCAAAGAGGTTTGGATTGGGATTGTCGTTTATCAACCGATCAACAAAGAAGGCTTTCTCTTTCAAATTTAGATTGGTCATCAAGGACTTATTGAATTCACCAAGATAAAAAATGATGATCATCAGCAAGTCTATCCCATATCTAATTCTTGGAGTGCAAACAAAACAGATTCGACAAAAACTGAAGAAGATGAGTGGGCTAGATGGTTATGCAGTGAAAATAAATTGTATGTCAGAATCGCTCAAAAAGATTCTTGGGGCTAGAGTAAATTGAAAGTTGACTGCAACAAAAGAATATGGATTTTCGTTCTTTGATTTTAATTTTGTAATCAGTCACTTCTTAAGCCATATTTTGTTTTGCTGGTTGTAATCATCTTTTGTATGTCAGCATCGCTAAAAAGATTCTTGGGGCTCAAGTAAATTGAAAGTTGACACAGTCATTGACAAAAGACTCTAAGGATTGAAAAATCACCGACAAAATGGAAAGGAAGGTGATGTGAACAACCAGAAAGGGATCAACAATAATTTTGTAACAGAAGAATATGGATTTTCGTTGTTTGATTTTAATTTTGTAATCAGTGGCTTCTTAAACCATTGATGAGTCGATATTTTCCTGACTTCACCTAGTTTATTGTACCGGATTTAATTAGGGAATTGTGCTTAATTGTCCAGTATTTCCCTATTTATGTTAATTGTGCTTAAATTGATCAGAAATTCTTATTTTAATTAATTTGAATTATCTGAGGCTAATTATTTGCATTTTTAATTGTAGGAAAATTGTTGGATAATATTTTGGGAAGAGAAAGGACACATCAATTATATTTTAAGCTAAAATGAGAGACGAGGTGCGAAATTCAATTATGGGAGTGCACACGGAGTAGCTGATTTCGTTTTGGGCCTGGAGAAGTGGATTTCAAGTGGTGTTTAGAGAAAAAATGCGTTGTCCAGCTAGAGAAAGAAGTGCACGCTGCTCGCTAGAAGAAAATTACCACACAGCCCATGGCAATTTAATTTTGAGCAGGCAGCAACATTCCATGGCCCAGCAGCAGCGACCTAGAGCAAGCACACGGGTTGCATCCACACGCGGACAGTAGTTTAGGAGGTGTACTTGGAGAAATAGAAGCCTTGGTCCATAAAGCAGGTCCAGCAAGGAAAGAAATATTTAGGAAGCACATGGTGAGGGCTGCAACGTAGAGCTTCAAAAAGAAGATGTGCTGATTCTTGGACTGGACATCACGAAGCAGGCTAGACTCCACGTTCCCTGCTGGACTTCAATTTTCGTGCGTGGCTTGGGCAGCAGCTTGGGAGGTTCTTCACTGTCACAACCAAAGAGAAGATGTCACAACCTGCACGTTCATGTGGGAGGCTCATTTCCTTTTGGCTTGAAGAAAGGTGTTGGATCAAGGGTAGCACACGTCCAACTACCAGCAACGAAAAAAAGGCATTCACGATCCAACATGGGCAGCGGAGCCCAATGACGATTTGAACTAAAGCAAGTCCAACATCCAGAAGCAGGTAGGGCTTCACGCGTCCAGCAAGGCATCAATTGGAAAGAGGAGAGCCCAACAACAACACGGCCTGGTCCAGCTTGGGAGGTGTCACGGCCTGCCAGCAGCACGTGGGAGAGGAGTCACCTTGCTTCAAAAAGAAAGTCCAGCTTGCACACGGTGGGCAGCAGCGCATCACGAGTCACGGCTGGAAGCATTGGAGAAAACCAATAGGAGGTGCACACGGAAGAAAAGAGTTGTTGCCACGTTTTTGAATGGAGTGTCACGGTCTTGGCTGGGTGCACACAGCAGCTGCCACGGCCCAAAACAAAAGCATCCAGCTGGTTGGAGACGGAGGGCCTGCTTTCACACGAAGGGCTTCACGCATCAAAAAAAGGGAGTTTTTTTCAGCAGCCACCAAGGAGGAGGGGGGAGCACGAGTGCTAGAATGGAGGGTTACGGTTGAATTCCAAGGAAGTGGTGATTCATTTCTCTTTCCATGACTTTGGAGCGTTGCTGCATTTACTTTTGCTAGAGATAAAAGTGCTCTCACGGTCACAGCAGCAGCAGCACGTTAGGTGATGTGGTATCACGGCTTGGAATGGAGAAGGACGGTGACTCATTGGCACAAGCGCTGATTTCATTTTGAAGGAAAAGAGCTCTCGGTTTTAGTTTATTTTCAGCATCAGGGATGTTTACAATTTCATTTTGTGCTTTTCATTTTGAGTGAGTTGCTGTCACGTCAAGTACAGCAATTATTTTAGTAGATTATGATTTACATTGGAGAGTTATGTTCTAGTAGAGGAGAATGGAATTTTATGCGCTGATTTCACCTTTCACATGCCGGTCATTTTATTTTGTTTCCTTTAGATTTGCGTCCACATACTTTTTTTTCTTTTAAGTAGCTGCAAGCAGTGTGCACAAGCTGAATTCACTTACTTTGCTGAATGAAGTCGCTTAGTCCGAGATTTTATTTTCAATGTCATGCGTTTTTAATTTGTTTTTTGCTTTATGAATGTGTTGAAGCTGCTGAATAGAACATTTCACCTTTTAACTCAATATTATCATTTACTAGCATTAAATAATGTTTTACTTGATTTAACTTTAAGCTTGCACCGAGAATTTTAATGCATTAATAGAAGCACCTTGTTCATTTATCTTGCTTTACTATTAGCGTTTTTTTTTTAAGTGTTGATTCCGTGATGAATATCATTTCATTTCTTTAGCTTAAGTGTTGCATTTGAATAGTATGTCAAGTGTTTCTTTATTATCTGCTGCATTTTAATTAATTCACACATATTGTTTTAGGACCGTTCAATTTATTGTTTCTGCTCACTATGCTGCTGTCTATTTTGTTTGGCTTCTTTATCTTCCTTGTATTTTCAATTTCCTCACTTGCTTTAGAGACCGTTCGATCTCAATGTAGAACCGTTCGGTCATCTGTAGGACCGTTCAGTCTTCATGTTTTGTTCATTTATTTCAGTGTTTTCAATTATGTTTGGTTGTATTTAAGTTCCAATTTTAATTTAGTTCAACTGCATTCACAAACCTTTCACAACCCCCCACTACGTGTTTGACCTAAGTCTCGAACCAGATTTGGTCCTTGAGAGACGACCTAGGAGTCACTTCCTAGCACTATACTGCATTCTTTAATGTACATCAAATTTGATGGGCCGCGACAGCTTGCATCAACCATATTATGTTTTGCTAGTTGTAATCATTTTTTGAATATTAATAAAATTCTCTTTTGGCAATAACATTAGTGAATGGTGATTGAATTTTTTAAATTTATTAAATCACTTGTATGATTGTAATTGAAATTTTTAATGTTACATCATTACATTGAATATACAATTGCACTCTTTCTGTTTTTTTATTCTTTTAGAACACTAATAGTACGTCAATTAGTAAAGCTACTCGACGTAATATTAATAGAAAAGTTATGAAACGAAGAGGTTAACGTCATTCTTCAGACTTCAACGTATTATTGTCAGCCACATTACTCCCTTTTTATTTCTTTTTCCTTTAAACCAACAATAAACGTCCAATTTCTTGGGCATGTTGATGCGGGCTGTCGCGGCCCATCAAATTTGATTGCATAAAAGAATGCAGTATAGTGCTAGGAAGTGACTCCTAGGTCGTCTCTCAAGGACCAAATGTAGTTAGAGTTTTAGGTCTAACACGTAATAGGGGGTTCTGAAAGTGTTTTTATGATTGTAAATAAACTAAATTGAAACCGAAAATTAAACACAATCGAACATAAAAGCATTAAAGTAAGTGAACATATTAAACTCAACTGCCCTAAAGTGTGTGAACTAATTAAAGCATAAATCAAACTTGGAAGAAAATGCATTTAACATTATGGAATTCAACGCAGTAGAAGTACAATTCAGCGAATGCGGTTAACCTATTAAAATGCAACTATTGAACTAAAGAAATGAATTGCTGATTGAAGACATAACAATGCATATCATTCACGGACATAACACTTAAAAATAAATGCATGAACAGTAAAGTTAAAAATGAAATGAGCCAACTGCTCCAATTGAAATCATCAATCACTATGTGCTTCTAATAAGAAAATAAAATGTGCTTCTGGAATAAACTTCAATCAAAAGAAAGTGGTGCCTATTCTAAAGAAAATGACAAATTCTTCTCGGTTCCAGCATATAAAAATAAAATGAAAACCCTCTAGAACTCTACATTACAGCGTCACCGTACACATATACTCCTATCTAATCACCTTGCTACTATCCTCTACCGTGACACCACTTCTACTCAATCACCATGCTTCCCTAAAGAAAGAAAATCTACATCCTTTGCTACTGAAAAACAACCGAGAGTCTCTGCCTCAGCCGTAGCCTCCTGGCCGAGACACACTTTCCCTACATTCTCCTAAACCAAAAAATAATAGCCTCCCCTTCGGTGGTTGCTGTTGCCCTTAAAATCCAGAAGTGAATCCCCCGCTTTCCCGTGCTGCTCTGCTGGGTTGCTTGCTAGACATACCCCCTCATTCATCCAGCACACACCACTTTCATTTGAGTCCACGTGCAACAGCTTCTGCTGGACTGTGCAGGTCGTGCTTCCAGATTCATTACCGAGTTCACCTCCTGAACACTGCTGTTGGACCGAGATACTCCTGGACGTGTGTCTCTCCTTGGATGTGTGCTGAAGCTGCTGCTTTGGGCCATGACCGTGAAGCACCTCCAAAGCTGTTGGATCACGCTTCAAGATTCATTCACGTTGCTGCTGCTTCTGGACGCTCCTCCTACTCCATTGCTGCCAAGCTGGACCTGCAATCAAGCTACTGGATTCTCCTTGCAAGCTCAACTTCCGTGTGCACCCTCCTTGCTGCCAGCGTGTCCAGCCCCATCTCCAAACTTGTTGGACCAAGGTTGCCTCTTCAAAGCTTGCTGGAAGCGTGAAGGCTGTTATTTCCGTGTGCACTCCTCCAAGCTTTTGTTGGACTCTCCTTCCGTGTGCGTGTGAAGTCTCCCCCTTTACGTGTGCTTCTCTTAATCAGCCAGGCCCTTGCGCGAGCAATCTGGACGTGGGCCGTGATGTGTTTTCTTTGCTGGACGTGTTGAATGGGACGTGAGTGCCTCCTCATTCACGTGTTGGACCGTGAGTCTCCCTGTGCACCCTCCACTTTCTATACGTGAAGTTGTTCTCCGCGTGGATCCAATTGAAGGATGTGAAGGCTTCCTCTGCTGGGCTCTTGTGTTGCTGCTTTCCAGGTGTGGGCCGAATCTCTCCAAGCACACACCTCCCAGACGCTGATGCACTTCCTAGACGCGTGTGCTATTGGAACAATGAAGATGTGAGCCGCGTGTGCTGCTGGAAAAATGTTGTCTGTGTGCTTGCTCCTTAATGAAGCTTCCAAGCTTGCTGGACGTGGAGCCCCTTGCTTGACGCTGGACCAGGCCGTGTGCATGTGAAGTGCTTTCTAGTTGAATCCAAGCCAAGACCGTGATTCTCCTCATATTCTTTTCTCCCAATCCTTGCTGGACCGCTGCACCTTGTGTTGCTGCTGTCCGCGTGAAGATAGCTGGGAGGGTGAAGTCCGCTGCTGCTGGGCCATGTGCTGATGTGTGCACCCAAAATTCAATCCGTGCACCTCCCTTGCCGAACCGCTTCTGGACTTCAATTTGCTGGATGTCACTCCCAAGCTGCTGGAATAAATCATCGCTTCATCTCCAAGTCATTCCTGTGCACACCAACTTCTCTACAAGCGTGGGCCGAAAGTGCCTCTTCATACAATTGCTGGATAAGGTGTGGGCCGTGTGCTTTGCTTGTGCACCTCCCTTACTCTAAACACACCACTTGAAATCCACTTCTCCAAGCCCAAAACGAAATCAGTTATTCCGTGTGCACTCCCATAATTGAATTTCACACCTCGTCTTTGCTTAGTTTAAAGTATATTTGATGTGGCATTTATTTTGACCTCCAAATGTCCCAAATATTATCCAACAATTTTCTCTGCAATTAATAATGCAAATAATTAACTCAGATAATTCAAATTAATTAAAATACGAATTTCTGATCAAATTAAGCACAATTAGGAAAAATGGGAAAATACTTGTCATTCAAGCGCAATTCCCTAATTAAATCTAGCACAATAAGCTAAGTGAAATCGAGAAAATATTGACTCATCACATGTGATGTATTATTCTTTAACCAAAACCCAAAGGTCGCTCCCTTTTTTATTTATCCTTTTTAAATTCAAATAGAACGTCAAACTTTATATGGGAAAACTTAGTTGGTTGGGCTTGATAAATGTTGTGTTAGAAATGAAGAGATCCACGTCCTATACTGACACCACTAGACGTCCAGGTATGTGGGAAAAGACTGTTGGCAGGGCATAATAAATGTTATGTTAAAACGAAGAGATAAACGTCTAATATTGACACCACTCGACGTCCACATTATTTGGGAAATACATAGGGACGTCATTTTTCCTTCAGTATTCGACATAAAATTATTTGAAGGATTTCTAAAAGAAATCCATTATTACGTAGGTTATAAATGGAAACGAATAAAGGAAAAACATAATAACACTAAACATACGAAAAAAATGAAAATCAAACCACGAAAAGATTCGCAGATTTGTTAAAATGTAGAAGGATTTTTGTGAATGGGGGTTGTAGCGTTTTAAAAGGGTGCAAATCCAAATCTTTCAACCTTTTTCTTTGTTAAAATGAAGAAGAATTTTTTTTAATACAGTTTGTTTTAAATTCATAAGTGTTAACATTTTCCTCTGGTTTGCTACTATGCCTTCATCGTTAACAAAGAAATTTATTCGTTTAGTAGAGGAATTAATAACAAACCAAGGGAAAAAGTTAACATGAATTTGTTTTTGGAAGTTCTGTAGTTTAGTGAAGGAGGAGTAGCGTTTTGAAAGGATGCGAAATCCAAATCTATCAACCATTTCCTTTGGTTTTCTATACTCCTTCAAGCTTTTTTGTGTCCTTGAAGGAGATAACAGAAAACACAAAGAAAAAAATTAACAGATGGAGTTCATAGCAGAAATTTTATAAATGGATGTCTACAGGTTATATATGTCTTTGAGACTGTATTTATAGACATCCTCTGTAGGGTCTGTCTTTTAAATGTTTTGAAGGAGTTTATGAATTTTATGAATGTTGTAGCGTTTTGAAAGGCCTTGGAGTTGTTACAACTTAACACAAAGAAACCTTGGAGTTGTTAAAAGAAATTTTATAAATGGATGTCTACATAAATAATTACTGTTGGGAAAGGCCTGATATGAGCTTCAATAATAAAACACAGTCTACTTAAATGATATATGGAAAAATGCAGTTTGCTGCTAGAAACGAAGAGGTTGACGTCAATTTCTTCAGACTTCCAAAGTGTCTTTTTGGTTTAATTGTTTTTTCTTTTAATCCAACAATAAACATCGGATCCCTTGGGCAAATGACGTATTATTTGTTATCCGAAGGCAAAGGTCGCTCTATTTTTTCTTTTTCCTTTTTATTCATTGGTTTAAAAGAAAAACAAATTATTCCTGAAAAAAAAAACGTCTAATTGCTAAAAGTGTTTGACATTCTTTGGTTGGTTTAAAGGAAAAAAGAAAAAAAGAAAAAAAAAGAGGGACTGAGGTTATTGTTAACGTTGTTTGTTCTGTTATGTTGCTAGATATGTGGCTTGATATGTGGCATGATATGTGGCTTCCTCCACTTAATAAAACGTCGAAGCCATGAGTACAATGACATTTTTTCGTTTGGTTTAGAAGAAAAAATTGAAAACATAATTTCTGGAAAATACAACGTCGAACGCGAAGAAGAATTGGACGTTATATGGTTAGTTTAAAAGAAAAAGAAAAAATAATAAAAAAGGAACTAAATAACAAAATGTCTAAGCCAGTATAAAACTGACATTTTATGGGTTGATTTAAATGAAAAATAAACAAATAACTACTAGCTGTAATATACAACGTCCTTCTGTTGTTACGATAGACGTCGACTGCTTCCTTAATGAGTTATGTGATTACGACAATCACGTCCAACCCCAACTTGTTTGACGTTCTATATTATTGCTGGAAGCAAACCACTATTTCGATATTTTTTTATTTTAAATTGAACGTCAAATGTTTCTTAATTTGATGTTATATGATTCTAAGGTCATTGTTTTACGTCGATGTTGGCCTTATTTGACGTTAATACATTTTAGATTACGTCAATATGTTTCTCGTTTGATGTTAATACTTTTTAGACAGTGCACTATTTTAGAAAATGACGTGGAGCGAATCAATTTATTTACGAAAATGCCACCGGTCATTTTTAACGTTGCATATTTAGTGTTACGACGTTGAACGCTTGACGACGTTATACACTGTTTTTGCACTAGTGTTTGTTACAGTAGTCTACTTTGACAATAATAAAATCGATTAAGTTGGTTCTATACTGATTGATTTTCAAAATTTATTTGAATCAATTAGGCTAAAATTTTGGTGCGAAAATGAATAAAAATTGTTCCCTCCAAAATTGTTTGGCTTATTAAAACCTTGAATGAGATAACATGTCATGTACTCTTTTTTCCGCATTCGAATTCTCTATTCCAAAATTCTCTACAAGTACGTGCTATCATTGTCCACAAATGGCGTCAAGCTCATCTCAGAGAAAAAGGGTGAAAACTGTGGGTATCAAGAACATGAGAAGATCTTCACAGCTTGATCGGTGGATAAGCGATGTCGACATTCAATCAAAATTCATTGACTACTAGAAAATGAGGAGTCTTACTACACACAAATTTCTGAAGATAAGCTTCTTCATAAAAGAAGGTTTTCAGTTCCAAAACTGGCTAAAACGTTAGGGTGTAAAGACGTTTGTGGAATTGGCTTATCCATGGTATCCTGAACTGGTCAGAGTATTTTACTGCAATTTGAGAATAAGTGAAGGAACATTGTGCTCCAGAGTCAAGGGAGTTGATATTAAACTTACTGAAGAAGTTTGGACAGAGATAGCTGGACTCAAAATAGAAGGTGAAAGATGCCATCTTGGTATGGATGGTTTTCACAAATTTTTTGTATACCAAGATAGCCTGAGAAATCCTGAAGATATTAGAGACTATTCTCACTACAAAACTGGTGGTATGATGAAGGACGATAGACTAGCAGTCTTCGTCATTTCCTGGATTTTAATGCCAAGAGGAAGCAATCATACTCAGGCTACTACAGAAGACTTATATTTGCTGAAGGCGTTCAAAGAGAACATTCAAGTTAACTAGCCTGCTGCAATTTTTGATAACATGTTGAAAGTTACCTATCTTGAATCAGCAAAGTTTCTGTATTGTGTGTTCATTTCCAAGATTCTTATTCACTTCGAATCAAGTGAGTCCTACAACCGAACGAGCTTGATCAATAAAGCTACTCTACACAAGATGGGAATGCAACATACACCAGAAGGCTTGAGGTTCAAGGATAAAGTTACTAAAGATGGTGATGAAGCAGGACAATCGTCTTCTATTCCATACATGGCACACTCTGAATTTGAAAGGACTCTGTTGAGAGAAATAAAGTCTCTCAAGATAATGTGTCAAGAGACCAGGAATGATGTTTTGGAAATAAAAGAGCATCTTAAGTTGAACAATACTGATGAAGATCAATCGTGTGAGGAAGGGAGTACACCTAATGATAGTCATGAAATGGAAGAGAATGAGAATGTTGCTGAAGAGAGCGACAATGACATGCTTCTTGGAACCTTTTTGAATAAGAACAAGAAGAAAATCTAAGTTTGCTTGTTTAATGTTTTGTTTTTTTTAATACTTGTTTTGTATATGGCTTTGTATGCCATTTTGTTTTGATATCATCTGATTGTAATCATATTTCATATCAATGAAATCAGAGTTTGTTTTAAGTTGAGTATATGTTTCTAACTGTGTGAAATTGATTGTGTGGTGTATGAAATTGATTAATTTTACGGTTTGTCATTGCACTCATACATTTACATACACAAATTATATCTGTAATATTTCTTGCATTACAATAATTCTAAAATGCTTGATCTGGAAAGATCTTGAAAGGTTTTGCAGGAACATTGCTTCTAGATAACTACTGGAGATAAAACTCAAATGGAAAGCAATGAAGTCGATTACAACAGTGGATCAATCGATTACCATTTTAACAGGGGTTATAAATTCCATGATTTGGAATTCGGTTACTGATATGATCATAAATGGGGCAACAATGAAGAGCTTTCAAAGTGACAACAAGCATAAAAAAGAGTAGAATAGGTTTCCTTTAGGCGTGTATTTGCCTTTTGATTTCTTTCTCTTAGTTCTTGTGAATAATTGCTTATAAACTCTTCTTTCTCTTTAAGAGCAAGCAATGTGGGACTATCCATGGCTTGATCTTAAAAAGAAGAGAAGAGAAAGTGAGCATTTTAGGCGTGTAGGAGTTAGTGGCATAGCTAGTTGTCATATTTTGAACTATAGGAGAACTAGTTGCCTTATAAACCCTTTTTGGAGTGGAGAGAATTGATCAATGTGGGACTCAAAAGTCCCTAGAAGACCTGCAGCAGCTGCTGGACGGACTACACCCTCAAAAGTCCCACATCTCCTAGATCTTGCATCTTAGCTCACTCCAAAGGTTATATAAGAAGGCTTAGGGGTCTCCTTTTTGTACACCTTACCTTGATTCAATGAATTTGAGTTGATTTGCACTTTTGCAATCCTCTTTGAGATAGAATTCTGTCTCTAAAGTCCCAAATTTGGGCAGACCTTATCTTGTTCAAGCAAGTGGCGGTCCTCCTCTTGATGCTTATCTTGGAAGCTTGTTTAAGTGGCGCATCTTCAATTCCTAAGTTTCCTTTTCCTTAATCTCTTCCATTTTTAATTTCTTTCCCATTCTCTTAAATGTCATTTAGTATATTCTCTCTAGGTATGCACTTCCCCATCATGTGGTATCATGAGCCTTAGGTTTTTGATCTCTTAGGAATTGCATGCTAAAGTAGAATAGCTTAGATATGTTCATTTTCGCTGAGCCATTTTCTGTCTCGCCCAGCCTCTGCGTGAAAATACAGTCAACTTGTATGATTTAGTTTAGCTTCATTTCTAGTCCGTTTTCCATGCAATTTTTTTTCAAAGTTTCGTCTGGATGTCTAGTTTCATGTAAAATTTTCACTTTGTTCAAATTAGTTCTGTGCTGTTCCCAGTAAATTGTTTTCTCCACTATGTCAGTCCAGTGCTTACTGTTGTATGACTTCTAATCTGTTTGCATTGTTTGCTTGCTGTTTGGTACTTGTGGTGGCTGAAATTGATCATTGGACGGTGCTAAGACCTCCCAACACTCCTAAGCAAGGATTCAACACTTCATATCACAGTTTGGAGGTGAGTCCCGTGGCTGTCCAGAGCCTTATCCATGCTGACAGTTCTTCAAACAGCAACAATGCTATTGGAAGTGTTCAACAAGTAGGTGTCCTTATTTCTTTTTGCTTGCTGTCCCAACTTTAATTTCTTGTCTTGGCTGGATTGTATGTGTCTTTCCTTTCTTGTTAACTTTGAATTGAGTCATATGTTTGTCCTCTTTAGGAGTTTTCTAGAGTATTTTTCTGAAATTGCATAGCTAAGAGTTTTTTTTACATCTCCATGTTTGTATGCTGAATTGAGTTTGATCATCATAGGATTTAAGTGTGTAAACTTTGCTTATATATTCTGCATTAGTAGAGGTCTTAATCCAATCAAATATTAGCTTTGTGCAAACACACCTAAGCACCTCAATTTTACTTGGCCGAGACTAGCCAATCTCCTAAACTGCATGCACCACAAAAAAATTCAAAACTGTTTTGCTTTGTTTGTGCTAGTCTGGCTGTGAGCTATCTTCATTGTTGGTGTGTTTGCTAGCTTCATTTTGAGCCTCTATTTTACTAAAATTACAGAATATATAGGTTTGAGGTTTGCCAAATTATTTCCAGCATTAATTTGATCTTACTCTTCATGTATGCCTAGCATGTTGGTGTGATTTACTTCTTAGTTGTGTCAATTTGTTTGCTGCTGTCTTGTTCATTTTGTGCCACTGTTTTATCTCCACTTTTCTTGCTGTTTTGTCTTCATAAAATCATTAGATTGCTGCCTCCTTATTGTGTGCCAAGTTTCTTGATTTTTTAGGTTCCATTTTCATCATTTGTCTTGTAGTTTTCATTCATTCTTTGGCTTCTACCATGTGTTGTCTTGATTTGGCTTCTTTGCATTAAGGGTGGATTGTACATCTTTCCATTTGCTTTGGACTTGAGTTGGTGCTCTCAAAGTGGACTTGTGAGACATTACTATTTTGAAAGAAGAGTGCATGTGAGTGGAGTGATCTTGCTTTGTTTTGCCATCAACACCGTGAGTTTTGAGCCTAATTTTTTGGTGCTGCTGTGAGTGAACCTTGGCTGTTGTTTACTTCAGTTTTGCTGCTATGTTTGGACTGTTTTCTAACCTGTTTTTTTGTGTAAGTATTGCTGCTGTTTGCCTTTAGAAAACCATGTCTGCAGGTTCAAGACACTCTTCTTCCACTGGAAGTAGTCATCACGGAAGTGCTTCTAGCAAATTTGATTTGATGAAGGCTTTTCAACAAATGCAACATCAACTTGACTCCATTAGTAAACGGTTGGACAAGGACGCGAAAGCAAAAGAGGAGCAACCTCATGGTCATGATCATGGTTTCTACAAGAAGAAGCAAGAAGCTAGAACCGTAAATGTATACCTTCCTTCGCCAAAGAAGCATCCAGAAGATAAAGCTATGGACCAAGGCCTTACACTACCAAAGTTGAACTTGCCAACTTTCAAAGGGGAAGCCAAGCCGTCTATTTTTCTATATTGGATAGCTAAAGTAGACCAAATTTTTGATTTGTATAGTGTAAATGGACCTTTGCGTGTAAAGTTAGCTTGTTTAGCTTTAGAGGGATACGCCAAACAATGGCTAAATAGGAGATACTTAACCATGGCCTCACCCGCGAGTACATGGGAACATTGCAGGGAGATTTTGTACCAACGTTTCGTACCTCCATACTACCATAGGGACCTCTTGATTAAGCTCCAACAGCTTACTCAAGGTAGACGAAGTGTGGAGGAGTATGCTCGTGAGCTCAAAGTGCTCCTATATCATACTAACACTAAAGAAAATGATCATGCAAAAATAGTTAGATTTATTAGTGGACTCAATAGAAACATCCAAGATGTTTTGAAACTCCATGATGATGAGACTTTAGATGTAGTGGTTCATAGGGCCATGAAAGTTGAGAAGAAACTCTTGCAAAAAGAGGCTTTTCACAACAAAATTTCAAAAGATGTTTTCTACAAATCTTCATCATCAAAGGATAAAGCCAAGAATGTTTCTAAGGAACCCACTTACAAATCTTGTCCTCATTCTTCTTTTAACCATTCTTCTTCTAACCATTCCTCCTCCCCATCTAAATCTCCTTCTAGACCTAGCCATATTAAGTGTTTTAAATGTTTAGGGCATGGTCATATAACATCTTCTTATCCTAATAAAAGGGTAGTGTGCATTAGGGAAGAAGAAGTTGTCATTAATGAGTCTACCTCTTCCTCACCTACACACACTTATAGCTCTTCTTCCTCACCAAGTGAAGAAAAAGAGAAGGTTATGCTTCATTGTTTAAATAAGGACATTCAAGATAACCAAGAGGAGATAGTAAAAGAAGAACATGAGAGGAAAGAAAAAGAGGAGAAAGCAAGCAAAGAAAAAGAAGAAATTGTAAGAGAAAAGGAGAAGGCAAATGTCCTAATCACAAAGGAAGTGTTATTGCAGGCACCTTCCCCTCCCATCATTCAACTGGATCCAAGCTATGACAGGGGAGTTTTTCCATCCTTCCACTTTTCTCCAAATATTAAGCTTTCTTCTTTTCCTAAAAACTTTTGTGAAAATATCCCATCTTTCTCATCTCTTATTACCACTTCTTCACACACCATTTCCAACCCACATCTTGATTTAATGTATTCTTTTTTACACTTAACTCAAGACAAAAATAAAAGTTTTTCTAAAGAAGGATTTTTAGTTTTCCTTAAACAAATAAATCAAATTTCAAAGACCCATTCTTTCAATATTCCTTTTCCATATACATTGTTTGGTAAACATCAATTTATTCACAAAATGTTTGATGTTTTTTGTAGGTTAACATTTGATCCAGGAGGAGTTCCTTTGGTTTATACACGAAATAAGTCACTAATCTCTCTTTGTTGCAGGTTTTTCAAGATTCGAGGTCGAATCCTCTCCAACCTGGGGGGGATGATATGATCATAAATGGGGCAACAATGAAGAGCTTTCAAAGTGACAACAAGCATAAAAAAGAGTAGAATAGGTTTCCTTTAGGCGTGTATTTGCCTTTTGATTTCTTTCTCTTAGTTCTTGTGAATAATTGCTTATAAACTCTTCTTTCTCTTTAAGAGCAAGCAATGTGGGACTATCCATGGCTTGATCTTAAAAAGAAGAGAAGAGAAAGTGAGCATTTTAGGCGTGTAGGAGTTAGTGGCATAGCTAGTTGTCATATTTTGAACTATAGGAGAACTAGTTGCCTTATAAACCCTTTGGAGTGGAGAGAATTGATCAATGTGGGACTCAAAAGTCCCTAGAAGACCTGCAGCAGCTGCTGGACGGACTACACCCTCAAAAGTCCCACATCTCCTAGATCTTGCATCTTAGCTCACTCCAAAGGTTATATAAGAAGGCTTAGGGGTCTCCTTTTTGTACACCTTACCTTGATTCAATGAATTTAAGTTGATTTGCACTTTTGCAATCCTCTTTGAGATAGAATTCTGTCTCTAAAGTCCCAAATTTGGGCAGATCTTATCTTGTTCAAGCAAGTGGCGGTCCTCCTCTTGATGCTTATCTTGGAAGCTTGTTCAAGTGGCGCATCTTCAATTCCTAAGTTTCCTTTTCCTTAATCTCTTCCATTTTTAATTTCTTTCCCATTCTCTTAAATGTCATTTAGTATATTCTCTCTAGGTATGCACTTCCCCATTAGTTACTCTAATTATTGATCATATACTATTGTTTGTTTCTTTTTCAATATATCTCTGATCTTATATTTGATTGAAATTACTTGAGATAATATTGAGATTGTTGATTGATATTGTATCTATGCTACATTGATGTGGTTACACAATTTCTGATTTGATACAATATTGTCACATGTTTATACTTGCTATGAAATGTTCTATGAAAATTGCATTGTGCATTCAGATTTTGATTATAAAACATGCATAATGGCAGGGGGAGCATTGCATAGGATCTTAGATAATTTCACATGCCTACACTTTAGGGGGAGATTATATCTTTTTCATGTGATTATCTGTGACACGAGGAGCATCATTGTTTGATTAATATGATTTACTGATGCATCTCTGAATAAATGTCTGTCAGCATATCATTATCATAAGGCATACCTTTTTTCCTAATGCACAAAGGGGGAGAATGCTGAGAAATAATTTTCTGTTAAATTTTCTGATAATGCTGGGAGAATACTCTAATAGTGTCTCTGATATTCATATTATGATCTGATATTCTGTTTATGTTATGATATGAATTGTTTGTGCTCTTATATGAATTCATATTTTTTGATCTGAATCAATTGATATACCTCAAAATGTTTTCAATGTTTTGCTTTGATACATGCTCTGATATATTTGTTAATCATTTGCACTGATACATTTTGACCTGATATGATTGGATTTGTACAACATGGTTGTTTATTAATCATGGTTGTGCATCATCAAAAAAGGGGGAGATTGTTGATAGGAAGATCACTGGTTTAGCTAAACCTACAATCTCAAATCTTCTGGTTTTTTATGATGACAACATAATTAATAACACATATGATGTTTATGTGTTACCTGTTCTATTGCTAACATTCTACATGTTTTAATCATTGTATAAATCTTTTTAAAGCATGGAGAACATGATTGTGTAGATACATTGCATTTCACTATGCTATATAATTGATTTTATTGGTTAATTCATGTCTGATGTTTTATAGAAAGAAAACCACAAGCACTTATGTTGAACTTTTTATTGTGTGGAAAAACAACAGTTTTAAGTTGACTTCATTATGGAGTGAGTCGCTTAAAACTCGTGGCTTTGCACAAACTTGTTCAAAGTGTGCTGTGAGGATTTTCAAAGAAGAAGTTTTTCAAAACTTTGTTTAACTGTGTTACATAGTCAATTATATGCAACTTGCATTCGACTAAGTCTGTTACAGTTTTGAAATTCTCTTAATGCTTGTGTTAAATGTTACAACGACTATATTTTTGTATATGTTGACCAAGCATTTATTGTGATTCGATTGCATGTTCAATTAACTACAATGATTACTGCTACTGCTTTGACTAAATTGTTACATTCGACTGCATTAGTAGCTAAGTCGATTAAAATGTGTCTGAATTATGAAAATCTATAAATTTACGCGAACTTGATCTCTGTAAGAACTTTTTGTGATTCTAACAGTTTTGTGATATTTTGCAGAGAGTGCATTCTTACAGAGAAAGGGAAAGAGCTCCAGGAAAAAAAAAGTGATCGTGGTGATCATCTACTTGTGTATTCTTGAAGAGCAAGTTAACTGCACTTACAAAGCTTGAATTGACGCTCTGGTCTCTTGCATGAACTGAATGTTCTGCATGGCCATCTGCCTCAATAACTCCTCCAATGTAGGCTCAGAAGTAGAAGGTTGAGGAGCTATTTAGGCAGGAGCATCATGTTTCTGACTCTGGTATTGCTGGACTAGTGTAGGAGGCATGCAAGAATTCTGGAATGATGGTTCTTGATATTGATACTGCTGTTGTGGAGTACCGTACCATCCTAGGTTAGGATCATTCCATCATGGATCGTTGCTATAACCATACTCATCAAAATAATGTTGAGTAGGGAAGAATTCATCCAAGAATAGTCGCTTAAAATCTTCCCATAAATCGATAGATCCTAGAGTAAGACCATAAAGTCAATCCCTTGCTGCTCCTTGTAATGAGTACAGAAATGCCCTTAAGAACATGTGATCGTCCAGGATTAGTGGAGGTTTCATTGAAGAGAAAATGATGTGGAACTCCTCCAAATGTTTATGTGGGCATTCACCTACAAAACCATGAAACTTAGGCAGCAAATGTATCAATCCAGTGGTGAGAACGCAATGAACTTCATCCTCATTTGATGTAACCGGCTCCCAATGAGCACTCTCACGAGTGAGAGGATGAGTCATACTGTTCTCAACATAGAAATCAACATGAGAACCATAATCAGAGTAACATGTATGTTGCGATTGTTGATAGGAAGAACACTGATTTAGCTGAACCTACAATCTCAAAGCTTCTGGTTTTTTATGATGACAACATAATCAATAACACATGTGATGTTTATGTGTTACCTATTCTATTGCTTACATGCTACATGTTTTAATCATTGTATAAATCTGTTAAAGCATGGAGAACATGATTGTGTTGATACATTGCATTTCACTATGCTATATAATTGATTCTATTGGTGAATGCATGTATGATGTTTTATAGAAAGAAAACCATAATCATTTATGTTGAACTTTTTATTATGTGGCAAAACAACAGTTTTAAGTCGACTTCATTACGGAGTGAGTAGATTAAAACTCGTAGCTTTGGACAATCTTGTTCAAAGTGTGCTGTGAGGATTTTCAAAGCAGAAGCTTTTCAAAACTTTGTTTAACTGTGTTACATAGTCGATTATATGAACCTTGCATTCGACTAAGTTTGTTACAGTTTTGAAATTCTGTTAATGCTTGTGTTAAATGTTACAACGGCTATATTTTTATATATGTTGACCAAGCATTTATTATCATTCGATTGCATTAATTGCACGTTCAATTAACTGCATTGATTGCTGCTAACTGCTTTGAATGAATTGTTACATTCGTAAGCATTAGTAGCTAAGTCGATTAAAATGCGTATGAATTGTGAAAATCTATAAATTGACGCGAACTTGATATCTGTAAGAACTTTTGTGATTTTAACAGTTTTGTGATATTTTGCAGAGAATGCATTCTTATAGAGAAAGGGAAAGAGCTCCAAGAAACAAGAAGTGACTGTGGTGATCATCTACTTGTGGATTCTTCAAGAGCAAGTTAACTGCACTTACAAGGCTGATCATATATGCACATTTGGGTGTTACTGAAAGATCAGAGGCTACAATCTTGTTAAGATTGGTTTGAGGTTTTCCTGTTGTGATTACAAGAAGAAGAGCGTATTGCGTTCTTGACTTTTGAGGGTGGCTCAAAGGATTGGACTCTAGGAAAGGGGATTCTTGCTACAAGTCTGTTTTGTCTATGCCTATATTTTGATTAGAGGGTTAGAGAGGTGTTTTATATTTTTGACGTGAGGTCGCTATAAAAACCTTGATCATTATAGTGCATTGGCTTCTTGTGGTTGGAAGGACACTGGCTGTAGGCTTGGTCGAACCAGTATAAAAACCCAGTGTTTGATCTTTTTATCCTTGCACTATTTATTCAGTCGACTGCATACTGCATTAAATCGATTATATTTTCGCTGCATAAACAAATCTTTTTTCTTGTGTTTCAAGAAAGCTTTTAAAGGCATCTACTTTGCGAAAAACATTTAAAGAAAACTTTGTTTTTACATTTCACCAATTCACCCCCTCTTAGTGTGAGAAATTAAGTCATTATATTTTCAACAATTGGCACCAGAGTTGGTTTTCATAAGATACTTGAAAAACAAGTCGATTATCTTTTTCCTTAAATCAAGTGATCCTTCTCAGAATTCCTTATGATCTCATAACTAGCAAGGATCTCTAAAAGAAGAATAAAATAAACCCAGAATAGTTTCAAGAAAAAAAGAAAAGAAAAAGTATGAAATCAAGAGAAGAGAGCATGAGAGAAAAATGATTTCTAATGCTCATTTTGGAGTGAATGAAGTACTCTATTTATAGAGTTAGGAACCAAGCCCATGATTCAAAAGATCTAAAATATCTCCTAAAATATCTATTAGGAAATTGATTTTTTAATAAAATAGAAACGTTGCAATTTGAAACAAATGTTGGCAGCGTGCATATAGGAAAAAATTTCCAAGCGGTTCAAGCTCATAAAAATCTTCCGCTTAAGAAACATATTTTTTTGCAATTTTATATTAAAAAATAATAACATATTATTAGGATGCAGTAACTACATTTATTGTCACGATGATTTTGTAAGGAAAACATGTTTGCTTCTTGATCTTGTCAGTACAAATGGGGCTTAATGCAGGGTGGTATTGTCAATGTTGGAAATAATTCTAACTTAGGTTCTCGAGCAGGGGGCAGAGTTATTTCTGTGATGGAGAATGGGCATAAATTGAGCAGGAAGATGCTTCAAGCACTATTTGATGTAGTTGTACTAGGAGCGGAATTTTTATGTGGTGTGTTATTTTAAGATTGTTCAAGCTATAGGAGGGGCTTCAAGAGTGTTTTATAAGAGCAACTCCTTCCAATTGGTGTTGTTCATATGTGTTTATGCTGCATTTTGCTAGTATTTGTAAATCTCTTAGCCTGTCTTTATCACCTTTAAAGTAAAAAAGTGTTGTCAGTTTTGGGTATAGTTGTGTATCTTGTAGGATCGTTTTTTGCATTAACCTTTGTTTAGGTGTGTTTAAAGAAATCATATCTTGTGCAATTGGTGTAGGGTATTTTTTTTTTCTTTTGTGAAAGGATTAGAGCATCTCATGGTATTCTTATTTGTATTTTTTTTTGTCGATATAAAAAAAATGAAGACAGTTGACTAAAATATTTCTCCATTCGTTCTTTAAACAAAGTTAATTACTAGTCCAATTTTTCTCAAATCCCATAACCAATATGAAAATAATAGAGAAGGAAAGCATGAAATTTCTAAGAGAAAGGGAGAGAAAGAGTGAAAAAGAAGATATTACAATAAGGAAGAACTAAGAAGAAGGAATACTAAGAACTTTTATATATATGTACAAATTAGATATTTAATTAATAAAATTTATTTATAATGAATCATAGGAAAAAAATCATAGGTTTTAATATCCATTTTGATTTGGGAATGTTATGGTTAGTAAGTTAGATTTTGATTAAATATTGAAATAACGATTATGGATGATATTGAACTCGAGCCTTTGTTATTGGGTGAAATTTTTCCTATTTTACATCAGAAGTTTAAAAGGATGTTTGATCATTGATAGATATGAGTTTTAGCCCAGATTTGGAGAAAGCAACACATTGGGAATTTTATGAAAATTTCTAGAGGAATGAAAACTTCGACAAAACTTTTAGAAAATTTTAGGAGTATACAAATTGTGACTGATTACTAAGAATGAGACAATTCATTTGCATGAAACTTTGTTCAGAGTGAGATTAATGACAAATTATAAGTTTTTAACGTCCAATCAAGGTTTATTATTACGAAGTTATGCTCAGATTGAATCTTGAATTGATGGTTTTAATATTATCAATCTTGATGTCTTGATGTTAGTAATTTATTTTATAATGAAATTGGATTATTTTGAGCATGAGAATTTGGAAGAAATTTGAACCTTGGATGGAGGTATCTTGGGCATTCAGAGAAAACATGGAAATGTTGGAATTTATTAAAAAAGTTCATAAGTAAAATAATCATATTATAGTCAGATAATTGAATGAAATTAAAAAAAAAATTAGGTGTTTCAAGTGTAGGGTTGAATAATTCTACAAAATACACATTCACACTCTCATTCCTTAATCGCTCGGTTACTTGTATTCGTTCTTAGTTCAAACTCTCTTTTGTTAGTATTCCAAACTAGTTGGGGGTACCTATCAAAGGTACTTCGATGCTTAAGTTAGTAAACAATCCAGATGGGAGTCAGAGCAAAGTCTTAAATCTACAATAAATGCGATCAGCTACCTCTTACATTTGACCTTTATTTATAGTTTTTGAGATGAGCCTTAGATTAGTGGAATCTTAATCACGGCCCAATCTAGCCCATTACACTAATTGTCGCTTACCCTTAACCTTGATTCTTGATGTCCCTTAAGAAGTATTTTTGTTGTGATCGCTCGTCCGACCTCCACTTATGCATAGTCGGATAACCTTCGTATTTTTTTTGCTTGGAATTGAGTATTTATCGAGTTGGGTCGCCCGTTCCTCCTTACATGTGGGGACCATCCAGCCATACGATACATAGGCCCCCCATGCCTTAGGCAACTATAGTTAGCGTTGGGATTTGTTACAAAATGTTTAAACTAGGTGTCGTCTATTGTGATCTGGGGGAGGGACCATCCAATGTATTTTGAATGGGTGATTGGGAGGGAAAACATGTGTCATGTTATCGTGTCCCGTGCTTCTCGGGAATGGTAAGGTCACGTGATCCAAACCGTTGATCGTGGCCGATTTTAACGGTGACGATGAGCTGATGGTTTCCTAGATTTTTGCTATAAATAGGTGGGGGGTTCCCTGTTATTTTCATTGATTTCTTTCCATTTGCTCTACATACCCTCCGGTCTTCTTCATTTTTTCAGGTAATAATAATGAGCATCGTTCAGCTTAGTTTGTCTAAGGAGTCGTCGGGTAGAGGTGGTTGGGAGTTTGCAGGTGGAGGTGGCCAACCTTCGTCTCCAAGCTCCATGTCTTCTTCTTACTTCGAGACAACCGAGCAGGTAAGCAGCTCAGACACTAAGTTCCCCACTTTTGTTGGTGAGAGGGCTATTTCAGGGATAGCCATCGGTCTTCACGTAGGGGGGTGAACGTGGATGATGAGGGAGAAGTTTCTGTGGATGGTTTACCAGTCATTCATGCTTATGAATGGGCGTCTCACGAGGTGGGGTCATATACATCACGCTTCCAAAAGAAAAAAGAATTGGAACGGTGGTCTGACCGGTCATGTGTTGTACGATGGGGAGGATGCAGCATTGATTCAGTTGGCCGTTAGTAAAGGGAACGAATGAGTTTATCATGGGAAGGGAGGAAGTGTTGAAGACTTTTTCTTCGTGTATACTTACCTCTTTTCCAAAATGTTTGTCTGGGTCCCTTTCACTACCTTCTAGTCAGATGTCCTGCGAGAGCTGAATGTCGCTCTCACCCAACTGCATCCAAATGATTGGGCATGCATTCAAGCTTTCGTGGTGGTGTGTTCTGCCTTAGGGATAACCGTCATGACCCCCCCGCCCTTTTTTTCTTCACTATTATCACGTCCATCTGATTGCTAAGCGAGGATGGGTATCGCTTGTTTCTGTTGAAAAGAAGTGGTTGTTCAAACCTTATTCTGACTCTTTTAAAGGATTTAAGACAAAGTATTTCAAGGTCTTAATAAGGGAATCCGGTCAGTCGGAGTTTGTGGATGAGGCGGGCTTCCCTTTGTTCCTGTTTTATTGGACCAGGGATCCTCGCAAGATAGTGTCATGGTCGCTCGGTTCCATGACCTCAAATGAGGTCGAGGCCGTTAGGATTATTAATAGTCTACCCCGTCGCCTTTTTGCTTGTGACCTCATTGAATGCCTCAGTCACTAGGAATTAGACGAACATGCGTTCGGTACGGTATTTTCCTTTTATTGTTTTACTTTGTGGTTTGGTCTTAACTTGGCTAAATTTGTGTGTTCCTTTCAGACATCATGTTCGTCCTTGCTCCGAGAAGAACAACTTCTTTGCTTCGAGGAAGAAGATGGGTAGCTTGCCATCAAAGGTTTGAGACCCTCGATCGACCTCCTCCAGCTAAGTGGCTCAATCATTGAAGATTCGTTTGGCCCCTTTTACAACGACAACGCGGGTAGAAGTGTCCTAGTCCGCCCTTTTTGGTGGACTTGGAGTAGCCTTTGGCAGTGGCAGCCACTATTGTCGTCCCTCCTCTAGAGAAGAAGAAGTGACCTCATAAAGAAGGAGAGAGGTCCTCCTTGAAGAGGACTAGGCGTGAAGGTAGCACCCCCCGGCTGTTGTTGAGCGGCATATTTGGGACAAATATTCACATTGGCAAGAAGACCAATTTTTAGATGAACTCGGCCGAATGTGCTGTCATTGAATTGATATCTGAGAAGGACATCAATAACGTCGCTTTTGAGCTCTCATTTCGGGTAGCCATGCTGAATTGGTACTTGTGTGAATTTGCTGATAGGAGGGGTGCTGAGGAGGTACAAGCGGAGTTGACCGAGGAGAGGAAAGCTTTTGCTGAACTTTACGCCCGTTTGGAGGCACTGACACCATGAGGGGTGTGGCAAGCAACAGGTTGACCTTCAAATGAAGCTAGATGAAGCTCCCTGGGAGTGGAAGGAGGCAGTTGAGAAAGCCCGAGTCACCTAGCTGAAGTGTGACCGGATAATCGAGGAATACAAGAAGTTGAAGGGCAAGATGGACGAACTGACTAAGAAGGAACATGAGCTACTCACCGAGAAGGCCGAATTAAGCATTCAGAACTAGGGCCTCACCAATAAACTAGTGAAGTGGGACGTAGAGTTAAAGGATTTAAATGAGTCTGTTGTGACTGAGCACGAGGAAGGCTTCAACAAGGCTCTTCGACAGGTGGAGCTTCTTTTGGGGGTCGGCCCGGGGGCGAAGGGCTTTGATATTGTGAAGGACGTCCATGAGGGAAACTTGATCCCTCTTGGAGAAATGTCAGGCAACTTCAGTCTAGATGACCTCGAGGCCGGTGAGGGGGCGGATGGGCAGTATGAGGTTGCGGTGGAAGTTGAAGGCGATGGGGAGGCCGATAACGCATAGTTTGCTTTTAATTTTTCAGAGGATTTTTTGTTATCATTAGTTTAAGTTTTACTTTTACTTATTTTTTGGACAAGACCGGGCGACAAACACTTAGTTTTTATGAAGTGTTTGCCCCACCGATCTGTCGACACCTTTTTGTATACCCTGACTTTTGGAGATTAATACAATTTTTTTTCTTTCGGCCTTCTCGATTTACTTCTCAATTATACGCGTTCATTTTAACTGCCCGGTATGATATGATCAATTTTAAATAAAGGCAATGCATTTTTTATGAGTAAGTTGTTTGTGACCTCATTAGTTGGCTTCGTTTAAACTAGACAACGGAGGTTCCTACGAGAGCGTCAACTACACTATAGTTGTTAAGGTCGGGCGATAGTGGTTCCTTTGAGAATTTGTCGTTCGCCACCCGACTAAGTTGGCAGTGGTTCCTTGCGGAACTCTACGTTTACCAACTCATTGTTTAGTTAGAGTCGGGTGGTAGTGGTTCTCTTTGAGAACTCGTCGTTCACTACCCAGCCTAGTTGGCAGTGGTTCCTTTCGAAACTCTCTGTTCACCAACTCATTGGTTAGTTAGGGTCGAGTGGTACTGGTTCTCTTTGAGAATTCGTCATTCACCGCCCGACCCAGTTGACAATTGTTTCTTTCGTAACTCTTCGTTCACCAACTTTGATATGATGATACTGCAAGTTGGATATCTTGGAAATTCTCGTCACATTTAACTTAGTGAAAATATATACAAAGGGCATTACTTTACTAACAGAAATAAAATTTTAAATTGGACGCATTTTAGGTGTTGGGGATGACTTTTCCGTTTGGGTGGGCTAGGCGATAAGCTCTAGTTTTGAGATCTTCAATTATCTTGAAGGGGCCCTCCAAGTTGGGAGCTAGCTTTTCATGCGGGGCCATCCGCCTCACGTCGCCGATTTTCCTCCACACCAGGTCACGTCTTGGAAACTTCTAGGTTTTACCTTCGTGTTATACCTTTCTTCTATCAATCGCTTCCTTGTCGCTGACAGGGCATTCGTAGTTTCTCGCTGTTCTTGTAAGATATCAAGCCCTACTCTTAATTCTTCTTCATTCAGTCAGACATCCTCCAACTGCCTTCGCAAGGACGGTTCCCCCACCTCGACCAGAAGCATGGCGTCAATACCATATGTAACGTTGAAAGACGTCTCACTGGTTGTCCCGTGCGGGGTGCATCGGTATTCCCATAGGACTTCTGGCAGTTCATCCACCCAGGCGCCTTTCTTCTCCCCTAACCTCCTCTTAAGTTCGGTAACAATCGTCTTGTTGACGGCCTCAGCCTGACCGTTCGTTTAGGGATGTTCCACCGAGTTGGTAACATGGTTGATTCCCAAGCTCTTGTAGAACTTAGTCAATTTCTTATCAATGAACTACCTTCCATTGTCCGTGATGATTGTTCGGGGGAGCCTGAAGGAACATATTAGTTTCCACACGAACTTCTACAGCTGCTGAGTTGTAATTGTTGCTAGTGTGTTCGCTTCTACCTATTTGGTGAAGTAATATACGGCTACCAGCATGAACCTTTTCTACGCCCGGTCTATCAGGAAGGGTCCGACTATATCCATCCCCCACTAGGCGAACAACCAAGGAGATACCATGATGTGCAAAACAGCCCGCGAAGCTTGTACGTTATTGGCATGCGCTTGACAGGCTGGGCATCTTTGCACAAAGTGCTTCGCGTCTTCTTCCATGGTAGACCAATAGTAGTCAACTCTGATTGCCCTGGCTTTCAACGTTCAACGTCCGATATGGAATTCACATACACCATTGTGGAGCTCATCCAACACATACCAGGCCTTCTACTCTGAGATGAACTTTAGGAGAGGAGTAGTGAAGCCCCTTCTATACAGTTCTCCTCCTACTAAGATGAAATTGGCAATTCTGCGAGCGTTTGTCGGACAGATTGATTTTCCAACATCTTGTTGCTGCATGAGCTTTCTAAGTTTTGCCCTCTAGTCGACATTTGTCTGGATTAGCCTCGATCCCCTAGACGATCAACATGAAACCCAAGAACTTTTCAATTCCCACGCTAAATGTACGTTTAGCTGGATTCTGTCTCATGTTGTACCGTCGGACTTACTGAAAGACCTCCTCCAAGTCCTTGATGTGGTCTACACTTGAGTTCGACCGGACTACCATGTCATCAACATACACATCCATGCATCGCCCGATCTATTTAGCGAAGATCTTATCCATGAGTCTCTGGTATGTTGCCCCGACGTTCTTTAGCCATTTTGTTGTCATTGGTACTAGGCGACGTGGGGCGTCGCTTCGGTACCGACATCAACTCTACACTAAGGGCTTCTTGTAATATCTTAGCCCGGGGCACGTTCAGCGAGGTGTACTGTTGATAACGTGGCCCCCGGGGATGTTCCTTAGGCTTTGAGAGCCTCCTGGTTTCTTGTTCCGCCCGCTCGGCTTCTTTTCCGCCTTCTCAACCCTGGCTTCTGACTCTGCTTCTTGCGGGCCTCTCTCATCTCCTCTACCCTTATATCTTTGGTCATTCATTCTCTGACCTCTTCCATTGTTTTTGGAGGGTCGTCGAAAAATAGTATCAGCGAATGGTCCCAACTTAAGGGACGACAATACATACTGCAGGGCAAGCTCAAGGCTGAGACTTTTCATCTATCAGACGATTTTCTAATACCAGTCTTTGAATATTTTTAGTGACTCTCCTTTTCTTGTTTGAAGATCATTGAGGAGAAAATGGTTAGGACTTGGGTCCGACTCCTCAGGAACTGATGCCTAAACATATGTTTGATACTCACAAAATTTTTGACCGAATTGGGGCATAGAGGGTTGAATCATTTCAATGCTTCCCAAGATTTTTGATGAAAATAATAACATCTCAAATAATCTTCAACAACCTGCAAATTTCAATTTAGTAGAAATAGTAAAAAACATACATGAGAAATATACACACGTTCATATAGAAAATTAAAGTAATTACACTGAGATTTTAACAATAATAGAATACACAATATGTTTATAATGTGGTTATTTTACAAAAATGATGTAATTTATTATTCTAATTTATCGAACTTAACAAAATTTTAAAAAATTACACCATAAGAGTTACTCATATTTAGAAATCACGCATTTTTTGATAAATTATATTTTTAAAATATGATTTGTAAATTTATCAGAACTTGTGATATGAGCATACAACTTTTATTTTTGTTTTTCCTTTTAAAGAAGTCGTACATCCATATGATTGATTTTATTATTTTTAAATTTGTTTTCTTTAGATAAGCCTTTTTTGGTTTAATATTTTAATAATTTTATTAATTAATTAAAATTAAAAGATTAAAACATTTTCAAAATTTTAAAAATATTCACATATATAAATAAACTTTATGTCTATAATTTTAATAATTAAATTATATATATATATATATATATATATATATAATATTTGTATATAAAATTATAAAAAAAACGTAACAAATTTTAAAAGGTAAAAAAAAAGTTAAGAGATGTTTTCTTTTACTTAAAATAATTGCTACGTTGTGAAAATGAAACCATGTTTTGCGCATAAAATTTTAAAAGAATGTGCATTTTCCATAATCTTATAATAAGTAAAAGTTAATTTTTACTAATCTTGATTTACAAAGCAAGTTCAGTTGTATCTCTAGACTTTACAATGTTTATTACTGTTTCGACCGGATCCGGGCGGACCCTGCAAAAACACGCGAGCTTACTGTTGATGGCGGACGGGCGGATGACGAATGCTGGAGACGGGCGGACGAGCGACGGCGGGCGAACGGACACTCGAAGACGGGCGGGCGAACGACGAAGACGCACGGACCGGGCGGACATTGCGGAATCCCACGAACCGACGCAAGCTGCACTGCCGGGCGGATGAGAAGGTGGGCAATCGCTGTTCCACGCTCCAAACCGGACGGACGTTCTCGAGTCCGGACGCTCGCTCTCTGCACCAAGCTGGACGGGCGTCCTCCCCTCCTGGCGGATGATCCTTTGCTTTCAGCTCCAAGCTGGGCGGGCGTCCTCCCTCTCCTTGGCGTTGCTCCACCCTCCTAGTTGGGGAGGGGCCGGGTACCTGCTAAAGGCACTCCGACGCTCAAGTCAGTAATATGACAGAGCGATTGTGATGCGTGTATGCATCGTTATCAAGTTGGTCAGAGTTCATACCTGAGACCTTTATTTATAGTGAGTTGTAATGGGCTTTTACCTTTTGGGGGCCTGGGAACGGCCCAATAATACCTTAATCTTCATTAAGGACTTAATGTGTCATTTAGCGTTTAACCGTGTAATCAGCGAAGTGCGTCGGTTGGGAATGATGGACGATCAGGGATGTTACCCCAGGTGGGCGTCCAGCTCTTGGGCGGACGTCCGATCCTTGGGCGGACGTCCAGCTCTTGGGCGGACGTCCAGTCCTCGGGCGAACGTCCTACTCTTGGGCGGACGTTCCACATTGGGCGGACGCCCCACATTGGCGGACGCTCCACATTGGGCGGACATGCCAACCTTGGGCGGCCGTTCAGCTCTTGGGCGGACGTCCTACTTCTTGGGCGAACGTTCAGCTCTTGGGCGGACGTTCCTCATTGGGCGGACGCTCCACACTGGGCGGACGCTCCACATTGGCGGACGCTCCGCTCTTGGACGGACGTCCTACTTGGGCGAACGTCCAGCTCTTGGGCGGACGTCATATCCTTGGGCGGTCGTTCGGTTTCTAAGTCCGGACGGTCCTAGACTATTTGGCGGACGTCCGGATTACTGGGCGGGCGTGTTTTCTGCCGGAAGGACCTATCAGTACAATTACAAAGTAGAATTCCAAGTGATTAGAGATTGGTATTGAAAAGGACATTAGCAAAAGTTGAGCAGAGTCTTGCCAAAACTTCAATCATTCAACAAGAGCATTAAATTATACATAAGAAAAAAAATTCCAAGTAATTTTAATTTCATAATATTTTTAGATTTCATTGATCACATTGTAGGAAAATTTAATCAGTTATATCTGGATAGACTTAGTAAAAATACATGAATATTCATCTTATGTCTTTAAATGAACCAGTTCCACCTTTTTCTCTTTTCTGGCCACACTGCCCGGTACCTTTACATAATCAATTATTAAAATAATTTAAGTATTATAGGGTACTCAACAGATAGATAACACGTTTCTGCGATTTATTTCGTAGAGGAGAAATTTGGGTGGCGGAAGGGTAAAAGGAAGCGACGATGAAATGAGGTGGGAAGTGTCTGGAAGGAAAGACCTAGATAAAGTAATTAATAAAAAGGACCAAAAAGTTTTGACCTACAGAGGGATGCGATATTGGACCGACAATAAGAAAATTTATTTCCTATTTATCTGTTACCTATAAATATTTTTAAGAATATATTTTATAGATTTTTAATATAAAATTTAAATAAAATTAATTTTTTTTATAAAATATAATATAAATTAAATTAAATATAAAGTAAAATTTACTTTTAATTAAATTTAACCTAATTACAAATTAATTTTAATTTTAATTTTAATTAAATTAAATTAAATTAAATATAAATTAAATTTTTATTTTTATTTTTTAAAAATAATAAATATTTATAATTACAGGTAATATAATATTTATTCCTAACTTTTTTTATAAACAAGTTTTAAAATACTCATTACTAATAAATTCCTGCAAAATATGATGAATTTTATAACATAGATCCGCGCCACCAATATTTTTAACATTCGTGGATGCATAACACTCAAAGCCAAGAGAAACGTAAGAGGAAAACAGTTTTCAACGGGTGCACGCATAAGAAACGCCACCAACTCTGTCCGAGTCTAACGAAATTAAATTACTAATATACTAATCAAACACAACAAAATGGCCATCACCACCTTTCTCTTCTCTCAATCTCTAACACCTAATCGCCAAACCCAAACTCTGCAACAAACCTTTGGACTTCACGCAAAGCAGTTTCACAAGGTGAACTTCGAACACCGATTCTCACTTCTCTCTCTTTCTTCTTTTAATCATACCAATAGCAATAGTTCTTCCTAGCTCATGCGTAACCCCTAACCTAACCTCGTTGATTCTCGTGAATCGATTTCGGCATTACGTTGTCGATTTTAGTTTGCGATTCACGATGCTATGAATTCGATGCAATTGTTTCGGTTTTGGAATTCTCGATTCTGCCGGTTTTTCCTTTTTCTTTTCTTTATTGAAAATCGTTGTGATTTTAGCTTCGACCTTAGGTTATAGATATTTTTATCATTGTTGACCTGTGAATGATGGACTTGTTATGTGTGCTTGCTTAGACAGAATAGTTGTGTAACTTGCGTTTGGATTTAATTTCACTAATTCGTTCTGTGTTAGCAGCAGATGCACTTAAGTTTTATACTGCTGTTCGTCTCATCGCTTTACTAATGATTTTTCTGGTAATTAGTGATGTACGTGACCGCTGTGTCTGCTGGAATGTTTTGTTATTTAACCAGAATTTGATTATGATTTGGAAATCATTGGAAGGAAATCATCATAAGTTTGATTTGAGAAAAAAACATATTCAATTAATACTTACTGGGCACCAGAATATATGCTAATTATATTTGTTTCCATGTGATATTTTACTATTGACAATCAACGGTTATTGTTTCTGGTGCTGTGGTTTTTGCTTTAATTCAATTTAGTCCCATCTTTTTACCTCCATTGTCTATTATTATTTACTTATCTGGATATTGGTGCAAGTAGGCCTGTAATTATGGGAAATACAGAGTCAATATCTGAAGATAATTTTTACCAACATGGCCCTTATTATGCTGGGAGTTCAGTGAATAATAGCTATCAGCAGCCATCTACTTATACTGGGAGTTCGGAGAATACTACCTATCATGAATCCTCTTATGATGGGGATTATTCGAATACTAGCTATAATCAACTCTCTACTTATGCTAGGAGCTCAGAAAACAGTCGTCATCAGAAAAAGCAGCAACCCACATATATAGCTGATCATTTCAGCTCATTGAATCAGGTCAGCACTGCTAATTTTGCATGGTGAATTTAGAGAGGATATGAAAGATGAATCTAAGCGATATAAGGGTAATCACTATTTATGAATTAGTTTGACTGTGTCTGCGTCGTGTTCCCCTTAGATGAACTATTTGTGTAGATGAACTATGTGTAGTAGCATCGTGCTTATATGAGATATATTTCAGGTTGTTTCTGCTCTTAGAGAAGCTGGTCTGGAATCTTCAAATTTAATTCTTGCTATTGACTTCACCAAAAGCAATGAGTGGACAGGTTGTTCCTTTGGAATCTGAAATCATTATTATACATGTATATATGTAGGCACATATAGGAAAGTCTCACCTTGGTAATTGCAGGCAAGCACTCCTTTCATCGAAAAAGCCTTCATCATATCGGAAACAGTCCTAATCCATATGAGCAAGCTATCTCCATCATTGGTCGTACTTTGTCTTCCTTTGATGAAGACAATCTGATACCATGTTTTGGATTTGGTGATGGTGAGTATCCTTTTTTGACTTTCGATGAATTTTGTGTTTTCTCTTCTGTTGATTCCAAATAATTTACTATTGTAGCTTCTACACATGATCAGAATGTGTTCAGTTTTTATGAAGACAATAGATTTTGTCATGGTTTTGAGGAAGTACTTGCACGCTACAGCGAGATTGTTCCATATTTAAAACTATCAGGTTTGATTACAACATTCTATTCCCTGCTGACTAGATTTTACAATTTTATTACAAGTATCTGACATATATTTGACTTTTAGAGAGAGAGAGAGAGAAGGGAGGAAAAGCCTTATGATTTATTGTATATGACTAAACATATCATAAGTTTAAAATTTTACTTTCCTCTTCTTTGTTTCAACCTTGAGCTCATTTACATAGTTAGGATAGACATATTTAAGGCATTATTCACTTTGACATTTTGAATCATTTCAGTTTTGTCTTTAGAACGGGTTTCACTTTGACATCTTTAATCTTAACTTTTATGTAAATTGATATCTTTTGACACAGGGGAGGGAGAAGAGAAACGTGTGTGTGTGTGTGTGTTTTAAATTAAGGTGGCGGTTGTATATTAAGAGAGTTAATTTTAAACATGGATGGACCATTTTGAATCATATTAAGATAAAGAATTAAATTGAACCTTTTAATAGATAAGGGACCAAATTGAATAAAACATAAAAGATGAATAACCATTTGCATAATTTAGCCAAGAGGAAACATTCCCTTGGAGAGAGGACGCGTGTATACAAGGGATTTAACTATTAGACTTCCCTAATTTATAGGTCCAACATCATTTGCCCCTGTGATCAACGCAGCAATTGACATTGTGGAAAGAAACAACGGTCAATATCATGTTCTTGTCATTATTGCTGATGGACAGGTTTTATCAATTTTTTTCCCATTTTATTTCTTTTCATGTTACGATTGAATTGTTTTCCCTACTTCTCTCTTTGTTTTTCTAGAACGTCTTTTTGTTTTTTAAGGTTACCAGAAATCCAGATACACCACATGGTAGGCTTAGTCCACAAGAAGAAGCAACCATTAGTTCCATCATTGGTGCAAGGTAGAGCAACTCCTTTTTCAACCTTTTGTTGTTTATGTATCTGTCCTAAATGTGGGATATTCTGATTATCAGTCACTATCCTCTCTCGATTATATTGGTTGGCGTTGGAGATGGACCATGGGATGAGATGAAGCACTTTGATGATAACATTACTGAGCGAGTATTTGACAACTTTCAGGTAGTTGATAGCACCTGAAAATTCAATATTGTCTCCTTTTATGTTAACATAGCTTTGATAAGTTGAAGCAGATATAAGATGGATTGGAGTTTGGCACCACATTCATGAAGTTGATAGTACAATTCCGAAACAAACATCAGAGATCTGTAATAAATTGGATATTAGAGAAAGAAATGTTTTATGAAGTTGTCATCTTGGTCGAGACAGACAATTTAGAGATCTATTGTCATTAAATTAATAAACCACAAGTTTCAATATAACTACCAAGCCAAATGTCTGAAATGCAGCGAAAAGTACATCGGAGTATGATTGAGATAAAGATGTATCATTTTTCACTTATTCGACATTTTAAATTTTCTGTCTAAACATTCTCTATAAATTTGTCCCGGTTTGAATCAATAGTTTATTAGGGGAGGGTAGTGCTTCTTGAAAAAAATTGCAATTTACATAAATAAAAAAGGAGACACGTCTCCTATATTTTAGGTTGAGAACATTTTAATTCTTAGATGTTGATAGCAACAACCAAACCTTTTCCCACTGGCAAGGAATTGGTTATATAGACCAAACAATGTCAGATCAATATTTTACCATTATTTCCTATGAACATAAAATATTTGAGCTAAGTATTTGGTAACTGAAATTGTTGTATAAACTAATCTTAAAATTAATAGATTCTATTGCAGTTCCAATTCCAACTACAAGCTTTTAATTTGATGCTCTATGAATTGTTCAGTGAAAATAATTGGTATGTGAACTGGTGGTGATCAGTTTGGAAGTAAAATGAGTGATTGATAACAAGGGATGGAAATTTTTCATGCTTCATATTTTGAAAAACCATTCTTAATTCCAGTTTCATGGATTTCTTTTTCCCCTTCTTATATTGATGAATGGATTGTCTAATTTGTTTGCTTTTTTATTCCTTCAGTTTGTGAATTTCACAAAAATCATGTCCGAGAACATTGAAGCATCAAAGAAGGAAGCAGCATTTGCACTTGCTGCCCTTATGGAAATTCCATTTCAGTACCGGGCAGCCCAAAATATACAACTTACTGAGTAAGCCATGAACTCAAAGTATAATAATTCTATGTTATAGTCTAGGATCTCTGACTTTTAATTTCGTCTGATCCAGTGGAGAATCAGTTCTTCGTCAGCATAGAAGGCCTCTCCCTCCACCTAATGAAGTAATAGATCATGATAATGCACGCATGGCTATTCCTCACATGGCAAATTTGGAATCAGTTGAACCATCGGCTCCAGCTGGTATTGAACCAGTATGTTCCTTGCTCTTCCGTCATTAACTTTGTATTGCATAGATTAATGTTGAGAATACTAAGCTTACGAGATTAATTAATTTTCCTTTTTTCAAGTTATGCCCCATTTGTCTTAACAACCCGAAGGATATGGCTTTTGGATGTGGTCACACAGTAAGTCTTTTTAATAAACCTATTTTGTTTAATGCCAATTTCAACGTGCCCTAGAGTTTTTTTTTATCTGTACGTAAAGTGGCGAATTAAATTTATTTGCCCTCTATTTATGATGTAGACTTGCAAGGAGTGTGGTTCAACATTATCTTCATGCCCGATGTGCCGGAAGCAAATTACAACTCGCCTGAGATTGTACACTTGAGTCAAGAAGCTTATACCGTATGTATATTACCCCATGGATGATACATTAAAATATGATAACCCTTCCTTTCTTACTATTTGAAGTCAAGATTGAGATGTACAGAGATTTTGGGTATAAAATTCCTTAACAAAATTCTCATTAAATGTATGAAACAAAAAAAAAATGGATCAAAAGTTAAGTTTCAAATTTTGAAACTCTTTCCTTCTAGTTTGAAATCATGTAAATGTTGTAAATTTTCACTATATGTAGTTTATTGAAACTTTCTCCAGTTATTGGAGTACATGTTGACAAATACATATTACATTTATTTATTTAGAACTGAAATCACATGTATTTTAGAAGGTTTGAAAACAATTTAGAAATCTTTTCGTAATTTAGTGCTAGTTGTTGGTTGCATAGGTTAGACAATCTACATAGTGTTGAATACTTAAGGATTTTCAGAAAGTGTTTAGAAACCCAGTAAAAAGATATCATAGAAAACTTGTTTTTATACTAGCTCATTCTGATTGAGTTATATCTAGTTCTCCTTTAAGTACTATTAAAAGGTTCTACTCTTTTTAAAAAGATAAAACGAGTATTATTTTTGGTTTACTATGAGTATAGCCACTCATGGTATAAATTAGTCCAATTGACTATTACGTCTAACTTTCTCTAAGTTAAATAATCAAGTGCTTTAAATCATTTTTTATTATCAAAAAATAAGAAAGCGTTTTTTAAAACAGGTACAAATGGATAAGCTCTCTTAGAGGATTTAAAACATACAAAGTTAATCTAAAAACTTGTTATACGTTTTCAAAGAGAATGATGGCACAAGAGAATGATAGCGTAATAGTATATGTAAATTAGTTGTTATGATTCTTGTATTCTTCTTAGGCGTACAAATTGTCCCACCCTTTGTAGAAATAGTTGTTGTAGCATTTGTAGTCAATAACAAACGCAATGGTTGTGATGGTCGTTATAACCTCCTTTCTAAGTACCTTGGAGGTCAGACAGTCATTGTTATACAACTCGACATTTGTCTATAATTGTCTTACAAGTTTTGGAAGGACTAGAGTATCTCACTCGAAGTACTCGATTAAGCCGCACAATGGACGTCAGTGGGTGAGAACATTAAAGCCATAATTGTGAAGCTCTTTCAGGTCAACCTAATGCTCCAAGAAAAGCTTTATTGGCTTATCTAGGGTATCATTGATCACATGTCTTCTCTTAGCCTAAGAGTAGACTTCTTTGAGAAAGATGGCGACTTGTTCTTCAAAAGACATGGTTGTAGAGAGGTTTAGGGTTTCTTGTTTGCCGAGATAGAGGTTTCGGTTTGGAAGATGAGAAGTTTTTGTGCGGAGGAAGTTACTAAGAGCAAGTGAAGTTTGCACAGGAAGTAACAATTATTTGTAGGAAAAAGTAATCTGTCTAGGGAAAAGAGAACGAGTAGGTGAAGCAAAACATCAATTCTCATTTAACACTTATCGTATTGTTTTTGGCTCAATGCTGATTAGATGTAATGTAATGCATGATGATGTATCCTTTAGACGATAAGTATTTAGATGATACATCTTAGCATGACGTCTCTAGACGATATGTCTTAGACGCTTAATCCTAAAGGCTATACGATATATGTGATAAATATGTTGATTTAAATCATTCATTTAATGAGTTCATACCCAAAAGCATCCTTAGACGTATCAGTCTATCTTTCACAAGGGGTTATGTAAATATATTAGCAAATTGATGATTTATGTTTATATATTGTAAATCAATAGTACCCTTTTGGACATGATCTCATATAAAATGATGTTTGATTTCAATATGTTTAACAAAAGAATGCAAAATAAGATTTTTTTTTATAAACAATAACAAATCACAGAATATAAAGATTTTACTCTCGTAGACGTCGTAGTCTTCCAGCTAATTCTGAGGAAATCTTGATGCGGTAGTCTAGTATTAGGAGTGGTGCGAATACTTAAGGAAATTTAGGCGTGGTAGTTTAGTACCGAGAGTGGTGGGAATACTCAAAAAAAATCTAGGCGTGATAGTCTATTACTAAGAATGGTGCGAATACTCAGGGAAATCTTAGTGTGGTAGTCTAGTACCAAGAGTGGTGCGAATACTCAAACCAGGAGTGGTGAGAATACTTAATTTTAATCGTGTGAAGATTATAGTGGAACCCTCTCAGGACGAGACTAGACGCAGCTTAGTTGGAGTGAACCAATGTAAAATAACTGTGCATTTATCTTTTCTCTTACCTAAACGTTTCTCTTATAAAAACCTGCAGTTGTGTTTTTATCTTTAAACACACGAAATCTCCTAGCTAAACGATTACTCTTCAGCTAAGGAACCTCTTACAAAACTCTACAATGCGCATTCTAAGTAGCACGACAAAAGTTACTCTTGTTTACTAGTTATAAGCTTTTATAAGATACTTGACCACGTGCTATATTAGAACGGTTGTGAAAATAATTTTTCCATTATCACTATTCAATCCCCCCTCCCCCTCTCTTCTAGTGTTTTTCAAGTACTTCAATTGGTATCAAATCTAACTTCGCGGGGTTAGCTCTTAACAAGACTAGAGGAAACGATCCTGGAGATGAAAAACGAAGGATACACCATCAATCATCCTCCCCTATTCAAGGGTGAAAAGTTCGACTACTAGAAGCAAAGAATGATAGCATTCTTTGAATAATTTCACATTGACATGTTGGATGATTGGTGTCGCACCCGAGTCAAATTTAATGTGCAATAAGAATGCAGTATAGACTAGGAAGTGACTCCTAGGTCGTCTCTCAAGGACCAAATGTGGTTCGAGAATTAGGTCAAACACGTATCTCTTTAGAACATAAATGTAAGAGACAAGATACACACCATATTTACAAAACAAAACAAGAAGAGGAACCAACTAGCCAATTCATAAGAATCCCCAAGAAGACCACACTTGTTCCCAAAACACTTCCAAAGCTCCAAAATTCCCTAAGGTTAAGGTAAACATGGTTTTTAACTTAGGGCTAGTGTATGAGCTTCAAAACAAAGAAATGAGGAAAGTATAGGCTCAAAAGGGTTATCAAAGGATCAAAATAAGGTAGGCTTATTTGGCTAGAGAGGCGCAAGAACAAAACTACCTTTATCACTTCCAAACATGAATATAAATGAAGAATTATCAAAAAAGTCAAGCCAAGGATGTGTGCAAGCAATCAAGAGACATATCACACAAGAAAGAACACAAAGTGACTCAAATCTCACACAGGGTAATTCTCACAATCAAATCAACCTCTCACACATCATAATCATCTTTCCAAGCAAAGAAAAACAAGAATTTCAAGCCAAGTATCAATCACGTGAAGGAGAGGACAAGTCTACAACCTAAACAAAATCCAGGAAGCAAGAGAAACATGCAAAACTGTACACAGACACAACAAAAATAACCTAGAAAACAAAAACGAACAAAGATAAATCATAATCTCCTCCAATAGACCACACTTAAACTACACAATGTCCTCAGTGTGTCATAGACAATATGATTAGAAATCAGAACAGTGAACAAATCATGGACAAGTGTGATGAACAAATTTTTGATCCCCGGCAACAGCGCCAAAAACTTTTTAAACCCTCGGCAAGTGTAACCGAATCGTATCAAGTAATAAACCTGGTAAAACCAAGTATTGTTCTCCCCAAGGACTCATGGCTTAGACAGTTGTGTGGTTTTGTTTATTAGCTAAGATTTGTAAAATCGATTGATTAAGATTTAGATGCAAATACTCAAAAGTAAATATGTATGCATGAATTGATCAATGGTAAGAAGAAACAAAACATGTGAATTGAAATATGTGGATGATTATGTTGTTGGAGTTTATCAATTTCATCCTTATCTACTCTCATGTACTCATGAATTCATCTTTCTTCATTAATGGTTAATGTCACTTTCTAAATTACCTTAAACCCGATGTCTTGGCGAAGAAAGCCTAATCATAATCACTAGTTTACAATGTCTTGTCTCCCTAGCAATTAATCATGCATTATAGTGAACAGAAGCTTAAAAGCAACCAATCATCATACTCCTATGTGTAGGTTTATACTACTATTGGGAGAGATTCCCTAGATCTAGATTTCCTCGTATGTGTCCATATCAACAAAATCAATGATCATGACATCAAATGAGTTAAACAATGCATGCTTTGAGCAAAGAGGAAAAACCCTAACGATTAATGAAAGAAAGCATGTATCTTAAAGAAGATTTTGAAGAACAAATTTCATACATGAGAGTTTCAAAAGGATTACATTGATTCCCCAACAACAATAAAGGTTTAGTTCAACATATTCATGGTGAAACTAGATGAAATACAATGAAAGAGTGAAAAGATAGAACCCTAGAAAGTGAGAAAGGAGCCTTAGCATCCAAAATCCTCTTTCAAGGGGTAAAAAAGTGTGTTTCTGCTTCGTCCCAGCCAAAGATACTTGACCTAGGTTAACTAAAACCTTATATAATATTCTAAAAATTACAGAAAAGTGAGCCCAAGCCCATCAGAATGCCGCTCAGCGGTAAGTGCGTGATTTCTATTCTGTCCCTCAGCTGCATTTTTGCCCCTCAGCGGTGACTACATGTCTTCAAAGTGTCGCTCAGCGGTAAATGGCGTTGAGCTGTACTTGTAGCTTCTTCTTTTTTTGCACTTTTTCTTCCTTTTCTGAATCCAACTCTTAGCTCCTTTACTTCTTTCACTCAATTTATCTCAAAAACCTGCAAAAACAAATAAATCAAGCATAAAACCTGTCTAACTCTCTTATTTCCAAAAACATAAGCAAAAGCATGATTCCAAGCTAATTTCTAAGTCATAAAGGTTGTTTTTTATATCAATTTTAAGTATAAAAATAACAGTTTTTCAATTGTTATCATAATCCCAAACTTAAAACTTTGTTTGTCCTCAAGCAAACCAGATGTAACTCAATCTTCTACCAATCCATACAATGGTTCAACATATTCAAAATTCCTTCTTCCAAGACAAGTAAATACTCAAATTAGCTCTTGACAAAGACTTCAATCAAGATGTGCACATGTTGTAGTTTTCATGCAATCGCATAATATCCAACAAATGCTATTTTCATGAATGATCAATCAACTAAGCATAGATGTTCTTATGTGTTCATGGAATCTTTCCTCACTAGATAAAGTGTTTCACTCAAACACAAAAGTGTATAAGGGGTGTCGCAACCGGAATCGCGACGGGACGACGATCCAAAAAAGAAACGGGTTTAGAAAAAAAGATTGGAGTCACCACCATAGTTTATTTTGGAAAACTACGAAAAAACCATAAAAGGATAAGTAAGGCATGGTCTGTGAAAACCAGATTCTGGGTTCGGGAGTCGGTTACGCGTAGGGAAGGTATTAGCACCCTACCACGCCTGCCCAAGGCAGTACCTTTAACTAAATACGCGAATGTGATGTGGTTTTCAAAATGTTTAATTATCCCCAAAAATAAAACTCTAAAGAAACAAAATATATTTTTTAGTTTTTTGAGCCCGACAAGGATTGACCTTGCTCATATGTATTCTCATTCAAAACGAGAAATCAGGGTTACGTAGTTCTTTTGGAAACTATTTGGGAAAGTTTGTTTGGAGAATTGTTTGAGAATTTTGTCTGGAAATGATTATGGATAATTTTGGATGTTTGGGAAGTGAACCTGACAAGGACTAGCCTTGCTCCTACGTATCTCCACTTTTGATGGAGAATCAAGGATCACGTAGTTCTGGGTAAAAGATTGTTTTTGTTGTTTGAAAATGTGGGTGTTTTTAGTTTTTGAAGGTTTTATAGTTTTGGTATTTTTGAGAAAAAGAAGGTAATGAGTACTAGGCCAACACGGACGGTCACACGAGTACTCATACCTTTAGAATGATATTTAAATATTTTTAATTATTTTTGAAAGAAAAGTAACGGTATTAAGCACTAGGACGATACGAACGATCACACAAGCACTCATACCATTAGTTACTTATTTAGGAAGGAAGACTTGAGGGTATTGAGTGCTAGACTGATGCGGGCGATCGCACGAGCACTCATACCATTATTTAAATTTTTTTAGGATTGAGGATATTAAGTACTAGGCTGATGCGGACGATCACACGAGTACTCATATCATTATTTAAATTTTTTAGAAAGACTTGAGAGTATTGAATGCTAGACTGATGCAGACGATCGCACGAGCACTCATACCATTATTTAAATTTTTTAAGATTGAGGATATTAAGTAGTAGGCTGATGCGGACGATCGCACGAGTATTCATATCATTATTTAATTATTTAGAAAGACTTGAGAGTATTGAGTGCTAGGCTAATGCGGACTATCGCACAAGCACTCATACCATTATTAAAATTTTTTAAGATTGAAGATATTAAGTATTATACTGATACGGACGATCGTACAAGTATTCATATCATTATTTTATTATTTTATTATTTTCATTTTTACTTTATAATTTTTAATTTTTATCTTTCAATTTTTGTAATTTTTATAATATGAAAATAGTATTTACGTGAATGTTTAAAACAAGATTTAAAATAGTAAATGCATTTACATAAGGGTTTCATATAGAATAATAGTAATAGTTACCTAAAAATAATAATACTATTTACGTAAGTATTTTTTAAAGAAAGGTATGAAGATAGAAAATAAATTACAGCTATATAAAAAAAATATACTAAAAACTATTTTTTATAATTTTGAAATTTATCCTTTTTATTTTAGAAAAACAATATTTCAAGACAATAAAACAAGAACAAACTAAAAACCATATTTAAATATTAAGAAGAAAGATAACGTCAGAAGCTCTACAACCATTTTTTAATTTTCATTTTATCTTTTATATTTTATTTTCACTTTTTCATTTTTGTCTTTTGTTTCATAATTTTTTCATTAAATAATTTTTAATTAAGAAAATGAATGTGTCCGGTAAATATTGGAGTGGCACGTAAAATGAAATAAACAAACCCAGAGAAGAAAAAATGAAACACAAGACACAGGGGTGGGGATATCATACAAGGAGGGGCTTACATGCAATAAAGACCTAATAATCAAACAAATACGAAAAGAAATAAAGAAATAAAAAAAAAACACAAAATAAGATAAAACAAAAACAGTCCAAAAAGAGTAGGGATGCAGAGAAAAGACGGGGGTGCAAAAGAAATTCGTTTGGTCAAGCTCCTTTGGACTTAGGCCTAACCTCTTTTTCAGATCAGAGTAGGGTTTCTTCTTCATCATTTCAGAAACGAAACCCAGGTCTCCTCTTCTCCTTCATTCACGGCAACCCCTGCCCCGGGCCCGAACACAATCATCGCAACCCTCTCTGGCCGGCCAAGAACGCTGCCGGAGCCGTCGCGGTCGTCGGAAGTGTCGCCGTTCGCGGTTCTCCTCCTTTCGTGCGCTACGAACGACCTTCTTCATCTTCTCTTGCGCGGACCTTTCTTCCACCGAACCAGGCGCCATGATAATCTTCGAGCTTGGCCAGAGGTCCTCGCCGGTCGTCGCCAAGATCGTCGGCGACGTTACTCATGGTAAAAGTGCTCCCCTCTTCGCAGCGGTCCAAACCCTTCATTCTCCCTCTCCGCACGGACCAGACCCTAGTGTAGAGAGCTCATTGCTTTTGCCGCAGCCCACCAAGGCAATTGCCGGCGGCACCAGCCTCCATCAAAGGGGTCAGCTCAAACCTAGGGGCTCGGATTCGACTCAAAGGCTGACACGTCTCGCTGCCGGCGATCGCCCTTCTTCCCTTCTGTTTCCCTGTTCTGATTTGGTATTTCTCTCTGTTTTTCAGGTGCTGAACAAGATGGAGGGGAGAATGAAAGATGAACTGTTGTTCAGGTGTTGAACAAGATAGGGGGAGAATGGAAAATAAATGGATGATGAAGAAGGTGTTTCTCTGTGCCAGTGGAAATGGATGTCATGAAGACAAAGAGGAATCAATTTGTGTGTGAGAGATGACTATCGAATGTTCTTCCCTCTCTGTATGAAAATGATTTTGGGGTTTTTGATAGTTGGAAGATGAATTTGAAGTTGGGTGGGAGAATGAGATTCAGTGATGTGCGTGCTAGAGGAATGGTTTCTCAGGAGGTCTCCCTGTTGAGTGAGTAGAGAGTGAATAGAAAGGAGTTGAGAGTAGTGTCTGAGTGAATGATGTTGGTGCCTGGGTGAGGGGAGTCCTGTTTCTTGGGGTGGTTACGGGTGTGTGAATGATGATGGTCTTAGGAAACGTGGTGAAGGCGGAGGTTTTTGGTCAGAGATGAATGATGGATGCCGTTGGAGATGAGGAATTGGGAGTGAAAGGGAAATGTGGTTAGGGTGGATACGGGTGAGATGAGCAGAGGGGTGGAGAGCCAAAAAAAGAGTGTATGTCCGTGTACCTGAATGATGATGGTGCTCCCCAAAACGAATTCCCTCTAACCTTTTCTCGCACTGCTCTCCTTCCAAAACGTGTCCTCTTTTGTGAACAAACTTTTTTTTCTTTCGTTTCTTTTTTTCTTTTTGTTTTCTTTTTAAAATACTCATATGGAAAATCAAATAATAAAAAAATGAAATAAAATAATAGTAAAAAACAGAATTAAAATCATAAAAAGACAAAATAAAATAAGATAAAAAAAAGAAAGACCTATATTATTTAGTTATCCGAACGAAATTGGGTGTTGACAAGAGGTATTCACTCATCCACTCTACTATCAGAATGTTACATGAATTAACTTTGCCTTTCATTTAACTACAATCAAAAATACTCACAAGCATCATCACAAGGATTTTTCCATGGCTTATAATGTGGCTGGTTAAAAAGAAAATTGGTTTTTCTGAGTCACAAAACCCTTGAGTTAAGAGAATCATCTAAACACAACCATTCTAAATTATTCCCAACTTTCTTTTTCATTGAGCTTTTCCTTTTTCTTTTGCTTTTCACATGCTTAACTTTTAGCTCAATGCTTTTTATTTTTCCTTTCTAAACTTTCCAACAATCCCAAACTTGAACATTTATTAATACCACAAAACGTCTTCAACTTAACTCAAGGTAAAGCTTTTCAAGGAGGGTTTTCTATCTTGTTCAAGGTTACGGGTTCAAAGGATAGAACACACAGTGTTCTCTTATAGTTGGGTTAAATTCATGCATTTGGCTAACAAAAAGGGTTACCAACAAATGGCCTTGATCATATGATGCAAACAAGAAAATAATTCAATCATAGAAAACCTGAGCAAAGTCATTCATGCTTTCAGAGTAATAGCATTCAATCACAACAACTCTGGAGCTCAAAATCTCACATATAAGCTCATTCACATTCCACATACACATCCTGCTTAGCATCATAATCACAATCACAACATCATGCATTTGTTCACAAAGCTTGTGAACCACCTGTATATCAACATATAATGTGCACATTCTCAACATCAATCAAGATCAAAGCATCATCAAGCATTACTTATCACACAAAAGTCACAAGCAAACCATCATAACAGATAAAGATTCAAATTGAGTACATCAACCCTATTCTACTTAACAGAATCAAATAAGTTCAACAATACAAAATAAAAGATAGAAAAGATCCTGCTCTAGTGCTGATAGCATCCATCAGTAAATGTTATCTCAACTCCTCATCAACCTGTGTTGTCATCTGTATCTTCCTCCTCTTCATCATCTTCAGCATCCTCAAATATGTTATCATCATCATCATCATCTTCATCTTCCTCCAAGCTGAAGCTTCAGCTACTCCAGCTCTACTGCCCTGTGCATTCTCCTCTGGCCATGCCACCACATTATGGAACTCGTCCATAGTCCACCTGTGTGCTGGGGTGTATCATACATCCCAATGATCATCTCAGCAGTGGCCACCTGCCCTCTATGGATGGATTGCATCTGGGCATCTATAAGAGATACATGTCCCTCATCTGAAATTGCTCTGCCTCATGAGTCTCTACAGATGCCTGACTCTGTGCTGGTCCTCTCCCTCTACGAGAACGGCGTGGTGGAACTGGCTGAGCTTCCTCCTCACCTCCACAATACTGCCTATATAATAGGCCTCATCAATGACTTTCCTCAGCCTCTCAAATGGTGGAGCATAGATGTTTACTCCAGCTATCTCACACAGGTGCGTAATCAAGGAGGGATGCCCTAAAGGTGCCTTGTTGTTCATAGTGTTGGCACACACCTGTATCTCATTGGCTATCACCTGACCAATGTTAATGCTCATATTTCTGAGCACACAATAGAGAAGAAGTGCCCTGTTGACAGTGATGTTTGAAACATGGGAGCACGACTGAATGTTGGCATGAGAGAATGCCATCCAATACTTTGCCAGAGGAGTTAAATCAGTCCTCCTAATGTTCACCACTGCACCATTTCTGTTCCTCTGGAAGTGTCCTCCTGGTACACATAAAACACTCTCCACATCATCAAAATCAGTTCCTTCCTCCATATAGAGAGCGAACTGACACTGCTCACCAGCCCATTCAGTACCTAAAAATCTGTTAATCGAGTTAGGATCATACCGAATGGCGTGGCCTCTAACATAGCTTAGGTAATCTTCAGCAGGATGATCACCCAACCTCCTGGAATTGGTGTAAAATTCTTTCACCACTGCTATGTTAGCTGGTGTAGGGTATGTGGCTAATCTCCTCCAACTTCTGCTCATCAGTTGCTCATCAAACTGTGGAGCAAAGTTAGGAATCATTCCAGCTTTCCTTTTCATCAGGAGCCTCCTATCTTGGACAATCTTAAAATGCTTCTCATGCTTGCGAGAAAGGAATCTGCTAGAATGGGTGTGTTTTGGTTCCTTATCCTTTCTCTTGGAAGTTGTAGTCTTGAATCTTTTGCTTGAAGAAGAGGCCATCCCTACATCAAACACAAATCACAAAACCACAAAGCATGTTGTTAACCATTAGTAAACCATAAACATCGTCCCAAAACCATGCCAAACCACCGCTGAGGGCAAACAGAACCCCTCAGCGCAACCTGCAAGCAAACCAACAAGCAAAAGAGCCTTAAAAGCACCTCTGCAAGAATTCGTGCTCAGCGGAAATTTTCGCTGAGCAGCGATTCTGCAGATTTTTCAAAACTCAATTTTAACCCTTCCTAACTCCAGCCACATGTAATCTTTCTAGTTCCAGACCCAAATCAAACATTTTAATCGGTTCAAACAACAACTAAAGAATCATGCTTAAACTACTATGTTCAAATCAATTCATGCATTCAAGAACCCTAGAATTAAAATTGCTTGAACTTACTTGGGTGGAGATGCTAGATAAATGGAAAATGCTTTAGGAATTTGAAGAAAACAGCCCCCCAATTGGAGTGCTCTCACTAAACCCCAATCTTGGATGGAACCCTAGTGAGAAAGTGAGTGAAATTAAGGTTTTTGTAAAGGGGAAAGAGGAAAATGGAGAGAACACTTAGAAAAGTGCTTGAGAGTGTGTGAGAAGAGTGAGATCTGAAAATAGAACCAAAACCGCACCCTAGGGTATAAAAATACCTAAATGGGCCTAATCCCGCCAAGGGCAAATAGTCCAACCCAAGTCTGCAGTGATACTACTCAGCGGAAATTTTCGCTGAGCGGCACTTGCGTGACTTGCTTTCCTTCTTCTTAGCTTGCCCTAGGTGCCTTATACTCATCCCCTCACTCACTCCATATAATTAATTTCTCACTTCACTCAAACATTCAATCCTATCAGGCAACTAAAGCAGAATCAAAACAAATAACAAACATATAATGAATCAACTAGGTTGCCTCTCAGGTAGCGCTTGTTTAACGTCACAAGGCTGACCAAAAATCCACCAACACCCATTAGTAGGTGCAAATCTTTCTTACCAACACCCATCAGTAGGGTAAGCAACCTATTTAATAAACCTAGTATCCTTCAGTAGATGCTTAACCACCTAGCATCCATTAGTAGATGTTATACCCAAAAATTTCAACATAAAAATAATGTCAAGAGTTTATAAAATTACATCACCAAAATCAATAATAAAATAAGAATTAATGTTCTGAAACCACTAGGGTGCCTCCCAGAAAGCGCTCTTTTAACGTCATTAGCTTGACCCAATAAAGTTCAAGTTCCATCTTCCATGTTGGTGTTCATCTTTTTATCATCACACCAACTCATCAACTGCTTCCAGTCCACCTCTTTGACTCTTCTCGAATGTGGAGATTCTATCTCTATCACTCCATTCTCTTTATAGTCTTTCACAACACTCAACTTGTTCTTGAATCTTACATGTTTACCAAGTTTGGGTTGTGCTTGCATCAAGTCATCATGAACCGTCCTTCCTTTGCCATCTTTTTCTTCTTCCCTAACCTCAAACAAGAAACAATTTTTACCTTTAAAGTCTGACTTTGCATCTTTAGGACTAGTCATGGGTACATCTTGACATGTAGCTTTATGACTAGCCTCTTCCTTTTTCATCTGTTGCTCTTCTTTGAAGACATCAACAACCACCCTTTCTTCTTATTCTTGAAGTACCACTATTCCTTCATCTACATCAATGATGGCCTTAGCCATTTTCATAAATGGTCTTCCAAGAATAATTGGCATCCTTTCATCCTCCATCTTTATCACCACAAAGTCCACCAAGAATTGTAGTTTGCCTACACAAACCATAACATCTTCTACTATACCATAAGGATTCATTGAAGATCCATCCGCTATTAGCAAAGTCATGTTTGTTGGCTTGATGTCAAATTCACCAATTTGTTCAAGTAAAGATAAAGGCATTAGATTGACACTTGACCCTAAATCAAGTAGGGCTTTCCTTACCTTTTTCATCCCTATGACGCAAGGAATGGTGAAACTTCCTGGATCTTTCACTTTTGGAGGGAATGATCTCTTCTTAGCAGCTTTGCACTCATTAATCTCCTCCTCTATATATCTTTTTCTTTTGGAGATTTGATTCATATGATTTACCTGAGCTGAAAATTGTTGCCATGCTTCATTCACAAGTAGATCAACATCCATTTGAATTAAGATATTTGTACAAAGCCCCTCTTGTCTCTCTTTCTTTATTCTCTCATAATCTGTTGGAAAAGGAAGAATATTTTCAATTTTTTTTTCTTTTCTTTCTTCTTTCTCTTTTCTCTGATCCTTTCCTTTTCTCTCTTCTTTTCTCTCTACTCTCTCTTCTTTTTCTTCTCTTCTCTCTAACTCAACTTTTTCAACATTCACACTCACTAAAACTTTACACTCTTCCTTAGGGTTAACTTCAGTATTAGCCCCAAAACCCTTATCAGGCATATCTTCCAACTTCTTAGATATTTGGCCAACTTGTATCTCCAAGTTTCTAATAGCCGCTTCAGTGCTCTTTTGAGTGGAAATAGTTACCTGCATAAATTGCTGAAGAGTTTCTTCCAACTTTGTATGTCTTTCATTGAGTGTAGACACTTGTTGCCATAATGTTGGTTGTTGCTGTGGCCTATTAAATTGTCCTGATTGTCCAGCTTGTCCAGATTGTCCTTGACCTTGACCCATGCTTGGGTGAGGTTTCCACCTTTGGTTGAAATTACCTTGGCGGTATGGAAATTGATTAGCCATGAAATTTACATCTTTTAGGGCCTCCACTGGAAAAGCGCATTGACCATTGATATGGTCACCACCACATAGTTCACACATCTGTTGTTGAACTTGTGCAACAGTCTTTAATTCCTTTGGCAATTGAGCAAGTGTCTTTGTTAAATTCTCCAACTGTTGAGTTATGATCTTATTCTGAGCGAGCAAGGCATCATTTGATTGCAATTGTAGAACCCTTTTTTGTTGAATAGGAGTTCCTCTTTCACTATGCAACTCATTGTCATTAGTAGCCATATTCTCTATCAACTCGGTTGCTTCCTCTGGAGTCTTCCATTTAATATTACCTCCTGCTGAGGCATCTAACATCAACTTGGTTTGCGAACCAAGACCTCCAAGGAAAAGTAAGACTACCGTTGCTTCATCAAAGCCATGTGTGGGAGTTTTTCTCAACAAACTTTTATAACGATCCCATGCTTGATCTAATGTCTCTTCCATGCCTTGTCTGAAAGAAGATATATCTTGCTTCCCTTTATTGACTTTAGATTGTGGGAAGTATTTGTTTAAAAACTTTGCTACCACAACTTCCTACTCTGTAAAGCTTCCTTCTAGAAAAAAAGTTTAACCATAACTTAGCATTGCCTCCCAATGAGAAAGGAAACAAGCTAAGCTTGATTGCTTCATCCGGCATCCCATTTATCTTCACGGTGTTACAAATTTCATTAAAGGTAGTGAGATGCTCATATGGACTTTCATGTGATAGTCCATTGAATTGATTACTCTTTACCAGTTGTATCAATGTTGGTTTCACCTCCATGTTTGCAGCATTGACCCTTGGCCTTGCTATACTGTTAAAATGTTGAGGGCCAACCACAGTGGTGTAATCTGCAAGAGTTCGTCTACCATTATTCTCCTCTGCCATATTTTCAGTGCTTTGGTTAGACCTTTGTGGTGAAGGTTGTAAGAGTGTTTCTGGAGGAGGGAATAGTTCTCTAGATGTGCAGATTCTTCTCCTCCGTCTACTCTCGTCCAAGCCTTCAAGAAGAGGTTCTGATTTTTTCTTGCTTCTAGTGCGAATTGCTTCCTGCATACACAAGAAAACAAAACCCTAGAAAAAATTGTTAGCACAAAAAGATAGAGAAGAAAAATAAAAAAAAATAGAAAGATAAAACAAATAGAATTAGAAATACAAAAAGATAAAAACAAAAACCAAAAAGATAAACTTAAAGATACAAAAATAAAAAGATAAATAAAAAATATACAAATCAAGTCAAAGTTAATCAAAAAATCACACAAATAGACTAGTTAAACCACGAGTCCCCGACAACGGCGCCAAAAACTTGTTAAACCCTCGGCAAGTGTAACTGAATCGTATCAAGTAATAAACCTGGTAAGACCAAGTATCGTTCTCCCAAAGGACTCACGGCCTAGACAATTGTGTGGTTTGTTTATTAGCTAAGACTTGTGAAACCGATTGATTAAGATTTAGATGCAAATACTCAAAAGTAAATATGTATGCATGAATTGATCAATGGTAAAAAGAAACAAAACACGTGAATTGAAATATATGGATGACTATGTTGTCGGGATTTATCAATTTCATCCTTATCTACTCTCATGTATTCAGGAATTCATCTTTCTTCATTAATTGTTAATCACACTTTCTAAATTACCTTAAACCCGATGTCTAGGGGAAGAAAGCCTAATCATAATCACTAGTTTACAATGTCTTGTCTCCCTAGCAATTAGTTATGCATTATAGTGAACAGAAGCTTAAAGGCAACCAACCATCATACTCCTATGTTTAGGTTTATACTACTATTGGGAGAGATTCCCCAGATCTAGATTTCCCCGTATGTGTCCATATAAACAAAATCAATGATCATGACATCGAATGAGTTAAACAATGCATGCTTTGAGCAAAAAGGAAAAACCCTAACAATTAATGAAAGAAAGCATGTATCTTAAAGAAGATTTTGAAGAACAAATTCTATACATGAGAGTTTCAAAAGGATTACATTGATTCCCCAACAACAATAAAGGTTTAGTTCACCATATTCACGGTGAAACTAGATGAAATACAATGAAAGAGTAAAAAGATAGAACCCTAGAAAGTGAGAAATGAGCTTTAGCATCCAAAATCCTCAAGGGGTGAAGGAGTGTGTTTCTGCTTCGTCCCAGCCAAAGATACTTGACCTAGGTTAACTAAAACCTTATATAATATTCTAAAAATTACAGAAAAGTGAGCCCAAGCCCATCAGAATGCCGCTCAGCGATAAATACCGCGCAGCGGTAAGTGCCTGATTTCTATTTTTCCCCTCATCTGCATTTTGTCCCCTCAACGGTAACTGCGGGTCTTCAAAGTGCCGCTTAGTGGTAAATGGCGCTGAGCGGTACTTGCGGCTTCTTCCTTTTTTGCACTTTTTCTTCCTTTTCTGAATCCAACTCTTAGCTCCTTCACTTCTTTCACTCAATTCATCTCAAAAACCTGCAAAAACAAGGAAATCAAGCATAAAACCTGTCCAACTCTCTTATTTCCAAAAACATAAGCAAAAACATGATTCCAAGCTAGTTTCTAAGTCATAAAGGTTGTTTTTTATATCAATTTTAAGTATAACAATAACAGTTTTTCAACTGTTATCACAACAATACAAGTGGGGAAAGGAGGAAAAGAGAAAAGAAAACTCCCCTGGTCATGGTGGCAGTTGCCAAACTTGGACAAGCAGGGAGATGTTTTCCACCACTGGATCCAACTGGGAAATCTTGAGGATGATCTGCTTCGTCCGCCAAATCTGATCGAGCAAGGAAATGTTTTCCACAACTGGATCTAAGAAGGAAGGATTGTTGATGAGCGTGTTCAGCCGGTGCCTATTGATATTCAAGCTTTTGTGTATGCGAGCACCTTTGTCTTCCACCGTGGGTGTTTGTTGGTCAAATTCATGTGTACCTCCTACAACATGATTAGTACATGGTGGCTCCAAAGAATCTATATGCAGAGGTACAACACACAATCCCAATGTAACAGGCTGAACATCAGATATACTCTCAGAACATGAATCAAGTTCAAATTTAGAAGCAATATCAAGCACAGGCTTAGATTCATGTTTAGTGCATGGAGAATAAACATTCAGATGTGATAGAAAAAAGTGGTTCTTACCATGTGATGAGTCGTTATTTCTTGAATTATATTTAGTTTATTGCACTTAAATAAACCAGGGAATTGTGTTTAATTGTCTGTTATTTCCCCGTTTTCCGAATTGTGCTTAATTTGACCAAAAATTCTTATTTTAGTTAATTTGAATTATTTGAGCTAATTATTTGCATTATTAATTGTAGGAAAATTGTTGGATAATATTTGAGACATTTGGAGGTGAAAAGAGAAATGACAATTAGACCCAAAGGTGGAGGTTTATTTTTGAGGTGCAAACACAAAACTTTATTTTGGAGAATGCACTTGATATTCATGGCTGGATTCATTTTTGGGTTATTAAGAAAAGGCACATTCAATTGAATAAGTGGCACACATCCACGTCCTTAAGTAGCTGCCACGTTCTTGAAAGAAGAAAGGGCCCATGAGAAGGAATTTTTGACAGCAAAATGAACCTTAAGGAGCTCACGGACAGCAGCTTCAGCACGCCCATCATGGCCCACACTTGGATCCACGTTCCAGCAGAAGCACCAAACAGGGGTGACATCCAGCATTTTCCAGTAGCAGCCATGGCCCAATAAAAGCAGTCAGCACAGGAGCATGTGGTGACAAAGGTAGAAGCAGCAGTCACGGGCTTTGATTCACACGTCCAGGGAAAGCATCCAACAACAAAGCCGGTCCAGCAACTTTTGAAGAAACAGCAGCAACACGTCCGCGATCCAGCACAGCAGCTTGGAGGCACGTCCAGCAGGTGTGTTTGGAGAGAATGGGAGGTGCACGAAGGGCTTCACTACATTCCAGCAGCGTCCATCATTCCAGCACAGCAGCACACGGAAGAGAGCACATCACGGCCTCCACTCGTTCTATTCTTCATGCATCAGTGCACACGGCTGATGAGAGGGTCGCACCTCCCACAAAAGTTGTGCAATAAAGAATGCAGTACAATACTAGGAAGTGACTCCTAGGTCGTCTCTCAAAGACCAATTTGGGTTCAGTCTTAGATCAACACGTAGTGGGGGGGTTTGTGAATGGTTTGTGAATGCAAATGAACTAAATTAAAACACGAACATAAACACGGATGTAAACACAAATATAAACATAGAATTAAAATGATTGGTCACTTAAGCTAACATCACAACTAAATTAATAAAACTTGTATGACCCTCTTGAAAAGAAATAGCTAAATAAAAATAAAAAAACGCAGAAGTTGGAAATGAAATGCAACGCGTTAGCTAACAAATTAGTTACACATTGCAGCGTGAATAAATCTTAAATGCACAGCTGGAATAAAAGAAACAACATTTGGTAATAAATGAAATGCACAATGTAACTTTGAATAAAACTTCAATGCAAAAGTGTGTGAGCTTCTCAAATTAAAATCACCGTGTGAACACTTCTTTCAGCCGTCACTATGCAGTGCCATGCCTCTAACTCAGCTCCCGTGCACGTGACAACACCTCCTTCTCATGTGCACACCATTCACGCTAATGTGTTGCTGCTTCTTCCCATCTACACGTGCTGCTGGACCGCTTCCGTCAAGAATTTCATGAACCCAAAATGAAATTAAAAGGCCAATTGAAAACGTAACAGCGTGAAGAAAGTAAATGTTCAAAAACATGACAGCTCTAAACAACGTTCAACAGCAAAAGCTAATGTAAATGGTGACTGGACAAATCTCTTTACTAAATGAAATTAATTGAAAATGTGCTCTCCCCTTCCATCATCATCAGGCCGTCACACGTTGGAAGAAATGAAAATAAAAAACATTCAATCTCAAGTTCTTTTTCCAAAAATCTAAAGGAAGATTATAATGTGCTTCTTTCGTTAACCAATGCCAATTAACATGAATAACATTTTCAAGCTCTCAAAATGTTCAAAGAAAAATCATCATCCTAGTGAAGAGTGGCGGCTGGCTGCCTCTTGGCCGTGTGTCCCACCCCCTGCCCTACACTACCCTACACTACCTTTGCTGGACCCCGCTTGTGTGATATGTTGTGCTTCTTCTTTGACGCGTTCTGAAGCTGCTTGCTGGATGCACAAAGTGTGGGCCGTGTGTTGCTGTCCACACTCCCCTAGACGTGTCTCCTTGAATGTGTGCTGGACACACCCCCAATTAAATGGAATCCGTAAGCTGCTGTGTGGCGTGTGCAGTAATTGCCTTTTGCACATGGGCTGCACCTCATCAAATTATCTCCGTGAATATGTGCTTGACAAAATGAATTGTCATGGGGCTGTGATGGGACCGTGTGTAACCTCTTCAATTATTAAATTTTGGATAATTGTTGGACAAAGGCAATGAGTGAAGCCGTGAAATGTGGGCTCTTCAAGTCCATTTATGTGTCTACGTGTCTACCACTTCAAAGTGGATTAAAATTAATTCTTGTAGAACACTTTGTATATTATTTTTCTCCAACATGTGCTTCCACTTTCACGTGAAATGAGTCACCAAAATGGACCAATATTCCATTTTAAGTTTTCCATTTCAACACACAAATTAAATCAATGCAGTAGCTTCTTCCAAAACGTATTGCTTAAGACCGTGAGTGCCTCCCAAGCTGTTGGATTCCTTGTTTAAGAGTGTTGGGAGGTTTCAGCACTGTCCAATTATCAATTCCTAGCCACCACAAGTACCCAACAACAAGCAAATGCAAACACATTAGAAATCACTCAAACAGTAAGCATTGGACTGACATAGGGGAGTAAAAAAAATACTGGGAACAGCACAAAACGAATTTGAACAAAATAAAAACTATACGTGAAAATAAACATCCATACGAAACTATGAAAAAAAATTGCATAGAAAACGGATAAGAATTGAACTCAAACGAGGTCACACAAGTTGACACAACATTCACGCAGCACTGTGCGAAAATTGAAATGACTGAGATGCATTGGGCTCAATTGCCATTTCTCATTTAACCTTCAAATGTCCCAAATTGTATCTCCAAATTTTCCTTGTAATTAATAATGAAAATAATTAGTCCAAATAATTCAAATTAATTAAAATAAGAATTTTTGATCAAATTAAGCACAATTAACAAAAACGGGAAAATACCGGACAATTAAGCACAATTCCCCGATTAAATTCGTTCTATTCTTCATGCATCAGTGCACACGGCCCACAAGAAATAGCCCACAGATGAGGGGATTCGGTCCAGCAGACGCTCACGGTCCAGGGTTTATTTTTAGAGGAGCTGGATGGAAGAAGAAGGGGGGCTGGAGAGGGGACACACGGCCAAGAGGCAGCCAGCCACCACCCTCACGGAACTTGAACTTGGAACGTTTGTTTGAAGAGCACATGGTCTTGTTTTTTTTTGTTTTTTTGTCTTCATGTTTGAACCAGATTTTTATTTTCATATTTTATAAATTAGAGTATTATTTTGCTGTGAAGAAGTGTGTATGCTGGCAGCTTTTATCACTTTCATTTGGTGATTAAATGCTTTGGAGATTTCTTTTCTTTGAAAAATGAAGAAGTGATTAGGTGAAGGTTGGTGGGAAGCCACGTCCAGGAGGTGCTCACGGTGATTGATTACTTCCTTTCTTGGAGAAAAGTGGTGCACGGTTATCTTTATTTTGGAAGAAGAAAATTAACTCTTTTGCATTGGAGAAGAAATGTGTGTGCACGGTAATGGGAGAATGAGAATAGCACGGTGATTCAATTGGTGAGCACGGTGTCAGCAGTTGTACGTCCACGAGGGGTAGCTCCATAATTTTATTCTTTCTTTAATAGCTTATATCATGCACCGAATCCATTGGTTGGTTATTGATATTGGAATACTGCACACATTGTTTTTAAAAGTATGGTTTAAATGATGGAGATTCATTTTCTTTTCAATTGGAATGTGCACATGTTTCGTCCAGAAGAAGATAAATCTAATAGGTTTTATTTTTATTGTATTCACACTTGAACTGAAACTAATTTATTTTATATGTGATGGATTTTCATTTTAGCTTTTCACTTTTTAGCTTAATTGTTGCATTTAAATTTATTCACGCCATTTTCCATTTGTTTATTTATCTGTGCATTTCAATTGGCTTAAGCACTTTATGAATTTTCCGTAAAATTTTATTTCAACCTGAAATGAGCATTAATCTTTTTAATTTAAGTGTTGCAACTTAATAGCTTTGATTGTGTTTGAATATTTATATTTTGCATTGTTGAGTTTACTTTTTCCGTTCATTATGTTGTTTATTCTATTCGGCTTCTTTATCTTCATGCATTTCAAATTTCCTCACTTGTTTTAGAGACCGTCTCAATGTAGAACCGTTCGGTCATCTGTAGGACTGTTCGGTCTTCAAGCTTTGTCCATTTATTTCAATGTTTTCAATTATGTTTGGTGGTATTTAATTTCTAGTTTTAATTCAGTTCGTTTTGAATCACAAAAACACTTTCAAACCCCCCCACTACGTGTTTGACCTAAGTCCTGAACCCAAATTGGTCCTTGAGAGACGACCTAGGAGTCACTTCCTAGTCTATATTGCATTAATTTTGCAATCAACTTTTGTGTGAGGTGCGACCCTCTCAACAAAATGGCGCCGCTGCCGGGGACCAACGGTTCGGTCTTAGGTCTTTGTTGTGTTAGTGTGTGTTGTGTTTTGGCTTGTGTTGTTAGTGTGATGTTTTGTTTTGTGTGTTTGTTATTGTGTGTGCGTGTCGCATGTTTAATTGTGTTGAGTTTTGTGATGTGATGTTCTATTTTGTGTGTGCGTGTTGCATGTATAAATGTGTTGTGTTTTATTTGTTTCGTAGTTTTTAGTATTTTTCTTTTTTCATGTCTACTTATTTTGATTATGTGAATACTGCTTCTTCTGCTTGTGCCTATGATTATGATTCTCCTTCTGCATGTTACTCTAATTGTAATTCATATTCTGCTGATTTTTATGCTGAGAACAATATGACTCATCCTCCAAGTCCTGAGAGTGCTCCTCGTGAGCCGGTTTCACCTACAAAGGATGATATCCATTGTGTTCTAAGCACTGGACTAATATATTTGCTCCCTAAGTTTCATGGTTTTGCAGGAGAATGCCCACATAGACATTTGGAGGAGTTCCACATCATGTGCTCTTTAATGAAGCCTCCACATGTCCCTCTTGATCACATTTTCTTGGGGGCATTTCCGCATTCATTACAAGGAGCAGCTAAGGATTGGAAAGACTCTCTTCCTCTAGGATCCATTACCGATTGGGGATATCTTGAGCATCAGTTTCTGAGCAAATTCTCCCCTGTGCAGTATGGTTATAGCAACAATCCTGGATGGAATGACTCTAGCTTGGGATGGTATAATGCGCCACAACAACATCATTATCCAGAACCACCATTCCAGTGTACTTTTATATCTCCACCAGTCCAACAATACGAGAGTCAGCAGTATGAAGCTCCTGCCCAAATAACTCCTACGCCTTCTACTTCTGAGCCTACATTGCAGGAGTTGTTGGAGCAGATGACCATGCAGAACCTTCAGTTTCAGCAAGAGAACATGCAGTTTCAGCAGGAAATAGGAGCTGCCATTCAGAGTATGACTGATCAGATAGGGCAGATGGCCACTCAACTCACTGAGGAACAGTCTCAAGATTCAGAGTTACCATTTCAGACTGTTCAGATTCCAGATGATGTTAGTGTCATCAACATAGGAGATGGGGAGCAGAGTCATGAGCTTACTACTATGCCACCTATTCTCCCACCTTCAAATGTCCCTACTCTTGCGATTGAGGAGATAGATCCTGATGATGATTTGGAGGACCAGGCAAGTATAAGCAGAAATTGTGAGCCAGGTAGACCACTTTCATATTCCACCACTTTACCAATCTTCAGGGAAGTGGAGGTAAACATACCTCAATTTGATTATGTTGATGATTATGCTGTTGAGGGGTATGTTCATGATTATATTGTTGATGAAAATGATTTTCATTTCCACTCTTTGCATGATGAGAAACAACTTTTGCCATCATATCTGAATACTTCTTATCCATGCATTGAACATGAATCTAAGTCTGTGGTTGATATTGTTTCTGAAATTGAAATTGATTCATGTTCTGAGAGTATATCTAAGGTTCAGTCTGATAAATTGGAATTGGGTGTTATACCCCTGCATGTAATTTGTTTGGAGCCACAATGTACTAACCATGCTGCAGGAGGTACATATGAATTTGACCAACATGCACCCCTAGTGGAAGACAAGGGTGTTTACATACACAATAGTTTGAATATCAATAGGCACTGGCTGAACCCACTCATCAACAATCTTTGCTTCTTAGATCCAGCTGTGGAAGACATTTCCCTGCTCGATCAAATCTGGAGGATGAAGAAATTCTTCCTCAAAACTTCCTTGCTGGATCCAATGGTGGAAGACATCTCCCTACAAGTCCAAAATTGGCAATTGCCACCATGACCAGGGGAGTTTTTCTTTTTCCCTTCTCCCCCTTTCCCTACTTTTATTGCACTTGTCCATGATCTGTTGACTATTATGATTTCTGATCTTATGCTTATGACACATTGAGGACACTGTGTAGTTTAAGTGTGGTCTATTGGGGGAGATTTTTATTTTTCTTCGTTAGTTTTTGTTTTCTTGGTTAAATTTTTTCTTTTCTAGGTAGTTTTTGTTTTGTCTTGTATACAGTTTTACATGTTTCTCTTGATTTCTGGACTTTGTTTAGGTTGTAGACTTGACCTTCACTTCATTGATACTTGGCTTGAAATCCTTGTTTTTCTCTGCTTGGAAGATGATTATGATGTTTGAGAGATGAATTGATTGTGACAATTACCCTGTGTAAGATTTGAGCCACTTTATTTTCTTTCTTGTGTGATATGTCTCTTGATTGCTTGCACATATGCCTTGGCTTGACTCTTGTTGATAACTCTTGATTGATATGCATGTTTGGAAGTGATAAAGGCAGCTTTGTTTTTGAGCCTCTCTAGCCAAATAAGCTTACCTTGTTCTGATCCTTTGAAAACCCCTTTTGAGCTTATACTTTCCTCATTTCTTTGTTTTGAAGCTCATACACTAGCCCTAAGTGAAAAACCATGATTACCTTAACCTTAGGGAATTTTGGAGCTTTGGAAGTGTTTTGGGAACAAGTGTGGTCTCCTTGGGGATTCTGATGAGTTGGCTAGTTAGTTCCTCTTCTTGTTCTGTTTTTGTAAATATGTTGTGTATCTTGTCTCTTGAAATTGTGTGCTGAATAGAGTAAAGAAAAGAGACAGGATGGAAAAAAAGAGAGTAGAAAAACAGTGAAAAATGAAAAAAAAAATTGTGAATAATTGTTAATAATGGAGTCAAGAAGAGGATGGAATTAGAGGTTATGGGTATGTTTGAATGGGTTTACACTTGTTCCCCATTGCTCCTTTGTTCCTTATGGTTTGTAGCTTCTTATCCAGATATATCATGTCTTGTCCTTGGCCCCATTACAACAATGAAAAGACCTTTTGATTTGAACATGCATATGTGCTTGAGTGTTGATATTAGAGGCTTGCCAAGTCTATTTGTGTTTACTTTCTTGAGTGCATTGAGTGACATTGATTTACCTTAAACACTTGAGAGAAACACTGATTGTGTGCATCTGTGAGGCTCTGTTGCTTTTGATTCATCTCTTGAACTGATTGACTGTTTTCCTCGTACTGAACTGTTTGGATGATTCTTTGAGTATCTGCTCTCATTGACTCTATGTGGGATTCTGCCTATACCTTTTACTGTCCAGATTTTGTGAGAATTGTGCAACTGTGTTCCTGTTTTGGAGTCTTTGTTGTCTGTCTATCGAGTCTGTGTCACCTCCCTGATGTTTGAGTAGTTCCCTGGTTTTCGTCTTGGTTTTGCCCAGGAGTGCAAAAGACTAAGTGTGGTCTATTTTGATGAGTCGTTATTTCTTGAATTATATTTAGTTTATTGCACTTAAATAAACCAGGGAATTGTGTTTAATTGTCTGTTATTTCCCCGTTTTCCGAATTGTGCTTAATTTGACCAAAAATTCTTATTTTAGTTAATTTGAATTATTTGAGCTAATTATTTGCATTATTAATTATAGGAAAATTGTTGGATAATATTTGAGACATTTGGAGGTGAAAAGAGAAATGACAATTAGACCTAAAGGTGGAGGTTTATTTTTGAGGTGCAAACACAAAACTTTATTTTGGAGAATGCACTTGATATTCATGGCTGGATTCATTTTTGGGTTATTAAGAAAAGGCACATTCAATTGAATAAGTGGCACACATCCACGTCCTTAAGTAGCTGCCACGTTCTTGAAAGAAGAAAGGGCCCATGAGAAGGAATTTTTGACAGCAAAATGAACCTTAAGGAGCTCACGGACAGCAGCTTCAGCACGCCCATCATGGCCCACACTTGGATCCACGTTCCAGTAGAAGCACCAAACAGGGGTGACATCCAGCATTTTCCAGTAGCAGCCACGGCCCAATAAAAGCAGTCAGCACAACAGCATGTGGTGGCAAAGGTAGAAGCAGCAGTCACGGGCTTTGATTCACACGTCCAGGGAAAGCATCCAACAACAAAGCTGGTCCAGCAGCTTTTGAAGAAACAGCAGCAACACGTCCGCGATCCAGCACAGCAGCTTGGAGGCACGTCCAGCAGGTGTGTTTGGAGAGAATGGGAGGTGCACGAAGGGCTTCACTACATTCCAGCAGCGTCCATCATTCCAGCACAGCAGCACACGGAAGAGAGCACATCACGGCCTCCACTCGTTCTATTCTTCATGCATCAGTGCACACGGCCCACAAGAAATAGCCCACAGATGAGGGGATTCGGTCCAGCAGACGCTCACGGTCCAGGGTTTATTTTTAGAGGAGCTGGATGGAAGAAGAAGGGGGGCTGGAGAGGGGACACACGGCCAAGAGGCAGCCAGCCACCACCCTCACGGAACTTGAACTTGGAACGTTTGTTTGAAGAGCACATGGTCTTGTTTTTTTTGTTTTTTTGTCTTCATGTTTGAACCAGATTTTTATTTTCATATTTTATAAATTAGAGTATTATTTTGCTGTGAAGAAGTGTGTATGCTGGCAGCTTTTATCACTTTCATTTGGTGATTAAATGCTTTGGAGATTTCTTTTCTTTGAAAAATGAAGAAGTGATTAGGTGAAGGTTGGTGGGAAGCCACGTCCAGGAGGTGCTCACGGTGATTGATTACTTCCTTTCTTGGAGAAAAGTGGTGCACGGTTATCTTTATTTTGGAAGAAGAAAATTAACTCTTTTGCATTGGAGAAGAAAGGTGTGTGCACGGTAATGGGAGAATGAGAATAGCACGGTGATTCAATTGGTGAGCACGGTGTCAGCAGTTGTACGTCCACGAGGGGTAGCTCCATAATTTTATTCTTTCTTTAATAGCTTATATCATGCACCGAATCCATTGGTTGGTTATTGATATTGGAATACTGCACACATTGTTTTTAAAAGTATGGTTTAAATGATGGAGATTCATTTTCTTTTCAATTGGAATGTGCACATGTTTCGTCCAGAAGAAGATAAATCTAATAGGTTTTATTTTTATTGTATTCACACTTGAACTGAAACTAATTTATTTTATATGTGATGGATTTTCATTTTAGCTTTTCACTTTTTAGCTTAATTGTTGCATTTAAATTTATTCACGCCATTTTCCATTTGTTTATTTATCTGTGCATTTCAATTGGCTTAAGCACTTTATGAATTTTCCGTAAAATTTTATTTCAACCTGAAATGAGCATTAATCTTTTTAATTTAAGTGTTGCAACTTAATAGCTTTGATTGTGTTTGAATATTTATATTTTGCATTGTTGAGTTTACTTTTTCCGTTCATTATGTTGTTTATTCTATTCGGCTTCTTTATCTTCATGCATTTCAAATTTCCTCACTTGTTTTAGAGACCGTCTCAATGTAGAACCGTTCGGTCATCTGTAGGACTATTCGGTCTTCAAGCTTTGTCCATTTATTTCAATGTTTTCAATTATGTTTGGTGGTATTTAATTTCTAGTTTTAATTCAGTTCGTTTTGAATCACAAAAACACTTTCAAACCCCCCACTACGTGTTTGACCTAAGTCCTGAACCCAAATTGGTCCTTGAGAGACGACCTAGGAGTCACTTCCTAGTCTATACTGCATTAATTTTGCAATCAACTTTTGTGTGAGGTGCGACCCTCTCAACACCATGCAGAGAGGAAGAATTAAAAGCATGCTCATCAACAATATAATCATCAACAACATTCTCATCAATAACATAATCATGCATAGCATAATCATCAATAACATAACCAATCTGAGGGATGTTTGTCTCAACTTCCTTGAAGATTGGTAGAATGGTGGAAGACAAAAATGGTCTACCTGGCTCAAAGGTGTTGCTTATGCTTGCCTGGTCCTCAAAATCTTCATCAGTCTCCTTAGATGCAAGAGTAGGAACATAGGGCGGTGGTAAAGTAGAGGGCACAATGAGCACATGACTCTGGTTCCCATCTCCTAGGTCAATGGCACTAACATCATCTAGAATCTGAACAGTCTGAAATGGCAATTCTTCTGAATCTTGAGACTGTTCCTCAATGAGCTGAGTGGCCATTTGTCCTTTCTAATTGCTCAAGCTTTGAAAGTGTGCTCTGTTCTCTTGCTAAAACTGAAGGTTCTGCATGGTCATCTGCTCCAACAATTCCTTCAATGTAGGCTTAGAAGTAGAAGGTTTAGGAGCTACCTGGGCAGGCTCATGAAGCTACAACTATTGTTGTTGCTGGACTGGTGGAGGCATACAAGTGCTTTGGAATGGTGGTTCTTGATATTGATGTTGTTGTGGGGTACCATACCATCCCAAGTTAGGATCATTCCATCCAGGATCGTTGTTGTAACCATACTGAGCAGGGAAGAATTTTTCCAAAAACAAATGCTCAAGATTTTCCCAACTGGCTTTGGATCCTGGAGGAAGATAATAAAGCCAATCCCAAGCTGCTCCTTGTAATGAATGTGGAAATGCCCTTAAGAACATGTGATCATCCAGGACATGTGGAGGTTTCATTAAAGAGCAAATGATGTGGAACTCCTCCAAATGTGTATGTGGAAATTCTCCTGCAAAACCATGAAACTTAGGTAGCAAATGTATCAGTCTAGAGGTGAGAACACAATGAAAATCATCCTCATTAAGTGAAACTGGCTCCCAAAGAGCACTCTCAGGAGTTGGAGGATGAGCCATATTGTTCTCACCATAGAAATCAGCAGAATATACATCACAATCAGAATAACATGCAGAAGGAGAATCATAATCATAGGCACAGGCAAAAGAAGTAGTATTTACATAATCAAAATAGGTAAACATGGAGAAAGAAGGGGGAAAGTAGAAAGGAAATGCTAAAAATTAACAAACAAACAAAACACAACACAATTAAACACGTAAAACGCACACACAATAACATACACATAAAACATAACATCACACTTACAACACAAGACAAAACATAACACACACTAACACAACAAAGACCTAAGACCGAACTGTTGGTCCTCGGCAACGGCGCCAAAATTTGATCGGTGTAGCACCCGAGTCAAATTTAATGTGCAATAAGAATGCAGTATAGACTAGGAAGTGACTCCTAGGTCGTCTCTCAAGGACCAAATGTGGTTTGAGAATTAGGTCAACCACGTAGTGTGTGTGGGGGGGAGGGGGGGGGCGTTGGTGAAGAATTTGTGAATGCAAATGAACTAAATTAAAACACGAATATAAACACAGATCTAAACACAATTAAAATGGATTGTCACTAGTTTAATTACATGCCTCCAATCACAGATTACGACAATTACACACTACTCTGATCCAAATCCAACACGAATCACCCAACTAAGCGAAGGCTAATTCGGTCTTCAAAATTACAAATTAAGCGAATGCAATGCACAAGTCCAATCAGTCATGCACCATATAGCCTAATCAACTAAGTAAAGATTAAACACCAATTAGGCAACTAAACGTATACCCAATCGAAAGCACAAAATAAATTGAATATTGAGTCACATCAGAGCAGTAGCATGACAATTAAAGTGCAAGAGTATCATGAATAAACTACTTTAACCTCTAATCCAACATGAATGAATCAACTAAGCGAAGATCAACCATGCTATCATAATCGCAAACTAAGTGAACGCAATACACCTATTCCATCAAATGTGTTCTATATAGATTGATCAACTACGCGAAGATGCAATCACCAATTGGGCAATTAAGCGTATACCCATTGCAAGAACACAATCAGAATTCATAGAATGCCAGACAAAGCAGAATAAACACAAGTAGAGTCTAAGAAATCTCATGGAAACAATGTAATTTTTTTAATGACCAACCCAACTCACTTAAGCTAACATTACAACTAAATTAAAGAAAACTTGTGTGACTCACTTGAATTGAAATTGCTAAATCAGAAATGCATCTTCCATTAATTCAAGGCAACATGTAGTAGCACAATGTAGTGAGAAGAAATAAAATGCCAATTCCATGAACAACTTGAATACAATAAATAAAGAGAAAATGCATCCAATGCTATTAAATTGCAATGCGTTAACATTGGGATTACCGTGCAGCAGGAATAAAATGGCAAGTTGCATTAAACCAATTAAAATTTCTTGAACTGTCTGTGTGTAACATATCAATGCTTAATTGTTTGGACCAAATAGCACGCAACGGTTGAGCTAAAAGTTAAATGTTTATTGTATTAAAAAGAAAAAAGAAAAGCATAACGATAAACATGAAACACGTTAAGAGTACTAAAAAGAAAGAAAACATGAATAGTGAAAGGCATAATATAAATTAGAAAGTTACTTCAATGGTGAATGCAAATTTATAGAATATAAAAATGCATCTTGGTTCAAGCGTGAAAGCCCAAAATAAGGTACCTAGCTCTTATTTCCCCAAGACGTGGCCTCTCCCTTTGTTGGACGTGACAACGTGCTCTTCTCAAGCAAAAACGAATCCGCGCCTCCTAAGAGAAAATCAATGTGCGTGGTGCTTTTCCTCCCAGGCTGTAACACCACTTCATTTCTCCAAAAATAAAACCTTATGCCATGTGGGTGTTGGCTGCCTACCTCCCTTCATCAGCAGCCGTCAACGTGTTGGAAGAAATGAAGATAGGAACATTCAATCACAAGTGTTGTACCCAAAATTTAAAGGGAAGGAATAAATGCAACAAATAGCCATTAACGTGGAGCTCTCATTATCCAAGACGTTACTGTGCGTATTCTTTTTCATTGAATGGAAAACTAAAAACAATGTTGTTTCAGGAGTCTCGAGCTTATTACTAAAATGAAATGAAATTCAAAATATACTCTCCCATTCATCCCTCGTAACAGTGTTCTCCTCCTTTCCCATTTAAAAAAAAGTTTAATCCTTTTCGACATCCCTATTTATGTACGAATGTCTCAATTGGGTCCTCGTTTTTTAAAGTGTATCAAAATGGTCCCTAATTTTGAAAATTGATATCAATTGAGTCCTTTCCGTTAAGTTGGCTGGACGGCGTTAAAAAAATTGATGAGTGGATGCTGAGATGACGAACGAACGCTCGTCCACCAGCGAACGAACGCTCGTCCACCAGAGAACGAACGCTCGTCGACCTCTTACTGCTGGACGACCGTTCGTTCCACACTGGACGACCGTTCGTTCGGTGGTCGACGAGCGTTCGTTCGCTGATGGACGAGCATTCGTTCGCTGGTGGACGAGCGTTCGTTCGTCATCTCAGCATCCACTCATCAATTTTTTTAACGCCGTCCAGCCAACTTAACGGAAAGGACTCAATTGATATCAATTTTCAAAATTAGGGACCATTTTGATACACTTTAGAAAACGAGGACCCAATTGAGACATTCGTACATAAATAGGGATGTCGAAAAGGATTAAACCTAAAAAAAACGTTCAAAGAAAGCTTAGTGAGGGTGGCGGCTGGCTCTCCTCTAAAATTAAAGTTCACCTCTTTTATGTGGGTGGTGGCTGCACCAAAAACCTAGGGTGCTAAGTCACCCACCCCCACTTTTGGGCCTAGTCTACTTTGCCAAAAATTGGTCCAAATTGTAAACGTTGATCCAAAAATTCTAAACCACTAAATTACAATATAATTAATTCTAAAATGTCTATGTGGAGAGTCTTGAATTATGTGGCAACCCTCCAAATGTCCTAAAATATATTTTCAAAATTTTCCCTGCAATCAATAATGAAAATAATAAGCTGAGATAATTCAAATTAATTAAAATAAAAATTTCTGATCAAATTAAGCACAATTAGCAAAAATGGAAAAATATTGGACATTCAAGCACAATTGCCTAATTAAATCTAGTAAAATAAGCTAAGTGAAGTCAAGAAAATATTGACTCATCACTGAACGTTGTGGACCATGACAACTACATTCCTGTAGATGAAGACAAAGAGTCATTCTCAAGAAACAAGTGGATTGACGAGTAGAAGCAGCACTGCCGATTAAATTCCAAAGCTCAAAACTCTTTGATGTGCGCTCTGTCTAAAGAAGAATTTAGGAAGGTTCACGCTTACCAAGAGATAAAGAAATGTGGGACACCTTGGTCGTCACTTATGAGGGATAAAATGAAGTAAAAAAGAGTAAGCTGAGCTTGCTGACAAGACAATATGAACTGTCTTTGATGCTTGAAAATGAGAACATTCAGAGCATATTCAGTAGATTCCAAACGATCCTTAACGAGCTAAAATCTCTTGGGAAGTCATATGATAACTTCGATCATATTGACAAGATCTTACGAAGTCCTCCCAAACAATGGAGACCTTAGGTCATAACTCTACATACATCAAAGAATCTAGAAGGAATGAGTTTAAAAGTGTTGGTAGGAATACTACAGGTTCACGAACTCAAACTTCTTCAAGATGGTCCCATCAAGATGGACAAAAGCATCTTGCTCAAAGCTATCACTAGTACAAAAATCGCATACAACGTCGAATACTTTTGGCTTTTAACGACGAATTCACGAACGACGTCATATCAAGAGACGTTAAATTGACGTAGAATTTTGTCAATATACGACATTAACTTAACATTGAATTTTGTCAATATTCGATGTTAATCAATTTTTTTTTAATTTTTTTAAATTAATTGTGATCCTTTTTAACAACTCTACGAGATCTGAAAAGCAGAAAAACAACAAATTTCAAGTTTTTGGTATTTTATAAAGCATGAACTTTGATCAACAACAAACAACAATAACCAACAACAAACAAGTTCAATCAAACAACAACAAACAAGTTCAACCAAACAACAACGACAAACAAGTTCAACCAAACAACAACCATAAACAAGTTCAAAAAAAAAAACAACAAACAAGTTCAACAAATAATTTCTTCAAAACGAAAACGAAAACTAACATTCAAAAGGTGGGTTCATCGAAATAAAGTGTCGTCACCCGTGAGAGAGAAAGCAGAATGCACCTATGAATGACAAGAACACGAAAATAATCGGTTAAAACAAACGAAGTTCATACATAAAGTAGTTAATTAACATGCATTTGTATCAAATGAAAGAAAGATTACCTGTTATGGTCGTCAAACTTTGTTCGAGAAAAGTTTGAGAAGAGAGGAGGGTCTCGCGCGCTAAAATAAAGTGAATGAATTTTCAATCTCCCGCTCAATTTTTTATTGAATTCACTAACCTTTTAACGTCTAACGCTAGGACATTCGACGTTTTATATCCTTTTACGTCGAATTACAATTATAAACGACGTTTAATAATTGCATTTATTTACAAAAATGCCACCGGTCATTTTTAACGTTGGCTATTTAGTGGTTCGACGTTAAATGCATGACGTTATACGTTGTTTTTGCACTAGTGTGTCAAGAAGACGCCTACCAAAGCTCTCAAAATATATTAATCTTCCGAGGAGTCAAACGATGAATCATACTCCATGAATGAGAATGACGAAGAGGAGCTCTCATTCATTTCGAGAAAGCTTCAATCTATGTGGAGGAAAAGGAAAGGCATGATGTTCAAGAATAGACGCTTCAGATCTGACTCTAAGAACAATATAAAAGATAGATGACCAGAAGAGACAATTGTCTGTTACGAGTGCAACAAACCTGGACATTTCAAATCAGAATGGCCCGAGCTTGAAAAGATGAAGAAAAAGTCAGTCGGACCCACATACGAAAAGAGACATTTTTTGATGAGCACCTAGGAAGACCTAGACATAGTAGGGAATGCTGAAAGTACATCAGACAACTCTGATGATGAGGTAAACTTTTCTTACCTACACTCAGTTAAAAAAGCATACTATGAAGTGTTATTGTATTCATCTAAATTATCTTGTACATATAGAAACTTATGTAATCAACATATAAAACTCCTTACACAAGGAAATAACTTAGAAGAAGGAGACACATCTAAGGATAATATGAAGACACTACAACAACAGGTTAGCAACCTTATAATAGACTTGAGTGTCTCTGAAGAAGAAAAAGAAGAAACTAGGTTACAAAATAAAAGGTTTGTAGAAAATGTAACAGGAGCTAAAAATGTAAAGCATATAAAATTTCTTAGGCATGAAAATGATACCTTCACCAAAATACTAAGTTGAACTCTTAAGGAAAATGCTAGGTTTGATCATCTACTAGGATAAAGTATCCATCAAAAAAACAAGGTTTAGGTTATAGAAATCCAAACATAAAACACAAAAATAATCCAACTAGTTATGTGTACCTAAGAGTTAAATAAGGCCTCTTGCAAATATGTCTGGTGATTGAAAGATAAGCCTTGTCATAGTACCTGGACAGTGGCTGCTCACGTCACATGACGGGAGAAAAATGTATGTTCCTAAACCTAATGAACAAGAAAGGAGGATCAATCACATTTGGAGGAAACCAAAATGGAAGAATCACAAGAATTGGAAAGATGGGTACAAACGTTTCCCCCTCCATTGATAATGTTTTGTTAGTAGATGACCATAAATATAATCTGCTTAACATAAGTTAATTGTGTGATAGCGAATACAATGTTATTTTTGAAAAAGACCAATGTTGGATACTAGATAATAATAACTCCTTAGTATTTACAACTAATAGACAAGGTAACTTGTATTAAATAAATCTAGATGAGCTACAGTCTCAAAGTGTCTCATGTCTAGTATTTATGAAAGATGAAGCAGGAACATGACATAATAATTGTGGACACGCAAGCATGAGATTAATCTAAAAGTTGCAGCGCCATGATCTCGTTAGAGGACTTCCAGAGGTATCATTCAAAGAATCCTTTAAAAGAAAAAGGTTTAAACCCTTAGATGGTCCCCCTATTTGTTGAGGAATCAAATTTTCGTCCTCTCATTTAAAAAGGTCTGAATTGGGCCCTAAATTTTGTAAAATAGTAAAAATTAAGCCCTTTCCGTTAAGTGGTTAGAAACAACATCAAGAGCTGGTGAGCTGTAATTTTTTTGGAGGATGTTTCATTCTTGATTAATTTCAGTGGTTGATGTTTTTTATAATGATAATTTACACGTGGAGTGTTTGCCCTGAAATTATTATGCTTGCCCTGACATTTAAAGGGTTCGTTAAGGTATAATGTGTTATTCTTCTTCGTCTTGGGAAAGAAGAGGTTGTGAAAGGTGGAACTAGAACAATATTCAGCTGAAGGATGTCTCGTTCTTCTTCGTCCAACATAGTAGTGGCGTCTTAAGGAGGTTGGGTGTAAAATACACTTGCTTCTGTGGTGTGAATGTAGTGTTTCACATTGCGAGAACCCTAAAAGTAAAAAAAAAATTTTGTGGTTGCCCTAACTTCAAGGAAAGATTCATGGAAGCAAAAATCTCAGTTTTCTTTTTTGGGTTTTGAGTAGGGAGTAGAAAGTGTGTTGTTGTTTTGTTGTTGAATAGGGTGGGAGTAAAGATTTGGTTGGCTGCAATTTTTTCAATGGTGGAGTAAAGAAGAAATTGAAGAATGTCTGAGATATAAAGATATATGTGGAACTGTGGTGAATATGGAGGAAAGGATTTATGAAAGTCCGAGAAATATAGAAATAGCTGGAACTGTCATGAAGATGGAAGAAAGAGATGTCGAAAAGATGAAAATATCTTCTTTAGAGAAATATATTTTTTTGTTGCAAAAGTGGTTGAAGGTGTTGATTGGGATGTTGTTTGTTATTTGTGTTTTTAATATAATTGTAATATCAATGTTGAGGAAACTTGGTTGATTTTTTGTAAGAAGTTGATGTAATGTAATTGAGTATTTGTAATATTAATGTGTTTTAATTAAAAAGTTTACTCATTAGTGTTTAATAATGTTTGAAAGGTAAATAGAAAATGATGTCTATCCAGAAGTAGATATAGTTTAATCATTACATGAAAAGGTTGAATCATTAAGCAAGAAGGGATATCTAGCAATGGATATTAATAATTACACAAAATGAACTTGATAATATAGTCTAACAGAGCCCTAAAGTTTCAAAATACATGGCATCCTGTTTGACAAAGCATATACATGCTTTGCATTACGAACAAAAAAATGGTTGTCCAGGAATTGTAATTAATCATTATATCAAATATAAAACATTGTCTACAAAATAAAGTCCAAAATTGTCTACTAATTAAACATCATTTGATTTTTTAGTAGGAATCAGGTATGTTGGTGGAGATATTGTTACTTTAGTTTGTTGTGGTGCATATATTGTTGATTCAATGTGTTGTATTTAAGGTCGTTGTGGGCAAGATGTTTTGTTATATCCAATTTGCTTGCATACACCACATCTTTTTTTGGTCCCACCCTTTCTTAATTCAATTTCATTCTTCTTCATCTCCCATGCATCTAGTCTTTCTTTTACTCAGGCCTTCCTGGCATTGTTCTTTTCTTTGGGGATAATATATCTGGATATGATATAATTTTCCACACATATTGAACATTGATAGGATAAATGATTGAGTTGTAGATCTCTTCATATGTTGACTTTCTAAACCAATGGACAATGTATTCTTCTCCATTTAAATTCAGAAATTTCATTGTAGTAAGGGTGTGACAACAAGGAATTTTCACTAATACTTCATTGTCTACACGTGCAGTCCATTTTGTCAACATTGAAAACAAATTGCTCCCCAAATTGATATATGTGCCTTACTTCAAATAATTTATCTGCTGACCACCTGTCATGTCTACAAAACCATAACAGAGTTATCATTAAAGTAATGATCATGTAAAATAATGTTAATTCTATCATTAAAGTTACCTTGGTATCCAATATCTGGTTAATAATGATTCCTTTTGAAATTTTTTCAGAACTTTAGGGCAGATAGAATCTTCATATGATGTCATCTTTGTCTTGTTCGTAGCCCATATCTTCATAATGTAAATCCTAATGTCTTCTAACTTGGAAATAATGGGCTTAGACCTAGTATGAACTAGTACACTATTGAAGCCCTCACGCATATTGTTGACAAAAGTGTCATAGTTTGATGTAGAGGTGAATCTAGATCTTGACCAAAACCTGATTCAATATATGTGAGTGAATATAAGTCTGAAAAGGGCAACAAATGTATATAAACCATTTATAACAATAAATGCATACTTGGGTGGAATAACGATCAAGTATTTAAAGGCGGACAAATTCATCTATTTAATGTTACTCATTTCAATCTCCCATTGTTGTGGATATGTGGTTGTTGGTAAGGTAAAATTGCACCTACTGATGGGTGTTGGTGGATTTTGGGTCAGGCTCGTGACGTTAAACAAGCGCTACCTGGGAGGCAACCCAGTTGATTTACTATATTTTGTTTGTTTTGATTCTGCTTTAGTTGCATGTTAGGGATTGAATGTATGAGTGATTTGAGAACTTAAATGCATGGAGTGAGTGAGAGGCATGAGTGGAAGGCACCTAGGGTAAGCTAGGAAGAAAGAAAACATCTCACGCAAGTGCCGCTCAACTCCAATTACCGTTGAGCGGTACTTATGCAAAATGGTTTTTTGGGTCGCCCATAGCGAGACCCGAGCCCATTAGGGTATTTTTATACCCTAGGGTGCAATTTTGGGTTCATTTTCAGATTGCTTTCCTCTCACACACTTCTAAAAAGTTTTCTAAGAGTTCTCTACATCTTTCCCTTCATTCCCCTTTACAAAATCCCTCTTCCACTTACTTTCTCACTAGTTTTGCATCTAAATTTGGGGTTTGGAGAGAGCATTGTTGTTGGGGCTGAGTTCTTCACATTCTTAGAGCATTTTCTACTCATTTAGCATCTCCACCCAAGTAAGTCAAGCAATTTTTCATTCTAGGGTTTTTGAAAGCATGAATTGGTATGATTATGAATGTTCAAATCATGATTCTTTAGGAATTTTGATTTCTATGCATGATATGATGAATTAATTGATATTTGAACTGATTAAAATGCTTGATTTTGGTTTGGAAGTATGAAAATTGCTTGTGGGTGGAGTTAGGAAATGTTAAAAATCAAATTTTCAAAATCTGCAGAATCGCCGCTCAACGGTAATTACCCTTGAGTGCGACTCTGCCAGACTTGGTTTTTGGCTTCTTTTTCTTGTTGGCTTGGTGCACTGGTTGCGCTGAGGGGTTTTTCTGACCCTCATCGGTGGCTTAGCATGGATTGGGGATGTTGTTTATTGTTTACTAATGATTAACAACAGGTTTTGTGGTTTTGTAATTTGTGTTTGATGTAGGGATGACATTCTCTTCAGGCAAAAGATTGAAGACCACAACCTCCAAGAGAAAAGACAAGGAACCTGAACAACCTCATTCTAGTAGGTTCCTCTCTCGCAAACAAGAGAAGCATTTTAAGAATGTTCAAGATAGGAGACTCCTGATGGAGAGGAAAGCTGGAATGATACCTAACTTTGCTCCTTTGTTTGGAGAACAACTGATGGGAAGAAACTGGAGGAGATATGCCACATATCCTGCACCAGCCAACATAGCAGTGGTAAAGGAATTTTACACCAACCCAAGAAAGTTGGGTGATTATCCGACTAAGGAGTACCTAAGCTATGTTAGAGGCCACGCTATTAGGTATGATCCTAACTCTATCAATAGCTTTTTGGGTACTAAATGGGTTGGAGAGCAGTGCCAGTTTGCTCTTTGTATGGAGGAAGGCAGGCACTGATTTTAATGATGTGGAGAGTGTTCTATATGTACTTGGAGGACACTTCCAAAGGAACAGAAATGATGCAGTGGTGAATATCAAGAGGACTGATTTGACTCCTCTTGCTAAGTATTGGATGGCATTCAGCCGTGTTCGCATGTTTTCGACATCACTCTCAGTAGGGCACTTCTCCTCTATTGTGTGCTCAAAAATATGAGCATTAACATTGGCCAAGTGATTGCCAATGAAATACAAATGTGTGCCAACACAATGAACAACAAGGCACCTTTAGGGCATCCTTCCTTGATTACACACCTGTGCAAGATAGCTGGGGTGGATACTTCTGCTCCGCCATTGGAGAGGCCGAGGAAATCCATTGATGAGGCCCATTATAGGCAGTATTGTGGAGGAGAGGAGGCAGCTCAACCAGTTCCACCACAACGTCCTCGTAGAGAAAGAAGACCAGCACAGAGGCAGGCATCTGTAGAGACTTATGAGGCAGAGCCATTCCAGATGAGAGCATGTACATGTCTCTCATAGGTACACAAATGCAGTCCATCCACAGAGGACAGGTGGCAACTGCTGAGATGATTATTGGGCTATATGATACACCTCCAGCACACAGGTGGACTATGGATGAATTCCATAGTGTGGTAGATTGGCCAGAGGAGCAGACCCAGGGCAACTGAGCTAGAGCAGCTGAAGCTTCAGCTATGGAGGAAGATGAAGATGATGATGACGCATTTGAGGATGCTGAAGATAATGAAGAGGAGGAAGATACAAATGACAGCACAGGTTGATGAGGAGTTGAGATAGCATCTACTAATGGATGCTTCAGCACTAGAGCATGATTTTTCTATCTTTTGTTTTGTAATATTGAACTTATTTGCTTCTGTTTTTAGAATAGGGTTGATGTTCTCAATTTGAAACTTGTCTGTTATGATGGTTTGCTTATGACTTATTGCATGATGAGTATTGCTTGATGATGTTTGGAACTTGATTGATGATTGAGAATGTGCATATTATATGCTTATACAGGTGGTTCACGAGCTATGTGAATAAATGCATGATGTTGTGATTGTGATTATGATGCTAAGCAGGATGTGTATGTGGAATATGAATGAGCTTATATGTGAGATTTTGAGCTCCAGAGTTGTTGTTGAATGTTATTACTTTGAAAGCATGAATGACTTTGCCCAGGTTTCTATGATTGAATCACTTGCTTGTTTGCATCATATGATCAAGGCCATTTATTGGAAACCCTTTTTGTTAGCCAAATGCATGAATTTAGCCCACTAAAAGAGAGCACTATGTGTTCTATCCTTTGAACCCTTAGCCATGAACATAATTTGAAAACCCTTTTGAAAAACTTTACCTTGAGTTAAGATGAAAATATTCTATGGTATTGATAAATGTTCAAGTTTGGGGTTGTTGGAAAATAGAAAGGGAAAATAAAAAGCATTGAGCTAAAAGTTAAGCATGTGAAAAGAAAAAGAAAAAGGAAATAAAAGAAGAAAAAGAAAAGCTCAATGCAAAAGAAAGTTGGGAATAATTAAGAATGGTTGTGTTTAGATGATTCTCTTAACTTAAGGGTTTTGTGATCCAGAAAAACCAATTGTTATTGTTAGCCCAGCCACATTATAAGCCATTGAAAAGTCCTTGTGATGAGCTTGCTTGTAAGTGTTTTTGATTATGGTTAAATGAAAGGCAAAGTTGATTCATGTGGCATTGTAATAGTAGAGTGAATGAGTAAATATCTCCTATACACTTGTGTGTTTGAGTGATACACTTTATCTAGTGAGGATGGATTCCATGAACACATAAGAACATCTTTGCTTAGTTGATTGATCATTCATGATAATAGCATTTGTTGGATATTATGTGATTGAGTGAACACTAAAAGCATGTGCACATCTTGATTGAAGTCTTGGTGATGAGCTAAATTGAGTATTTACTTGTCTGGAAAGAAGGATTTTTGAATGTGGTGAACCATTGAATGGATTGGAAGAAGACTGAGTTACATCTTATTTGCTTGAGGACAAGCAAAGTTCTAAGTTTGGGGTTGTGATAACAGTTGAAAACTGTTATTTTTATACTTAAAATTGACTTCAATTACAACCTTTATGACTTAGAAATGAGCTTGAACTCATGATTTTGTTGAATTGTTGGAAATAACAGAGTTGGATAGGTTTTATGCTTGATTTCCTTGTTTTTGCAGTTTTAAAGATGAATTTGATGAAAGAAGTGAAGTAGGAAAGAGATGGAGACAGAAAAGGACACAAAAAGTGCAAAAGAAGAGAATCAGCAAGTACCGCTCAACGCCAATTACCGCTGAGCGGCACTTTTCAATACCCGTTGGCACCGCTGAGGGGAAAACTGGCACTGAGGGGAAGAAGTGAAATGCGCTACTACCACTGAGCGGCACTTTTCTAGGCTTGGGCCTACTTTTCTGTATTTTTTAGAATAGTATATAAGCTTTAGGACGTTCTAGGGTTTGTATCTTTGGCTGGAACGAAGCAAAAACACACTTTTTCACCCCTTGGAGGAGGATTTTGGATGCTAAGGCTCCCTTCTCAACTTTCTAGGGTTCTATCCTTCACTTTTCCATTGTATTTCATCTAGTTTCACCATGAATATGGTGAACTAAATTTATTTTGTTGTTGGGGAATCAATGTAAATCCTTAGAAACTCTCTTGTATGGAATTTGTTCTTAAAAATCATCTTTATGATACATGCTTTCTTTCATTAATAGTTAGGGTTTTTCCTCTTTGCTCAAAGCATGCATTGTTTAACTCATTCGATGTCATGATTATTGGTTTTGTCGATATGGACACATACTGGGAAATCTAGATCTGGGGAATCTCTCCCAAAAGTATATTACCAACCTAGACATAGGAGTATGATAGTTGGTTGCCTTTAAGCTTCTGTTCACTATAATGCATGATTAATTGCTAGGGAAACAAGACATTGTAAACTAGTGATTATGATTAGGCTTTCTTCGCCGAGACATCGGGTTTTTAGTAATTTAGAAAGTGACATTAACATTAATGAAAAGAATGATGAATTCCTAAATACAAGAGAGTGGATAGGATGAAATTGATAACCCCCAACGACATATTCATTCATATAATTCAAATCACGTGTTTTGTTTCTTCTTGTCCATTGATCAATACATGCATACATATTTACTTTTCGGTCTTTTGCATTTGATACTTACGACAATTTGTTCACAAGTCTTAATTCATCAATAAATCACATAATTGTCTAGGTTGTGAGTCCTTTGGGAGAACGATACTTGGTCTTACCAGGTTTATTACTTGATACGATTCGGTTACACTTGCCGAGGGTTAACAAGTTCTTGACTCCGTTTTCGGGGATAGAAGATTTGTTCATCAGGAAACTAATAACGGTTGAAAATATCGTTATGTGTGATGTAATTTTGATACTAATAGCACCCTTTTTGACTTAGAAACTTACTTTAACTCATGTTTTTGCTTTAGTTTTATGAATAAGAGAGTTGAGGTGGAACTTAATGAATTTTTGACCAATTCCCTTGATTTTGTAGGCCATTGGAATGATTTGAAAAACGAGTTAAAGTACCAAAATATTGGAATGCAGAAAAGTCAACCAGAGTGCAAAAAAGTCAACCAGAATGCAGAAAAGTCAACGAGAGTGCAGAAAAGTCAATCAGAGTGTAGAAAAGTCAACCAGAGCATCAAAATTTGCACCGCACGACGCCCGGGCGCCCCTCAAGGGTGCTTGAGCGCCAGAAAACCAATGTTCACCGCTTGGGCGCCTTCGAGGGGCGCTTGAGCGCCACATTATGGTCTTCGACCCGTTTTTTGTTATTTTTCTGATCTATTTTGGGCTTGGGCTTCGTTTCTGTTAGTATTTTGATCTATTTAAAGGACTTGGACATCCTAGGGTTGGTATCTTTTGATGGCTTGGGCATAGAAACACACATTTCACCCCTTGGGGGTACATTTTGGGGATATGGCAGCTCTCCTTTTCCTTGAGGGTAGATTGAGGGATGTGACAACTCTCCTCTTCTCTTTTTAGGGTTTTTCTGTCTCTTTCATTCTTTCATTCCATTGTAACTCTATTTGTTGTTGGGGGATGATGTAACCTTGTGAACTCTCATGTATTTGAATTTATTCTCAATAACATATGTTTTTTCATTAATTGTTAGAGTAATTCATCTGTGCTTATTACATGCTTTGTTTAACTCATTCATAGCATGATGTATGAATTGCAAGAGTGTTGGGAGGTTCCTTACAATTCAGGTTCTTGTTGAATTCTCCCATTAGACTTTTTATCTTTTTATTTTTTTTATCTTTTTATTTATTTTTTTTATCTTTCTATCTTTTTATCTCTTTCTCTTTTTATTTTTTTCTCTTTTTATCTTTATATCTTTTGATCTTTATTTTTTTTATCTTTTATCTTTTTATTTTTTTTTATCTTTTCATCTTTTCATCTTTTTATTTTTTTATCTTTTCATCTTTTTATCATTTTATTTTTTTCTTTATATCTTTTTATCTCTTTATCTTTTCATCTTTTTATTTTTTCTCTTTTTTTTCTTTTTATCTCTTTATCTTTTCATCTTTTTATTTTTTCTCTTTTTTTTCTTTTTATCTCTTTATCTTTTTATCGTTTTATCTTTTTATCTTTTTATCTTTTTATCTTTTTCATCTTTTTATCTTTCTATCTCTTTATCTATTTATATTTTTATCTTTTCATCTTTTTATCTTTTTAATTTTTTTATCTTTTTATTTTTTTCTTTTCATCTTTTTATCTTTTTATCTTTTTATCTTTTTTTTTATTTTGTTATCTTTTTATCTTTTTATTTTTTTATCTTTTCATCTTTTTATCTTTTAATTTTTTTCTCTTTTTTTCTTTTTATCTCTTTATCTTTTTATCGTTTTATTTTTTTATCTTTTTATCTTTGTATTTTTTTCTTTTATCTCTTTATCTTATTATCTTTTTATCGTTTTATATTTTTATCTTTTCATCTTTTTATCTTTTTTATTTTTTTATCTTTTTAGTTTTTTCTTTTCATCTTTTTATCTTTTTATTTTTTACTTTTTTATCTTTTTATCCTTTTATCTTTTTATTTTTTTTCTTCTTTCTTTCTTTTTATCTTTCTATCTTTCTATCTCTTTATCTTTTTAAATTTTTATTTTTTTTTAATTTTTTTATGCTGATTGGGCGCTCTAGTGTAGTGTTCTTTAGTGTTTGCAAGATAAAATCCGAAAATTTGTACTAGGAGCACAAGATCATCAAGAGAAGAAGGAAGAAGGTCGCAGGGTGCGCTTGGGCGCCCCATTAAGGGCGCTGAGCTCTAGTCTTCAAGTGCTATGTTCACCAAGACTTTGTGCATGAAGTGGTTAAAGAGATCAAAGAGAATGGAGTTATTGAGATTGAGGCTCCTTATTCAAGGAGGGTAAAGATGGTGAACAAGATAATGCTGCAGATAAGTTGGTGTGATGAAAGAAAAAGGAACACCAACATCATAGATGCGGATTGTGCTTAATAGTGTTAGGCTCGTGACGTTAAACAAGTGCTGATTGGGGGCAACCCAATTTCTAACTTTTTCTTTTTAATTTGTGTAGTTTGGATTTAATTTTGTTTTGCAGGAATGACAACATCTACTGATGGATGCTAGACAACATCTACTGAGGGATGCTAAGAGGATTCAGATAACAACATCTATTGATGGATGTTGCTACGATGAATGATAGCCCATTTTTCTGAAGTTCTCTTTTTAGTTTATTTAATTGTGTGGTTTTGATTTGATTTTCTTCTTTGTGTGTTTGAGTTTGTTTTTTTAGGTTAAATGTTGCTTCTGATGGCAGTAATGATAGCATCTATTGATGGATGCTTCTACAACATCTATTGATGGATGTTGCTATGATGAGGATGATGAATGACAACATCTACTGATGGATGCTATTATGGAAGAGGACGGTGACTAGACATCTACTGATGGATGTTAGGTAATTAGGCATCTACTGATGGATGCCGATGAAGATGAGAAAGATTGGTGTCTATTGATGGATACCAATGAAGATAAGAAATATTAGCATCTACTGATGGATGCTATGTGATTGGACATCTACTGATGGATGTTATGTGATTGGAAATCTTTTGATGGCTTGAGCATAGAAACACACTTTTCACCCTTTGGCAGGAGATTTTGGGGATGTGACAGCTCTCTTTTTCCTTGAGCGTAGATTTGGGGATGTGACAACTCTCCTCTTCTCTTTCTAGGGTTTTTCTATCTCTTTCATTCTTTCATTCCATTGTAACTCTATTTGTTGTTGGGGGATGATGTAACCTTGTGAACTCTCATGTATTTGAATTTATTCTCAATAACATATGCTTTTTCATTAATTGTTAGAGTAATTCATCTATGCTTATTACATGCTTTGTTTAACTAATTCATAGCATGATGTATGAATTGCATGAGTGTCGGGAGGTTCCTTACAATTCAGGTTCTTGTTGAATTCTCCCAAGAGTAATATTTCTCAAGGATGAGGGTATGAGTCTTGGTTGTCTTAAAGCTCTTGATCTTCACATTTAATTGCTAGGAATTGCATGAATTGGTGATTAAGGACAGGCTTATTCGCCGAGGGATTGGGTTTAAGTGACTTAGTGAGTGATATTAACATTAATGCATAAAGAAGAATTCTTATATACATGAGAGTAAATTAGGTGAAATCTAAACCCCAACAACATATTCATACAACAACAGCCAAGCGTCCTGCAATGTGGCTGGCTGACGCTCAGTCCCCCTAGAGGGGGCGCCCAGGCGTGCTTACGAGGAGAGTGGTGCTTAGCGCCCCAAATAGGAGCAACATGGCGTCTTTGCGAGACTTCTAACGCTGAGGGCCCCTAAAAAGGGCAACCAAGCACCCTACAGTCCTTCTTCAGCCTTCCTACAGCCTTCTTTCCCAATGCTTATACTGTCCCTCTTGGGTTCCAACTCCTTGACAGTTTTGCTCCTCTTCCAATCATACCAATAACCTACAAAATTGAGGGAATTAGTGATCAAATTTATAAAGTATAACCTCTCTTCACTTATTTACCAAATTCAACTAAAAAAAGAGGTTAAGCAAGCTTCAAAGTCAAAAAAGGTTATTTTAGTATCAAAATAGCATCACAAATAACGGTAAATTGAACTGTTATCAATCACCATGCTCCACGTCTTCTTGATCAATACTCCTCTCCTACTCCTTCATCTCTCTTGGAACTTCACCATTACAATCTTGTCCACCATCACCCTCTTCCACCTCTTTCGCAACTTCACCATGATCATCATCTTTCACCTCGTAACCCTCCTTCAATCATTTTTTACCATCAGCCTTCACCTCCCTACCTTCATCATTTTCCTTTAACTAATCAATCATTTCTATTATCTCAAGTTCTATGGTATTATGAACCACATATAGATTAACTATACCATTTAACGTGGCTATGTTAAGCATATGCATTACACCACGGTCATCAGTCAATAGTTCCTAAAGAGTACTGAACTTCCTTCACATCAATATATCCTAAGTCTTTGACTGAAGCTAAGATCCCAAAATAGCTCCATGTATCCGGGTCACAAGACCATTGTATTGTTTCCTTATTAAATATCAATTTTCCATTTTTGTCACTTATAAAATGTCCAGTATGGTGGACCACGACTTCAAAATGTTCCTCATCCATTTTATATTATTATATATATCCCTCCAAGTCTTTGCACATGTCCATATGCCCACAAAATATTATTATTATTACACTGCCTCCCACTCAAACACACAAATGGGGGACAAACTAACATCTCCTCCACCGAAACACTCAAATAGGGGACCATAGGTTTTACACAATTCAAAACAAAATAGGGGACAAACTAAAATCCCTACCACCAACACATCCAAATAGGGGACCACAAGTTTTACACTTTGACACATTTGAGAATGTAAAAGGGAACCACACTGCAAAAAGCATTGCATATACAAACTCATACCAAAACAATACAAAGCAAAAACCCATTTCTCATTTCTCATCCCTAAAACCAAAATGCAACACAAAATGAAGCAGGAAATCAAAATAACATCAACTGTCGTGAACCTTCGTTCGGTACGTCTTTCGAAAGCCTCAGGTGATTGTCTTCATATTTCTCCGATTCACATTCAAATCTCTTTCACGATGTTCGTCTTGTGTTATAAATCCCTAATTCCCTTTCAACATCCATCTTTCTATAAACCCTATGCAGTTGAAAAATCCCTCATCTGAATTGCATAAAATCCCTATGCAATTGACCAATTAAATAACGCCACATCAGAAACTAATAGATCATCATAATTTAAATCTTAATTCCACGTAATAAAAACATTCACATCAGAATGTTTATTGTGCAACACGTTAGCAACTCTTGACACTATTTCTGACTACTTAACGGAAATGACTTAATTGTTACTATTTTACAAACTTTAGGACTCAATTAAGATCATTTTAAACGAGAGGACCGAATTGAGATTCCTCAACAAATATGAGGACCATCCAAGGGTTTAAAACAAAGTAAAAATATGGTTTTGACCAAAAGACCTCTTGAGCTACTTCATATAGATTTGTTTGCACCTGTAAAAACTAGGTCTATGAGTGGTAAAGACTATGGACTGGTAGTTGTAGATGATTTTTCTAGGTTGACTTGGGTTCTATTCATAACTCATAATGATGAAGCCTTTAATGCTTTTTGAAAACTTTGTAAAAGGATAGATACTGAAAAGGATTTAAAAATTATGTTTATCCGAAGTGACCGGAGGAGAATTTGAAAATAAACTTTTTGAAAACTTTTGCAAAAATTATGGCATTGAACAACTTTTCAACTCCAAGAACTCCACAAAAAATGGAGTTGTTGAGAGGAAAAATAGATATCTGCAACAAATTGCTAGAACTATGTTAAATGCTTTCAATACTCCTAAACACTTCTAGGCAGAAGTAGTTAATATTGTTTGCTACATTCAGAACAGAGTTTACATTAGGTCAATCCTCAACAAAACACCTTATGAATTATGAAACGACAAAAAGCCAAATATTTCTTATTTTCATCCTTTTGGTTGTCAATGTTTTACTCTGAACACCAAGGATAACCTAGGAAAGTTTGATTCTCGTAGTGGTGAAGGGATCATGCTTGGCTACTCAAAAACATTAAGGGCATTTAGAGTCTACAACTCTAGACCCTTGAAAGTTGAAGAAGCTATTCATGTGAAATTTAACCATGATCTTGACCAAAATAAGCCAGAGCTAGACAACTCCTTCTCTAAAATGCAGGTAAACAATAATCAGTTAAAGGAGGCAAATGCAGGGACCATCCTTAAGGCAAATGAATGGATCATGCTTGGCTACTCAAAAACATTAAGGGCAATTAGAGTCTACAACTCTAGACCCTTGAAAGTTGAAGAAGCTATTCATGTGAAATTTAACCATGAGTCTGACCAAAATAAGTCAGAGTTAGACAACTCCTTCTCTAAAATGCTGGTAAACGATAATCATTTGAAGGAGGCAAATGCATCAGAGAACCCCCAACGAAGTAATTGAGAGTCAACATGAAGAGTCATTCAACGATACTAAGAAGACAGAAAACAACCAAACTGCCTATATTGTTTGATCATCAAGGACAACCCTTAAGAGAAAATCCTTGTGAATCTGAATGAGAATGTGAGAACATGGTTGTATCACAAGCCCCCTACTAGGGATGGCAAAAAAATCCGCGCCCGCGGATATCCGCGGATAAAATCCGCGACGGATAGTTGATTCCCGCGGATATTTACTACCCGCAACCCGCGGGTAGTGGATATTTTAATACCCGCTTATAAACGGGTCGGGTGCGGGTATTATACTATTCGTACCCGCGGATACCTGCTACCCGCTACCCACCTTAAATAAAAATAAAAATTTAATTTATATTTTATTAAGTTAAATTTAATTAAAATTAACATTAATTTATATTTTACAAGATTAAATTTAATTAAAATTGAATTTAAATTTATATTTAATTTAATTTTTATTATATTTTATATATTTTTTGTAATTCTATTTAAATTATTTTAATAATTTATTAAAATATATATTTTTTAAATATTTGCGGGTATCCGCGGATATCCACGGGTATTCGCGGGTTTTAAAATACCCGCGAATATTTTTTAAGCGGGTATCCGTGCGGGTAGCGGGTGGATTTTTTTTTGTCGGGTCGGGTTGCGGGTAGGCACTATCCGTGCCCGACCCGACCCGTTGCCATCCCTACCCGCTACCACTACTCTCATCTCTCAAATTGAGCCACTGAACGTAAATCAGGCTCTTGAAGACAACTCTTGGATTAAAGCTATGAAAGAAGAACTTTATCAATTCAAGAAAAATGAAGTATGGGAACTCGTTGAGTTACCCCATGGAAAACATGTAGTCAGAGCTAAACAGGTTTATCGCAACAAGTTAGATGAGGGAGGAAATGTCAGAACAAAAAGAAAGACTAGTTGCGAAAGGTAATTTTTAGGATATCGACAAGTGTACCGAATTGTATCAAGTAATAATAAGTGGTACGACCAAGTATCGTTTCTCAAGAGACTCACGGCACTAAACAATCATGTGATTAGTCAACTAAATAAGACTTTTGAAGAACAATTTAGAGTTTCTGAATGCAAGAACAAGAAAGTAAATATGAATGCACTTTTGATCAATAAAAGAAAACACAAAGTTAGAAGAATGATATTGAAATTATGAGATGGTTATGTTATTGGGGTTTAGAATTCACCTAGTTTACTCTCATGCATATAAGAATTCATCTTCTTCATTCAATTATTAACGTCACTCTCTAAATTACTTAAAACCCTATCCCTCGGCGAAAAAAGCCTATCCTTAATTACTAGACCACAATCCCTTGCATCCCTAATAATTAATTATGCATTACGATTAGGAGCTTAAGACGACCAATCCTCCTATCCCCATCCTTGGGCAATATTGCTCGTGGGAGCAATTCTCCAGAACCTGAATTGTAAGATACCACCCAGTACTCATGCAAATCATACATCATGCCATGAATGAGTTAAACATAACAAGCATTGAGCGAAGAAGAATTACCCTAACAATTAATGAAAGAAGCATATATAATTAAATTCAATTCAAATACATGAGAGTTCACAAGGTTACATCATCCCCCAACAACAAATTGAATTTAGTTCTCCCTTGTCATGGAGAAACTAGTTGAACAATGGAATGAGAATGAAAGATAAACCTTAAAAACTGAAGAGGAGAGCTTCCACATCCACTTTCGCCTCCAGAGAATTGGAGAAAATCTGAATTTTTGTCACTTCTGTCAAAGATACCCTCTCTAGGTCGAGCAAATCCTTAAATAGGGCTGAATTGGATCATGGGCCAACGTTGACACCGCGCAACGCCCCTACTTAGGGCGCCCAAGCGAGCTTGCGAGATGAGTGGTGCTCAGCATCCCTTGGAGGGAGCTCAAGCTTGAAACGTTACAGGAAAGATGGCGCTCAGCGCCCCAAAAAGGGTGCCCAGGCATGAATGTGAGGTTCCAGCATTGAGGGTTAGAAAAAGGGCACTCAAGCGTGAGTGCGACCTTCTGCAACCTTCTCTTCTGGTGCTCTTTCTGTCCTTTATGAGTTCCAACTTCTTGACAACTTAAGTCCTCTTGTAATTCATCCCAATTTCCTACAAATCAAGGGAATTTAGTGATAAAATCTTCAAATAAAACCTCAACTCTCTTATTTACCAAAATAAACCAAAATCAAGAGAACAAGCAAGTTTATAAGTCAAAAAGGGTTCATTTGTTATCAAAATTTACTCTTAAATAACGGTGAAATCAACCGTTATCACAATCCCAAACTTGAAACTTTGCTTGTCCTCAAGCAAACCAAAATGTAACTTAGCCTAAACAATAATTCAATGGTTCAGCATATCACAAAACTCTTTCTTCCAAGACAAGTAATCACCACAGCTGCTTATCCTACAAATATCAGTCAAGATAAATTGAGGCATTGGTGAATCAAATTCACTATGGTTCTCATATCATCACAATACAATAGATGCAAACTTATGAATGATCAATAGCCAAGCAAGAATGTTGTCCTATATTGCATGGAACTATTCCTCTCCAAAGATAGTGTTTCACTCAAAAAGTGTGTAACTCAAGCACTCAAAAGTATATAGTGAGGTGACACTCTTGCACTTTACTATCATAATGTCACATGAATCAACCTTTCCTTTTATTTGACCACAACTCAACACACTCACAAGCAAGTTATCATCACAAGGACTTTTTGAGGCTTGTATTGAGGTTGGGCTAAGAAGAAAAATTTGTTTTTCTGGACAACAAAGTTCCTTGAGTTAAGAGAGTGCAAAATTCATTCATTCACATTGGCAATTAATCTCTCTTTTACTTTTTATGTGAGAAACCAAATTTTCAATTTATTCCCAACTTCACTTTCATTGAGCTCAACCTTTTCTTTCTTATTTTTAATTGTGCTTTTGGTCAATGCTCTTTCATGAATTCCACAAATTTCTTTCGGTTTCTCACAACCCCAAACTTGAACCATTCTACATTACCACATACACATACTCTACTCAACTCAAGGTAAGGATTTCACAAAGGGTTTTTCAACTTTAAAATTTAGGCTCAAGGTTCAAAGGTTAGAGAAAAACATTGATCTTTATTGGGTTCACCTATTGACATTGGCTCTAAGGGAGAAGAAAACATGGCTTTGATCATTTGTAACAAGCAAGCAAGTGGTTTAATCATAGAAACTTAGGAAAAATCAATCATGCTTCCAAAGCAATAGCATTCAATCAATCAAAAACTCTGGAGCCCAACCTCTCACAGGTTAACTCTAGTTCCACAATTTGATAAACATCCTGCCCAGCAAATTAATCAAGATTAACATCATGCATCAGTTTCTAACAATCATGAACAACCACCTGTATATAAGACTTGACCATGCATCATCTCAACATCAATCACACAATAAAGCAGCACAAGATAGCAACTACTCATCACACACATATTAGCTAAATCATCCAAACATATATCATTAAGCTGAGTACACCTTAAACAAAATTAAAACTTTTAAAGAGAAAAGTCAGAAAGCTGGGTTGCCTCCCAGTAAGCTCTTCTTTAACGTCACTAGCTTGACGCCATAATGCTCAAGGGTCAATCAGCTCCAAACTGTGGAAATGTGTTCAATCTCACCACCCAAATAGTGCTTGAGACGTTGCCCATTAACCACCCAACTTCTTTGTGGATCATCAGAATTTGGATCTGTCAACTCAATAGCCCCATACGGTCTAACACTTTTGATTGTGAATGGCCCAGACCATTTATACTTCAATTTCCAGGGAAAAGCTTTAGTCGTGAATTGAACAATAACACATGTTGCCCTGGATTAAAAACTTTCTTTGTCAACTTTCTCTCATGATAAAATTTCACCTTCTCTTTGTAATTCCTGGAAGAATCATAAGCATGCAAATGCATCTCCTCAAGCTCAAGAATTTGCCTTCTTCTTCTATAAGCAATGTCACAAGGATCAAAATTCAAGAATTTTAATGCCCATAAAGCTCGATGCTCCATCTCCACTAGCAAATGACATGTTTTTCCATAGTCTACCTGAAAAGGAGATGACCCTATAGCAATCTTCATTGCAGTCCTATATGCCCAAAGTGCATCATCTAGCTTCTGAGACCAATCCTTCCTTGATGAAACAATTGTCTTCTCCAAAATCTTCTTTATTTCCCTATTAGACACCTCAGCTTGCCCATTTGTTTGTGGATGATAAGGTGCAGCCACCTTATGCCTCACACCATAATGTTTGAGTACTTTTGCTAGCTGAGCATTGCAAAAATGGGATCCCCCATCACTTATAAGTACTCTAGGAACCCCAAACCGAGAAAAAATCTACCTTTTCAGAAATTTAATGATAGTGCTAGCATCACTCCTTGGACAAGCAACTGCTTCCACCCACTTACTCACATAATAAACAGCCACCAAAATGTATTCATGATTAGAAGATGGTGGAAAAGGTCCAACAAAATCTATTCTCCAGCAATCAAAGACTTCAACCTCCATGTTGTCCTATAGTGGCATTTCATGTCTTCTTGAGATGCTTCCAGTTCTTTGACATTTATCACAATTTCAAGCATGATTATGAGCATCTTTAAACAACGTAGGCCAATAAAAACCTGAATGGAGAACCTTTGCAGTTGTTCTTTCTCCATTAAAATGTCCTCCATAAGGTGAATCATGACAATGCCAAATAATTCCTTCTGCTTCTTCATTAGTAACACAACGCCTCAAAAGATTGTTTGTTCTGATCTTAAATAAAAATGGATCGTCCTAGATAAACTGTTTTGCATCATGAAAAAACTTTTTCTTTTGTTGCCAATTGAAATCTTCTGGAATTACTCTTGCAGCTTTAAAATTAGCCATATCCACAAACCATGGTCTCTGTTGAATATACATGAGTGTTTCATTTGAGAAGGAGTCCTAAATTTCTTTCTCCTTACTTGTGACTTCACCATTTACTAACCTGGATAGATGATCAGCAATCACATTCTCACTGTCCTTCTTGTCACGGATTTCCACATCAAACTCTTGCAATAAAAGTACCCATCTAATAAACCGTGGTTTAGAGTCTGGCTTGGTTAGCAAATACTTTATAGCTGCATGATCCGTGTATATGATCACCTTAGAGCCAATGAGATATGGTCTAAATTTCTCTAAGGCATATACTATAGCAAGGAATTATTTTTCTATAGTAGCATAATTCAACTGAGCTTCATTCAAAACTTCCTTGCATAATAGATAGTGTGAAAAACCTTCTCTCTTCGCTGGCCAAGCACCACACCTATAGAATAATCACTAGAATCACACATTAACTCAAAATCTTGATTCAAGTCTGGAGCTACAATCACTGGCGCAGAAACAAGCTTCTTTTTAAGAATATCAAAAGCCTTCATGCATTCATCATCCATCACAAAAGGCACATCTTTGACAAGGATATTGCTTACAAGTTTAGCAATCTTGGAAAAATCTTTAATGAACCTTCTATAAAACCCGGCATGCCCCAGAAAACTCCTGATTCCTTTCACATTAGTAGGTGGTGGAAGCTCCTCAATGACCTTCACTTTTGCTTTGTCAACCTCGATTCCCTTAGAAGAAATTTTGTGACCCAAAACAATACCTTCAGTCACCATAAAATGGCACTTCTCCCAGTTAAGAACAAGGTTTATCTGCATGCATCTTTTAAGAACCATATCCATATTGGATAAGCAAACTTGAAAGGAGTCACCAAATACTGAAAAATCATCCATGAAGACTTCTATGCATTTTTCTATCATGTCTGCAAAGATTGTCTGCATACATCTTTGAAACGTGGTTGGAGCATTACACAAGCCAAATGGCATTTTTTTTATAAGCAAAAATACTAAACAGACATGTAAAAGTTGTCTTTTCCTGGTCTTTTGGATCCACCACAATTTGATTGTACCCTAAATAACCATCCAGAAAGCAATAGAAAGCTTATCCCGTCAATCTCTCCAACATTTGATCCATGAAAGGAAGAGGAAAGTGATCCTTCCGTGTAGCCTTATTCAACTTTCAATAATCAATGCACATCCTCCACCCAGTAACCATCCTAGTAGGTATGAGCTCATTTTTTTCATTGTATATAACTGTCATCCCACCTTTCTTTGGTACCACCTGCACTGGACTTACCCATGCACTATCAGAAATAGGATATATAATACCAGCCTCCAGAAGCTTCAACACTTCTTTTCTAACCTCCTCTTTCATCACAAGATTCAGTCTTCTTTGCGGTTGGGCAACTGGTTTATACTCATCTTCTATGAATATTTTATGCATGCAATAAGTTGGGCTTATGCCTTTAAGATCAGAAATTGACCATCCAATAACTCCTTTATTAGCTTTTAATACTTCCACTAACCTTTCTTCTTCTTTGAAAGATAAAGACTTACTGATGATGACTGGTTTATTCCCACCTTCTAAGAAAACATACTTCAAATGTGGAGGTAACATCTTCAATTCCTATTTATTTTCCTTGATTTTTTCCTTGGTATTAATCTCTTTAACTTTCACTTCATCAAAAGGAACTTCTTTTAGTGCGTCCAAGTCAGTCAAGCATTCATCAATCAATTTCTCTTCTTCCTCATTCATATCTTCACATGCATCAATGAGCGTTTTCTCTAAAGGTGAAGAACAGTGTATCATCCTCTCCTGAATCATACATACTTCATCTAATGTGTCAAGATGAAAACATGCCTTACCATCTTTTGCATGAGACATAGCTTCAAACACATCAAAATTCACTTCTTCATCTTGTACTCTCACCTTAAGTTTGTCATTCTCCACATCAATTAGGACTCGAGCTGTCTTCATAAAAGGTCTCCCAAGAATGAGAGATACATGAATATCCTCTTCCATCTCCATGATGACAAAATCCATAGGAAATAAGAATTTGTCCACTTTAACAAGCACATCTTCAACTACCCCATAAGGATATTTAAGAGATTTATCTTCTAATTGAAGAGTCATTCGAGTAGGCTTGAGTTCCAACCCTTCAATCTTTTTAAACATAGAGAGCGGCATTAAGTTGATACTGGCTCCGAAATCAATTAAAGCCCTTCCAACAGCTAACTTCCCAATAGTACATGGAATGATGAAGCTTCCTGGATCTTTAAACTTAGGAGGTAGGATTTTCTGTATGATAGCACTACAATTCCCTTGCACTTCAATAGTTTCTTCTTCAATATATTTCCTCTTTTTCGTGAGAAGTTCCTTCAAAAATTTAGCATATGAAGGCATTTGTTGCAGTGCCTCAGAGAAGGGTATGTTAATCTCCAATTTCTTGAAAATTTCCATAAAACGCTCAAACTATTTGTCTTTCTCCTTCCTAGAATAATTCTTTGGATAAGGAAGGGATTTCTCAAATATTTTTTTTCTTCTCCTCTTCTCCTTTTTCTCTCCTCTCATCTCTCTATTTTTCTCTCATCTAACACCTTGTCACTTCTTGTGATAACAGCTTTACACTCCTCCCTAGGGGTAACATCAGCATTAGCCCCGAGATCTTCCATCTTATTAACTAATTGACCCACTTGTATTTCCAACCTTCTAATTGCAGCTTCAGTGCTTTTGTGATTGGAATTAGACACTTGTATAAATTGTTGCAGTGTGTCATCTATTTTTGCCATTATGTTAGATAAGGAAGGTTGTTGCTACCACTGTTGTTGATGTGGCTATTGAATTTCCCGGCTTGTCCTTGACCCATACTTGGATGAGGTTTCCACCCTTGGTTGTAATTACCTTGGCAAAATTGATTACCTTGACCCATAAAATTTGCTTCCTCTTGGTTCAATTCCGGAATAGCACATTGACCATTAATATGATCACCACCACACAACTCACAAAGTTGTTGTTGAACTTGAGAAACGTTCTGCAACTCCTTTGGCAATTGAGAGATTTTCTTCATTAGAGTCTCTAGTTGTTGAGTCTCAAATAACATTATTTACCATGATTCTAATAAATTATCTGAAAGCCAACAATAGTAAAGCTTCAAATAACATAATTTACCATGATTCTGATAAATTATTTGAAAGCCAATAATAGTAGAGAGGTTTTATTTTCTTTTTAAAGAGAATGATTATCTTAACCGATTATAATACATTTTTCACCATTTCCCTCACCTTTTTTTAAGCATTCCCTCTCAAAATTTTACTTTTTCTCTCTCCAAATTTTAGCTTCTTCTTTTCTAGAATTAAAACACTACAAAACCAAAAGACCGAAACCCTTTACGCCTCAACTTCCTCCTTGACCCTTCACTGCCTCAGTTTCCTCTTCACCTTTCACTGTCCTTAAACGTTAGTGAGAATTCTGGTGAGGCTCATCTAATGGTAGCCTCAGTAATTAACGCTCCATCACGACCATTGTGCGCCTCCTCGAAATAAATTTCTCCTCTACCCCTTTCTATCTCGCGCTCAACGCAACACCTAAACCCTAAGCTACCATTTCCGGCAATCCCACTATTTTCAACATTCTTAGTCCAACACAGCATGCTCCTCCATTGCCAAATCCTTGAGAAGCAATATACAAGAAGGTACATGTTTCAGTATATGATTCCTTTTCTTCGGTATGCATAGCAATATGCTTGTTTTCATCTATGTAGGTTTTGTAATATTTGCCAATAGGTTACTGAAACTAATATTGAAGAGTTTGAAGCAAACAATAGGGGATCTGACTTTAAGAAATGAAGCTTTCAGTGAGGTAAGGTGATGCTTAAATGTAAGTGTTAGAAATGAATTACCTTATTACAACTCAAAACAAGTTTTCCATCAACTAGTTTAGTGGGTTCAAAAGGACCATTTAAAACAGCATCCCATACACTTCTATCTACAGATTCAAGAAAGATTCTCATTCTGATTTTCCAAAAAGGGTAATTTTCACCAGCAAACAACGGAGGTCTGTTTGTAGATGCACCTTCACCGAAGGTTTGAAAAATAGAGCCCATCACAAGATCACTTAATCGATTATACAAAAAGAGTAATCGATTAGTTTTTCAAATAACTTTTAAAAACCAACTCTGGTGCCAATTGTTAGAAATGAATTGCCTTGTTTCTCAACACCAAGAGGGGGGTGAATTTGTGATTACTAAAAACGAATGCTTTTTAAATCTTTTCAGAAACTTTGAATGATCTTGAATTGTTATTGTAATCTAAGTAATACGCGTATGCAATTCAAAGTAAAAGAGATAAGGAGGGAACAAACACAAGGTTTTTATTTTGGTTCGGCCTCAATGCCTACATTCAATCACCCTTCCAATCAACCTTAGATTGAAGGATCTTTCACTATAATGATTTGAGATTTACACCAAAGGTTTTACAGAGAACACAATCTCACAATGTAAACACCTCTCCCACTCACAATCAAATATAGAAAGAAAACACATGCACACAATACCATACGTCCTTGCTGCAAAACCCTTTGAGACCACCTCTTAAAGTCAAGAACCCCTTGTTCTTCTTCCTGTCTCGCACGAACAAGGAACCACAATCCGAGATTGCAAAAAAAAAGTTTTTGATCATTGAATCTTGATTCTTGAAGCTTCTCAGTCACCTGTAACACTTTTCTCTAATCAAAGATATCAGATATGAAAATTTCAAATGATCAATTCGTTACAGTTCAATATGTAGTGCGTCAATATATAGTTATATCATGACAGACACAGATTAATGGATTACGTTAGTAATGTAATCGGTTACATAAATGACATATGTAATAGAATTACAATTCCAACAGATATAATTGAATGCACAATTAATGTAATCGATTTGCAATAAATGACAGTCAAGATATTTAAAAATATGACCGTTAAAACAGTTATGACTTAGCTTTAAAACAGTTTTCAAAACATAATAGACTTAATTGATTACATACACAATGAAATCGATTAAGCTAAACACTTAAGAAAATTTTGAAAACTTTTTCTCTTCAAAACTCATCACAACACATATCAAAAAAATGTTTGCAAAGACACGAGTTTTAATCGATTTAACAGTTAATGTAATCCATTCGAAGCTGTTATTTTGCCATAGATCAAAACATAAGCTATCTTATGAGTTCAATTGATTACAACATCAATGAAATCGATTGTATCATACAAAATTGATTTGTGCTTGATGTTTTCTCTCATCAAAACATTTAACATGCATACAGAAGATATACACAGTTACGATTACAGTAGTATGCACACTAATCAACATGATAACATATGTATTAAACAAATAGAAACACTTGTAAACTGTTGAGATTGTTGATAGGGGAGCACATGATTAACTGAACCCACAATCTCAGTGATATTTGTGTTTTTGACGATGACAACACGTAGTTAATAAAAACACATATGTATGTACTATGTTACATGTTACATGCTTATATGCTTATTGTGTTATATTTATATAAGCATTATTGTGAACATATTGTGTTGATTATTGCATACTACTGTGTTGGAAATGTGTTTTTATCTGCGTATGCATAATATGAGTTTTTAGAAATGAAAAATCACTAGCACCAAGCTTCAGCTGTCTGAACTTTTTAACTGTAGCAAAACAATAAGTTTTAAGTCGATTACATTGGTGGTGAAATCGATTAAATTTCATGTGTTTGCACAAATTATTTTCAAGTGTGTTGTGATGAATTTTGAGAAGAAAAGTTTTCAAAAATATGCTAAGTGTTACTACTTAATCGATTGCATGTATCTTGTATTCAACTAAGTTTGTTAAAGATTTGAAAATTGTTTCAATGCTTGACATAACTGTTACAACGGTCACATTTTTAAATATCTTGACCAAGCATTTATTGCAAATTGATTACATTAATTGCGCTTTCAATTAATGCATTTTGACTATTGTTAATCTGTTATAACTGTGAAATGCATTCAAATAGATTAATAGTGTAATCGATTAAAACGCGTCTTATTTGTCTTACACTATGTATAGACGCATGATTTGATTTCTATAAGAAGAATTGATCTTTACACTTTCATATCTTTTCAGTGTGCTTTTTGAAATCTTACATAAGAGAGAAAAGCTCCAAGAATCAAGAATTACTGTAGGGGTTAAATATGTTTTTGGTCCCTTAACTTTCAGTGAAAATTGGAATTAGTCCCTCTTCAAAACTTTGGACTATTTTAGTCCCCAAACTTTAGAAGTGTGTGAATTTAGTCCTTTTAACAAAATTTTGTTAACTTTATTTGATGTTTCAAACACATTTCTAAGTTAAATTGAAGCAAAAATGTGTCAAAAGGTGTAAACAACTCAGATGCTATCATGAAACGCACTTCAAACATTAAATAAACCTAACAAAATTTAGTTAAAAGGACTAAATTCACACATTAATAAAGTTTGGGGACTAAATTAGGCCAAAGTTTTGAAGAGGGACTAATTCAAATTTTCACTGAAAGTTAGGGGACCAAAAACATATTTAACCCTTACTGTGGTGATAAAGCTTTAGGATTTCTTGTGAAGCAAGATTGTGTGATTGGAAATGTCTTATCGTTCTGCACAACAAGGTGCTTTCTACGTGATCATGAAAAGCTTTGGCAAATGCTGAGAGTTGCTGGTATTCCCTGTGGTATATACAAGAAGAAGAACATGGTTCTTGACTTTGAGGGGGATCTCAAAGGGGTTGACAAAAGAAGAGGATTGTTCTTGTTGCTTGTCTATTTTGTGTATTGCCTATACTTAGATTAGTGAGTTAGAGAGATGATTTACATTTTGACGTGAGGTCGTTGTAAACCCTTGATGTAAAAATTCAAATCTATATAGTTCATTGGCTTCTATCTCGGGTTGAGTGGAAGGGCATTAGATGTAGGCAGATTGGTAGAACTAATATAAACTGCAGTGTTTGAATTTTCTTATCCCTTCTCTTTGCATTAAGTCGATTATACTGTCATTGCATTCAAATACGCTTATTGTTTCATTGCATACAAATTTTATTGCGATTCAAGAAAAGTTTTAGGACTTCCTATTTTGCGAAAAGGATTTAATAAGCAATCATATTTATACATCACCAGTTCACCCCCCCCCCCCCCTCTTGGTGTGAGAAACGAAGCACTTTTTTTTTAACAATTGGCACTAGAGCTGGTTTTCAAAAGATATTTGAAAAACAAATCGATTAATATTTTTGTTTAATCGATTCGATCCTGAAAATGGCTTTTGTTTCTCAAACAATGAGGAAAAGTGAATCTGTTTTTGAACTTGTGCATGTTACTTGTAATGCTAAGTGTAATTCCATCACTAATGGCTTTTATGAGTCTCTTGAAGCAGGGTTCTTGCGAAACAAGAAAAATGGCATGGATGAGATGGAATTCATAGCTGAAAGGATAAATCTGTAGGCTGAAAAATTTACTAGATTCCTCAACAAGAAGAAAAGTAAAGAGCATCAAAATGGTAATAAAGAGAATGTGTCGGGAAATGATCTTATCATGATGGCTAAATCTAAAACGACGAAAGCTTGTCTGGAATAAGGAGCAAAAGGTTCCATATGGTATCTGGATGCGGATGCTCAAGGCATATGACAGGAGATCCAACAAAATTCACAAGCATCCCTTACAAGACTACTAGTCATGTCACATACGGTGATAATAACAAGGGTAAAATCATCGGCATGGGCAAAATTCAAACTCCTTCTACATATGAAATTGATAATGTACTGCTTGTTGAAGGGTTGAAACATAATCTGTTTAGTATTAGCCAATTGTGTGATAGAGGACTGAAAATAACTTTTGAACCAAAATATTTTTTGATAAACAAGGGTTCAACTGATGAGTTGTTATTAATAGGTGTTAAAATAGAATGGTTCAATTTTTCACACCAAGAGGGGGGGTGAATTGGTGAAGCGTAAAAACAAAGTCTTTTAAAATCTTTTTCGCAAAATGTGATGCCTTTAAAGCTTTCTTGGAACGCAAGGTAAAACACTTTCTAATACAGTGGAAACATAATCGAATAAGTACAGAGTAAAGTCGATTAAAAGTAAAAGAGTGGGGAAAAGAAAATTCAAACACTACTTTTTATAATGGTTCGGCCAACTTGCCTACATCCAGTGTCCTTCCAACCACGGGAAGCAAATGCATTATAATGATCAAGGTTTATTCAACAAGGCTTTTACAATTTGTAAAATTTTATAAACCACCTCTCTTGATACCACAATAGATGAACCTGCACCTCCTTTGAGTCTTCACAAAGGATGAAACACCTCCTTCGAATACTTCACGAAGGATGACTTTCTCTTCCAAACACTTCCTTAGATGCACCAAGGATGAACTAGTTATTCTTTTGTCATCGCAATAGCACTTCACCAGCTCCACAGGGAAGAGTTTCTTTAGCTGAACAAGATCACACAATTCTCAATGATTTATGAGTTCTAGAGCACAAGGGAAGAGTTGTTGTTGAAGAAAAATGAGAGACTATTTATAGACTCAAGCAAATACTCTTCCGTTTTTTGTTTCCAGCCATTTTAAGGCTTTTAATCGATTAATATTCTTGTTAATCGATTAAAATAAGTACAACTAATAGTTTTAGTAGCTAGAAAGCTCCAACGGTCACCTTTAATCGATTAATCCACATTTTAATCGATTAGCTAATCGATTAAAGCAAGTTTTAATCTATTATTCCAGAGGCAATTAGAGTTTTTTAGCTCCTATCTGGATTAATCGATTATTACTAAATTTAATCAATTAATACGGTGCGTTTTTTACCCTAAACATCAAATTTGAAATGTGAAAGTACATGGAATAAAAAACTACTAAGAACCTAAGTCCTAATCACTTAATTGCATTTATTACAAAATCTTTCTATAACAATACAAGTCTTCAAAGGATCTTCTTGAATCTTTAAATCTTTTTATTTGATTTGGACATCATCAAAACTTCATCTTCATCATTTTGCTAACACAAACAAGACAATCATTTAAAAATAAAAGAGAAATGTCTACTACCAGACCCCTTGAACTATTACATATGGACTTGTTTGGTCCCTCAAGGGTTAGAAGTCTTTGAAGTAATTTGTATGGTTTAGTGATTGTTGATGAATGTTCTCGTTATACTTGGACTTTCTTTATTTTTGCCAAGAGTGAAACTTTTAGGGTGTTCAAGAAATTTGTTGTTGTAATATAAAATGAAAAGGAGCTCAGAATAAGATCCATAAGAAGCGATCATGGAAAAGAGTTCTAGAATGAAGCGTTTGATGAATATTGTGCGGAGATGGGAATCTCTCACAACTTCTCTACACCAAGAACCCCTCAGCAGAATGAAGTTGTGGAAAGAAAGAATAGAGCATTAGAAGAGCTTGCAAGAACCATGCTAAACGAGAGGAACTTACAAAAACATTCTTGGGTAGATGTTGTGAGCACGACTTGCTATATACTAAACAAGACAATGATAAGGTCTATGCTGAAATTGACTCCCTATGAGTTGTACAAGGGAAGGAAGCCTAACATCACACACCTGCAGATATTTGGATGTAAATGTTTCATTCTCAATAATGGTAAGGAAAGCCTTGGTAAGTTTGATTCCAAAGCCGATGAGGCTATCTTTATTGGATATTCTCTTATAAGTAAAGCTTATAGAGTATATAATAAAAGAACTATGTGTATTGAGGAGTCTGTACATGTAGCTTTTGATGAACATATTGATACTTCCTCTAATCAAATACACTCTAGAAAGTCTATAGATGTAGGTGATTCTGCTGGAGAGGAAGAGGAAAATGAAGAGATCCAGGAAGAAGAAACTTTTGAGACTACAACTGATCCTCGCAGAGGTGAATCGATTAAGGAGTGGAAAACACCAAGAAATGTCTCAACTAGTAATATCATTGGTGACATCATGAGAGGAGTTTCCACTAGGCGGCAGCTTAATCAATTCTGTATGAATGTAGCATATGTGTCTAAGATTGAACCCAAGAACATTGAGGTGGCACTTACTGATGAAAATTGGATGATGGCGATGCAAGAAGAGCTGAATCAGTTCAAGAGAAACAATGTATGCGAATTAGTTCCGACAACAGGAATACAACAAGTGATAGGCACCAAGTGGGTATTCAGGAACAAGATGGGTGACTCTGGAGAGATAATAAAAAATATGGCCAAATTAGTTGAAAAAGGTTACAATCAAGAAGAAGAAATCGATTATGATGAGACTTATGCTCCAATGGCCAGATTGGAGGCAATAAGGATTCTCCTAGCCATTGCGTCTATAATGAAATTCAGACTATACCAGATGGATGTTAAGATTGTTGATATGGGGAGCACAGGATTAGCTGAACCCACAATCTCAGTGATATTTGTGTTTTTGATGATGACAGTACATAGTTAATAAAAACACATGTGTGCATGTACTATGTTACATGTTACATGCTTATATGCTTATTGTGTTATATTTGTATAAGCATAACTGTGAACATATTGTGTTGATTATTGCATACTACTGTGTTGGAAATGTGTTTTTATCTGTGTATGCATAATATGAGTTTTCAAAAATGAAAAATCACAAGCACCAAGCTTCAGTTATTTGAACTTTTTAACTGTAGCAAAACAATAAGTTTTAAGTCGATTACATTGGTGGTGAAATCGATTAAAACTCGTGTCTTTGCACAAATTATTTTCAAGTGTGCTGTGTTGAATTTTGAGAAGAAAACTTTTCAAAAATATGCTGAGTGTTACTACTTAACCGATTGCATGCATCTTGTATTCGACTAAGTTTGTTAAAGATTTGAAAATTGTTTCAATGCTTGACATAACTGTCACAACAGTCATATGTTTAAATATGTTGACGTAACATTTATTGCAAATCGATTACATTAATTGCGCTTTCAATTAATGCATTTGACTCCTTCAATATTGATCATCTTAGCAAAGAAGAAAGAAGGATGGATTTTCAAGGATGAGAATTGTCCTAGTACTGATGAAGTTAATCAAATAAATATTGACACATCAAGATATAAATTCAGGCCTCAAACAAGATTTGAAGAGTTAAGGGTGAGACTATTCGCATTGATGATTCCATATGGAAATATATTGCTGGATTTCAGCCTGGAGGACTGAAAGCACATCATGGCATACCAGGGTTCAACAAAGTGGATATTTATAACAACTTTTTGAAAGATCTGAATATGATAGGGAAGTATGACTCCTTCAGTATTGATCATCTTAGCAAAGAAGAAAGAAGGATGGATTTTTAAGGATGAGCATTGTCCTGGTACTGATGAAGTTAATCCTATAAATATTGACACATCAAGATATAAATTCAGACCTCAAACAAGATTTGAAGAGTTCATAGATGAAAGATTTAAAAGACTTGATGAGAAAATGTCAATGCTTCAAAGATCCTTCACTGAGCTGCATAGAAAAATGGACTATGCATTGAGGATAAATGCATTTGGTGACACCTCTGTTGATGATTCTGAAAGTGAGGAGGATAATGCATATGTGAAGATTGTAGAGTAATATGAAATAGGATAAGGGTCTTGTGGTTATAGTTTAGAGTCTTGGGTTGATGTGTTTTGATTGTATTGTTTTCTGTGTTTCTTTTGTATTGCTGGCTTAATATGCCGTCTTTGTTTTGTTTCAATCTGATTGTAATCCATGATTAAAATTTCAATGAAATCAGAGTTTGTGTATAACTCAATCTGTGTATGAAAAATTATATCTGTGATTGAGTAAAACTGATAGCACTTAAATCGATTACAATATGCTTGTATGCAAAATTGTTACATTTTACTGTTACATTCATATCTTTGCATACTCACACATTATCTGTGATAATTCCTGTATTATACTGATTCTAAAATGCTTGATCTAGAAAGACAATGAAAGGTTTTGCAGGAACATTACTTGCTGGCTAGATCAAACTGGAAAGTCAACAATATGCTACAACAAGAAATCAATTCTGACTGGATTAAAATCAATTGAGTATCAACAGTGGTTTAAAGATTCCAAACTTGTAATATTCGATATCTCTAAATCTTGTTGAACGTTTATTCTTCTTATATCTCGTTACTCAACTGATATACATATTTTGAGATGATAAGAAATTAAATTGTTTTTTGCTGATTGAAAATGGATCAATTTTTTTATCTGATATTATTGTTCCATATCTGCTTTGATACATAACTTAGAATATACTTTTACATGCTCTAATATACACTCTGATTATTGCATTGTGCATACGTGTTTTGAGATTGAAACATGCATAATGACAGGGGGATCATTGCATGTTATTGAACTGTTTTACATGTATTCATTTAAGGGGGAGAATATCCTAAATCATGTAAATAATATTGTCAAGGGGAGCATCATACAATGTTTTTATCTTATGCATCTCTATTGTGCTTGATTATCTGTGTATCAATTATAGTGTGCTTACCTTTTTTGCTAATGCCCAAAGGGGGAGCATTATGATATTTCTGTAATTGGTTGATAATCTGTATTTGATTTATGCAACATGGTTGATTATTAATCATGGTTGTGCATCATCAAAAAAGGGGGAGATTGTTGATAGGGGGAGCACAGGTTTAGCTTAACCCACAATCTCAGTGATATCTGAGTTTTTGATGATGACAACACATAATTAATAGCACATGTGTATTCTGTGTTACATGTTCTACGTTTACATGTCATATGCTTTTCTTTAATGTGTTAAATCTGTTAAAGCATATCTGAGAACATGTTTGAGCTATGTTTGTGTTGTTCATTGCATATCACAGTGTGAAATATATGATTTTATATGTGTATGCATGACAATGCTATGAATGCGGAAAGGATGGCCACTGTTTAACCCTCAGCAAGTGTAACCGAATCGTATCAAGTAATAAAAAATGGTGAAACCAAGTATCGTTTCTCAGGAGACTCAAGGCACTAAACAGTTATGTGATTACTTAACTAATTAAGACTCTAAAGAAATATTTTGGGGTTTTTGAATGCAAATGCAATAAAATAAACATGAATGCAATTTGATCAATTGAGGCTAAACGCAAGAATGAATGAATGAAGTTGATGATATTGTTGTTGGGGTTTAGATTTCACCTAACTTACTCTCATGTATTTATGAATTCGTCTTTCTTCATTAATGTTAATGCCACTTTCTAAATTACCTTAAATCCGATGTCTCGGCGAAGAAAGCCTAATCATAATCACTAGTTTACAATGTCTTGTCTCCTAGCAATTACTCATGCATTATAAAGCATAGAAGCTTAAAGGCAACCAACCATCATACTCCTATGTCTAGGTTTATACTACTATTGGGAGAGATTCCCGAGATCTAGGTTTCCCCGTATGTGTCCATATCGACAAAATCAATAATCATGACATCGAATGAGTTAAACAATGCATGCTTAGAGCAAAGAGGAAAAACCCTAACAATTAATGAAAGAAAGCACGTATCTTTAAAAGATCTCGAAGAACAAATTCAATACATGAGAGTTTCAAAGGATTACATTGATTCCCCAACAACAATAAAGATTTAGTTCTCCATCATCATGGAAAAACTAGATGAACAATGGAATGAAATAATGAAAGAGATAGAAAAACCCGAGAAAGAGAAGAGGAGAGTCGTCACCATCCCCAAATCTACCCTCAAGGGGTGAAAAGTGTGTTTTTGTGCTTAAGCCATCAAAAGCTACTTGACCTAGGTTAACTAAAACCTTATATAATATTCTAAAAATTACATAAAAGTGACCCCAAGCCCATCAGAATGCCGCTCAGCGGTAAGTGCGTGACTTCTATTCTGCCCCTCAGCTGCAGTTTTGCCCCTCAACAGTGACTGCGAGTCTTCAAAGTGTCGCTCAACGGTAAATGGCGCTGAGTGGTACATGCGACTTCTTCCTTTTTTGCACTTTTTCTTCCTTTTCTGAATCCAACTCTTAGTTCCTTCACTTCTTTCACTCAATTCATCTTAAAAACCTGCAAAAACAAGGAAATCAAGCATAAAACTTATCCAACTCTCTTATTCCCAAAACTTCAACAAAAACATGATTTCAAGCTAGTTTCTAAGTCATAAAGGTTGTCTTTAAGGTCAAATTTAAGTATAAAAATAACAGTTTTTCAACTGTTATCAGCCACATAAAGCCTGACTGTTCAAACTTGAAGAATAGGCAGAAAGCAACCACCAAGTACCCTCAGAATAAGAAAAGTAAGCAAAGGAAAGCCTATATAGCCTAGGAAAACAGTGATGGTAATTCTTCAAGTGATGATGATTGCAGTGTTGAAGAGGAGTCAAATTTATGTTTCATGGCAGGCTCTACATACTTTGATGATTATAGTGATAGTGATTTCGAGAATGAAACGATCAAAGTCAAGTACAACTTGCTACTAGATGCATTTCAAGAAATACATACAGAGGCCATGCGACTCCAATACAAGATGAATCGATTATTTTCTGAGAGGAAAGATTATGAATATAGAATTGATAACCTTGTAAAGGATAGTGAAAAGCTAGAAAATGAATTAGAAGCTGCATTACAATCTGCTAAAGCAAATGTTAAAACTGAAATAGAGATTGTGGAAAAGAAATTTGATAATTGTCCAATACACTTAGAAAAGATAGATTACTTTACAAGCACACTAGCTAAATTTACTCAAGGAAAAGAAAATCTAAATGTTGTGTTAAGATCATCTGGTAGAGCAATTAATAGGCAAGGCATTGGCTATAAAGCAAAGAGTAATAGGATTAATTCTAAGAAGTTTATTGATCTGAGTAAACCTATCTCAAATGCTTGTTTCTACTACAGAAAGGTTGGGGTTCCTAAAGGAAAATATAAGTGGATTCCTAAGGAACAACCCCCTATAACTAACCAAAAGGACCCAAGTTAATCTGGGTACCTACTACAAAAGCATTAAATTGTTTTGCAGGTAAATAACCTGCAACTGAAGCAGAAATAGTGCTCAAGGATGAACTACAATTGAACAAATCACAAGTTCTTAATTATCTAAATGTGGTAACTGGAACAAATTATTTCTCATACACTCATGCATCATAAGTGTTAATATGAATGATTGTTATATGCATGATTGATGAGTGTATATGTGATTGATTTATTTGTATGAAAATCTGATTGCATGACTTTTAATCGATTGTGTTATGTATAGAGTCAATTATGTTTTGTGTATTTGTTTCTTTGTTTTTCTGGTAATACTTTGTCATACACATAAGTCGACTATGATTTTAATAAAATCGATTATTTTTCTGTTATGGGCTTTCATGTTCTGAAAAGTTGAATGGGCTAATACTAAAATTTTGCTTCGCGCCCTTACAAATATTTGATTGGAAAATAGCTTGTGTATTGTTGTGTCTCATTGTTTGCCATAAGCAAAACCTTAAAAACCTGTGTAAGACTTTTTCTATTGAATCCTTTGAACATGGCATCATTCTCTTCATTAAAATGCGCTAGAAGGGTCCCTCCATCTAAAAGAAATGTAAGTCCTTCAGGATGGATCAGTGACAGTGCTACTAGAGAAAGATTTATGGGATGGAAAAGAGTCAAAGAAGTTGTTCCGCAAAAATCACTCGAGTTATCTCTGTTCCAGAAGTGAAAGATTTATATTTCCAAAAAAACTCGCTCATCAAGGTTTATCTACTTTTGTTCAGATGAAGGGTGACTACTATCCGAAATTAATTGGTGTGTTCTATAACAATCTCAAAGTTGTCAACGGTGATATCCATTCACGTGTAAAAGATGGACTACAAAGAGACAAATGTATAAGGATTGCATGAGGTATCCTGGAAGATACAAAAAAGAAAAAGGATTTCTACACAGGGGATTGGATAGGGAAGTAAAAATGATTACATACATCATTGATTGGATACTGTTACCGGGAAGATTTCACTATGACAAGTTATCATTTGAAGATTTGTATTTGTTGAATGCAATACAGTTCAGAATACCAACAAACTGCGTAGTAGTATTCAAGAAACATATTATTGATACAGGTGTAAATGACTCGATAAACCTACCCTATGGGGTGTTCATTAGTAAAATTTTGGCACTCAGCTAAGTAGTTCTTATTGGTGAGACTAAGGTCATATGTAACAGAACAAATGAAATTGGAAAGGCAATACTAACATGTATTGGTTTGAAGAAAATGTCCTTAGGATGGGTATTCAGTGCGAACAAACTCAAATCAAGGACAAAGATGAAGTGTTTGATTTTGATATTGAATCGGTTTCCTTCTCTCCCAAATCTGAGTTTGAGAGCTTTGTGGTAAACAGATTTGAGAAAACATCTAAGAGGGTTAGCAAGATGAAGAAATCTATTATGCGTATGGAGAAGAAAATGGAAGAAATTATCAAGAATTATGTGGATAGCTCTACATCAACATAGGAGTCAACGGATGAGGATGATATATCCAGTGAAGAGGATTCCATGGACATGTCTAACTCAGAATAGGGTGTTGATGTCTTTTTATGGAGTCTTTGTTTTATCTTAATAGGTGTCTGTGATTTTCTTGTTTTTTTTTTGCTTGTAATGATTGGCATTAAATGTCATAGCTCTTTTGGGTCATATCTGATTGTAATAGCTGTTTGATCATGAATGACATCAGATTTCAATTTAAATCAACCTGTGTTTGGATGATCATATATGTGGTTGAGTGTGTGAAACTGATTAACGAAATCGATTCACCCATGTGTATGTATGCAATTTGCCAGATTTTACTGAAACATTCACATCATTGTATATTCATACATTAACTGTGATTGATTACTATACTGCATTGTTACTAAATTGCTTGATCTAGTTGAACCTGAAAGGTTATGCAGGAACAGTACTTGTTGACTGAGCTTGAATGGAAATCTACAATACTCTACAACAAATAAATCGATTACGATAAAACTCTAATCGATTGGTCTTCGTAACTGGGTTTGAAGATTCCAAACTTTTGATATTTGATATCTTATAACCTTGACTTACTGACTATTATATGTTTATGCATCTTATATCTCTGTGTTTATCCGTTGTGAATATGTTTTGAGATATTAAATGTTTTAAACCGTTGTATCAATTATGCTCTGACATTACTATTATAATCTTGCTTTGATGCATTACTTGAATATGCTCTTACATGCAATGATACAAACTCTGATATTACTGCATTGTGCATCTGTGATTTGAAGTTGAAACATGCATAATGACAGGGGGAGCATTGCATATTGCTAAGTTGTTCACATGTTTCCATTAAGGGGAAGAAAATATTAAGTTCATGTGAATATCAATTATAGGGGGAGCATCAAATTAATTCTTTTATCTTAACTGATGCATCTCTATTTGGTTAATTATCTGTGTTTCAATTACAATATACTTTGTATGCCTTTTTTTGATAATGCCCAAAGGGGGAGAATTTGATGTAATTGGAGAATCGTAATTGTGGATAATCTTTGATTGTGATTGTACAACATGGTTTTATTAATCATGGTTGTGCATCATCAAAAAAGGGGGAAATTGTTGAGATTGTTGATAGGGGGAGCATTAGTTTAACTGAACCCACAATCTCAGTGATAACTGTGTTTTTGATGATGACAACACATAATTAATAACACGTGTGTGCTGTGTTATACATGTCATATGCTTATGTTGACTTTGTTATATCTGTAAAACCATATATGTGAACTTTATTGTGTTGATTATAGCATACCATTGTGATTGATATGTGATTTTATTTGTGTATGCATAACATATGTTTTCGAAAATGAAAATACCACAAGCAATATTGTTGAACTTTAAAGTGTGGAAAAACAACAGTTTTAAGTCGATTACATTATTGTTCAAATCGATTAAAACTCGTGGGTTTGCACAAATTTTTTTCAAGTGTGCTGTGATGAGATTTGTGAAGAAAAGTTTTCAAAAATGAGCTAAGTGTTTCTACTTAATCGATTGCATGCAACTTGTATTTGACTAAGTTTGTTGTTGATTTGAAAATTGTTTAAATGTTTGACATAACTATCACAACGGTCATATTTTTAAATATGTTGACCAAGCATTTATGACAAATCGATTATATTAATTATGCATTCAATTAATGCATTTGACTACTATTATTCTGTTACAACTGTCAAATGTATTCGACTACATTAATAGCCGAATCGATTAAAACGCGTCTGTTTTGTGACATACTATATATTGACGCATGATTTGATTTTCTGAAAGAAGAAACAAGAAGAAGAGAATTGATTTTTTACATTTTCATATCTTTCAGTGTACCATGTGTGATATTACAAAAAAGTGAGAAAAGCTACAAGAACCAAGAACGACCGTGGTGATCGAAGTCTTGAAGGTTTCTTGTGTAGTAAGGTTGATATGCTTTGGAAACGTCTGATCTTTCTGCACTCAAAGGTGTTTTGTACGTGATCAGGAAAGCATTGGAAAATGCTTAGAATTGCTGGAGTTCCATGTGGTGTATACAGGAAGAAGAACTGTGTTCTTGACTTTGAGAGTGTCTCAAAGGGTTTAACAGCAGAAGAGAGTGTTCTTGCTGCATGTCTTGTTGTTGTACGGCCTATATTTAGATTAGTGGGTTAGAGAAGTGTTTTACATTTTGACGTGAGGTCGCTGTAAAAACCTTATTGTAAAAACCTAGATCTTTATAGTGCATTGGCTTCCAACTCAGGTTGATTGGAAGGACACTAGATGTAGGCTTAGCCGAACCAGTATAAAAAACAGTGTTTGATTTCTGTGATCCCTAATATTAGCTAGTATTATTTGAAGCCAGAGATCTGAATATTAACATCAATATGATTTTCTATCTCATTTGTGGAATAAATAATAATAAGTAGATGGAAATGAATTGAGAAATATTCATAATGTACTTCATATTGGAAATTGGAAACCATTGTCCGAGTTAAAATTTTGCGGTAAGATTGATGTATTTCAACTATTATGATCGAAAAATAAGTCAGATATGTAAAACAAAATAACACCTTATTTGAAGTACTCATGATTTACATTCACCATAGCTACAGCAATACAAAACAAAATCGCGCTTATTGACAGCAACAATATCGATCAGTTCATAACAATTGACAGTGGTCGTGGAACTTCTTCGTAGTTAGTAATCATTATTAAAAATAACAAATTTAGTTAATTGTTTTAATTGCATTTGTTATGTGCAATCAGTTACGACTTTAACAATGTCATTGTAGATGGAACTGAACATATACACCTTCAAAATGAAATCTTATATTGGAAATACGACAACGTTATCTAAATTAAGAATTGGTGGGCACTTTTTGGTTATTTAATTTTTACTGTCATGAAAGTTATTTTTTTCAGAAGGGACTATTTAATTTCTTCACAATTAAAAATGATTGCGAAAGTGCCAGAAGAAAAAGGAAATTCATTTAGTAAAAATCTGACCAATATTCCCATGTGAGGTAAAAGTTTAGTTTCTACAATACCAGGAGAAAATACTCTTATTAGTAATAGTCACATTATTTAGTTTTTGATATATTATTTACTTTTTCAATAGGCCAAAGTTCTCAAGTTGTCACAAACATGAAATTAAAGATAACAAAATCAAATGAAAGTGGACAACTATAAAAAAATTTGCTTATTAGATTCTAAAATTTAAAAATAAATACATGAATTTGAATAAAAATGCAGACAATATTAAAATACCACAAGAACTTCTCTCACTCAACACATTCACCATTACATTCTTTGATGGAGTTTGTTTATCCTTATTTCTTGCATGATGAATATTAGTTTTTTTATGATGGGATTAACTTTTTCTTACAACAAAGTCTATAAAAAGTTAATGACTTCATTCTATCATTTATTTATGGTAAAGAAGATTAGTCATTTTAGATTAAATAAAAATGTAACCATTTATGGTAAAAATGATCACTGTAAATGTACTTTACGAAATAATATTTGAAAATGTTTAAAAGGTATACAGATCAACTTTAATCATAATTCATTCAGTTCACATTTATGTATATATTAGATATCAATTGTGAAATTATAAAATTTAACTACAAATTTATGAAGTTCAGGATAAATCTCATTATCTTTAAGTCATTTTAGTGAAGATCATCAAATGCTCTAACATTATTGTAACATATCATTTAATTACTTTTAATTGTAGTAATGAAAATTAATCCCGTTTGCACGGTAAAAACACTACAACATATACAAAATAAAACTCACTGACTTATCAGAGCACGCATCAGTTACTGTTTGTACAGCCCACTCAAATGATCGTTTTAGAACGGCCACCACACCACCATACCACCATCTTTCTAGCTAAAACATCCATAATCTCTTCTCATTGGCATCTCCTCATAATATATAGTAAACACTCATTTCAATATTCCTAAAATTTAAAATATTAAAAATATGAATATCAAAATAGCCCAGCAATTACTGCATAATCAGGTTGATGTCATCCGATATCTAAGCTTATCATCATTTCAGTATTCATTTGTGGGCTTACTCTCAATAATGTCAGGATTGTGGGGAACACCAACAGGTTTTGTCGATTGACCTTCGGGACCCACAAGGTCAAATTCTGTACATGAAACAAATTTCTGCAAGAAATTAGACTCTTTGCTACATGTCCTTCCAGTAATACAAACACAATCCGAGAGCCTAGCATATCATCTCCAGAGGTTTAATGACTCTTACTTTAGTATTAAAATGGTTAACAAATAAAAAAAAATGACAGTTTATTTTCTATATAATACAATTTTATAACCAGGATTTTGTAGAACTAACTTCAATCTCAACATACCAAAAAAGTCACATTGTTGCATTCAGAAAAAATTAAAAATCTAGATTGAACTATTTTACTCCTACGTATCAATAAATATGTACAGATTGATCCCTGAACTTTTTTACTTCTACGTATCAAATTGATCTTTTAAAAAATACTAGTTTTTGCAAATAGTAAATCAAACACGAATTATTTACTAAATAAATTTTATCACAGCAATGAACGTCATTCAAGAACTTAAAAAAGATGATTATAATAAATTTCGTTATAATAAAGATTTACTTTTGTTAATTGTAATTATCATCACAAAAAAAATTATAATGCATACTTTTGATAAATTCTATTCCTAAGAAGTTTCATTCTTTCACATTTCATCCAAAAATAGGTAACAACCGTACATTTAATTAATGAATATGTATTATTGGCATTTAAATGAAAAAAATTACTACACAGATACACATGCCTCTGATAGTTTTAAAATAGAAATATACTTCTTTATTTTTTAATAAAATAATTTACAGTTTTTTTTTTTTTTCATTTTTAAATACACTCATTTTGTCCATGTTCTAAGTAAATGACACTTATGTCCTTATATATGCTAATAAGATGAAACTTTTCTCCCTTGTTTATTTTGTTTAAAACAACATATTGATTAAAATTTAATAAAGTAACGTTTTATTAAAAAAAATAAATGGTTTAATTATCATATATTTAAAATATCATAAAAATTATATTGTCAGTAAGTTTTTAAAATACCTTATAAAAATGTAGTTATATTTAGAAAAAAAAAATTTAATAGAAAATTAATAGATATAAACTAATGTTATTTTATTCATAATAAGATGATGAATTCTTTTCAAAATTAGATTGACACAATTTGTTTTTTTCTAACAACCTAATGGATACTAAACTTATGTAAATATTGCAATTGTGACTAGTTTTTGCAAATAGTAAATCAACCACGGATAATTTACTAAATGAATAACCACGGATAATTTACTAAATGAATGTTATCACGGCAATGAAAGTCATTCAAGAACTTAAAAAGGAACGATTGTTGAAAGGGGAAGCAAACATTGGTAACAATGTGTTTTTTATGATGTCCTTTTTGCATTTCTTCTGAAAGGTTCATATTAATCGATTACCACATTTACTAATATACTGAAATGAATTTTAAATTGAGTAGATAAATATGTGTTTTTGCCTTCATCTCTAAGTGAAAAATGTAATAAAACAAGAAGTCAATTGTTAAAAGAAAGAAAGGCAATCAACATTCTTGGAGAGCACACTACGGGCTTAGAAATCAACCAAAAAGCTTCCAAGAAGAGAAAAGACATAGCTATACGTGGATAAATGTTGGTCCATGTTGGTTCTACTGTAATATTCACACTTGAGGTGTACTCTAGTCCTTGTGTTTACTGTAAATCTGATTCCTACTCTGTTTGTTGTGTAGGCAAGTGATTATGTGTATCACTTGCTTAGACTCAATTTTTTATTGTTAAAGAGTTTAGGTTTCTTTAGGTGAACTTGTAAATCTGAAAACTCTACTTTACACTGAAAATCCTTTCAAATTTAGGTTGTTTGGAAGAAGAGATGTAAACTCACTTGAATCAAACTAGTATAAATTCTTGTGTGATTCTTATCTCTTTTTCTTTGCTTAATTTTTATATCTTCGAAAAATTGCAAAGGGTTATTGAAATAGCTATCATACACCATAATTTTTGAAAAGAAATGTCAAAAACTTTTTAAACCAATTCACCCCTTTTGATTGAGATCTATTGGCACTAACAAAAAATAACATATTTAAGTTTAAATAAATATGCTATTTTCAAATAAAATAAGAGAAATAAGTGTTGCTTTATTTTAAAAAAATAATGAAGTATAATTTATTAAAGCCACGTGAATGTCATTTAACATTGAAGTAAATGCAATCTTATCTATTAAAAATATTGTTTTGGTATAAATGTTGATGATAAGAATTTTTTAAATACAATTTTTCTATTAAAAAGAAATTTAGTATTAAAAATTAATTTGAGATTTTTAAAATATGAAATTTCGTTCAGTTTTTTTAATTATAAATACTAAACTTTTGATCATGATAAATACAACTTTTCATTATGATGTTACTTTTTACCTTTAAAAAAAAATAAAGATATTACAAGGGTATATATAAAAATTTTCATTCTCTTCTAAAAGTAGAGCCATAATGTCAATAATTTTTTTCTTCATACTAATACTTAATTTCTATATTATTATTGACAATACATGGAACTATTGTTATTGCTCATCTTAAAATATTAATAATTAGAATTCAATGTAAATAATTTCTATCAAAAAATAAATGGAATGAACTCGTCGTTTTATGTTTAAAAAATAAAATATTATGATAATCATAGAATTTTGTTGAATACTCTTGGCCCCTATTCCCACCTAATAATCTCTAAATAATCCCTAGACACGAGCACGTGCATATACATACCCAAAACTGCAGAATCTTAGAAGAAAGTTCAAATGTTACACAAAATACAATTTAGTTTTGATGACTAAATGTTAGAGTGATTTCAATTGCAATAGTTGGATTTGGATTAATGAATGGATGAAATTCATTGTCTAAAAGAGTGTGAAGACAAAAGACTGGGGATGGAAGAAAATTGAAAAAAAAAAACTGACCTTGACCAAACTTAAAAGCTCCACCGGTCCAATTGTGATTGTGCTTCAGACATTTCTTTCTGTGCCTTCTTTCGTCGATAAAAGATTGGACAATCCCGACTACACCAAATTAATACACGATATGTCAATGGTAACAGTCTAACAATGAGAAACCAAACCACAAACGAAATTACTAGTTCTTTTACAAAAACCATAAAAGATAGATGGAAAAACACGAGTAAGAAACCAAGAAATCACAATAATTTGACACTTTTTATGCCTGGGCATTGAACAAGCCGGAGACTAGGAGGGTAAAAAACACCCTAACTCCAGGATGTTGATTAATTAATACGGTGATGCGGTGCCTCTTAAAACCAAAAATTTGAGAACCCTAGCCATCCAAGCAATTTCACTAAATGGACATACCTTGTGCAGAGAATATCTTGATGAAGTGAACCTTGGCACTCCTGACACTGTGTCCACAACTTCCCAAAATGCATCTCCAGCTCAGACACTACAACCACAACACCAATTGTTGTGACTTTTGTCCTTTAAAAAATAACTGTAACCATCCTGTACACAAAACCAAAACCATTTCAAATTGTAGAGATGCAACGCATGCCCTACCTCGAGATACCGTTTTACAATATAGCTCAGCTTCCCTTCCTTTGCAATGTGAACAGACGGTGTGATGATCCTTCCTGAACCAAATGCAACAAAAATTTATTACACCTTCAGTATATTGACATACCCTCGTGCATTATATAATACATACAAATAATTTTCAACATTAGATGTCTTAAAAGACAAGGCACAAGTATTATCAGGTATTTTAATAGCGGAAATACAACTTGAAGCCTATAGGTGTAAACTGCAGAGGTTTTCATCTCCATCCCACGACAACAGTTAGTCCCTTATTCTTATGATTCCTACAACATCTGAAGAATCTTGCTTTCCGGTCAACACTATGGGAAACCAAATCAAAATTTCAGTTTCTAACGTAGACCAATACCACCTACGCAAAATGTCATTTCACAGGTAGTATCTACAGAAACATTATCGAGATATAGGGAATAAGTTACTGTGCTCATTAACATAATGTGCTATTTTTTGGAAGGGTCTTGTGTTCATTTCCATAAAGCACGTATATCTTCATAAAGTTGGTAACATGAACGGGTTCATAACAATTCCATAATATATTGCTGGACTATATAATACATTTAAAATCTATAGAAAATCTCTCAAATATACAGCTTAAATATTGAAAATGTTAGTATGTACATAAATGTTAATTCTTTGTAGTTCCTATGTTTTTTCTTTACAAAAATATAATGAAGCAAACACAAAAAAGGGGGAATATATGAAATTAAAATTAACCAGGAAAAATCTTAGAACTTTAAGACAACACAACGAAAAGATGGGTGAGATAGATACCCTAATACAGCTTTACAGCCAATGCAGGTAAGCTCTTTCTTAGCAAATTTCCATAAGCCACTATTTGACGGAGTAGAAATAGAAATAGATCTTGTATGACTTCCATGGAGAAGTTCTCTGCTAGCATTCTTCAGAATTGGCTCAAAAATTCTGAGGATCGGCTGCAATACAATGAAACTAATAAGAACAGCAATTTGTAGAAATCCAAAACATCTAAGGAAGTGATAAACTAACCTTGCTAATTTGATTCTCAAGATAGTATTGAGCATCTATTGGTATGTTGTTCTCTAGAACATAAATAGGGTCCTCTGATTTCTCATATGCCTGATTTTCTTACACATGTTAGTCTAGAGAAAATCTAAACAAATGTTTAAAAAACTAAGAAAATGAGGGGAACATGTGGTATTACCTTCGCACCTTTTGCACCTTTGATAATTACATAAGGTACTCTGTCTCCAACATTTGGAGCAGTGGCCGCATCTCGCTGTCAATTATAAAATCAAATAAAATACACTTATGACCCACAAAACTGACATGACAAGCTCAATAAGCCTAAAAACAAACCTAAACCCAGTAACAATACTGTATAGTTCCACCAATAAGTTATCAAACATTGAAACTTCAATGTACAGGACCCAAGAGGTAACCATAGAATCCAACATCCAAATTAAAAACAATTCATGGTAATTGTTGGAAATAGTTGTTTATTAAGATAAGAATATCTCCAGCATACGAACTTGATTAGGAGATAATATGCTTAAAATATTCTTATTTATATTAGCATATATTTTTTTTTAATTTTAAAGAGATTGTTTGTTACAAATAGAATTAAGAGTGTATTTGGTGTGATTGTTATGAATAAATTATTTCTTATTTCCCTACATAGTTCAAGTGCACTTAAAGATTTCATGTTTTGGCACATATAGTGCAAATGATCATGTACTATAACACTGGCTTCTTTTTTCTTTGCCACAAGAATCTAATTTTTCAAAAAACAAACGAGTGAAGACAGAACCATCAATATATTTGATTATATCTAGCCAACCTTGCGCATCCTTTCAGCAAGTTCAACATGAGCTGCCTTTACTTCATAATCATCTCCTGTCTTTGTTAAACCCTGTTAAAGCAAGCATGTTAGCTCCAAGTTCAAAGGAATTATTTTGGTAATGCACTTGCATCAAATATCTGAATGCTCCACTAAAAGCAAATAGCAAAGAAACACCATTGCATGGTCTGTAGATTCAATAGACCTCCCACCTTTGTAATAACCAACAGTGATAAATCCATACGATTCCTGAGTAGATCTGAAATTGCGTTCTTGACATACTGGACAGCCCCTGGAATGTCTCTGTCAATCAGTATTTTGTGAAGACAATCATTCACCAGGTTTTTGACCAACAAACAATTGTCTCTTCGAACTGTTTCAATACCTGTTCAATGCAAATTTAGTTTAATAGGCACTTCAGCAAATCAAGAGGACGGAAAAGAATAATGTTTACCTTTAGTGTCCATTTTGTCGAACTTGTCTGGTTTTGTCCAAAACAAACCAGCATATCTCTTCTTGCTAATCAAGAGATATGGATAATAAACCTTCTCAAATTCTAGCTTGATGGGCTTCACAATCAAAACAACAACAAATAAGTAAGGACAAATCAATATAGCAAATAAAATAATAAGTTTTATAGAATTAATACTAGAGATACTGAATCAGAAGCTTAAACAATCTGCAGACGAAAACCTCTAGACTAGCTGCAAATTTTATGAAGTTGTAATTAACGTGAATATAAATTCAGAAATAACATTATAATTGCTGAATCTAGACTATTTGAGAAACCATATAAATTTTTGTTCCATATTTGAAGAATCAGGGGAATTATTGGAATAATCAAATTGAGCATATGTTGTTTTGTAGTACATTTAGGGGCTCATTTTTAAGGGAATCTTGTGCAAATAAAAAACAAAGTGATGTTAGAATCAATTGTTACTTCGTTGTTTGGAGAAAATAAAAACATTTTTCCTTATTATGAAAATAAGTGATGCATGAAAATCAATTATCTATCAAGAAAAACACAACAGTTTTGAAGTCTAGAAATCCATCACTTTCGCAGGCTATCATAAAAGAATAAAATAAAATGCAAAAATAAACTGTTACTTTTGTGAAAGTTCCACTTATATATTCGGCAGCTTCTCGCCCCAAGTTCATGGCCTGTTCTACTGCAGAAACACCAAATTGTACCATGACTGAATCCGTGTCTCCATATATTACCTAGTAGCAAGAATAACATTACTTTGCAAGATATTTGCCATTAAGGTGGTAAAGCACGTTAAAAAAAGATATGACTACATTAAATTTAAGAAAACGAATGCATAACTGGAAGAGTAAAATTTATTGGCAAGGATCGAAAGTTTATATTGTTGGTTCAATGTTAAATTCCCCAGACTAAAATGCAATAATAAGGACTGTTAAAATATAAGAGAAAGTGCATAGGATGAATCCCTAATGTGTGTTGCGCACATAGTGTTATGCATTTATAAATAGAAAAATACAAAGAGATGAACCTAAGCTCGCTACATTTTAAAACTAACACATAGTATTATAACTAACAATATCTAATAATATCTTAACCATATCTAAAAAGGATCAATAAAAACACCCAAGATAGCTTCAACTTCTAACCCATGAAACACCATTGCGAATGACAGGTATCAAAACAATACATTTTCTAGATATTATACCTCAGCATTGTGTTCATAGCCATTAAGTGTCGTGAATTTATCTTCCACAAGTTTTTTTGTGTGCTCAATCATTTGTCGACCTTTACAGGCATCCAATGAAACATAATTAGAACTCAATGAAGATGTTATTTAAATTCAAAAAAAAAGATAATTTAAAAGCACACCAAACAAACTAAGAGATAAAAGCAATACCATAGCTTGTTACACTCGATGATATCTCTAAACATGGTAACTGACCAATGGTAGCCCCAGTAAACCCATAGACGGAATTTGCACTAATCTGACCAAAAGGAAACAGAAATGGATTTTAAAATGTTACCAATACCAAGAATTATTAATTAGCAGTTATTAGTACAAACTATGCAGTAGAAAGAAATGAACAAATGTCTAAAGAAAAAAGGACAAGGAAAAAAGACACAAAACATTAAGAGTGGCTTACTTTCAGGGCCAGCTGCCTACCATCTAGCACTGCCCTCTCCAGGGGATCCTTTGCCTCCTGAAGTAGATATTTGACAAAAATCATGTACAGGAAGAGATGATATACAGAATTCAATTAGTGGATTTGCATTAACCAAAACACTACAGCTGACAGCAAAAACAATCTAAACCCATAGTCAACTTTCACATGTACAGAAAGGATACCTTTAAATCTGCTTTTGCCCTTTTACGGGCTGTTAATAGCTCTTCAAGTATTTCAGGCAGTATTCCCTAAATTTATTCATAACATCAGTGCCTCAACTTCGTATAAGCATTATTAACCTCTAAAATGAAATCAGCAGAGAGCCTTAAAGAAAAAGGCAAAGTATTAATTTTTTTCAAACAACATACCTTCTGCAGATTTGATTTAACAAATGTTTCACCAGATGGAGTTCTGTTCAAGGACTCTGAAGGGATGTTGAGCTTGCGAGCATCTTCAGAAGTGACCTTAAAGAACAGTTAAAATGAAGAAGAAAAAAACTACCAATTGTTACTCTATACAAACTGAACAAATCCAGTGAAATATCCATAATTTTTTCTAATGAAACAAAACTCAGATGCTTTAGCAAAACTAACAAAACAATCAAATATTTACCAGAGTGCAATAACATAAATTATAGGCCATCATAATAGATGGATACAGGGATGCAAAATCTAACGTAGCGATTGGTTTTTCATAAAATCCAGCTCTTGCCTCCAATACCTGCAATTGTAAAGTTAAAAAATCATGCACCAAAAGGCAACAGCTTGACGATACTTGAAATTTGAGCATGCTTTCAATATTTTCTTGCGTTAACAGAACAATAGGGAAAAATAACAAGTATCCATGAACAACTGCAAATCTAGAATGTATAAATCTTTGTTTATAGGCATTCTAACAATAAAAATTCCAATTCATAGCTAACCAAATTGATTTGAGGAAACGTTTAGAGTTTTTCTGTTTTCACAAATAATTAAAGAAATATCATTTTGTTTACTTTTTTTCAAATCTTATACCAGAAATAGTGAATCCTTAAAAACAGGATATAAAAACAGAAAAAACATTTTCTCAAACCAAAATAGTTACAACACTCATTAGTTACAACAGTTACAACATTCATTAGTTGGACAGAATAGACGAACAGGTGTGGGCATTCAGTTTGTATCTATTGAGGACCGAGCTTTAGATTTGATGTGGCAAATATGGGAAACCCTTGTGAAGGGGATACCCTAGGAGATATTTATCATGGTTCAAAATTTATTTTTCAATCAAGAAATTGAATCAGAATAAAATCTCACTGTATAATCGTCATTATTCAGATTGGATAAAGTAATTTTCTTACCTACTTCCCCTAAACCAAAAAGGCAATGATATATAGCAGAATTGTCTTTCTTTGTTCCAACTGTAAAGTGAAAATACAATATCCACATTTCTACCTAAACAAAAAACTTAAACATTTACAAAGATGATTTGTCTATTCCGCATAAGGTAATATATTTTGTTTGGATACATGATAGGTATCTTTAATACTATTTTAGGTAAGGTCTTGAGTTTGTAGAACCTTAACGAGTTACCATAGACTCATATTTGACAACCTTGATGCAATGCAATCTTAAAGTAAAAAGATAATGATGCTATGAGCCTTTAAATTTCCAATTCATTCATCAGTCAATTCGGTATATAATCTAATTTGAAGTGACAATATAAATAAAATTCTCAGAAAACACAAGGCATCAAATAGTTATATGAATGGGTAGCTAAATACAATGTATTTCATTTCATATTAGTAGATGCATACAAACAAACATCCATGTAGGGATGGCAAAAATACCCGTACCCGCAAGTATATGCAGATAAAATCCACAACAAGTAATTAATACCTACAGGTAGCAAGTAGCGGATATTTAAATACCAGTTTATGGATGGGTCTGGTGCAGGTTTTTATACTACTCATACCTACACGTATCCATTACCCGCAAAAAGTTAAAATTAAAATTTAAAATTTAATTTATATTTTATTAAGTTAAATTTAATTAAAATTAAAATTAATTTATATTTTATTAGGTTAAATTTAATTAAAATTAAATTTTACTTTATATTTAATTTAATTTATATTACATTTTATATTTTTTTGTAATTTTATTTAAATTTTATTTCAAAAAATTATAAAATATAATTTTTTAAATATTTACAGGTTTTAAAATACAAGCAGATATTTTTTAAACAAGTATGAAACGGGTAACGGGACGGATAGCAAGTAGACATTATCTGTGCCAACTTGACCTGTCGCCATATGTATGTATAGACATGAAATTGGAAAGAATCTATGAGTAAGACCCATAGATTGCATAGACAGTTAAAATAATGAATATGAAAAAGAAACGAATGAACTTACAGTGGCACCTTCAAATGTTCCTTGTTCAGACCCAACCTGCTTGACATTAGGAATGACCAGATTCTTCTGTCTTGCCTTCCTAAGAAGTTGAGAAAGTACCTAGAAAGGAAGAAAAGAAAACAAATAATTATTGATACAAATTTAACGAGTCAATCATTTTAGTGATTCTAAGCATTGTTAATTAAAAAGGAACTTTGATGCTTACCTTAATGCTTTGGCCTCTGGAAAGTAGAAAAGAAATTGGAACACCTGTTACTCGAGCCATCTCCACATAGTTGTAAATGAACATCAGTTTATCCAAAAGCCGCTGAGGAAGATATGCATCCTGCACATTGACGAGCAGAGTATGAATTTTGAATGGTCGATTTCTCTCACATTTAGAATACCCATAATGGATTCACCATATCTATTACACAACACTTTAATAGGTTAAAGAACCACAAACAATTCACCCAAAAAAAAAAAACCACGCACAATAAAACTTTTCAAAGCTAAATTAGTAAGCATAATAGGATAAAAATATTATTGAAAATTTTACAGTATATTACTGCCATTGTAATATGCCAGATTTCAAATAACATCTGTCATCAGTTGGTTAGAATTAGTTACAGATAGCTTAAGTAACAACTTGGCCAATAAAATTAAGTGGTAAAAAACCTTATTTGCTACACATCAAAAGGATAGATGAAACAGAGCCTTCTTTACAACTTTCCCAACAGAAAGCCCAGGACCACCAAATAACATGGAAAATCCTTTCCATTCCATAAAACTAAAAAAATGCAAACTAAAACTGTGGCTCGAGCAGTCAGATCATAATTTTCATCATCAACTGAGTTACAAAGTAATTATCGCCAACTTCTATGTTTATATCTGTAAAGTTTACTGAACAGTGAGAACTAGATAGGAAAAAAAAAAGAAAAACTAGACAATAATCATTTAAATAAAAAGTGCCAATAAAGCATCCTACCACAAAGGAACAAGAAAACAAACCTTCAAACAATACACAGCAAGGCGCCTCCTAGTTTCTGCAGTTCCATTCTGAAGATCAGATATAATAGAATGATGGACATCCTCTTTCTGCACTATATGAACATGCAGTTACTAAGCTAATAAATTGACAAGCACTATAACATATTAACATCAAAGAACAAAGACGAGATTCCAGCTAAAAGAAGCTGTTTAGATAATGATAGGCATATAAATAGGTCAAAATGCAGAAAAAGAGCACAGACACAAATGCAAACATACAAACAGCAAATAAAACAACTAATTGAAATGTATCTGTAAATTTTTGAACTCAATTGCAATCCAATTGAAATGACCAATGCTCATATCAAATCATGAGTTTATGCATGTAAATGGGCAACGACATCTTTGGTTATAAATAGACAGGTACTGTGTTTACATATAAATATAAAGATGTATGAATTGTATTTTTCAAACACGATCCAAATCCTATTAACAGCTTCCACTTCCCAGATGTATTTGAAACAGAAAATAACGGAATAAAGAAACAATAAAAGGGGGACCCAGTGAACAGGGCTGCCACCTAATGGAACCAAGGAGGGTAGATGTATGCAACCTTATACCCCAAGAAGAGAGGCATTCCAGATTTGAACTTATCATCTCCAGGTCAGAAGGCAATAGCTTTACCATTGTGCCAATACACAATAAAGGGGGCAAATAATTGTTGAAATGTCAAAAAAATGACTTTACCTGCTCAGAAAGGAAGTGTGCTGAGACAGAATTTAGTGAATAAGAACTTAATTTGTAGTCTCTTTGCATAACCTGCAAATGAAAACATAACAAATAAACCTGTTGAGAAATAAACTCGGTGTCCATCACAAGGCAATTAAAACAAAACAATATTGACATAACCTGGAGTAAGTCAAACTGAACTCTCCCTTCTACTGTAACTTCTTTACTTTCCCTGGTCCCATACTGCCTACAAAACCATCAAGTATCAATAAGGTAGATAGTCAAATGACTTAGAATCAGAAAATAAAAGGAGAAACTAATTCCAAAACTCACTAAGATCATAAAATGCAAGATTTGCTTTAGAAATCAAGTTTCTATATTCATTAAAGTTGATGAAACTTGTTGGAAGTCTCACATCAACTAGAGATAAAACCAATTTAAAGCATATAAATGGGTGCAAACCTCACCTTACAAACCAGTTTTGCAGAATTGCGTTGAGCTTAAAGTTCACTTCTTAACAAAACTAACAAACCCTATCAACCCACCAGAATATGACTATTATCAAATAATGACAGGAAACATGTTCATGTCAGAAGACTAAATCTCTTTACCTTGATGAAAAAGTTGTATCCTTTACCCGAACTCTACTGTTCCTGATACGGCCAAGAATTGGAAATTCTGCTATCTTCAGGTTTGCAGCTCTCTAAAAACCAAGAAAATAACAAATAAATTAAAAAAGTAAGCACAACAACATGCACGAAACCTTTATTTTAAATGAAAAAAACCGTGCAGTTATCAATTGTAAAAGCGTACTGATTAAAAGTCAAGTCAGCACCTCAATGAGATATGGCAGGTCAAATTTGCAGATATTATATCCAATAATAATATCAGGGTCCACTTCCCGAAGAAAATCCTGCAAGAAAAAAGAATACCTCCATCAGAATATAAGAGTGTAATAGAGAAAAAGATATCAAATTGACTCATGATATACAAGTTTAAGGAACAAGATATTTAATAGCATTGACCATTGATGAAGTTATAAGAACTACAAAACATCATCCTATGAAACAAAACATGCAAGATATCAATTATTTAATTAGCATATCCCAAAAACAGTTTAGTCAGGGAGAGTAGTGAACTAAAAATGGGGGGGTGGGGGTGAGTTCTGAAATTCTTTTGCTTGATAAGTATATTACCCTCCAAGCAAGTAGGACTTCTCTTTCCGTATCAAATGACATCACATCAACACCAACAATAGGAGAACATGATTTAAGGGTCATCACATTACGAATAAGTGGCTGGTCTTCTCCTTGTAAAGTAACCAAATTAGCAATCTGAAAGAAATGACAATTTTCAGATCAAAAGCAATAACACAGTGCACTAATTTGCAGGTGATAAAAGAGAAGGCAAGGGACCTGGATAACAGGATCATGGCTAGGCTCGGGAAAGTGACCTTTACGACCAGCACACTCAATGTCAAAACTCAATATGCGAAATGGAGCCATCTTTGAATACTCCCCTTCTGGAGCATGACTAATCAAATCAGAATACCTATAATATTGTTAAGGGGAGAACAGAAAAAATCTAAAGATTTTGGTATTCTCATAACCCTTAAACCCAGTTATTAACACATGAAAGAGGATACAGGCAATCAAACTCCAACTGGCAATAAGACAAGCTTTTCACTATCTTTTTATATTTTCCTGCCAGAATTTCAATCCAATTTCCACCAACTATGTTGCAATCAATCATGAACCGTAGAGCAAAAAGTACATTGCTTTCATAAGTCAAGAAGCTCTTCATTCCCAGACCATCAAGCTGAATACCCCTATCAAGAATACCTAAAAGTTTTGAAATATTGTTAAGAAACATTGATCCACAAGTGAAGTAATGTCGACAAAAACAACTGTCAAAAAAATGTTGACACACTAGTGTCAAAATGCATGAAGCTAAGATTTAATATTTAGCCCAAAGTGTGTCATACGGCCATCAGAACCAGTAATGCAGCTTAAACATAAATATATTGGAAAATACAATGTCCATTAAAAATATAGAAGTTTACCACGGCAGCTGGCAACCATTGTTGGGAGTGCAACTACTATTTTGAGAAAGGGCTGAGAATCAGATTGCTGATAGTACATAATACTTCTCCTCTGCACCATTTCAATGCGGCGAACGAATTTTCCTACATTACTATTTCTATTGGCTTCTCTCATCCTTCCCTGAAATTTGCAATTAAAGCAATTTGCAAGTTAAATAAATGAACCCTATTCCCTTTCTAGATTGAAAACCAGAAAAAAAAAATGTATTTTCAGGTACCTCAAGTGCTTGGTGAAAATGAGAGATATCATCTGGACCCATTCCAGGAGGGCAAGAGATGTAGAAATATGGTTCAAAGCCGTGAACATTGCAGCAAACACTGTGTCCTATCAAACAAACAAAATACAAGTTAATTATATAATTTCTACAAGGCATTGCATGGCTGGCTTCCCATAATCATAAGTACAATGATAGGTCATATATAATTTTTATTTTTAAAACAACTTTTTCAAACAAACACTTGACTAGTTCTCTCAAAAACATACTATTTCTAGGCACATAAAGTCATTGTTTGATGATTGTAATAATTGGAAAATCCAGACATGAATTATGCAAGGTAACTGATCATGCAAGAAAGCAAAATCCAAACATGATGTTGGGCTATACAAAATAAGCACAAGTTTGTCGAAAGCCTCAACTTTCCCTTTTCTGAAACATTCAGTACTTCATATCTAGAATCAAACAAACTATTTGTGCACTAGGTTGATAAATCTTAATTTGGCAACCAAAAGATCTAACAAACTCAAAAAAGTTTGGTTTCCTAAGCATACATATAGTTTGTTCAAGCTTTCAGCTATGGAACCAGACTAAAATTGTGTATCTATGCATATATTGCCCAACATTAATATATTCATAGATTAGATTTCTGCTTATCATGAAACTTTTTACATTAATGGGTTATTTATATCTATTGATTATGCTTTTAATAAGACTTAAAGGCAATTTGTTGATAAGTGGATCGTGTAAAAAAAGTGAAGTCAACTTAGTGTTTATATAAGAAAAACTGGTTGACCTAAAACTGACTTGGCAGAACTGAAACAAAACAATTGAGATTGATTTGCTTTAATCCATTTCTCCACTTACAAGAACGTACTGGTTCAGTGCCAATTAGTTTTCCCTAAAAACTGGACCACCCGAAACTCCAAACACTCCTAATATAAACCACCCTTGACTTAGTGATAGAAAACCAACAGAAACGCTCAAACGCATCATCAACTACTATTGTTCTCTTTTTGTTGTTTCAAATTTCTAAAACTGGCGACAGTTCGTTGGGTGGGTCATTCAGGTTTTCTTTCTTCCCTACAAGCTCGCGCAACACTATAAACAAACAAATCAGTAATGTTTATCTCCGATTGTCTAAGAAACCAAATTTTGCGACATAAAGACAGTATAAACACGAGCATACCTTCTTTCGTAACACCAAAAATTCTGATAATAGCAGCAGGTCCAGACAAGTTCGGCAGCAACTCCCTGTGACTCTCCCCGATCACATAATCAATCTCCAACTGCTGAAAAACTAAAAGCCAGAAACAGAAACTCAGAGCACAAACCAATAAAACTCCGCCAATGATAGGGGGAAAACAAAACCCTAGACGAGGGGAAAACAATTTACGGAAAATACGCACCGACGCCTCGAGATTGTGCGACGTAATCATCAGAGAGAGGAGGACGCGTCCACTTGGATAGCCGCGCGGCGAGGGCGTGGCGCTGCTCGATGTCGCGGAGAATGAGGGACTCTTCATCTTCTGAAACAAGGGTTTGGTCGATGAACACGTCTTCGTCCATGAAGTCCTCTTCCTGAGTCATTAAGACTTGCTTTGGCGGCGGAGGTTGTGGCGCCACCGCCGACGCCGCGCGCTTTCGTGAAGCGTTGCTCATTGGAACCGGAAGAGAGAGAGCCGGTAGAGAAGTGGGAGAATGTGGTGTGAAAGGCTAACGAGTTCCCGCCAGTTTTTGTTAAGAGTTGTTTGTGAGATTTTCCCGCTTGCGAGCACGTGATCTATACTGTGCTGTGAATGAGATTATTACAATTACATGAGTTGAGATGGGATAATCTTCTCTTTTCACTTAGGGTAACAGAACATTTGGCATTTTGATATGATTGGTGGAGCTTTTAAATACACGTTATATTATTATATGAAATATAAAAATTATTCAACTGCAAAGTTTCTTTTTCTGATAGAAATTTTGTCTTTACTTTAATTTACAAAATTTATCCCGTCAAAAATTTAAAACACATTAAATATGAATAAGAATATGTTAGCTCCATTTTTTTAATGTAATACTAGAGAAAATATCTACGCAAATAATTATTATTTTTTTATGATAATAAAAAATAATAAAATTAGTATTATCATTATAAAAGTAAATTTTAAATAATTTTATTGTAGATAATATATATTTACATAATTTTTATTATAATAGTTAATTTAGTTTAAAAAATAGTTAAACTTAAAAAATTGTTAAATTAAAAAATAATAATTAAATTTAAAAATAAATGTTACTTAAAAGATAAAATTGGTTAAAATATTATTTATATTTAAAAAATACTAAAAAGGTATAATATCATAAATTGATTATCCATTTATATAATTGGAAATTAATTTAGGTTATTTGTTACAAAACGGTGATATAACGCAATCAAAAAAGAAATAATATATCATTTATAAATCATTTCATTCACATAATAATATTATATCTATTCATAGAATCACTGTATTTTTCCTAATTGTTCTTTTTTCTCTTTTTATATATATTATAAACTAAATAGTTGGGATAATTTTGTATGTCGATTTTCTCCTTCTTGTATGGTATCACAAGTCATTTATTATACCCTGTTTTTTTAAATGAAGTTGTCTTGATATTTTGTGTTGTTTATGTTTTAACAACATAAGAAAATTGGTCAAAAAATTTTACCATTTCGAAATTCATTTTCATTATGTTTATTAATGTTAGAACTATTCCTTTCTTAATATTCTTCTTATCCTTTTCATGAAGTGGATGATTTATTGAGTAGCTCCATGTGGATGATTTATGAAGTAAGTCCTTCCTTCAATTTCTCATTATTGTGTCCTTCTTGAAAAAAAATCTGACCATAAATTCTATAAAATTCTACACACAAAATAAAAATATAAATAAGAAACACAAATCTAAAATAATGTACAACAGAAATTCTACTAATATGACATTTGGATCCTAAAGAGGTTAATCTCTTATTATCAAATGTAAGACCCGAGAAAATATATAACTTATAAATAATAATTGAATATGTTTTATTAGAATCTACATGAGTTTAAAGATGTGGTATAGCTCAATCTGTGAGAACCTTTTGATGAATTAAGTGGTCACGTGTGTAAGTCTTGAGTAGAACATAAAGTTTTTGTTATTTATTTATTTTGTTTATATAAGCAACACATGTTATTGGATGTTATTAAATTTGTGATGTCCTATGTTTTCAATGTGATGTGTTGGCTTGTTGATAGAGATGTGTGTTTATGATGGAATGAATGTGAGTTCAGAGGTTTGATGTGAACCTTTGTTTGATTTTATGAATACTTTGTCTAAGGATAAGAATGTTTTTTCCTTTTTGTAATTGAGGTGCATAAACTATAAATAGAGGTATAGGAAGTAAAGTTCTGGACTTAAATTAAATAAGTTAAAAAAATAAAAGATTTAAATAAAGCAATTATATTTTAAAACTGATTGAGATTTTTAAGAAAACATTATCTATCTACTTATCTTATAATTGATTTTAATTAAATTAGAGATAAGGAGAGATAGTTTAAAAGGAGAGCACCGAAGAGGAGAGAAAGAGTTATTTTTAGATAAAATAGCATAAGCATAAGATTTGAAATTATTAATCTGGTATGGATAAAGCTTTATAATTTGGATAAGGTACGAGAATTGTTTTAGTGTATGATGAATATATGCTTGATTTCTCTTTATAAGTATGAGAAATAATCTTAGTTTTATTTATTTATTTATTTATATAGTTATTAATTTAATTAGGAGTGTGTTGAATGATGTTTGGATGTTGAGTTTTGTTTGGGGGTGATCACGAGAGTTAGCAAATAACTCTGTAACTATGAAAGAATTGGGCCAGAACCAATTAATATTGGTGCGTCGGTGAATTTTATTTTGGGTTCGAATTGAAACATGCATTATATAAAAAATTAACATTATATATTTTTTGAAAGTATAATTTTGTTGATATTTGTTTATATTTATAGAAACATTTTTAAATCGTATCAAATTTAGAAAAAAAAATTGTAAATAGGAAATGAACAAAAAATATGTAATTCTGTAAAATGTTAATTGTTATAGAGAATTCTATAAATCAAGTTATTATTATATGCATGAAAAGATTGGTGAACTCGTGAGTAACAAAAATTCCACACTTAACGGCCAAAACCACTTTAAAGACAATTCGTTATACAAAACCATACTTTCAAGTCCTCAACGCTTGTTACTTGATTCTTATCTATAATTTAATTTTTTTTTTCAAATAGAAAAACTTCACTTTAATTCTTTATAGTATTTTTATTAGATTAAAATAAATTTTTCCTTTATTTTTTTCATCAATATTTCTTTTTTACTAAAGTGAAAATTTTCGCACTTTACTATATATCATTAAATTTACTAAATTAATTAGTATGTTAAACTAACAAAATATAGTATATAGAGTTGAGTTAGATCTATATTTCACTATTATGATACAAAAACTATATCATTGCAAGATTACTTAGGTCTATTATATTTATGCATTCGATTCGACACTATCTTAAGAACATGTATCATAATCATTTATAATATGGTATAAGTGTGAGGTTTAATGTCTCGTGTACATAACTTATTATAAATAAATAGTCAATGAATAAATAAATTAATAAGTAAAGGCAAACCAATAATTGGGTAAATAAGGAGCAAATTTCTAATGATGACTGACGATGTTTATAAGTATGTAAGTTTCTTTGTCCTACATCCATCAAATTGAATCTCCATAACACTGCACCAATCTCTCAAAGAGAAAAAGGTTCACACTTATTCATCTCATTGAATCTCTAGAATACTAAAGGCAAATTTCTCATGGAGAAAGGTATACATACCCTCTCTTTTAATATAGATGAGAATTATGTAATTTTAAGATCCCTTTTTGGTTGCATTCAAAAGCCAATAAATTTATCCTATGTATTTTTTATTGTTTTAATGAAATAGTTTTTTTTTTACATGAGAGAAATTTAAACAAATATATATAAATATATATATATATATATATATATATATATGAAAGTGCTAGTGGGTGTTATATTTGTTTGAAATGAAATGTAAGATGAATTTTTTAGTCACCAAAGGAGACAAAGGTTTTATGTTTAAGTTGTTCCAAATTAAAATTAATGATAGTTATGTAAATTACTCATAAAATAAATAAAGGATGATATATATATATATATATATATGTTTATTAGTTTATATCTATATTGAAATTCATTAATAAAAGACATTTACATATCAGTCAAGGGTTTATTACTTTATTTTATATTATATGTAATGAATATAATTGTATACAGTTATAGGTGTTCGTTACTTTTACTTATATATCGAATGTAGTATGTGTATTGTATGAGTCTTTCGTCAGTAATGGAAAAAGCATTCAATAGAGCCTTTAGTTCAACAATGAAACAATCGGTAAACCGATCGAATCGTGAAGAAGATCAACAAATAAAAATAATTATATTAATCATTAAGTTAGGTCAACTAGTGTATGGGCCATAATTGGGCCAACACTAATCCAAAATTCATTTCAAAAGTTTATAAATGCAGGTTTGATATTTAGGTTGTTGGTTACTTTTGCTACACATTTATTATTAAGGTATTCGAACAAACACTGACTTTAGTATTGAAGTGTCTTGTGCAGGTAGCTCCCGATCGGACCGAACGGTGGAAAAGATAATTGAAGACTAAATTGTGACCTAAGCTTGAAGTTCAGAGTTTATTTGCGTAAGAAAACTTAACATCGACTGCATAAACCGAAACATTTTGAGACCATATTTTCAAAGCCACCAAGTGGTCATCTGAGGAAGCTGGACCTGATGGAGAGGATTGTAGGATGGTCGGTAGAGTTGAATGAATTTGGCTTACATTTCGAGTTGCGCAGCTCAGTGCACGGGCAGCACCTGACCGACTTTGCGACAAAATTACCAATTGAGGCTGCAAACCCCTCTTGAACTTGGAAACTCTTCGTGGATGGATCATTCGACAAGCGAGGAAGGTGTGCGTTAGTGGTCCTCGAAGGGCCGAGCAGTCCAGTGGTAGAACAATTCATGATCTTTCGGTTCAATAGCCAAGCCGAATATGAAGCCATGATCCCTAGGCTCGCGCTGCCAAAGACCTTGGGGTCATAACCTTGGAGTTCCAAACAAATTCATAGTTGTGGTAGGACAAATGAACGACAATTTCCAAATTAAGGATGATTAGTTGCTTCAGTACTTTCACAAAGCCAAAGATTTGCCGAAAAGCATTAAAGCCTTAGACGTGAAGCATATACCTAGAGAAGAAAATGCTCAGGCAGATACCTTGTCAAAGTTGGCAAACGACAAAGAAAAAGGCAATTATATTGGGTGATAAAATAGTTTTTTACCAAGGCCGTCCATAGAGTACCTATCGATTTCAGCCACCCCGAACAAACTAATTGGTGTGATGAAGTATGAGACTTAATGCAGAAGCAGGAAGAGGGTGAGGTGATAAGTTGAGCCGGTGCGAATATGATTGCTTGGTACATCTTCATATGAGACAAGCTCTACCAGTGAGGCTTCCTTGCCCATTGAGTATGTGTTAAGAGGGCTACACGATGGGGTGTGTGGCACGCACACCAGACAACGAACCCTTAAAGCCTGCACCTTGCGGGCTGGGTATTTTTGGCCAACGTTGGAGCAAGATTGTAAGCGTTCGTTTAGAAATGTAAAAGTTGCTAAGAGAACGACAACAACATTAGTATACAAGTTGCACATTTTTTCCCATGCCCGTTCGTCCAATATGGAATAGACATTGTCAGTCCATTACCGCCCAACAAGTTCAAAAGTTTTTTTGGAAAATCATATGCCGATTCAGCCTACCTTGCACGGTGGTAACAGATAATGGTCCACACTTTATTAAGAAACTAGTCTAGTTCTACAAAAACTTAGGCATCAAGCACATCACCAGCTCTGAAGAACATCCTCAAACGAACGACCAGGTCGAAGCCTTAAATAAAACAATTATAGCCAAGCTAAAGCAGTGGCTAAGGGACTCTAAGGGCATATGGATGGACGAACTGTGAGAAGTCCTTTGGGGGTACCGTTGCTCCCCGCACGACACCATTAGAGAAACCTCCTTTAACCTAACATATTGTACTAACGCCATGCTACCAATCGAAGTAGGAGAACTGTTCGCCCAAAGGAAATTGGAAAATCTGAACCTGAACGAAGAACATATCCAACCAAAGCTAGAAACCTTGTCGGAAAGATGCGAAGCAGCGACCGTGCGAGTCGAAGCCCAAAAAAGGATGGTATTCCGAAGGTATAACACCAAAGTGAAGTTGAGAAGTTTCCTCGAAGGGGACTTGGTATGGCGAAAAACCTACGAGGTTAGAAGAAACTGTGCTCATGGGAAGCCGACGACAAATTGGGAAGGCCTGATCAAGGTCACTGAAGATTTAAAGAACGACGTGTACCGGCTGGAACACCCGAACGACAAAGCAATACCAAACACATGGAATGCATCACATCTCAAATTAGGGGGATGTAGAGTCGATGATCTATGTAATTCACTTATTTCAACAACATTATCTTTGCTAGGAGCACGCCCAGCCTATAAAATGCTCTAAGTGAACTCTTAAAGCTGATCGATTGGCGAGGAACGTTCAAAGTGAACTCTCATTGTATCGTCATTCATCCAGCCTAGGGAACGTTCCGAGTGCACTCTTAGAGTTGTCCAATTGGCGAGGAACGTTCCAAGTGAACTCTCGTTGTATTGTCATTCACCTAGCCTAGGGAATGTTCCAAGTGAACTCCTAGAGTTGACCGATCGTCGAGGAACGTTTCTTAAGATTGTTGATAGTGGGAGCACATGTTTAACTTAACCCATAATCTTAGTAATATATGAGTTTTTGATGATGACAACACATAATTAATAACACATGTATATTCTGTGTTACATGTTCTATGTTTACATGTCATATGCTTTTCTTTAAGGTGTTAAATCTATTAAAGCATATCTGAGAACATGTTTGAGCTATGTTTGTGTTGTTCATTGCATATCACTGTGTGAAATATGTGATTTTATATGTGTATGCATGAGATATGTTTTCGAGAAAAGAAAAATCACAAGCACTATGGTTGAACTTTAAATGTGTGGCAAAACAACAGTTTTAAGTTGATTACATTATGGGATGAATCAATTAAAACTCGTGTGTTAGCACAAACTCTTTTGAAGTGTGTTGTGAGTTGTTTCAAAGAGAAAAGTGTTCAAAACTGTGCAAAAAGATTTTACTTAATCGAATGCATGCACTATGTATTCGAATAACTTAGTTGATGTTTTGAAAATCTGTTAAGTGCTGGTAACAACTAACATAACAGTCATATTTTTAAATATTGTTAGAATACAATGACTCAATTTCTCACACCAAGAGGGGGGCTGAATTGGTGAAGAATAAAATTTAAAACTTTCAAAATCTTTTTCACCAAAAGAGATGCCTTTATACTTTTGTTGAAACGCAAGTTAAAAGATTTTCAATGCAGCGTAAATTTAATCGAATGAGTATAAAGTATAATCGATTGAATGTAAAAGAGTAGGGATAAGAAAGATCAAACAACGAGTTTTTATACTAGTTCGGCCAAGCCTACATCTAGTGTCCTTCCAACCATAGGAAGCCAATGCACTATAATGATCAAGGTTTTTACAACAAGGTTTTTATAGAGACCTCACGTCAAAAATACATAAATATCGGCAGTACATAAACATACTATCAGCAAGAATCCCCTCTCCTGCAATCTAACCCCTTTGAGGCACCCTCAAAGTCAAGAACGCAACACGTCTTTCTTCTTGTAATCACAATAGGGAACTCAACCCAATCTTCAGCAGATTGTAAACTTGATCTTGTTGTAGACACCCAAATCTGCAGATAGATTAGACTTTCAAACTCAACAATCTTGCTCTTCAAGAAATTCCAAGTAGTTGATCACCACGGTCAAACTAGTTTCTTGGAGCTTTTTCTCTTTTTGTAAGAATCAAATTTTCTGCAAAAGAATATGAAAATGTTAGAATCACAAAAGTTCTTACAGAAATCAAATTCACGTCAATTTATAGATAAACTCGTATCAGAGGCAATATAATCGGCTTCGCTACTAATGCAGTCGAATACACCAATTCAGTTATAACAATTAGTAGTAGTCAAAGCAATTAATTGAATTCACAATTAATGTAGTCGAATAACATTTAATGTTTGGTCAACACATTTAAAAATATAGCCGTTGTGACAGTTATATCAAACATTAACAGATTTCAAAACAGTAATAGACTTAATCCAATACATATCGCATGCAATCGATTATGTAACAATGTTAAGCAAAGTTTTGAAAACTTTTCTCTTTGAAAAATCTCACAGCGCACTTTGAAAAAGGTTTGTGCAAAGACACGACTTTTAATCTATTCAACCCATAATGTAATCGACTTAAAACTGTTGTTTTGCCACACAATTAAAATTCAACATTAGTGCTTGTGGTTTTTCTCATCCAGAAACATGTGTCATGCATTCATGTTTAAAATCACATATATAACATAGTGAAATGCAATGAACAACACAACAACAACATAATCATGTTCTCATATATGCATATAACATGTAAGCATAGAACATGTAACACAAAATACACATGTGTTATTTATTATGCGTTGTCATCATCAAAAACTCAGATATTACTGAGATTGTGGGTTCAGCTAAACCAGTGCTCCCCCTATCAACAATCTCAACAAATATGTTGACCAAACATTAAATGATAGTCGATTACATTAATTGTACATTCAATTATTTGTTTGACTGCTGCTAATTTTATTATAACTGATTGTTATATTCGATTATGTTAGCAGCTCAATCGATTAAAATGCATCTGATATGTGTTATACTATAAATTGACGCAGATTTGAATTCTGTAAGAACTTTTGGTGATTTTAACATTTTTCATATCATTTCTAGAAAGTGTGATCGTACAAAAAGAGAGGAAAAGCTCCAAGAAACAAGATTGACTGTGATGATCAACAACTTGTGATTTCTTGAAGAACAAAACTGTTGTGTTTCAAAGACTGACCAAATTTGCACACTTGGGTGTAATTGTGTGATCAGATTCTGCAATCTTTTGAAGATTGGTTTGAGTTCCCTGTTGTGACTACAAGAAGAAGAACATGTGTGTTTTTGACTTTGAGGGTGCCTCAAAGGGGTTAGACGACAGAAGATGAGATTCTTGCTGCTGGTCTTGTTGTTGACTGCCTATATTAGATTAAAGGGTTAGAGAGGTTGATAGAAGCGACCTCCACCTTCAAGAATGGAGTGGCTTCTCGGACCAGAAGTGGCAGCGGAATGAAGATTGGTATGAAGATGTTCTGTGCACGCAAGGTGTTTGTGATAATGTGTGACCGTGTTTGGATGAGGATGGAGGTAGAATTCTAACTCAGATGGCTTTCTAAAAGGGAAAGGAGGTAGAGGAAGAGCAAGCTAAAAAGGCTCTAAGTTTGAACTCGAGAGAATGGTTGGATTTCTGCAGCATTTCATTAACATCTCAAGTTCGATTTTACAAGAGATCAAGCTCTCTTTTATAGATGAGGAAGAGCTATTATCTGTGCAGAGAAAGCTACACAAAGTTCATTTAAAACGTGCTGGATACATATCAAAACGTGTATGAACTAAATGACATGTGCAAGAGAAGTTGGTCGTGTGTTCCATGTGGAAAATGTGGAGAATGTGCACATGTGAAGAATGCTACATGGCTGGACCTATGTCACATGGAAAATGTTGAAAACATGCTCCAAAAAGAAGAAGCTCCACGGCTTGGCTGCAACATCCACTTCTACTTGCTTCATTTTCTCTCCTTTGCTTGGTAAGCTTCCTAGTATCCTTCCAACTTTTATTGCCCTACAAAACAATGGAATTAGTTAAAGAAGAACATGCTAAGACTTAGAAAGAAAAGATTAAGTCCTTATTCAACTTCCCTTTCTTGGTCTTAGATTGAAGTTGATACTTCTTTGGATGGAAAGTCCCTAAAGGGGTTGCCATCAGAGGTGTTTTATATTTTTGACGTGAGGTCTCTATAAAAACCTTGTTGTAAAAACCTTGATCTTTATAGTGCATTGACTTCCCCTGGTTGGAAGGACACTGGATGTAGGCTTGGCCGAACCAGTATAAAAACTCAGTGTTTGACTTTTCTGATCCCTACTCTCTTTTATTCAATCGATTACTTTCTGTACTTATTCAATTAAGTTTTCGCTGCATTGAAAATCTTTTACCTTGCAATTCATGAAAAGTTTAAAGACATCAATTTTGTGAAAAAGATTTTGAAAGTTTTTGTTTTTTACACTTCACCAATTCACCCCTCCTCTTGGTGTGAGAAATTGAGCCATTCTATTTTAACAATCTGCCCTAGAGCTGGTTTTCATAAAATATTTGAAAAACTAATCGATTACTATTTCCGTTTAATCGATTGATCTTGGCAAATGGCTTTCAATTTTCAAACCTTTGGTGGAGGTGCATCCACAAATAGACCACCACTATTTGCTGGAGAAAACTATGCCTTTTGAAAAATAAGGATTCAATTTTTTCTTGAATCCATGGATAAAGGAGTTAGGGTTGCAACTCTAAACGGTCCATATGAGCCTACTCAAATTGTGAATGGAAAAACTATTTTGAAAAACTTTTCAGAGTGGACTCAAGATGAGAACCGTAGAACGCAGTATGATGTTAAGGTTAGGAATGAAATTGCTTATGCATTAACTATGGATGAGTTTTTCAGAATTTCCCAATGCAAGACTGCCAAAGAAATGTGGGAAGTTCTTGAAGTGACACATGAGGGTACTAACAAGATAAAAAGTGCTACAAAGAACTCTCTTGTCCAAGAATATGAGCTGTTTAGGATGAAGGCCGGGAAGACCATCTATGATGTGCAGAAAAGGTTTACACACATTGTCAACCATCTAATGGCTCTCGGGAAATCTTTTGAGAAAGAATAGATTGACATCAAAATTCTGAAGAGTTTAAATAGAAGCTGGCAGCCAAAGGTAATTGCTATTTCAGAATCTAAAGATTTAACTATCATGAATATGGCAACCCTTTTTGGCAAGCTTAGGGAGCATGAATTATAACTCGGAAGGTTGAGAAAGGAAGAAGAAATTGAAGAAAAGAAATTGATTGCTCTCAAAGCCACAAGCAAGAAATCGTACAAGAAGGCTGAACCTGAAGTTGAATCATATGTAGAAGTATCATAAAAGGAAGTCATGAATATGATGGTGAGAAAATTTAACAAATTCATGAAGAATAAAAATTCAGCGACTAACAATGCAGGCTATTCAAGAGAAGGGAAGAAGAGTTCAAGAAGGAACGCTATACAATGTTATGATTGCGGAAAGGATGTTCATATCAAGCCTGATTGTCCAGACTTGAAGAACAAGCAGAAAGAAATCACCAAGTATCCTCAGGAAAAGAGCAGAAAGCAAAGGAAAGCATACATAGCCTGGGAAAATACTGATGGAGACTCTTCAAGTGATGATGGTTGTAGTGTTGAATTTGATGCTTCATGGCAGGCTCTGCACACTCTGATGATGACAATGATAGTGAATTTGAGAATGAACCAATAAAGGTCAAGTACCACATGTTGTGGGATGCATTTAAGGAGATTCATGCAGAAGCCATGCAACTCTAGTATAAGGTAAACCGATTATCTTTTGAGAGAAGAGACTATGAATATAGAATCGATAATCCAGTAAAGGATAATGAAAAGCTTGAAAAAGAACTTGAAAATGCTTTAAAATCTGCAAAGACAGTTAATACCGAAATACAAATTGTTGAAAAAGAATGTGATAAATGTCCAGTACACCTTGAGAAAATTGACTACCTAACTAGCACACTAGCAAAATTTACACTAGGTAAAGAAAATTTAAATGTTGTGCTAAGAGCTTCTAGAAAAGTAATTAATAGGCAAGGTATTGGCTACAAAGAAAAGAGTAAGAGGTTTAGTTCAAAGAAGTTTATTGATCTTAGTAAGCCTACTACTAATGCCTGTTTTTACTACAACAACATTGGTCACAATGTTAGAAGCTGCTATTACAGAAAGGTTAGAGTCCCTAAAGGAAAATTCAAATGAATTCCTAAGGAACTGCCTCCTGCAACTGACAAGACAAGACCCAAGTTCAAATGAGTACCAGCGTCAAAATAATTTAATTATTTTTCAGGAAAGTAGCTGCAGCTGAAGCAGTATAGAACTCAAGAACGAACTACAAAGTAGGATTCATAAGCTCTTGAGATTCAAAAAGTGGTAATTGTTAAAATTCTCTTCATGCATCTTAAATATTTGGATGAATGACTGTTATATGCATGTTTGTTGTGTGCCTGTTTGATTGACTGAATTGTGTGAAAATAAAGTTGCACGAATATTAATCGATTGTGTTATGAACTGAGTCGATTATACTATGTGAATGTGGTTCTCTGTTTTTAGTAACACTCTATCATACACAAGTCGACTATGTCTTCAATGAAATCGATTAATAATCTATGTTATGGGCTTTCTTATTTTAAAAATTTGAATGGGCTTAAGGGTAAGTTTTTGGTTTGTTCGCGCCCTCATACATATCAAACTTGTAAAAATGTGTTAGCATTTAGTGTGTTATGTCTGTGTAATCCTCATAACCCTAGAACTGAAGAAGAGTGTCCAAGAGCTCATTATCACATGCGGTCTTCATCTCATCACTTAGGAGGAAGTAGAGGAAAAGCAGTAGCAGTTGAAAGAAATGCAAGTCCTTCTAGTTGGATCAGTGACAGTACTGCCAGAGAAAGGTTCATGGGTTGGAAAAATGTCAAGGATATTGCCCCACTCAAATCAATCGAGTTGTCCCTTTTTAGAAATGAAGGGTTCATATTTCCAGAAAAACTTACTCATCAAGGTTTATCCACCTTTGTTCAGATGAAGGGTGACTGTTATTCAAATCTAGTTAATGTGTTTTATAATAACCTCAAGGTTGTCAACGGTGATATCTGCTCACATGTAAAACGAGTAGACATAATGATAAATAATGATACTTGGCTACAGGTTGTTGGACTCAAGGTTGAAGAATGCTTGTCACACTTACCTGACTCGCTGCATAACAGGTTGACCACAAAAAGGAAAATGTTCAAGGATTGCATGAGGTATCCTAGAAAATACAAGAAAGAAAAAGGATTTCTTCATAGGTGGTTAGACAAAGAAGAGAATATAATTGCATACATCATTGATTGGCTTTTGGTACTAAGAAGGTTTCATTATGATAAGTTGACATCAGAAGATCTGTATTTGCTAAATGCAATAGTGTTAGGAATACAAACCAACTGAGTAGCTGTATTCAAGAAGCATATTATTGATACCAGAATAAATAACTTGTGTAATTTACCTTGTGGTGTGTTTATCAGCAAAATCCTGTCACTCAGCCAAATTGATTTTACTGGTGAAATCAAGATCACATGTAACAGAACCAATGAAATTGGAAAAGCAACGCTAACAATCATTGGTTTGAAGAAAACTATCTTGGGATGGATATTCAGTGATGTACAAACTCCAACCAAAGACAAAGATGAAGCATCTGAGTCCGACAGGAACAAATCTTTGTATCTCCTAAGTCTGAATTTGAAAATTTTGTGATGAATAAGATTGACAAAACCTTCAAGAGAGTTGTCAAGTTGAAGAAATCTCTTATGCGAATGAATGGGAAAATTGATGAAATTATTAAGAATTATGTGGAAAGCTCCACATCATTAGAGAAATCAACTGATGAGAATGATGAGTCTAGTGAAGAGGATCCTATGGAAATATCTGTATCAGAATAGGGTTATAGGACTACATGTTTTAGAGTCCTATGATTACAATTTAGAGTCTTTGGTTGATGTGTTTGGTTTTCTATGTTTCTTTTGTATTACTAGCTTTATATACTATCTTTATTTTGTTTCAATCTAATTGTAATTTATGATTAAAATTTTAATAAAATTAGAGTTTATGTTTAACTCAATTTGTGTATGAAAATTTATATCTATGATTGAGTAAAACTGATAGCATTTAAATCGATTACACTATGATTGTATGCAAATGTGTTAAATTTTACTGTTACATTCATATCTTTGCATACTCATACATCATCTGTGATAATTCCTGTAATGTATCGATTCTAAAATGCTTGATCTGGAAAGACCATGAAAGGTTTTGCAGGAACATTGCTTGCTGACTGTGTGAATTTGGAAAATCAACAAAGTGTTACAACAAGAAGTCGATTATGACTGTGATCAAATCGATTAAGCTTCGAAATTGGTTTGAAGATTCCAAACTTTGGGATATCTGTTATCTTTAAACCTTGCTTTATATTCCGTGAATGTTTATTCTGCTTATATCTCTATTATTGGAACAACCGGTACCGATTTTGCGCAGCGGAATAAAAAATTACAGAAAATGTGTTCGGTCAAATTAAAAAAAATGTTCTTTTAATTTTCTCTCAAACATTTTATCAAAGAGTTGATGAGCAGTAAATATAAAGAGTGCAGGGAGTCGAAAAATCACACAAAATATTTTTATCCTTGTTCGAATCAAAAGATTCTACGTCGAGTCGTTAATCACTATGAAGAGTGATTAACCTTTTCACTAAAAACAATTTTACAGTTACAATATAGTGATTGAAAATAACAGTAAGAAAACAACCTTCCTTCGAGGAACGAACCAGAAGAAAACAACTCTGCCAACTTGAAGAGAACCGCTCCGACCTTTGGAACACAACGCGCGAGCTTCTCCTGTTCACAAGACTTGACAATAGCAATGAACTAGCACTTGAGAACTTCCTCAGATAGCACTATATTCTCAGTTACACAAAGTTATTTTGTAAAGTATTTGGCAAAGGTCTATATAGCCTACTGGTCTGAAACTGAAAAGACACATTACAACTTCCAATGATAATCGATTATTGTAAGTGATAATTGATTATCTGCGAGACTTGGAATAGTTTGAGTATTGACATTTTAAACCAATCGGTTTCAGTTCTTTAACTCCTTCTACTGTTTAGTTTGAGCCCTTATTGCCTTCTGTCGTTCGACTTGTCTCCTTACAGCTTTTCAGTGTTCGATGCTCATTGCTAGGTCTCGGTCATGCTCTTCACCGCTCGGCTCACTACTTGTAAACTTTCCAACTCTTAACATTTTCTTCTACAGTGTTAGTTGGACACAATTTCGTTCGGCTTGTGTTAGACATCGTTCGGTCTTCAATTGCTATGCGCCATTCAGCCCTTTAACAGTGTTCAGCCTTCAATTGTGGTCAACACCGTTCGATCCTTAACTTGTGTTCGACCAGTGTTAGTGACCGTTCGATTCTTAGCTGAGCTTCACCCATGTTCAACTCCGTTCAGTCTGAATTGTGTTCGGCCAGTGAACTACTATACACCGTGCAACCTTCAAATATTTTATGTCGTTCAGTCTGTTAGTTGTGTTCGACCATGAACAATGTTCTGCCTTTAGCTATGTTTGGCCTTCGTCTGATTGTAGCCGTTCGGTCGACATCTACGTTCGGTTGTTGACTGATAGTGACCGTTCGATCTTCGTTTGCTTATCTACCGTTCGGTCTGAATCTTACTCTTGTTCTTTTTCTTTGCTGATCATTATGCATATATGCTTTTAAACTTGATGCAGCAAGAGTCTTAATATTCTTCACTTTGTAGGATAATCAAAATTATTAACTTCAAAACACCAATGCTCCTCATTGATAACAATCTCCCCCTTTTTGATGATGATAAAAAATTCCCTGTTTAAAGGCATTGTTGAATGTCTGCACAAAATTTAAACTTACAAACAGGTTAGCAGTAACTGCACTAGAAGTATTTCTCCCTCTTTTTTATCATAAGAAAAATGTAACTATACTCCCCCTCAAAATGTTCTCCCCCTCAAAAGAATAATGTATGCACTAAATGAGAACATGAAGGATTCTATTTATTTTGGGGAAATGTCAATACAACAAAAGGAAATACAACCAAATTAGTACACAAATTGAAAATAAGAAAACAAGCCGCCTAATCTAGAAATCTGGAGTAGGTGGTCTTTCCGGAGGATGAAGATTGAGGTGATTTTCAATGTTGCCAAGACGAGTGTCAAATTCATCAAACTTCTTAATCACATATTCCTCATGAGTTTGCTGCATTTCAATGAGTTCATCAAAACGTGCTTGATGAGCTAAACTCATGTCCTCCAATTGCTTGGACAAATTTGCAAAGTACTCTTCCATTGAGAGAGAGGAGGATGAAGGCATGGTAGAAGGTCCAACTTTAGATGGAGTAGCAGCTCCTACTGGTTCTGCCATATGGGCATCCATATCATCATCTTCATCATCCTGATGATCATCATCCTTGTGAATGATCACGCGCCCACGGGCGAAAAAACCCATTTGACGAAACATTGTCTCCCCAATTTCAGTGTCAATTGCTTGGATGGCTTGGGTGAGCTCTCCTTCTATACGAACTCCTTTATATTCAATAATCCTAGAGATGAGAAGAGCGTAGGGAAGATGATAGGCATGATACTTTTTGGCCTTTATCATAATATCATAGATGAGTGCAGGCCAATCGATATAGATATTATTTAAAATCCCATAAAGAAGAAGAAGATCATGCTTTAAACATTGAGCATGACTAGTAGTACGGGGGCTCAAAAGCCACACTCTCAAATATTGAATTAAGAGTTCTTCTACCTTGAAGCCACCCACCAACAGTTGATGGCGATCTGTTTCCTGTTGAGGATGTCGCAGAAATGATTGGGAGGCTAGCAAGCGATTGAAGTCCGAAGTCCGGGACCCCAAGGTGAACTTTGACAACATCATCCCAAATGGTGAGTTGTGCCACTTTAGTCCATATGTCGTCATCCAAAATAATTGGGACCCCCTTCACCTTGGTTGTGACAATTCCATCGCAGCATTTTAGATTGAAATAGAACACTTTGATGAGATCAGGATATATACATCCCTTTTGTTCTACTAGATGAGTGATACCTTGAGCTCCAAATAAATCAGGGAATTGAAATCCATAGAATCGGTAGAAATCCAGCCTGATGAATTTAACTGCCATGAGCCGACGTTCCTGCTAAAAGTTGGCAAAATCTGCATGCTTTTCTTGATCAGAAATCCAGCCTTCAATGGATGTAGGGCGAGGAGCACGGGGTCTCGATGAGGACCCTCCAGCAGCCCGGCGGCGAGATCTTCTTGAATAAGCCATGACAAGATGAGAAGAATGAGATATGTTGAAAAGGATAATAGGAAAAAGGAAATTTGATGCAAATCTTGGTTGAGCAGAGTTTTGGGTGCAAAGGAGTGGTTAGTAATCGATTATAAGGGGTTATTTATAGGAAGAATTGAAAAACTAGCCGTTTATGGTCGATTATAGCTGTTTTAAGACGTTGTAACGACTCTTTTGTTGAAACTGTATGCATGATAATCGATTATGGTAAGTGATAATCGATTATCGCTTCAAAAAAAATTTCCAGAAATGCAAGGACAATCGATTATTGATGGTAATAATCGATTATCTGTTCATGACTACCCCAGATTTGAAGAGCTAGTTAGAATAATCGATTATGCCTCAAAATAATCGATTAAATGCGAACCGAGCCCTTTCTCAGATGCTCGAAATAACCGATTATATCCCTAGGATAATCGATTAAATACACTGGGAGTACAAAAAGCGTGAAAAAGTCAGAAATCTCAAGTCTAAGACATGTCTATGACTCCTAACTCTCTTCTAAGTTCATAGAATCTATCTTTAGGCAAGGCTTTTGTGAAAATATCTGCTAATTGATTCAAAGTATCAATATACTCTATAGAGTAGTCACCTTTTTGGATATGATCTCTTAAGAAGTGATGTCTTATCTCTATATGCTTAGTTCTAGAGTGCATTATGGGGTTCTTGGTTAGGTTTATAGCACTAGTGTTGTCGCATTTCAGAGCAATGTGATCAAGGAAGATATCAAAATCCTCCAATTGTTGTTTCATCCACAAGATTTGGGCACAACAGTTGCCTGCAGCTATATATTCAGCTTCAGTGGTAGACAAGGCTACACATTCTTGTTTCTTTGAGTGCCAAGACACTAAAGAACAGCCTAGAAAATGACAAGTACCACTAGTAATTTTCCTATCTATTTTACAGCCCTCATAATCTACATCAGAATAACCAACTAAGCTAGGCAATGCATCAGAAGTATACCAAAGTCCAAAAGAGATAGTTCCTTTAAGGTATTTCAAGATTCTCTTAACAACAGTTAAATGAGATTCCTTAGGATTTGCTTGGTACCTAGCACATACACACACTTTGCATAATATCTGGTCCACTAGCAGTAAGATACAACAAAGATCCTATCATCCCTCTAAACAAAGTTTGATTAACTTATTCTCCAGATTCATCCTTATCTAAGTAACAAGAAGTCGCTATAGGAGTGTTGGCTTCTTTACAAGTATCCATTCCAAATTTCTTAAGTACTTCTCTACAGTATTTGGTTTGGGACACAAAGGTTCCCCCTTCCATTTGCTTTATTTGTAGTCCTAAAAAGAAATTCAGTTCACCCATCATAGACATCCCAAACTCACCTTGCATTATATTTGCAAAACCCTCACATAATGAATCATCAGTAGATCCAAAGATAATATCATCCGCATACACTTGAACAAGTAAAATATGTTTTGCTACTTTCTTAATGAATAAGGTTGAATCAACCTTTCCTCTAGAAAAATCATTTTCAATCAAGAAAGTACTAAGTCTTTCATACCAAGACCTAGGTGCCTGTTTAAGGCCATTGAATGCCTTTTTCAGTTTAAACACATGATCAGGAAATTTAAAATCTTCAAATCCATGAGGTTGACTAACATATACTTCCTCTTTTATAGAACCATTCAAAAATGCACAAGTTACATCCATTTGATACAATTTAAATTTCATCAATCATGCATAAGAAAGTAAAAGTCTAATTGCTTCTAACCTGGCTACCGAGGCGTAGGTCTCATCATAATCTATACCTTCTTCTTGACAATAGCCCTTTGCAACTAGCCTTGCTTTGTTCTTTGTAATATTTCCATGTTCATCAAGCTTATTTATGAACACCCATTGTGGCAATGACTTGATAGTCTTCTTTTCTAGGAATAAGTTCCTAAACGCCATTCCTTACAAATTGGTTTAGCTCTTCTTGCATAAGAATGCACCACTTATCATCTTGAAGAGCTTCTTTTATGTTCTTGGGTTCTATTTGAGACACAAAAGCTACTGTTAGACAAAAATTATTTAAATTACGTCTAGTAGTTACCCTTTTTGAAATGTCTCCAATGATGTTGTCCAGGGAGAGGCCACGTGGTTTTTTATAGCTCCTAGGATCCACTTCTTGATTTTGAGTTTGTCTATGAATATTTTCATTTAAGTACATCTCTTCAAGAGCTTCCCTTAAGTAATCCTCATCTCCTGCAATAGGTTTGTTCGACTCAAGAGCGTTTTCCTCAAGGTCTAGAATTTCACCAAAGACAACATGTATTGACTCCTCAATTATTAAAGTTCTTCTATTAAATAAATACTTTGTATGCTTTGCTAGTTAATGAATATCCTAAGAAAATAGCTTCATCAGATTTAGCATCAAATTTTCCTAGATTATCTTTACCGTTATTCAATACAAAGCATTTGCATCCAAAGATTCTTAAATGAGACACATTCGGTTTTCTACCTTTAAACAATTCATAGGGAGTTAACTTAAGAATGAGTCTAATAAGCATCATGTTCATCACATAACAAGCAGTACTAACTGCATCAGCCCAAAAATATTTAGGTACATCAGATTCATTTAAAAGAGTTCTAGCCAATTCTTCTAATGACCTATTTTTCCATTCAAAAACCCCATTATGTTGAGGAGTTCTAGGAGCAGAAAAATTATGAGTAATTCCATACTTGTCACAAAATTTTTCAAAGGATTCATTTTGAAACTCACCACCGTGATCACTTCTCAAAGTTTTGATTTTCAAATCCTTTTCATTTTGAACACGTTTTGCAAAAGTTTTGAATGCTTTAAAAGCTTCACTTTTCAAAGTTAAAAAAAGGGTCCAAGTAAATATAGTATAGTCATCAACAATTACAAGTGCATAATAGTTCCCACCAAAACTTTTAATTCTAGATGGACCAACCAAGTCGATATGCAAAAGTTCTAAGGTTTTAATGTAGAGATCATGCATTTGGATGAAAAAGAAGATTTTGTTTGTGTTCCCTTTTGACATGCAGAACATAATTTATCTTTTTCAAACTTTAACTTAGGCAATCCAATTACAAGATCTTTTGAAATCAATTTATTTAGACGTTGCATATGAATGTGTGCAGCTGTTTTATGCCATAACCAAGGATTTTCCTCTTTAGCGACTAAACATGTTATACTATGACTAGATGCACTTTCAATATCAATAAAATAAATATTATTATGCCTAACACCTTGCACAACAACATCTAAAGAATTCTTAAAATAAACAATACATTTATCACTTTCAAATGTTACCTTGAGACCTTTGTCGCATAACTGACTTATGCTTAGGAGGTTGTGTTTGAGACCTTCAACATAAAATATGTCTTTTATGGTCAACGTGTTTCCTCCTCCAATGTCTCCTATTCCAATAATTCTTCCTTTGTTGTTATCCCCATATGTCATAAATCCTTGCTTCTTCTTCTCAAAGGAGATGAACCTTTTCTTGTCATCAGTCATGTGTCTTGAACAACCACTATCAAGATACCACAATGACTTCTTTGACTTTGTAGGTTCCTATAAAACAAGTTAAACAAGAATTTAGGTCCCCAATCTCATTATGGGTCCTTGGGGTTAGTTCATGCAAGCAAGCATCGTTTTACAGTTTTCACTCATGCATATTTTCCATTTGGAATTCCAAAGTGTTTAATGTTGCATTTGTTTAAACAAATGCAACATTAAGCACTTTGGATGTATGACCATGCTTCATGTAATAAAAACAACAACCATCATGCACCTTATTTTTCACAAAAGTCCCTTTTTCAATCCAAACTCTACGAGTTCTCTTAACTTTAGATTTCTTATGGTGATGCATGTTCTTGTCTTTAACGTTACTTTTTCCAAAATTATTTTGAACATGTGAGATAGCTGTAGTTTCATTTGCAAGTAAGTTTTCAAGTATGTCAATATCAAACATATGACTTTTACAGGATAAACATTCAACAAGATTCTTATTTTCATTAAAATCAAATACTTTTGTTTCAAATTTCATTTTTCAAAATTACTTCTTCATCTAAAGCTTTCTCATATTTAATTTGCAAATCCTTAAACTCATTTTTCAAATTTTTATGAGCAGAATCTAGTTTCTTAGATTCATTTAAAGATTCAAGAAAGGCCTTTTGTAAATCAAATTCATCACTTGACTCAAAACTAGAATCACTTACTTGACTTCTAGCGTCTTCTAAGTCAACCATTAAGCAAAGATTTACTTCTTCATCTGACTCACTTGAGTTTGAAGAATTAGACACATTTTCTTCCCAAGCAATGTAAGCCTTCTTCTTCTTGGGAAATTTCCTTTCTTTCTTTTCTTCACTTTTCTTGTTCTTAGGACAGTCAGTCTTCACGTGTCCTCTTTCTCCATATCCATAGCACTTCGCGCTTGATGGAACCTTGATTCTCTTTTCTTTCTCCATGATATTTGTCCTTTCCTTTTGCTCTCTTGAACTTGGCAAACTTCTTTATCATGAGGCTCATGTTTTCCTCATCATCAAAGTCATCATCCTTAGTTCTTCTTGAACTTTTTCCATTAGATATTTCAGATTTGAAGGCAAGAGTCTTCTTCCTTCCTTGATCCTCTTCCGCAGTCAATCTATTCAATTCAAGCTAGTGCTCACGAAGCTTTCCAAAGAGAATTGCCATCGACATTTAGGGGAGATTTTTTGATTCTGAGATAGCTATCACCTTTGGTTGCCAAGACCTGTCCAATGATTTCAGAATTTTTACATTTAATTCATCAGTATCAAATGTCTTACCCAAACCAGTTAAGTGATTCACAATATGAGTGAAGTGCTTTTGGACATCAGAAATAGTTTCCCCAGGTTGCATTATGAACATCTCGTACTCTTGGATGAGTGTGTTCTTCCTTGCGCGTTTCACATCATCAATACCCTCATGTGTGACTCTGAGGACTTCCCACATCTCCTGTGTTGTCTTAGAAACTGAAATTCTATAGAACTCATCAAGTACAACAGCAGATGAAATAATATTGCGAGCCTTAATATCAAATTAGGCTCTTCTATCTTCCTCAGTAGTCCAGTTAAAATATGGTTTTTCTACTTGTGCACCATCAACAGTACTTTTTGGAATATAAGGACAATTTAGTACAACTTCCCAGATGCCTCTGTCAACAGACCCCATAAAAATTTCTGTTCTGACTTTCTAGAAGGCATAGTTATCACCAGTAAAAAGTGGTGATCTGTTGATGGAAGCACCCTCGACATATACTTGATTTTGATGACTGGCCATTTTCGAAAAATTTGAAAGAATATCAAAGCAAACTCTAATACCAATTGTTGGAACAACCGGTACAAATTTTGCGCAGCGGAATAAAAAATTACAGAAAGCGTGTTCGTTTAAATTAAAAAAAAATTGTTCTTTTAGTTTTCTCTCAAACGTTTATCAAACAGTTGATGAACAATAAATATAAAGAGTGCAGGGAGTAGAAAAATCACCAAAAGATTTTTATCCTGGTTCGAATCAAAAGATTCTACATCCAATCGTTAATCACTGTGAAAAGTGATTAACCTTTTCACTAAAAACAGTTTTACAGTTACAATATAGTGATTGAAAATAACAGTAACAAAAACTGTCAGGAGCGGCTGCAGCGGAATGGTTAGCGTGGGATAACAAACCAAGAGGGTTTTTAATACTAACTTGTGCCTTTTAATTTCTACTCAGTTAAACTTACTTAGCAATTAATATTGACAAACAAAGAGAGTAAGGTTGAGAGAAATTTGCACAGATGATTTTATCCTGGTTCGGATCTTACCAATCCTACGTCCAGTCGCTTATCTCAAAACAAGATAAACAGTTTCACTAACACAAAACAATTACAAACTACAATCACAAAGATACAATTTGTAAAAGTTTAGAAAACACCTCTCTTGATGCCACAAGAGATGAGACAACACCTCCTTTGAATCTTCACAAAGGATGAACACCTCCTCCGAATACTTCACGAAGGATGATTCTCTTCCGAACACCTCCTTAGACACACCAAGGATGAACCGGCTATTTCCTCTGTCACCGTAGCAGCACTTCACCAGCTCCACAGACAAGAGTTTCACAAGCCGAACAAGAACACACAAGTCTCAAGAATTTCTGAGTATTTTGAGCACAAGGGAAGAGTTTCTATGTCTCTGGATCATTTTCTTGAGAGGAAATGAGAGTCTATATATAGACTCATCCAAAGGCTCTTCCATTTACTAAAAGACAAACTTAACGGCTACTTTGTCCAACGGCCATAAACGACTACTTTGTCCAACGGTCATAAACGGCTAGTTTGTCCAACGGTCATAAACGGCTAGTTTCTTCAATAATCATAAACGGCTAGTTTCTTCAACGACTAGTTTCTCCCACGTCCGTGTTAAGTGCGATACTCTTACCGTTAAACGTCACTATTCACGTGAATAGTGTTACTATTCATGTGAATAGTACTATAGTGTTTTGTTGCAATGATTTACTGTAGTAATTTTACAAAACACTTTTCTTTTTCCTTATCTAAGTCCTTGACACTAAACTACAATTATTACAAAAGCTTTCCATAGCAATACAAGTCTTCATAACATCTTGAATCTTGATTTCTTCTTGACTTGATTTGGACATCATCAAAACTTCATTTTCATCATTTTGCTAACAATCTCCCCCTTTTTGATGATGATCAAAAACTCCTTGATTTAAAGCTTTTGGTAATAATCTGTATTTAAAACACAACTTATGGAAGAAAGAGTGCATTAGTGAATGAGCACAAATAGCACAAATAGGAAAATAAGCTTTAAACATTTTCTCCCCCTTTTTGATCATAATTAAAAAGTTGTGTTTGATGTTCTCCCCATAAGATAATACTCCCCCTTAATAAAAGAATGTATGCATATGAGGTAAAAATATTTCAATTTTAAAGATTCATTCAAACATGCACAATAGGATATTTAAAGCAAATATTTTTAGGAGAAAGAGCTTATAAAACATTGTTGAGATCTTCATCTTGAGGATTGTCATCATTCTTTGCTTCATTTGTTGTCTTCTAAAAATCTTTGTCATTACCTGCATGTAATTCAAATGACTCAAGAGGTTTTGCCTCAAGGTCTACAATTTCATCAAAGACAACATGCACACATTCTTCTATTTCAAATGATTTCCGTTTGAAAAATAGTTCCATCTACCTTGGAATAAAAATTTCTTAATTCTTCTTTTCAAATATTTAGAACAAAAACAATTTTTAAAAATTTTCTTAAATATTGTTTTAAGGAAATTCTAAATTTTAAACAATAGGTACCCAACTATTTTGTATGGGTCCTTTGGGTTAATTTAAAAATTTGAAATCATTTTACAACCCAAATATATCTACCACTTGGAACACCATAATGCTTAATTTTACATTTATTTGAAGTATGACCCTTTTTCATACAATAAAAGCATGATACAACATTTGTGTTCCTATAAGTTGTTCTTTTTTCTACCCAAGTTCTATGGGTTCTATGATTATGTTTATTTTTAATTCTAGGAACATACTTATTTTTAACAACCTTATTTTCATTAGTTTTACTACATTCTCCTGAGGTTGTTTCATCTAGTAGTTTCTTATGATTAACACAAGATGCACATTTATCACTACTAGTAAATTTACCCTTTTCAAGAAATAAAACTCTATTTTTCAAAGTTTTATTTTCATCAATAATAGTTTCAAAATTTGTTTTTAAATTTTGATTTTCTTCAAGAGTATTTTCAAAATTCAATTTTAACTCTTTGAAATCCTTTTTCAATTTCTGATGGGCTTTATCTAATTTTTCATATTCTACTATTAAAGCAGCATAAATTTCATGCAATTCATTTTCACTAATTTGACTAGAATTATCAGAATCGCTAGATGTACTTACTTGGCTTCCAGCGTCGTCATTTACCACTAAACAGATGTTTGCTTCTTCATCTGAGTAGCTTGAATCTGAAATGGTCTCATTCTCGTCTTCCCATGCGATGTACGCTCTCTTTTTCTTGAAGAATTTCTTTTCTTCACCTTTCTTTTGATTTGGGCAGTCTGCTTTTAGATGCCCCTTTTCTCCGCAACCATAGCATCGGTAATTTGAGGAAGATACTGGATTATCTTTCTTTTCGTATCTAAATTTTCCTTTGCCTTTAGACTTCATGAACCTGTTGAGCCTTTTTATCATGAGTCTCCATTCTTCTTCTTCGTCTGAGTCTTCATCTTCCGATTTACCTTTGCTTCTTTCAACCTCAGATTTCAAGGCTAGACTCTTTTTCTTAGTTTTTGCTTTTGCTTCTTCTTCATCTAGTCTTCCGAGGTCAAGTTCATGTTCCCTCAACTTTCCAAAAAGTGCCGCCATAGTCATGGTGTTCAGATTTTGTGACTCAGAAATTGCAGTCACTTTTGGTTGCCAAGACCTGTCTAAAGATTTCAGAATTTTTATATTAAGCTCATCAGTATCGAAAGATTTACCTAGTCCAATGAGATGATTGACAATGTTGGTGAAGCGTTTTTGAACATCTACTATTGTTTCCCCTTGCTTCATCCTGAACATTTCGTATTCCTGGATTAAGGTATTCTTTCTAGCTCTCTTAACATCATCTGTACCTTCATGGGTTACTTTAAGTACTTCCCACATTTCTTGTGCAGTTTTACAAATAGAAATCCTGTAAAACTCATCAACAGTTAAAGCAGATGAAATAATATTACGAGCTTTTACATCATTACCAAATTTTTTCTTATCTTGAGCAGTCCATTGGTCACGGGGCTTTGGTTCCTGCATATTGTTAATTGGAACAAAAGGACCAGATGCAACAGCATCCCAAATATCTATATCAATAGATTCCATAAAAATTTGCATTCTTACCTTCCAGAATGCGTAATTTTCACCTGTGAATAGTGGTGGTCTATTGATAGAAGCACCCTCTGCAAAGGTTTGATGTGATCCTGCCATTTGAATGACTATCAAAGCAAGCTCTGATACCAATTGTCAGGAGCGGCTGCAGCGGAATGGTTAGCGTGGGATAACAAACCAAGAGGGTTTTTAATACTAACGTGTGCCTTTTAATTTCCACTCAATTAAACTTACTTAGCAATTAATATTGACAAATAAAGAGAGTAAGGTTGAGAGAAATTTGCACAGATGATTTTATCCTGGTTCGGATCTTACCAATCCTACGTCCAGTCGCTTATCTCAAAACAAGATAAACAGTTTCACTAACACAAAACAATTACAAACTACAATCACAAAGATACAATTTGTAAGAGTTTAGAAAACACCTCTCTTGATACCACAAGAGATGAAACTACACCTCCTTTGAGTCTTCACAAAGGATGAACACCTCCTCCGAATACTTCACGAAGGATGAACACCTCCTCCGAATACTTCACGAAGGATGATTCTCTTCCGAACACCTCCTTAGACACACCAAGGATGAACCGGCTTTTTCCTCTGTCACCGTAGCAACACTTCACCAGCTCCACAGACAAGAGTTTCACAAGCCGAACAAGAACACACAAGTCTCAAGAATTTCTGAGTATTTTGAGCACAAGGGAAGAGTTTCTGTGTCTCTGGATCATTTTCTTGAGAGGAAATGAGAGTCTATATATAGACTCATCCAAAGGCTCTTCCATTTACTAAAAGACAAACTTAACGGCTACTTTGTCCAACGGCCATAAACGACTACTTTGTCCAACGGTCATAAACGGCTAGTTTGTCCAACGGTCATAAACGGCTAGTTTCTTCAATAATCATAAACGGCTAGTTTCTTCAACGACTAGTTTCTCCCACGTCCGTGTTAAGTGCGATACTCTTACCGTTAAACGTCACTATTCACGTGAATAGTGTTACTATTCATGTGAATAGTACTATAGTGTTTTGTTGCAATGATTTACTGTAGTAATTTTACAAAACACTTTTCTTTTTCCTTATCTAAGTCCTTGACACTAAACTACAATTATTACAAAAGCTTTCCATAGCAATACAAGTCTTCATAACATCTTGAATCTTGATTTCTTCTTGACTTGATTTGGACATCATCAAAACTTCATTTTCATCATTTTGCTAACAAAAACAACATCCTTCGACGAACGAACCAAAAGAAAACAACTCTGCCAACTTGAAGAGAACCGCTCCGACCTTTGACACACAAAGCACGAGCTTCTCCTGCACAAGACTTGACAATAGCAATGAACTAGCACTTGAGAACTTCCTAAGATAGCATTGTATTCTCAGTTACACAAAGTTATTTTGTAAATTGTTTGCCAAAGATCTATATAGCGTACTGGTCCGAAACTGAAAAGACACATTACAACTGCCAATGATAATCGATTATTGTAAGTGATAATCGATTATCTGCGAGACTTGGAATATTTTGAGTATTGACATTTCAAAATAGTCGGCTTCAGTTCTTCAACTCCTTCTACGGTTCGGTTTCAGCCCTGATTGCCTTCTGCCGTTCGGGTTGTCTCCTTACAGCTTTTCAGCGTTCGGTGCTAACTGCTAGGTCTCGATCATGCTCTTCACTGATCGGCTCAATACTTGTAAACTTTCTAACTCTTAACATTTTCTTCTACAGTGTTAGTTGCACACAATTTCGTTTGGCTTGTGTTAGACACCGTTCGGTCTTCAACTGCTATCCGTCATTCAGCCTTTTAGCAGTGTTCAACCTTCAACTGTGTTCAACACTGTTCAGTCCTTAACTTGTTTTCAGTCAGTGTTAGTGACCATTTGGTTTTCAGCTGAGTTTCGCCCATGTTCAACTCCGTTCGGTCTGAACTGTGTTCGGCCAGTGAATTGCTATACACTGTCCAACCTTCAACTATTTTATGTCATTCGGTCTGTTAGTTGTGTTCGGCCATGAATAGTGTGCTGCCTTTAGCTGTGTTTGGCCTTCATCTGATTGTAGCCATTTGGTCTGCATCTGTGTTCGGCTGTTGACTGATAGTGACTGTTCGATCTTCATCTGCTTAATGATTTTATCACTAAATGCCCTTGATTTTGTAGGTGATTGGAATGATTTAAAAGAAGAGCAAAAGTATCAAGGAGTTGGAATTCAAGAGGGACAGTCAAAGCATCAAAAAAGGAGCACAGGAGGTCACGGAGGGCGCCCCATTTTGGGCGCTTGAGCGCCAACTTTGTACCCAGTGTGCCTGAGCGCCAGTTTTCTCCCGCACAACGCCTGGGCGCCCCTCTTAGGGTGCTAAGCGCCAGCAAAGTGGGCTTGGACCTGTTTCCTGTTATTTTTTAGTTTTATTTACTACAACAAAAGTTGGTATTACCAACGGTCAAATTCCGTCACTAAGAGATATATTCCGTCGGTGATCAGAATTTAGCGGTGGATTACCGACAGCCCGTATTCTATCGGTAATACACGTGTCGGTAACAATTAGCGACAGAATCTGTCCTTCGGTAATTACCGAAGGATTTAGCCTTCAATAATTACCGAAGGATTTATCTTTTGATGGCTTAAGCATAGAAACACACGTTTCATCCCTTTGAGGGTAGATTTGGGGATGTGACAACTCTCCTCTTCTCTTTCTGGGGTTTTTTTATCTCTTTCATTCTTTCATTCCATTGTTCATCTAGTTTTTCCATGATAATGGAGAACTAAACCTTATTTGTTGTTGGGAAAGATGTAACCTCTTAAACTCTCATGTATTTTGAATTGATTATGATTTACATATGCTTCTTTCATTAATTGTTAAGGTAATTCTTCTTCGCTCATTGCTTGTTATGTTTAACTCATTCATGGCAGGATGTATGATTTGCATGAGTACCGGGAGGTATCTTACTATTCATGTTCTAGAGAATTGCTCCCAAAAGTAGTATTGCTCATGGATGCAGATATGAGTTTTGGTCGTATTAAGCTCCTAATCGTAATGCAGAATTAATTATTAGGGATGCAAGGGATTGTGGTCTAGTAATTAAGGATATGCTTTCTTTGCTGAGGGATCGGATTTTAAGTAATTTAGAGAGTAACGTTAACAATTGAATGAAGAAGACGAATTCATATATGTATGAGAGTAAACTAGGTTAAATCTAAACCCCAACAACATATTCATCTCATATTTTCAACTTCATTCATTCATTCAAGTGTTTAGCCTCAATTGATCAATTTTCATTCATATTTACTTTCTTGTTTTGCATTCAAACCCTAAAATTGTTCTTCTTAAGTCTTAATTAGTTAAGCAATTACACAATTGTTTAGTGATGTGAGTCCTTTGGGATACGATACTTGGTCTTACCATTTTATATTACTTGATATGATTCGATACACTTGCCGACATCTTAACAGTGTCCTTAGGGGTACCCACCAAGTCTACCATGCAAATACTACCCCGAACGTTTAGTTCATAAGGCATATTGGTAGCCTGCTCAATAATCATCTTCTTGAAGAACACCTTCTCGGTGATGAATCAATATTTTCTATTATTCACTTACCTTTCTGTACTACATTTGAATAGGGAATTGTGCTTAATTGTCAATATTTCCTCAATTTTGATATTTTGGCTTAATTTGGCCAATAATTCTTATTTTAATTAATTTGAATTATCTGAGGCTAATTATTTCCATTATTAATTGGAGGGAATTATTTGGATATTATTTTGGGACATCAAGAGAGCTATCATCTCATTCTTCACTCGACACATCAGCGTTTTTGATTTAATTATACTATAAATTCGTTTTAAGGGCTTTTGGGTCAGATTTGGAACATTAGGCTCAATTTGGGGAAGAATTAGAAAAAGGCCCATTTGTGGCTGACCTAGTTATGTGTGTCAAAGGGGGGAAAACCCCTTCTCCCCCCCTCATTTTGGACATTCACGTTTTAGGGTTCTGGAAGAGGAGAAGGCTCCCTTAGGTTTTGGCTCTTAATTTTGTTTTTCCCTTTCTTTGTATTGAATTTGAATTCCATTTAAATTGCATTCTCCATTTTCATTTATGTCTCTTCACTTCCTTTCTTCATTTTGAATTTTGTTTTCCCCCAATTTTTTTCCCACTTGTTGTTACGTTTTTAGGTTGTTGATGCGTTTTTTATTTCTAATTTCAGTGATACTTCGTTTTGTGTTTCCATTTTTGGATTGGTTTGCTTTTCTGGATTTGGTAGCGTTTTTCTGGATTGAGTTTTCATTTTTCTGGATTGGGTTTGTGTTTTTGTAGGTTTTGTTTGCATTGCTTAGTGATGTTTCAATTCTGTTTTGATTTTTGGAGGACGTTTTTAATGCTGGCTTAATTGTGCTGAGTTGGTGATTGATGAATCTCCAATGTATCCATGAGATGTTATGCTATCATTGTGATTGAGCCAATTTTGCAATGTATCCAAAAGATGTTATAAGCTTAACTGCTTATCTGTATTGAATCTTCGCTTAATAGATGGGAACCGCAGATGCTTAATTTGTGGTAGAGCAAACTGATTAAGCATATGCATTATGAAAACTGTGTTTAGTCTTCACTTAGTAGGCTAATTAGTGTTGGATTAGGGTGATATGAGTGCATAATTATAGGTAATCAAGGATTGGATTCATTGTAGTGCAATCAATAAACCAACCTGTCCTCAATCAGTGTTTCAATTAGTGTTCTAGTTCGTTAATTTAGTTAGTAAAATTGTCCACATAACCCCCTACTATGTGTTTGACCTATTGCTTGAACCACATTTGTGTTAGCAAAATGTTGAAGATGAAGTTTTGATGATGCCCAAATCAAGTCAAGAGAAATCAAGATTCAAAAAGATCTTCTAAGGACTTGTATTGTAATGAAAAGCTTTTGTAATAATTGTAATTTAGTGTCTAGGACTAAGATTCTTACTGGTTTTGATTCCATGTATTTTCGAATTATAAAATTGATGTTCAGAGTAAAAAACACAGTAATTAAACCTAGTATTAATCGATTAATCATAGTAAGAGCTGAAAACTCAAACTATCTCTTGAATAATAGATTAAACTATTTTTTAATCGATCAGTTAATCGATTAACAAGTAGGTTAATCGATTAAATTTGACCGTTGGAGTTTTCTAACCGTTGAACTAGCCGTTGCAGTCATTTTAACCGATTAGATAATCGATTAAAAGCGTCAAATGGTAGAAAACGAAAAATGGAAGAGTCTTTGCTTGAGTCTATAAATAGATTCTCTTTTTCCTTCAACAACAACTCTTCCCTTGTGCTCTAGAACTCAGAAACTCTTGAAAATTGTGTGTTCTTGTTCCGCTAAAGAAACTCTCGTCTGTGAAGGTGTTGAAATGCTGCTACAGTGACAAAGGAATAGCTGGTTCATCCTTGGTGCGTCTGAGGAATTGTTCGGAAGAGAAAGTCATCCTTCGTGAAGTATTAGGAGGATGTGTTTCATCCTTTGTGAAGACTCAAAGGAGGTGTAAGTTCATCTCTTGTGGCATCAAGAGAGGTGTTTTCTAAACTTTTACAAACTGTATCTGTGTGATTGTAATTTGTAATTATTTTTTGAGTAGTGAACTGTTTATCTTGTTTTGAGATAAGCGACTAGACATAGGATTGGTAAGATCCGAACTAGGATAAAATCATCTGTGCAAATTTCTCTCAACCTTACTCTCTTTATTTGTTATTATTATTTGCTTAGTAAGTTTAATTAAGTAGAAATTTTAAAAGGCACACATTTTATTTAAAGACCAATTCACCCCCTCTTGGTTTGTTATCCCACGCTAACCACTCCGTTGCAGCCGCTCTGACGATCCTTAAGGGACAACCTAAGGGTCATTCTCCTAGTATATTGCACCTTAATCGCACATTAATTTGATTTCATAAGTCATATCTACAGCCTCCTCAATAGTCATCCTCTTGAAGAACACCTTCTCTTCGGGGAACAGATTCAAGGCCGCACAATGAGCGACCCGTACATTCAAATCGAACAGCCTGACAAGAAGAGGCCTTTCTAGCAAACTTCTCTTGCTTCTCTTATGCGAAGAACCATACTTATCTTTGGAAGATTTCCTTTTCGCTTTATGCTTGGATGGCAATGGAACGACCGTCAAAGGTGTCGAGTTAGACGATTGAGGGGAAGGGCGTGCAACCCTGAGATGCTCGACCCAATAGAAGAGAAATTTGGGTTGATCGTTATTTGTAAAAAATATCAATCGACCAGACTCTATTATTACAACTTTAATAAAGTTTTTCTTAAACCCCTTATACGAAGTAGTGAAAAGGGTAAATAATGTTTGATCCTTCTCTAAAATAAGAGACACCCAAAACTTGTTAGAGTGTGGCCTAGTGTGGAAAAATTACAAAAATAATGTTGGCGTCAGAGTCAAATCCAAGGCCTTGAATACGACGACAAACGCTTACATGAAAGCCCACCCAATCAGATGAAGTTGGGTTGGGGTGATGAATCACTATTTTGATACTATTCACTTAGCTTTCCGCACCAAAATATAGCTTTTCGCACCCAAAATTAGATTTTAGAATGGCTCTCCCTCATTTTTCACGTTGGAGCTTCTTAAGTTTTGGGGAGCAAAAGGGGCATTTTCTTCTTTCCCCCCCTTTGGGGGATTTTAGGTTTTGCTCTCTTTCCCTTTCTTTGTAATGAATCATTTATGTTTTCAATTGCAATTTCATTTTCGTTTCTTGCTTTCATTTCTATTTCCAATTTTGTTTTAATCTGGCCATTTACCTTTTAGAATTTCAGTTTCGTTCTTCCATTGCAGTCATGTTTTGCTGGTTTAATTTTTGCCTTTTGATTATGCATGCTATTTGTTAACACATTGGCAAGTGTACCAAATCGTATCAAGTAATATAAATTGATAAGACCAAGTATCGTTTCCCAAGAGATTCGTGTTTAACAAGTGTGTAATACCTTAATTAATTAAGACTCAAAAGCTATTTTGTTAGTATTTAAATGCAAATGCAACAAAAGTAAATATGAATGCAAATTGATCAATTGAGGCTTGACACAAGAATGAATGGATGATGTTGATAATATGAGATGATGATGTTGTTGGGGTTAGATTTCACTTACTTGACTTTCATGCATATTAGAATTCATCTTCTTCATTGGAATGTTAATGTCACTTTCTAAATTACTTAGAACCCGATGTCTCAGTGTAAAAAGCCTAGTGATAACAGTTGAAAATACTGTTATCTGTGATGTAATTTTGATACTAAATGAACCCTTTTCTGCTTAGAAACTTGCTTGAAATCATGATTTTCTGTTAAGTTGTGTGAATAAGAGAGTTGAGGTTGAACTTAATGATTTTATGACTAAATTCCCTTATTTTAGTAAGTTAATGAAGTGATTTGGAAGAGGAGTGAAAGTATGAAGGATTCGGAATGCAGAAAAGTCAACTAGAGTGCAGAAAAGTCAACCAAAGTGCCAGTTTTCTTCCCACACCGCGCCCGGGCGCCCCTCAAGGGCGCTTGAGGGCCAGAATTGCACCACACACCGCCTGGTCGCCCCTTTTGGGTGCTTAAGCGCCAGAAAGTACCGTTCGACGCCCGGGCGCCCCATTTAGGGCGCTTAAGCGCCAGCGACATGGGCTAGACCTTGTTTTTGTTCTGTTTTCGCTCTATTTAAAGGACCCAGATGTCCTAGGTTTTGTATCTTTGGCAGGAGGAGCACAAAAACAAACTTTTCACCCCTTGGGGGTAGATTTGGGGATGTGACAACTCTCCTCTTCTACTTTTAGGGTTTTTCTATCTCATTCTTCTCCATTATTCATCTAGTTTCACCATGTCATATGGCGAAGTAAACACTATTTGTTATTGGGGGATGATGTAACCTTGTGAACTCTCATGTATTTGAATTGATTCTTAATAATATATGCTTTTTCATTAATTGTTACGGTAATTCATCTGTGATTATTGCATGCTTTGCGCGGTGTATGAATTACATGAGTTCCGGGAGGTTCCTTACAATTCAGGTTCTTGTTGAATTACTCCCAAGAGTAATACTTCTTAGGGATGGGGGTATGAGTCTTGGTCGTCTTAAGCTGTTGATGTTCATAATTAATTACTAGGAATGCTAGGAATTGTATGAACTGGTAATTAAGGACAAACTTATTTCGCCGAGGGATCAAGTTTAAGTGATTTAGTGAGTGACATTAACATTAATGCATAAAGAAGAAGTCTTACATACATGAGAGGGAACTTGGCAAAATCTAACCCCAACAACATACTCATCTCATATTAAACAACATCCGTTCATCATTATGCTACTCTGCTATTGATCAACTTGCATTCATATTTAATTTTCTGTCTTTTCATCTGAAACCAATGATCTCATTTTCTCTAAGTCTTAATTAATCAAGTTATCACACTACTGTCTAGTGCTGAGAGTCTCTTGGGACACGATATTTGGTCTTACCATTTTATATTACTTGTGCAATTCGTTACACTTGCCGATCCATCAACAAGTTTTTGACGCCGTTGTCGGGGATAAAAAATGTTGTTAACAAGTTTTTGGCGCCGTTGCTAGGGACTCACGGTTTAAACTATTCTATTTGTGTGATTGTTGATTAACTTTGACTTTTTTTATTTTTATTTTTTATTTTTGTCTTATTTTTAATTTGTGTTTAGTGTCATTTGTTTTTGTTTTTGTGCTAACAATGTTTTCTAGGTTTTTGTGTCTATTACTTACAGGATGCAATTCGGACAAGGTAATTTCAACCACGGGTGGAAACCTCACTCAACTATGGGACCTCTATCGGAAAGAATAGCTAAGATGGATGACACACTTCAACAGTTAATGCAGATGTCTGATTCTCATCACAAAAACACTGAAGCGACACGCAAAAGAATGGAGATGCAGCTTGGTCACATACTTCAGAAGCTAGATGATTTTGGGGGCAATATGGAAGTTAACCCTAGGGAGGAATGTCAAGCTATTATCACTAGAGGTGACAAAGTTTTAGATGAGAGAAAAATAGAGAGAAAAGAAGAAAGGTTGAGTGAGAAAGGGAAAGATGTAAAGGAAGAGGAAGAAAAAGAAGAGAGAAAAAGTGAGGTTGAGAGAAAAGAAAAGGGGAAAAATGTGGAAGAAGAGAGAAAAGAAACAGAAGAGGTTGAGAGAGAAAAGAAAAAAATTGAGAAAAATCTTCTGTACCCTAAGGAGTGTTCCAAGGAGGAAAAAGATAGGGAAGAAAAGAAAAAGAGAGAGGAGGAGGATGAGAAAAAAAAGAAAGAATCATATGAAAAACCCTTTCCTCACCAAAAGAAGTATCATAGGAAGGAGAAGGAAAAAGAGTTTGAGTGTTTCATGGAAATCTTCAAGAAATTGGAGATTAAAATTCCTATGATTGGGACACTGTAACAGGTTCTTGGTTATAATAAATTCCTGAAAAAATTCAACAAAAAGAAAAAATATCCAGAAAAGGGAACAATTGAGGCATAGGGCAATTGCAGTGGGTCAAGCTAGTGACGTTAAAGAAGCGCTTGTTGGGAGGCAACCCAGTTTCTGATTTTGTTTTTTTTTTTATTTAGTTGTGTGGTGTGGATTTGATTTTGTTTTGCAGTAATGACAACATCTACTAATTGATGCTAGACAACATCTACTGAGGGATGCTAAAATAGATGCTGCTACGATGAATGATAGCCCATTTTTCTGAACTTTTATTTTTAGTTGATATAATTGTGTGGTTTTGATTTGATTTTTTTTTTGTGTTTGAGTTTTTTTTTTAGGTTAAATGCTGCTTGTGATGGTAGTAATGATAGCATCTACGGATAGATGCATCTACAACATCTACTGATGGATGTTGCTATGATGAGGATGATGAATGACATCATCTACTAATGGATGTTGTTATGGAAGAGGACGGTGACTACACATCTGATAACAATTGAAAAACTGTTATTTTTATACTTAATTTTGACCTTAAAGACAACCTTTATGACTTAGAAATTAGCTTGAAATCATGTTTTTTGATTAAGTTTTGGAAATAAGAGAGTTGGATGGGTTTGATGCTTGGTTTTCCTTGTTTTTGCAGGTTTTAAGATGAATTGAATGAAAGAAGTGAAGTAGTCAGAAGTTAGACTCTGAAAAGGAAGAAAAAGTGCACAAAAGAAGAGCCGCAAGTACCGCTCATCGCCACTTTTACCGCTGAGCGGCACTCTGAAGTCCCGCAGTCAATGCTGAGGGGCAAAACTGCAGCTGAGCGTCAAAATAGAAGAATCGCACTTACCGCTGAGTGGTAATTACCGCTGAACGCCATTTTATTGGGCCTTGGGCTAATTTTCTGTAATTTTTAGGAACCTATATAAGGTTTTAGCCGAATTAGGGTTAATATTTTTGGACATAACGAAGCAAAATCACACTTTCTTCACGCCTTGGAGGAGGATTTTGGATGCTCAAGCTCCACTCTTCAAATTCTAGGGTTCTATCTTTCATTCTTTCATTGTTTTTCATCTAGTTTCACCATGATTATGGTGAACCAAACCTTCATTGTTGTTGGGGAATCGATGTAATCCTTTGAAACTCTCTTGTATTGAATTGGTTCTTTAATCTATATGCTTTCTTTCATTAATTGTTAGGGTTTTTCTTCTATACTCTATGCATGCTTTGTTTAACTCATTCAATTGCATGATCATTGATGTTATTTGTATGGACACATATAAGTAAATCTAGAACTGAAGAAATTCTTCCAAGAGTAATATTGCCTAAACATAGGGATAGGAGGATTGGTTGCCTTTAAGCTTTTATGTGAATGTAATGCATGAATAATGGCTAGGGAGACAAGACATTGTAAACTAGTGATTAGGAGTAGGCTTTCTTCACCGAGACATCGGATTTAAGGTAAATTAGAAAGTGGCATTAACATTAATGAAGAAAGATGAATTCTTGAATACATGAGAGTGGATAGGATGAATCGGAAACCCCAACAACATAATCATTCATATTCTACATTAAGCGTTTTTGCATCTTTCTATTCCATTGATCAAAACCTTGCATTCATGTTTATTTTTCGTAATTCAACAATAATGTTTTCATTTACAAGTCTAATTTAATCAACAAATCAAATAACTGTCTAGGCCGTGAGTCCTTTGGGAAACGATACTTGATACGATTCGGTACACTTGCCGAGGGTTAACAAGTTTTTGGTGCCGTTGCCGGGGACTCGTGGTTTAACTATTCTATTTGTGTGATTATTGATTAACTTTGACTTGATTTTTATTTTTTTTTATCTTTTTATCTTTTTATCTTTTTGTTCTTTTTATCTTTTTGTTTTATCTTTCTATCTTTTTAATTTTTTTTTTATCTTTTTATCTTTTTGTTTTTATCTTGTTATCTTGTTATCATTTTAGTTTATCTTTTCTATCTTTTTGTGCTAACAATTGTTTCTAGGGTTTTGTGTTCTTGTGTATGTAGGATACAATTCGGACTAGGAGCAAGAAAACTTCGGAACCTCTTCTTGAAGGATTGGACGAAAGTAGAAGGAGAAGGAGGATCCGAACTTCTAGAGAACTATTTCCTTCTCTAGAAACAGTTCTACAACCCTCACCACAAAGATCTAACCAGAGCACTGAAGAAATGGCTGAAGAGAACAATGTTAGATGTACTCTGGCGGATTACACCAATGTTGTTGGCCCTCATCACTTTAATAGCATTGTTAGGCCGATGGTCAATGCTACAAACATGGAGGTGAAACCGGTGTTGATACAATTGGTAAAGAGCAAACAATTTAATGGGTTATCACATTAAAGTCCATATGATCATCTAACCATATTCAACGAGATTTGCAACACTGTAAAGATCAATGATGTGCCGGATGAAGCGATAAAGCTTAGTTTTTTTCCTTTCTCATTGGGAGGCAATGTTAAGTTATGGGTGAATTCTTTTCCGAAAGGTAGCTTTGTTGAATGGGAAGCCGTGGTTTCAAAGTTCCTAAGCAAGTACTTCCTACAATCCAAAATCAACAAAGGGAAACAAGAGATTTTTTCTTTTAGACAAGGCATGGAGGAGACGTTAGGTCAAGCATGGGATAGGTACAAGAGCTTGTTGAGAAAGACACCCACTCACGGCTTTGACGAAGCAATAATAGTCATTCTTTTCCTTGGAGGTCTTGGTTCACAAACAAGGTTGATGCTAGATGCCTCAGTTGGAGGTAATATTAAATGCAAGACTCCAGAGGAAGCCACTGAATTGATTGACAACATGGCTACTAATGATAATGAGTCGTATAATGAGAGAAGAGCTTCAATTCAATAGAAGGGAGTTCTACAATTGCAATCAAATGACACCTTGCTTGCGCAGAACAAAATCATAAATCAACAGTTGGAGAATTTGACAAAAACACTTTCTCAGTTGCCAAAGGAGCTAAAGAATATTGCACAGGTTCAACAACAACTTTGTCAACTATGTGGTGGTGACCATATCAATGATCAATGTGCTTTTCTAGTGGAGGCTTTAGAAAACGTAAATTTCATGGCCAATACATTTCCATACCGCCAAGGTAACTTTAACCAAGGGTGGAAACCTCACCCAAGCATGGTCAAGGTCAGAATAGACAAGCTGGACAAGCATGACAATTCAATAGACCATAGCAGCAACCATCAATATGGCAACAGGTATCTGCATTGAATGAGAAATCATCAAAGCTTGAAGAAACTCTTCAGCAATTTATTCAGGTGACTATTTCCAACCATAAAAGCACTGAAGCTGCAATTAGAAATTTGGAGATACAGGTTGGTCAAATGGCTAAGAAGTTGGAAGATATGCCTGACAAGAGTTTTGGAGCTAATACTGAGGTTAACCCTAAGGAAAAGTGTAAAGCTATTGTAAGTGCAGATGTTGAGAGGGTGGATGAAAAGAAAGAGAGAGTTGAGTTAGAAACAAAAGAAGAAAAAGAAGAGAGAAAAGAGAGAGTGGAGAGAAAAGAAGAGATAATAGGTGGGGATGAGAGAAAAGAGAAAGACAAGAAGAGGGGAGAGAAAAAAATTGAAAAAAATGAAAAAATTCTTCCTTATCCTAAGGGGAGTGAAAAGATTGAAAAAGAGAGACAATATGGGCGCTTTAAAGATATCTTCAGGCAATTGGAGATTACTATACCTTTGAATGAAGCACTTCAAGAAATTCCAGCTTATACAAAGCACATGAAACAAGTCTCCACAAAGAAGAGATATCTAGATGAAAAGGGAGATTGCAGTGATATTGTAAAGAAGCCACTTCCTCCAAAAGTGAAAGATCTAGGAAGTTTTACTATTCCTTGCATCATTGGGAAGGAGAATATAAGGAAAGCCCTAATTGATTTAGGGTCAAGTATTAATTTGATGCCTTTATCTCTGCTCAAAAGGATTGGTGATCTTGAAGTCAAACCAACAAAGGTGACTTTCCTAATGGCGGATGGATCTTCAAAGAAACCCTATGGTGTGGCGGAAGATGTGGTGGTTTGCATAGACAAACTAAAATTCCTAGTAGATTTTGTGGTGATGGAGATGAAGGAGGATGAGAAGGTCCCAATCATTCTTGGAACACCATTTATGAAAACGACAAAGGTAATCATCAATGTGGATGATGAGATGATAGTGCTTCAAGACCGAGGAGAAAAGGTGATCTTTAATGTTTTCAAAGTGGAGTAGCAGATTCAAGAGAAGGAGGCTAGTCATAAAGCTGCATGTAAGGATGCACCCTTGACTAGTTCAAAAGTTGCAAAGCCGGTCTTCAAAGGTAAAAATGGTTTCTTGTCACAGGTTAGGGAAGTCGAAAAAGATGGCAAAGAAAGGAAGGTTCATGATGACTTGATGAAGGCACAACTCAAACTTGGCACACCGGTAAGATTCAAGAACAAGTTGTGGGTTGTGAAAGACTATAAAGAGAATGGAGTGATAGAGATTGAAGCTCCATATTCAAGGAGAGTAAAAAAGGTGGACCGGAAACAATTGATGAGTTGATGTGATGAAAGAAAGAGGAACACCAACATTGAAGATGGAACTTGAGCTTTATTGGGTCAAGCTAATGACATTAAAAGAGCGCTTACTGGGAGGCAACCCAGTGATTTGAGAACATTAATTTCCTTAATTTTATTATTTTGGTGATGTAATTTTATAAACTTTGGGACATTAATTTATTTTGTTTGAGATTTTATGGTATAGCATCTGCTGATGGATGCTAGGTGGTTGAGTATGTACTGAAGGATACTAGGTTTGTTTACACCTACTGATGGGTGTTGGTAGGAAAGATTTGCACTTACTGAAGGGTGCTGGAGGATTTTGGGTCAGGCTCATGACGTTAAACAAGCGCTACCAGGGAGGCAACCCAGTTGATTCACTTTATCTTTGTTTGTTTGTTTTGATTCTGCTTTAGATGCATTATAGGTATTGAATGTTTGAGTGTTGTGAGAACTTAAATGCATTGGGTAAGTGAGAGGCATGAGTATAAGACACCTAGGATAAGCTAGGAAGAAGGAGAGTTGGTGCCGCAAATCCCGCTCAGCGGTAATTACTGCTGAGCGCGACTGCTGCAGACTTGGGTGGACCATTTTGGTTCAATTGGGCTCAGTGGGATAAGGCCCATTAGGTTATTTTTATACCCTAGGGCGCGGCTTTGCTTCCACTTTCAGATCTCACTCTTCCCACACACTCTTAAGCACTATCCAAAGAGTTTTCTTCACTTTTCCCTTCTCCCCCCTTCAAAAAACCTCTCTTTCAAACACTTTTGCACTAAGTTTCCACTCAAGTTTGGGGTTTGGTGAGAGCATTGTTGTTGGGGGCTGATTTCTTCACATTCCTAGAGCATTTTTCACTAAATTAGCATCTCCACCCAAGTAAGTACAAGCATTTCACATTCTAGGGTTTTGAAAGCATGAATTGATATGAACATGGTTGTCTAAGCATGATTCTTTAGGGATTTCGATTTTTATGCATGATTAGATGAATTAATTGTTGTTTGAACCGATTAAAATGCTTGATTTGGGTCTGGAACTAGGAAGATTGCATGTGGGTGGAGATGAGAACATGTTTTGGGTACTTTTTAAGAATCTGCAGAATCGCTGCTCAACGGAAATTTCCCCTGAGCGCGATTCCTGCAGAGTGATTTTTTAGCTTGTTTTGGCTACTTGCTTGCTGCACAGGTTGTGCTGAGGGGTGTTGTTTGCCCTCAGCGGTGATACGAATGGTTTTAGGGTGTTGTTTGTGGTTTACTAATGCTTAATGATGTTTCTTGTGCTTTTGTGAATTGTGTTTGATGTAGGGATGGCCTCCTCATTGGGCAAGAGGATCAAGACTTTGGGATCAAATAGGAAGGATAAGGAACCAGACCGCTCTTACTCCAACAAGTTCCTTTCCCGCAAGCATGAGTGACACTTCAATGTTGTCCAAGATAAGAGGCTATTAATGGAAAGGAAGGCTGGACTAATATCTGATTTTGCTCCCCAATTTGGGGAGTAATTGGAGAACAGGAACTGGGGGAAGCTAGCCACTTATCCTACACCAGCTAAAATAGCAGTGGTGAAAGAATTTTACACCAACGAAAGGAGGTAGGGTGATCATCTTGTTGAGGATTATTTGAGCTATGTTAGAGGACACGCCATTCGGTATGACCTTGACTCCATTAACATATTTATATATACTGAATGGGCTGGTGAGTGATAAAAAAAATTTTAATCCCCGAAAACGGAGTCAAAAACTTGTTAAGACCTCGGCAAGTGTACCGAATCGTATCAAGTAATAATAAATGGTAAGACCAAGTATCGTTTCCCAAGAGACTCATGACACTAAACAGTTATGTGATTACTCAACTAATTAAGACTCTAAAGAACAAATTTTGGGGTTTTTGGATGCAAATGCAATAAAATAAACATGAATGCAATTTGATCAATTGAGGCTAAACACAAGAATGAATGGATGAAGTTGATGATATGGTTGTTGGGATTAGATTTCACCTAATTTGCTCTCATGCATATATGAATTCATCTTTCTTCATTAATGTTAATGCCACTTTCTAATTTACCTTAATCCCGATGTCTCGATGAAGAAAGCCTAATCACTAGTTCAAATGTCTTGTCTCCCTAGCAATTATTCATGCATTACATTCGCACAAAAGCTTAAAGGCAACCAACCCTCATATCCCTATGTCTAGGCAATACTGCTTTTAGGAGAATTTCCCCAGATCTAGATTTCCCCGTATGTGTCCATATCGACAAAATCAATGATCATGCAATTGAATGAGTTGAACAAAGCATGCAAAGAGCAAAGAGGAAAAAACCTAACAATTAATGAAGTAAAGCATATATAATCAAGAATCAATTCAATATATGAGAGTTTAAGAGGTTACATCTTTCCCAACAACAATAAGGTTTAGCCCTCCATCGTCATGGAAAAACTAGATAAACAATGGAATGAAAGAATGGAAGAGATAGAAAAACCCTAGAAAGAGAAGAGGATAGTTGTCACCATCCCGAAATCTACCTCCAAGGGGTGAAAGTGTGTTTCTATGCTTAAGCCATCAAAAGATATCATCCCTAGGACGTGCAAGTCCTTAAATAGAACATAAAAATAATAGAAAACAGGTCAAAGCCCATAGAAATAACAAAAAACAGGTCCAAGCCCATTAAAATGGCGCTTAGTGGCACTTTTGCCTCTCAACGGTAAGTGCGGCTCTTTAGAATGAAGCTCAGCTGCATTTTTAGCCATCGGCGGTGATTTCGGCACTTTAAAACTGCCGCTCAACGCAACTTTTTCTACACTCTGGTTGACTTTTCTGCATTCTGGTTGACTGGTTGACTTTTCTGCATTCCAACCATTCGGTAGTTTAACTCTTCTTTCAAATCATTCCAATAGCCTACAAAATCAAGGGATTCTAGCACAAAACCATTAAATTCACCTTCATCTCTCTTATTCACAAAACTAAAGCAAAACCATGAGTTCAAGCAAGCTTCTAAGTCAAAAATGGTGTTTTTAATATCAAAATTAAGTATAAAAATAACGATTTTTCAATCGTTATCACAACCCCAAACTTGAAAATTTGCTTGTCCTCAAGCAAAACAAAACCTAGCTTAAATAAAATAATGATATTACAATGGTCTAGCACACTAAAAAGCATTTTTCTCTTAGGACAAGTAAATCACTCATGAATGTTCATCATAGAAAGATTAGTCAAGATATAATGATGCTTTAGCCAATTAACTTTCTACTATGGTGCTCACATAATCAAGACATACACAACAAATGCAAACCTCATGAATAATCAACCAAGCAAGCAAGAATGTTATCATATAGTGCATGGAACAATTCCTCACCAAAGACAGTGTTTCACTCAAGCACTCAAAAGTGTTTCACTCAAACTCAAAGGTGTATAGTGAGGTGACACTCTTACACTCTACCATCACATTATCACATGAATCAACTTTGCCTTTCATTTAACCACATATCAAACACACTCACAAGCAAGTTATCATCACAAGGACTTTTCAAGGCTTGTATTGAAGCTGGGCTAAGAAGAAAATTGGTTTTTCTAGACAACAAAATCCTTGAGTTAAGAGAGTGCACAATTCATTTATTCTCATTAAATCTCAACTCTCTTTCTTCTTTTATGTGAGAAACCAATATTCAACTTATTCCCAAACTTTAATTGCATTGATCTTAACCTTTTCTTTTCTTTCTTTTCTTCTCCTTTGCTTTTTGATTTCGCTTTTTGCTTTTGCCCAATGCTTTTTAATGAATTTCACAAAGTTCTTTCCGGTTTCTCACCACCCCAAACTTGAATCATTCTCCATTACCACAAAACATACTCTACTTAACTCAAGGTATGGATTTCAAAAAGGGTTTTTCCACTTTTCAAATTTAGGCTCAAGGTGCAAAGGTTAGAGAAAACATTGATCCTTATTGGGTTCACCTATAAACATTGGCTCTAAGGGAGAAAAAAAAAACATGGCCTTGATCATTTGTAACAAGCAAGCAAGTGGTCCAATCATAGAAAATTAGGCAAAATCACTCATGCTTCCAAAGCAATAACACTCAATCAATCAAAAACTCTAGAGCCCAATCTCTCACAGGTTAACTCAAGTTCCAACATTTAGATAAATATCCTTCTCAGTATCATAATCACAATCTCAATTCATCATGCATCTATTTCACAATATTATGAGCAACCACCTGTGTTATTAGCATCATGCATCATCTCAATATCAATCAATATAATTAGCATCATAAAGCAACACTCATCACAAACATAACATCATCATCAAACCATTGCATCACAGATTAAATTCTAAGCCAAGTAAATCATAACCTATTCTAGAAACAGAAGCAAATTAAAGTTCACAAAAATAAAAAGACAAGTTTAGAAAATTGGGGTGCCTCCCAGGTAGCGCTTGTTTATCGTCACGAGCCTGACCCAAAATCCTTCAACATCCTTCAGTAGACGCATATCTTTATCACTAACACCCATCAGTAGGTGTATACAAACATAGTATCCTTCAGTGGATACTTCTCCACCAACATCCATCAGTAGATGCAAATCCTTTTCATCAACACTCACCAGTAAGTGTTTGATAACATAGTATCCTTCAGTAGATACTCAATCACCTAGCATCCATCAGTAAATGCAAATCCTTTTCATCAAAATTCATCAGTAAGTGTCTGATAGCATAGTATCCTTCAGTAGATACTCAATCACCTAGCGTCCATCAGTAGATGTTATGCTTCTTCTCTTGATGATCTTGTGCTCCTAGTACAAGTTTTCGAATTTTATCCTGCAAACATTAAATAACACTGCACTAGAGCACCCAATTAGCACAAACAGATAAAAAATTAAAAAGAAAAAAAAATGAAGAGAAAGAAAGATAAAAAGAGAAAAAGATAGAAAGATAGAAAGAAAAAAAAATAAAAAGGTCAAAAGATAAAAACATAAAAAGATGAAAAAATAAAAATAAAAAGGTCAAAAGATAAAACGATGAAAAAATAAAAATACAAATAAAAAGATAAAAAAATAAAAAGAAAAAGATAAAAAAACTAAAAAGATAAAAAGATCAAAAGATAAAAAGAGAAAAAAAATAAAAGAGAAAAAGATAAGAAGATAAAAAGAAAATAGAAAAATAAAAAGATAAAAAAAAATAAAAAAGAGAAAAAAATAAAAAGATAAAAGGATGAAAAAATAAAAAGAGAAAAAGATAAAGAGAGAAAAAGAGAAAACGATAGAAAAAAATAAAAGGATGAAAAGATAAAAAGATAAAAAGATAAAAGGAAAAAAAATAAACATGAATGCAATTTGATCAATTGAGGCTAAACACAAGAATGAATGGATGAAGTTGATGATATTGTTGTTGGGTTTAGATTTCACCTAATTTACTCTCATGCATATATGAATTCATCTTTCTTCATTAATGTTAGTGCCACTTTCTAATTTACCTTAAACCCGATGTCTCGGTGAAGAAAGCCTAATCTTAATCACTAGTTAACAATGTCTTGTCTCCCTAGCAATTATTCATGCATTACATTCGTACAGAAGCTTAAAGGCAACCAACCCTCATATCCCTATGTCTAGGAAATACTGCTTTTGGGAGAATTTCCCCAGATCTAGATTTCCCCGTATGTGTCCATATCGACAAAATCAATGATCATGCAATTGAATGAGTTAAACAAAGCATGCAAAGAGCAAAGAGGAAAAACTCTAACAATTAATGATGTAAACCATATATAATCAAGAATCAATTCAATACATGAGAGTTTAAGAGGTTACATCTTTCCCAGCAACAATGAAGTTTAGCCCTCCATCGTCATGGAAAAACTAGATGAACAATGGAATGAAAGAATGCAAGAGATAGAAAAACCCTAGAAAGAGAAGAGGAGAGTTGTCACCATCCCCAAATCTACGCCCAAGGGGTGAAAAGTGTGTTTATGTGCTTAAGCCATCAAAAGATACCATCTCTAGGACGTGCAAGTCCTTAAATAGAACATAAAAATAACAGAAAACATGTCAAAGCCCATAAAAATAACAGAAAACAGGTCCAAGCCCATAAAATTGGCGCTCAACGGCACTTTTGCCGCTCAGCGGTAAGTACGGCTCTTTAGAATGAAGCTCAACTGCATTTTTTAGCCCTCAGCGGTAATTTCGGCACTTTAAAACTGCCGCTCAACGCAACTTTTTTTGCGCTCTAGTTGATTTTTCTGCATTCTCATTGACTAGTTGACTTTTCTGGTTGACGTTTCTGGTTGACTGGTTGACTTTTCTACATTCTGGTTGACTCTTCTGCATTCCAACCATTCGTTACTTTAACTCTTCTTTCAAATCATTCCAATAGCCTACAAAATCAAGAGATTCTAGCACAAAACCATTAAATTCACCTTCAACTCTCTTATTCACAAAACTAAAGCAAAAACATGAGTTCTAGCAGGCTTCTAAGTCAAAAAGAGTGTTTTTAATATCAAAATTAAGTTTAAAAATAATGGTTTTTCAACCGTTATCGGTGAGCAGTGTCAGTTTGCTCTAAATATGGAAGAAGGAGCAGACTTTGGTTATGTGGAGAATGTGCTATGTGTGCCTGGAGGGCACTTTCAGAGAAATAGGAATGGTGTAGTTGTGAACATCAGGAGAGCTGATCTGACTCTTCTAGCAAAGTATTGGATGGCATTCTCTCATGCCAAGATCCAACTGTGCTCACATGTCTCAGATATTACTATCAATAGGGCGCTGTTTTTGAACTGTGTGCTTAGAGGGATGTGCATTAACATTGGCTAGGTCATAGCCAATGAGATATAGGTGTGTGCCAACACTATGAACAATAAAGCACCCTTGGGGCATCCCTCTTTGATTACACATCTATGTGAGCTACTGGGGTGAATATCTCTGCTCCACCATTTGAGAGGCCTAAGAAAGCTACTGATGAGGCCTATTACAGACAGTATTGTGGAGGTGATGAGGCAGCTCAGCCAGTACCACCACGTCGTCCTCGTAGAGAAAGAGGACCACCACAAGGCCAGACATCTATAGAGCCTCAGGAGGCAGAGCCATTTCAGATGAGGAACATGTATATGTCTCTTATAGATGCTAGGATGCAATCCATTCACAGATGGCAGGTGACCACAGCTGAGATGATTATTGGGATGTATGATACACCCCCAGCACATAGGTGAACCATGGATGAGTTTCATAATGTGGTGGCATGGCCAGAGGAGCAAGCCCAAGGCAGTAGAGCTGGACCAGCTTGAGCTTCGACTATGGATGATGAGGATGCTTTTGAAGATGTTGAGGATGATGAAGAGGAGGAAGAATCAAATGACAACATGCGTTGATGAGGAGCTGAGATAACATCTACTGATGGATGTTATCACCTCTAGAGCAGGATCTTTTTTATCTTTTGTTTTGTACTGTTGAACTTATTTGCTTCTGTTATTAGAATAGGGTGTGATGTACTCAGCTCGAAACTTTATCTACTATGATGGTTTGCTTGTGATTTATGCATGATGAGTATTGCTTGATGATGCTTGAATATTGATTGATGTTGAGATTATGCACTATATGCTGATATACAGGTGGTGGTTCACGAGCTATGTGAATAAATGCATGATGTTGTGATTGTGATTATGATGCTAAGCAAGATGTGTATGTGGAATGTTGAATGAGCCTATATGTGAGGTTTTGAACTCTAGAGTTTTTGTGAATGAGTGTTATTACTTTGAAAGCAAGAATGATTTTGCCCAGGTTTCTATGGTTGAATTACTTGCTTGTATGTGTCATATGATCAAGGCCATTTGTTGCTACCCTTATTAGCCAAATGCATGATTTGAGCCCAATAAAAGAGAGCACAATATGTTCTATCCTTTGAACCCTTAGCTTTGAACAAGATAGAAAACCCATTTTGAAAAACTTTACCTTGAGTTAAGTTGAAGATATTGGTATTGATAAATGTTCAAGTTTGGGGTTGTTGGGAAGTCTAAAAAGGGAATATGGAAAGCATTGAGCTAAGCATATGAAAAACAAAATAAAAAGGAAAGAAAAGAAAGTAAAAGAGAAAGGCTCAATGCAAAAGAAAGTTGGGAAGAAGGAAGAATGGTTGTGTTTAGATGATTCACTTAACTCAAGGATTTTGTGATCCAGAAAAACCAATTTTCTTGTTAAGCCAGCCACATTATAAGCCATAGAAAAGTCCTTGTGATGATACTTGCTTGTGAATGTGTTTGATTGTGGTTAAATGAAAGGCAAAGTTAATTCATGTGACATTGTGATAGTAGAGTGAAGGAGTGACCTCTTATACACTCTTGTGTTTGAGTGAAACACTTTATCTGGTGAGGAAAGATTCCATGAGCACATGATTACATCTATGCTTAGTTGATTGATCATTCATGAGAATAGCATTTGTTGGATACTATGTGATTATGTGAACACTAAAGCATGTGTGCATCTTGACTGAATTCTTTGTGTTGAGCTGATTTGAGTAATTACTTATCTTGAAAGAAGGAGTTTTGAATGTGGTGAACCATTGTATGGATTGGTGGAAGATTGAGTTACATCTTGTTTGCTTGACAACAAGCAAAGTTCTAAGTTTGGGGTTGTGATAATAGGTTAAAAACTGTTATTTTTATACTTAATTTTGACCTTAAAGACAACCTTTATGACTTAGAATTTAGCTTCGAATCATGTTTGGATGGGTTTTATGCTTGGTTTTATGCTTCGATGGGTTTTATGCTTGGTTTTTCTTGTTTTAGGAGGTTTTAAGATGAATTGAATGAAAGAAATGCAGTAGTCAGAAGTTGGACTCAGAAAAGGAAGAAAAAGTGCACAAAAGAAGTGTAGTCAACGCTGAGGGGCAAAACTGCAACTGAGCGTCAAAATAGAAGAGTCGCCCTTACCGCTGAGCGCCATTTTATTGGGCCTTGGGCCAATTTTCTGTAATTTTTAGGAAGCTATATAACGTTTTAGCCGAATTAGGGTTAGTATCTTTGGACAGAACGAAGCAAAATCACACTTTCTTCACCCCTTGGAGGAGGATTTTGGATGCTCAAGCTCCACTCTTCAAATTCTAGGGTTCAATCTTCATTCTTTCATTGTTTTTCATCTAGTTTCACCATGATTATGGTGAACTAAACCTTCATTGTTGTTGGGGGAACCGATGTAATCCTTTGAAACTCTCATGTATTGAATTGGTTCTTTAATCTATATGCTTTCTTTCATTAATTGTTAGGGTTTTTCTTCTACACTCTATGCATGCTTTGTTTAACTCATTCAAATGCATGATCATTAATGTTATTTGTATGGACACATATAAGTAAATCTAGAACTGAAGAAATTCTCCCAAGAGTAATATTGCCTAGACATAGGGATAGGAGGATTGGTTGCCTTTAAGCTTCTGTGCGAATGTAATGCATGAATAATTGCTAGGCAGACAAGACATTGTAAACTAGTGATTAGGAGTAGGCTTTCTTCATCGAGACATCGGGTTTAAGGTAAATTAGAAAGTGGCATTAACATTAATGAAGAAAGATGAATTCTTGAATACATGAGAGTGGATAGGATGAATCGGAAACCCCAACAACATAATCATTCATATTCTACATTAAGCGTTTTTGCATCTTTCTATTCCATTGATCAAAACCTTGCATTCATGTTTATTTTTAGTAATTCAACAACAATGTTTTCGTTTACAAGTCTAATTTAATAAACAAATCATATAATTGTCTAGGTCGTGAGTCCTTTGGGAAATGATACTTGGTCTTACCATTTTATTATTACTTGATACGATTCGGTACACTTGCCGAGGGTTAACAACATCTACTGATGGATGCCGATGAATATGAGAAAGATTGGTGTCTACTGAGGGATACGAATGAAGATAAGAAATATTAGCATCTACTGATGGATGCTATGTGATTAGACATCTATTGATGGATGTTCCTGACAACATCTATTGATGGATGCTATGATGATGAAGATGGTGTCAAGTTAGTGACGTTAAAGAAGCGTTTATTGGGAGGCAACCCAACTTTCTAAACCTTTCTTTTTAATCAATTTTTTTGTTATTGTATTTTTCTTGAATGAACCACACAGCTTTGATTCAACTGTGTTGTGTTTTGTGTTGAGTATTGCTGATAAGTGTGAAAAAGAGTTGTTTTTACACTTATAAATGAGCTCAATATTGTAATTATTCATGTTGTTTCTCAATGAAAAGTTGTAATAGGGAGTATATTGTTATGTAGATTGTTATGTAAAATATTGTACAGGAAAGGGTGTATTATTTGAACTCTGTCAGCCAATTCTTGCTTAGTTCAAGCCAAAATTCGCAAAGCCAGCAGGAAGAAATTCGCATAGCGCACCATCATCTGTACGCTAAGCAAAAAACACCAGTTAAAGAAGCAACAGTTTGAAAATTCGTAGAGCGCACACATGCTTGTGCGCTGAGTGAATTAGTTAAGTTAAGTGGCTTAAAAAGACGTGACATAAAGGTAGAAACCTTCTTCTGACACACAAACAAAGCGAGAAAAATACTGGAGAACTTCAGGAGACACTCAAGAGACCTTTCAAGACATCAAGACTTCACTTTCTGCAAGGATATGTTTTAAAGAATGCGTTTGAGGTGTCTAGAAATTGCTGTAAAGAATACGTTTGGTTGTATGACGATACATTAATGTAAATTTCTTGTGCAATATATGTTTCTGTTCTTGGTCTTTTCTTGACTTGCTTTTGATTATACGGAAGTATAATTCTCTTTAAAAGTTCTTTTGTATTGGGAAGTATTTTTAGAACTAGAAACGTAATAAAAGAAACTAAAAGTAACTACGCTAGGAATAACTTCTATGTTTTTGGTCATTCTCAACATCTGAATTTAATGAAAAATTATCTGTTGAATTAATTAAGGAATTAATAATTTAATAGATAATTTTAGAACTTGTTTTAAGGAATTAAACCAAGATACTCTTATGTGAATGCTTGAACAGAGAATGTATGTTGTCTAGGATTTTACTATAATGTTAGTCAAAGACCAATTCTAGTGATCTTCTATCGTATTTTTCAATCTTAAATTTTTTTACGTTGTTAATTTCATGCTAATTTCCAAATTGTAATAAAAAATGTTATCATCAGTAATTGATCTTGATAAATAATTTTAATTGAATAACGTGACTCAAATTCCCTTGGGAGAACGATACTCTTAACTTAATTCACTGTATTACTTGAACGATTTGGTATACTTGCCAAAAAGTTATCAAGTTTTTGGCGCCGTTGCTGGGGAATTTGATTGTTATTGTTATTTCAATTATTGATTCTTTATCAATTTCAATTGTGTTCCACTATCTGTATATATCCATTGTTATTTTAATTTTTGTAGATAGGTTGTATTTTGTTTCTGTGTTATTTCCTGGGGTTGATTTTGTGAGCTTGCTTACTCTGCATAAAAGCAAGACAAACTCTTAAAATTTTTTATTTGATTCTAAGATAGAGAGAACAGCCCGTAAGAATAACAGTAGGAGTAGGAAAGAAAAAAAGAAGAAAAAAGAGGCTAGATTGAGTTCTACATCCAATACTTTTTCTTCATCTGAACTAGAAGATAAGGATATTCGGAAAATAGAGATGATGGACAAGATAGAGTTAGGCGTACTTTGGAGGACTATGCTATTGTGTCAATACCTTCAACCTTCAATAGTATAGCCTGACTTGTGGTGAATGTTGCTCATATGATGAAGCCAACGCTGATTCACCTTGTCCAGAGCAATCTATTTACTGGAATGTCACATGAAAATCCCTACAACCATCTGGCAAATTTTAATGAGATCTGCAACACTGAAAATTCTTCATGTGCCAGATGACGCAATCAGACTGAGTCTTTTTCCCTTTTCATTAGCTGGAAATGCAAAGCTTTGGCTAAATTCTTTCCCTAAGGGAAGTCTGACTGTGTGGGAGGATGTTGTGGCAAATTTTTTGCATAAATATTTTCCCCAATCCAAGATCAATAAGGGTAAACAAGAAATATCCTCCTTTCAACAAGAGCCTAAAGAGTTGTTGAGTCAAACATGGGATAGGTTCAAGGGATTGTTAAGAAAAACTCCAATTCATGGATTTGATGTGCCTACTCAATTAAATCTTTTCTTTGGAGGTTTAAACTCTCACTCTAAGTTAATGTTACATGCCTCAGGTGGAGGTAACATTAGGTGGAAGACACCTGATGAGGCATATGAGTTAATAGAGAATATGGCATCTAGTGATAACGATGTCCAAAGTGAGAAAGTGCAAATGTAAAAGAAAGGAATGTTTGAATTGCAATCCCAAGATGCCTTGCTAGCCCAAAATAAAATCATGAATCAACAACTTGAATCATTAATGAAAAAGTTGTCAACTTGAATCTCAGGCACATTATATTCAAACTGTGCAAGGTTGTGAATTGTGTGGTGGTGATCACCAAAATGGACAGTGTGATATCCAGTCCAATGCTAAGAAAGAGGTAAATTATATGGGTAATCAAGGCCGTCAAGGCAACTATGGAAATTATAATCAAGGATGGAGACCTCATCCTAGCATGGGTTAGGCTAATTCTAGTAGACAACCACAACAACAGTTTCAACAACAACCTACTTTATATGATAGAACATCTAAACTTGAAGAAACTCTTCAACAATTCATGCAAATGTCCATATCAAACCAAAAGAGCACAAAATCTTCTATAAGGAATTTAGAAGTTCAAATTGGTCAATTGGCCAAGAAATTAGAAGATAAGCCTACAAATACATTTGGAGCTAACAGTGGACCAAATCCAAAAGAGCATTGTAAAGCTATAACTACAAGGAGTGGTAAAGTGTTAGAAGGAGTAGTTAAATGAAGAGAAAAAAGAGAAAGAAGAGAAAGTTGATAAAGAAGAAGATAAAAAGAAGGAAGAGGAAGAGAGTCATAAAGGAAAACAAGTTTTGAATCCTTTACCTTATCCAAAGACTTATTCAAGAAAGGAAAAGGAAAGTCAATTTTCCAGGTTCATGGCTCTCTTTAAAAAGTTAGAAATCACAATTCCCTTTTCAGAAGCACTCCAACAAATGCCTTCTTATGCTAGATTTATGAAGGATTTGTTGACCAAGAAGAGAAAGTACATTGAAGAATAAACAATTGAGGTGAAGGGGAATTGTAGTGCAATCATCAAAAAACTTCTACCACCAAAATTCAAAGATCCTGGTAGTTTTACTATTCCATGCACAATTGGAACACTCCCCATTGGAAAAGCATTGATAGATTTAGGTGCAAGTATCAATTTGATGCCTTTGTCTATGTTAAGGAAAATAGGGGACATGGAAGTAAAACCAATAAGGATGACACTTGAACTAGCATATAGGTCTGTCAAGTACCCATATGGAGTTATTGAAGATTTTTTAGTGAAAGTTGACAAATTCACTTTTCTAGTGGATTTTGTTATTTTAGATATGGAAGAGGATACTGAAGTCCCCCTTATACTTGGTAAACCTTTTATGAAAACTTCTAGGGTGATAATTAATGTTGATGATGGCCATCTTAAGGTGAGTTTGCATGATGGGACAATAACTTTCAATTTTGTGGAAGCAATGCAACACCCAATAGATAGAGGAAATTGTTTCAGAGTAGAAGTTTTGGATGATGTGGTTGAGAAGGTAAAGAGTCAGATGTACGTGAAATCTCCTTTAGAGCGTATTTTGATAAATTCATGTGAGGAACTTACTTTAGAAGAGGAATCTGAAGTAGAGGAGATTTCACAACATCTGGAAAGATTGAAAGAAGAAAAATCCACTGATGTGAGAGTGGAAAAATTAGAAAAGGCTAACTTAGATGATAAGGAAAAGATGGAATTGAAAATATTGCCTGATCATCTTAAGTATGTGTTTTTAGAGGAAAATTCCAAGAAGCCAATTATCATTATCAATTCTCTATCAAAGAATGATGAAGCAAAATTGGTTGAAATCTTAAAAGAGAATAAAAAGGCAATAGGTTAGCATATTTTTGATCTGAAAGGTATAAGTCCAACTTATTGCATGCATAAGATTATGATGGAAGAGGGCTATAAACCCATAGTACAACCACAGAGGAGATTGAATCCAACTTTGAAAGAGGTGGTGAGAAAGGAAGTACTTAAATTGCTTGAAGCAGGAATGATATATCCGATCTCTGATAGTTCTTGGGTGAGTCTTGTGCATGTTGTTCCTAAGAAAGGGGGTATGACTGTTGTTCAAAATGATAAGAATGAATTAATTCCTACAAGAACAGTCACAAGGTGGAGAATGTGTATTGATTATAGGAAATTAAATCAAGCCACCAGGAAAGACCATTTTCCTCTCCCTTTTATGGATCAAATGTTGGAAAGGTTGGTAGGACAAACCTACTATTGTTTCCTGATTGGCTATTCCGGGTACAACCAAATAGTAGTGAATCCTGAAGACCAAGAAAAAACTGCTTTCACTTGTCCCTTTGGTGTGTTTGCATACCGAAGGATGCCATTTGGTCTATGTAATGCTCCTGCCACATTCCAACGTTGCATGCTAGCCATTTTTGTTGATCTTGTTGAGAATTGCATAGAAGTTTTCATGGATGATTTCTCAGTCTTTGTAAAATCTTATGATTTATGCTTGCAGAACCTAGATGTAGTCTTGAAAAGATGCATTGCCACGAACCTTGTGTTGAATTGGGTAAAATGCCATTTTATGGTTCGTGAGGGGATTGTCTTAGGACATAAGATCTCATCCAGGGGGATAGGCGTAGATCAAGCTAAGGTAGATTTGATTGAAAAGCTACCACCTCCTACAAATGTCAAAGGGGTAAGAAGCTTTCTTGGACATGTTGGATTTTACAGGAAATTTATAAAAGACTTTTCCAAGATTGCTAAACCCCTTTGCAATTTGCTTGTGAAACACACTCAGTTTGAGTTTGATGAGTAGTGTCTGAAAGCTTTTGAAATATTGAAAGAGAAGCTAGTCTCAGCCCCTATTGTAGTCGCACCAAATTGGACTCAAGATTTTAAGTTAATGTGCGATGCTAGTGACTATGCCATTGGGGCTGTGTTGGGACAAAAATGTGGCAAAGTTTTTCACGTTATTCACTATGCCAGTAAAGTTCTGAATGATGCACAATTGAATTATGTCATAACTGAAAAAGAATTTTTGGCAATTGTGTATGCTCTTGAAAAGTTTAGACCTTATCTGATAGGGTCTAAAGTTATCATTTACACTGATCATTAAGCCATAAAATACTTACTAGCAAATTCTGATTCAAAGCCACATCTCATAAGATAGGTCTTAATGTTACATGACAAAAAGGGGAGTGAGAATGTCATTGCAGATCATTTATCTCACCTCCTTAACACTTAGGTGACTAATAAAGAAGGAGAAATTAAGGGATAATTTATTGATGAGCGTTTGATGCTCATTCAACAAAGGCCATGGTTTGTAGATATGGCAAATTTTAAAGCTGCAGGAATTCTCCCTTATGACTTGACTTGGCAACAAAAGAAGAAATTTTTACAATATTCCAAAGAATATCTTTGAGATGATCCTTATCTCTTCAAGTTGGGTGTTGACCACTTACTGAGGCGGTGTGTCACAGTAGAGGAAGCTGTTGGTATTCTATGGCATCATCACAATTCGCCATATGGAGGAAACTATAAAGGACAACCGCTAAAGTGCTTCAATCTCGTTTCTTTTGGCCAACCTTATTTAAAGATGCACATGCTCATGCAAAAGGTTGTGACAAATGTCAAAGAACTGGAAGCATTTCAAAAAGACATGAAATGCCACTGCATGCTATTTTAGAGGTTGAAGTGTTTGATTTTTGGGGATTGGATTTTATGGGACCATTACCTTCTTCCTACAACAATGAATATATTTTACTGGCAGTGGATTATGTCAGTAAGGGGTGGAAGCTGCAACATGCCAAAAGAATGATGCCAAGACAATTGTCAAAATTCTCAAAAGACAAATCTTCTCAAGATTTGGTGTGCCTAGGATCCTCATAAGTGATGGAGGATCACATTTCTGTAATGCTCAATTGACTAAGGTCTTGACACATTATGATGTGAGGCACAAGATTGCCTCTCCATATCATCCTCAAACCAATGGCCAAGCTGAAGTTTCCAACAGGGAAATCAAAAGAATCCTTGAAAAGACTGTTTCATCATCAAGAAAAGATTGGGCTACAAAGTTAGATGATGTCCTTTGGGCATATAGGACTACCTTAAAGACTCCTGTGGGGTTAACACCCTTCCACTTAGTCTATGGCAAATCATGTCATCTCCCGGTTGAGATGGAACATAAGACATATTGGGCATTAAAATTCCTTAACTTTGATTCTTCTCTTTGTGCAGGTAAAAGAAAGCTTCAGTTGCAAGAGTTGGAGGAAACGAGGATGACTGCTTATGATTCTTCAAGAAAGTATAAAGAAAAGGTCAAGATGTACCATGACAAGAAGCTGATCAAAAGAGACTTTCAACCTAGACAATAGGTACTGTTGTTAAATTCTAGATTCAAATTGTTTTCAGGTAAGTTGAAATCTAAATGGTCTGGTACTTTTGTGATTAAGGCAGTCAAGCCTTATGGTTCTATAGAATTGATGGATCCAAATTCTGAGGATCTAAATAGAAGTTGGATTGTGAATGGTCAAAGACTGAAATAGTACTTGGGTGGTGAGGTTGAACGCCTCACCACAATTATTCATTTATTTGAACCATGATATGTCTGGGTCAAGCTAGTGACGTTAAAGAAGCTTGCTAGGAGGCACCCTAGCACATGTCTGTATATAAGTGTGTTGTTGATTTTTTTTTCTGTAATTGTTAAGTTTGAGTGTGGAGAAGAATTTCTGAGAATGCTTGAAAGTTGATTTCTGACGCTTTAGTCGTACAGCGCACAGCTGACGTGCGCTAAGCGACTAAATGATTTTATAAAGCAGTGATTTGGTCGCACAGCGCATTCCATGCACTATGCGTCAGTGAAAAAGAAATTGCTCACTGTATTAAGGTTCGCACACCGCACCACATGCGCTTTGCAGCCTAAAATTTAATTTTCTCTCTATAATGTACTCTGCACAGCGCATTTGAATTGCCAAGTAAGCAAAACCACTGGAGCAAGCTGGGAGAAATTAAGTGCTTAATTCGCATATCGCACATATTGCGTTAAGCTAGCAGAAAAAAAGGAAGCACTCTGTCAAAATATTCGTTGTGCGAAATTTTGCGCAGAGCGGAAAAAAATGTGAGAGGGGCTTGTGTATTTTAATTCGCACAGAGAATAGCTGAGGTGCGCTATGCGAATGTTCTTGTTGAAAAAAAAATTAAAATTAAAATTAGTTGCACAACGCACAGATGAGGTGCACTTTGCGACTAAACTCCAAAATTCAAAAAATAATAAAATATTAAAAGTGTGCAGAAAAAGAGGGATAACATTCATTGCACGCAGATTTGAATAGCGCACAGGTCAGGTGCCCTATGTGAATCACTCAGAGGTTTTTAACAGTTTTACTCTTGTCCTTTTCCATTTTACCCCACTCTTCATTTTACCTTAGCCACACTTCTTCCTCCTTTTCGCACAGCGAACGGAGAACATCTCCATCTCCCAACTTCTTCCTTTTTCCTCCATTGCCACCACTTCCAAGGTTCTTGGCTTTGATTGGGTCCATTCAAGTGTTTCATTCTCTGCTTCACATTCCCCTTTTCACTAACAAACTTTATTTCAGGTTTCAATTTCTATTCCTTTTGCTTCTCTATTCTTAGTGTTAATAGGAATATCATAGGGTTTGTAGTTTACATGGCATGCTCTGTTCATCTGAAAATCAATTTGTGCATATAGTTTCAATCCCAATCTGGTTTCGCTGGTCTAGGATGAATATGCATTCCCATAGCGAATTGGACTTCTATTGCGTGTCATATATTTTGTCTTAGTCGTAGAGCGAAATGGCTGCAAAGCGTTGTCCTCTGAACTATCTCTTGCTAGGCGAAAGATTCGCGCAACGAATTATAAGTCTAGATGCAGTGTTTCTGATATATGTAGATTCGCATAGCGAGCCTTCTCGCATAGCGAAATCTCATTTCCAGCATGTCTCTGATTTACAAGTTTCGCACAGCGAGTCTTTCGCATAGTGAATATTAAGCACTGCACTTCAGATATTAGTATATTTTCACAACGACCCTTGTCGCATAGCGAATTGTTCTTGACAACAACCACTAAAGTTTCATTTTCGCATAGCACACGCTTGCGCATAGCTAATTCAAATGGCAGCATCTTTGCATTGTTCATTGATTGACTACTTACATTGTGTTCCATCCTTCTTGTGTAGCTAATGTTTTGCAGATATGGCTCCTACAAAGAACCCTCAAAAGAAGAACAGGAAGACCATCGGAGGGTCTTATTCTAGATCCCAACCTATAGAAGCCTAGGAGGAGAACCTTGTCCTGAACTATGATCAGGACAGTTTTGTTTTAGAGGCAGCATCAGCTTGGTTCCATCAAAACATTATGGGCAGGGGATTATTACCTAAGAGGAGGATTGAGCTGAAACCTAGGGAATATGACCATATCCAAGATGAGTTTGGGAGGAGGAAATGACATTTTGTCTTAGCCAACCTCCCAGATGAAATTGATGAGGTTTTGGTCAAGGAATTTTATGCAAATGCCTTGGAACCCGATCACTCATAAACTCGTTGATGAGTCACTATTGTTCATTATACACTTAGCTTTCCGCACCATATTTTGTTAGTGAAGTGTGTTTAATTCTCCATTTTTATCTCATTTTCACTATTTGGGCTTAATTTTAAGACTAATTCTTATTTTAATTAATTTGAATTATTTGGGCTTAATTATTTCAATCATTATATGCAGGACAATTATTGTTTGAAAGTTAGAGAAAAAGAAGGTTTGAACCTATTGCTCTTGACCGAACGGTCTGTCAAAGGCCTGATCGAACGGTTTGTCAAAGGCTTGACCGAACGGTCTGTCAAAGGCCAAAGTCGAACGGTCTGAGGAGTGTTGCACCCGCATGATCCGAGAAAGTCGTGATCGAACGGTCTGCAAAATTCACAACCGAATGGTCTTGGAAGCTTTGACCGAACGACCTATTGTAAGCCTGCACTAGATGGTCGAGCACTACAAACCGAACGTTCGATGGAAGCCGAGCTCTACTGAATCGAACGATCTGCGGAAGCCTCTACCGAGCGACAAAGCCTGATTACATAAGCGCCTTGAACCAGATGGACGAACGTATGGACCGAGCGGTTTAAGCCCTGGACGACCTTGTCTGAGAACGCATGACCGAACGGTCTTGTAATGACCGCGCACTAGTTCGTGAACTTGCATAACAGTGCTTAAGCAATCGGTCTAAGCCCTTAAGGACCGAACGACCAGATGCAGTAATCAGAGGAACTCAGCAGCAGTGTTAGAAGCATATTATAGGACTTCAAGAGGGTGGCCACGTTAGTGTTAGAGTGTAGTTTCATTTTAGAATGCAATTGGGTCAAACCTTAGGACTTTGAGCCCAAAATTTTAGGTCATTTTGTAGAACAAGCACAATAGAAGGGCAGTTTGGTCTTTTGGGGTCTATATACCCCAAAATCACTCTCACTTGAGAAGGCTTCCAGCCACCATTTACGTTTTTTATTCTTGGGGAGCATCTTCTTTTTCCTCCCCCTTTGAGAGGTTAGGTTTTGCTTTCATTTCTATTTCTATGTATTGAATCTTGTTTACATTGCAATTTAAGAGTTGAAATCGTTCCTACATTCACTTTTCTTCCACATTTCGTTTCATCTAGTTTTTACTGCTTCATTTTCAATCAATTTACTGCTTATTTTGTCTCATCCAGTTCCATTGCTTATTTCCAATAGTGCATTTTTATTATGTCAGATTTTAGCTTTCCATTTCACGTTTTTAAACTTTGCCCATTTATGTTTCCCAACTTAATTTCATTGTAGCATCTACTTGTGTTTTGATTTACGTCTTCTAGTTGTGTTTAGAAGTTCATTTTGATCGTTCCAGCTCTGCATGTTCATTCCAGTTCTTCTAGTTTAATTTACTGTTCATCGCATTTTCTGCTTCATTTCTGCAACATTTTCTGAGCTTCTGCATTTAGACCGTTCGGTTTTACTGTTTTACACCGTTCGGTCTGTTAAAGACCGAATGACTTGTTCATTTTTTGGTGTCAGTATTGTTCGGTTTTAGTTTACCGTTTGTTTCATTGTTTTAACTGCAACCTTTTCTGCATTTCTGCTTTAATACCGTTCATTCACCTGTAGGACCGTTCGGCCTTTACCTTTACTGTTCAATTTGTTTTCACTGTTCGGTTTCCATCTTTCTTGCATCTCCATTTCCTTTCTTTAGGGGTCATTCGGTATCCACTTTAAAACTGTTCCATCTTTCCACATCTTTTTCAGCGTTTTTACTTACATTTGGTTGTGTTTCATTTCATGCTTTACTTTAGTTTATTTCTAGTCACAAAAACACTTTTAAACCCCCTAATGAGTCACTATTTTGTATCACTCACTTAGCTTTTTGCACCATATTTTGTTAGTGAATTGTGCATAATTCTCAATTATTGTTGTATTTTCACTATTTGGGCTTAATTTCAAGACTAATTCTTATTTTAATTAATTTGAATTATTTGGGCTTAATTATTTCGATCATTATATGCAGGACAATCAATGTTTGAGGTTGAGAAAATATTTGGAAGTATTGCTCAGAACCGAACGGTCGTTTGAAGAATTGACTGAACGGTTTGTTGGAGCCTTGACCGAACGGCTGTTGCAAGCCTGAACCAAGTGGCCGAGCACTACAAACCGAACGGTAGGCTACCAGCCGAGCACTACAAACCGAATGGTAGGTTACCAGCTGAGCACTACATCACCGAACGGTCAGATACCAGCTGAGCACTGTCAACAGAATGGCCGAGCATCACAGAGCCGAACGGTCTGTGGACGCATATACCGAACGGTCTGTGAAAGCTTACACAGAATGGCCGAACACTAATGAACCAAACGGCAAGCAGCTGTTGTCTAAGAGTGGATGACCGAACGGTCTTGTGAAGACTGCATAGTACTGTTTGAGCCCTTCTTAACCGATCGGTCTGAGCCCTTAAGGATCGAACGGTCAGATGCAGTAACCAAAGAAACTCAGCAGTAGTGTTGGAAGCACATTTTGGGACTTCAAGAGGGTGGCCACGTCAGTAGTGTAGTTTAATTTCGTTTTAGAAGGGCATTGGATCAAACCTTAGGACTTTGGGCCCAGGTTTAGGTCATTTTGTAGGATAAGCCCATTAGAAGGGCAGTTTTGTAATTTGGGGTTTATATACCCTAAAATCACTCTTACTTGAGGGGGGGACAACCGCCACTTACGTTTTCAGCTCTAGGATTTCAAGCTTGGTTCTTCCTCTTCTCCCTCCTTGGGGGAGGTTTTAGGTTTTGTTTTCGTTACTTTTCAATGAATGTATGAACTCATTTTAATTAAATTGCATTTGTGTTTCAGTTTCTGATCTTCCATTTCCATTTACAGCACTTTCATTTACGTTCTCTCATTTTAGATTCTAGCTTCAGATATTCTGTTTTCATTACAGCACTTTTGAATCCATGTTCTATTTTGTTTTCCATTTGATTTTTACATTCTAGCTTTCATTTTCATTGTGTATTTCCATTCAAATTTAATGTTCATTTCCAGTACTGTTGCGCCTTAGGTTTCTCTCCTGCATTTCTGTAATTTCATTTCTGCGTTTCTGCATTCTGCAACGTTCTGTTTCAATAATTTTAATATCGTTCGGTCATACACTTCTGTGTAGGACCGTTCGGTCTGTTCGTGTTGGTTATAAACGACCGTTCGGTCTCCTTGTCAGGACCGTTCGGCCTAAGAACATAGTCGTTCGGTCTCTAACACGCTTGTGTTAGAACCGTTTGGCCTTGTGAATAGGACCGTTCGACTTTGTGAAGAACATCGTTTGGCTTTACTGTTTTGCACATTTATTTCAATGCTTTCGGTTTTGTTTAGTTATGTTTAATTTCCAGTTTAATTTTCCTTGCAAAAACACTTTCAAAACCCCCCCACTGCGTTTTCACCTAAGTCTCGAACCACATTTGGTCCTTGAGAGACAACCTAGGAGTCACTTCCTAGCACTATATTGCATTTATATTGCACATCAAATTTGTACAAGCCGCGACAGCCCCATCACCCCCCTCCCCCGTACGTGTTTTACCTAAGTACTGAACCACATTTGGTCCTTGAGAGACGACCTAGGAGTCACTTCCTAGCACTATACTGCATTTTTAATGCACATCAAATTTGTAATTATGTGTGAATTTGAGAGACGCTCGTTCCATATCATTTCTGACCTTTTTCCATATCTTAGTGTCTTCACTACCAGAGTCCAAATTTGTAATTATGTATGAATTTATAATTCTGCACTTGTTTTGTAAATTGATGTTATGTTCTGGAGTCTGGATGAGTTATTAATCGCACAATTCTTTAGTATTACGAGTCTCTTGGGAAAACGATACTTGGACTTACCATTTTATATTAATTGAAGCGATTCGGTACACTTGCCAAAATAATCGCCTAACAAGTTTTTGGCGCCGTTGCCGGGGACTCGTGTCAATACTAGATTTTTGTGAGGTTTCTAACTTGTTTAGACTTGTTGTTGTATATAGAACTAACTCTTTTGTTGTAAATAGATTTTCACTTTTATGTGGGCTAATTTCTAGCTTTAGCCTAGTTGTGTCTAAGTGTATGCAGGGAGTTTTTCACCTAAGGAGGACTGCAGCCTCAAAAGCATCATGAAAACCCTGAGATTGAAGGAATTATAGGACACAAGGAGACAACTATGTTGAGCATCACAAGCTGCCCCAAATTCTTCCTCCCTTGCGGATGCTCCAAGTGCTAAGTAAGATGAAGAAAGGGAGAAGAAAAAGAGAAAGACTAGTCACCACCACCCTGTGATGAAGAGGATAGAGTGTTTGAAGATGTCAAGGTAGTGGAAGGGCTGAAATGAAGAATTAAACTTTGAGAATTGAATTGGTGGCTAGCAAGTGATTCAAGAGTTGGTGAGCGGAGCACACCAACAACAACTTCCGCACTTCATTGAGTAATCCGTCAAGCTACTGACGTTAAACAAGCGCTTTTGGGAGGCAACCCAACTTTCTTACCCTTTTTACTTGTGTTAGTGTTGTTTTTGTATCATGTGCTTGTATGTGTTTCAATTTCAATTAGTGATTTGTGTTATGCATGTTTGTATTTTATTGCATGTTTGTGATTTTTGGAGTTGTAATGTTGTTTTTGTGGTTTGTATAGGTGTATTATGTTATTTTTAGCTTGGATTGTGTGTAAGTGCATTCAAATTAAGGTGCTCACTGGAATGGTTGTGCTTAAGCTAAACCTAAATCGTCTGGGCGAGATTTAGGCTAAAAAAAAAACTTTGGGTACCCACTGCAAAAATCTGAATTGGTGCCCCCAATACTGGTGTTGCACATTTGTTTTTGTTGATTGATTTTGAGTTTTCTCTTGCTTTGCACTCTTTCACACACTCCTTTTGATGTGTTTTTAAACCTTTTTGTGTTGTTGTACCTTTGGAAGTCTTAATTTTAAGACTTCCCTCTATGTTCATGTGCTTTTGTCTTTGTTTGTTTTGACTTTCATTAGTTTATTTCTTTGCTTTCTTTTGCACATTTCTTTTAGTGTGTTTTTGGAACTTTCTATCCAATGGTTGACTATGAGATACTAATTTTACTTTGAGCTTTCTTGTTACAGGATAAGATCTTCCTTAGAACTTTACAGGATTCAAAACCACCATTAATCAATCTTTGAGCTAAGTGTGAGCTGAGCACCTTGTGACTTGAAGATTTTGATGCTCATGTAGCATGGCCTGGGGACCAGGCCCCTACTGATGGGGGAGGTGGAGTAGTTGTGGAGTATAAGCTACTGTTGGAGGAAGATGTTTCAGATGAAAGTGAAGCTAGTGTCTTACACTGCTGGAGCTGCAAAGAGTCCATTTTGATTGGTTTTTCGTTTTAATTTCAAGTTTTATGTGCTTTTAGCTTTTGTGTTTTTGATTTCTTTTTGACTTGCCTTGTGGATAGTTCTTGTGCAATTGGTCTGGTGATTTGAGTGAATCAATTGTTATGCTTGAATTGAATACAAATCTGTTGTGCTTGCTCTTTATCCCTGAGAATTGTTTTGAAAATCTGACTGAGATTATGTGGTTGAGCTTGTTGAACAGAGATTGTGGTTGCTTGTATCTGTTTAGATGGATGCTTATTTTTAATTGTGATCAATATTCTTGGCATGGTGTTTATCAAATTTTGGAACCCTGAGTAAACATGTGAGATGTTGTGCCTCAAAGTTTATTGTTGAATGCTAATACTTTGGAATCACATTTGATTTTGCATGAGTTTCTCTATTAGAACTAGTTATTTGCATTTTACAAATGATCAAGGTCATCTTGTTCTTCTACCTCTTCTACATTTTGAACCTAAAAGCCAATGCATAACCTTTGAACCTGAAGAAAACTTTCTCATTCCTGAAACATTAAGCTTATTGAAAAATCATTAACCTCCTTACCTTGAGTTGAGATGAACCTATATGTTAGAATGAGGAGAATGGTTTAAGTTTGGGGAAGTTCTTGTCATAAGGGAGCATTGAGAAAACAATAAGTTGAGTTAAAAAGAAAGAAAAAGAAGAAAGAAGAAGAAAAACAAAAACTTGAATTCAATGGAAAAGAGTTGGGAAATAGGTTGAGAAGTGGTTTATTCAATTTTGGAGCAAAAGAGAGACGATGTATATCATGAATTAAATTGTTTGGTCTCTCAGCTTAAGGTACTTTGTTGTCTAGAAAAACCAAATTTTCTTCTGAGCCCAGCCACAATACAAGCCTCAAAAAGTCCTTGTGATGTAACTTGCTTGTGAATGTGTTTGATATTGTTGAAATGAAATGCAAAGTTGATTTGTGTAACACTGTGATAGTTGAGAGTACGACAAACATCCTTATACACCAATGTGCTTGAGTGAAACACTTTCCTTGGTGAGGATTGGTTCCATGCATTCAATGAAAACATCTTGTCATTTTTGTTGATCTATAAATTGCATCTATCTTGTTATTTTGAATCGTTAGCACCACGATTGAAGTGAAGCTTGCTAAGACTATATTGTCTCTTGAATGTGATTTACAAGTTGAGCAAGCATGATTGATTGGCTCATTTTGATTCAAATTGTATCTTGAGTTGCTAAACCATTGCAGTTGAATTGTTCTTTAGGCTAAGTAATTTGTTGCTTTTCATGAGGACATGAAAAAGTTCAAGTCTGGGGGTGTGATAAGTGTCAAGAATTGCATATCCTGAGCACTTATTTTAATCTCCTTTGATGCATTATGGAGTAAAATCTCATGAAAAGTTGTATAAAATGTATATATTGTTGATTTTGTATCAGTTTGAGTGTTTTTGTGTGTTTATTTTTACATCAGAATAAGGATTGGAGAGAACGAGTGAGTCCAGTGATGAACGGACGCTCGCCAAGCGACGAACGGACGCTCGCCCAGCGAACGGACGCTCGCCCAGCGAACGGACGCTCGTCCAGCGAGCAGTGGACGCTCGTCCAACGAGACCAGCAAGTGGACGCTCGCCCAGTGAGAGGACGCACGCTCGCCCAGCGAGGACGCTCGACCAGCGACCAGCGACCAGCGAACGCTCGTCAAGCGAGCGCTCGCCCGTGATCAGCAAGTAGACGCTCGCCCAGCGAGAGGACGCTCGTCGACGAGCGAGGACGCTCGTCCAGCGAGCAGTGGACGCTCGTCCAGCGAGGACGCAAAAGTGGACGCTCGCTCAGCGCGCAGTGGACGCTCGCCCAGCGAGCGTGCGCGCCCAGCGAAAAATGACGCTCGCCCATCGAGCTTGCACCAGTCGCCCATCGAGCCAACCCTGTTCGCCCAGCGAAAAATCACTTACGACTAATCTCTTTAAGAACGCGAACCAGAGGCAGAGAACTCATTTTTTGGAGGGGGGAAACCCTCCCAGAGCTCAAGGACGAAGGTGTGGAGGCGCGACTTCACTGTAGGAGCTCATGGAGGCCGCTTGGGGCATGTGGAAGCATCTCTTTTCTCCTCCTTGGGTCTTCTTCTTCTCCCATCCACCATGTTTGTAAGCTTGAGGTTCTTCCATGGAAATGGAGAACCAGTTTCATTTTGTTAAGAATTGATATAATTACTGAATTTTTGTGTAATGGATGAATGATTTGAATATATGTATGCCTGCTCTGTTAATTTCTAGTTTCTTGTTTCTGAGCTTAAAGCCTGCATGTAATGGACACGTTCATGTCTTGATTTTGAGGTTTCATGGGTTATGGAGACGTAAGGTGGAACCTAGAACAAATTGAAACAAGAGTCCTAGTGATTATTGGTTCTAGAGATGGAAGATGATCGCTTGTTGTCTTAAGATCCTAGTTCTTAATGCAGTTTCACCTGTTAGATTTTCCAAGACATTGGGATTTGATAAGGAAAACCTAGACTTTTTCACCTAAGGGATTAAGCCGTTCCATATCATTTCTGACCTTTTTCCATATCTTAGTGTCTTCACTACCAGAGTCCAAATTTGTAATTATGTATGAATTTATGTTTCTGCACTTGTTTTGTAAATTGATATTATGTTCTGGAGTCTGGATGAGTTATTAATCACACAATTCTTTAGTATTACGAGTCTCTTGGGAAAACGATACTTGGACTTACCATTTTATATTACTTGAAGTGATTCGGTACACTTGCCGACATAATCGCCTAACAGTTAGGTTTTGCTTTCATTTCCATTTCTATGTATTAATCTTATTTACATTGCAATTTAAGAGTTGAATCGTTCCTCCATTTACTTTTCTTCTCCATTCTGTTTCATCCAGTTTTTGCTGCTTCATTTTCAATCAATTTATTGTTCACTTTCTTTCTCGTATCTGCTTATTTCGTTTCATCCAGTTCCATTGCTTATTTCCAATTGTGCATTTTAATTTTGTCAGATTTTAGCTTTCCATTTCACGTTTTTCAACTTTGCCCATTTATGTTTCCCAGCTTAATTTCATTGCAGCATCTGTTTGTGTTTTGATTTACATCTTCTAGTTGTGTTTAGAAGTTCGTTTTGCTTCGTTCCAGCTCTGCATGTTCATTCCACTTCTTCTAGTTTAATTTACTGTTCATCGCGTTTTCTGCTTCATTTCTGCAACATTTTCTAAGCTTTTGCATTTAGACCGTTCGGTTTTACTGTTTTACATCGTTTGGTCTGTTAAAGACCGAACGACTTGTTCGTTTTCTGCTGTCAGTACTGTTCGGTTTTAGTTTACCATTCGTTTCGCTGTTTTAACTGCAACCTTTTCTGCATTTCTGCTTTAATACCGTTCGGTCACCTGTAGGACCGTTCGGCCTTTACCTTTACTGTTAAGTGTGCTTTTACCGTTCGGTTTCCATCTTTCTTGCATCTCCATTTCCTTTCTTTAGGGGTCATTCGGTATCCACTTTAAAACCATTCGGTATCCACTTTAAAACTGTTCCATCTTTCCACATCTTTTTCAGCGTTTTTACTTACGTATGGTTGTGTTTTATTTCATGCTTTAATTTTGTTTATTTCTAGTCACAAAAACACTTTAAACCCCCCCTACGTGTTTGACCTAAGTCTTGAAACACATTTGGTCCTTGAGAGACGACCTAGGAGTCACTTCCTAGCACTATACTACATTTTTAATGCACATCAAATTTGATGGGCCGCGACATCCCGATCACTTGTTCTCGAGCCTCCAAGCTTAGAGGCAAGTTGATACGCTTTGATAGATGGTCACTGAACAAAATGCTCTATACACTCACTTTTCAGCAGTGCCTCCTAGGTACTTTCATGTTTGGCTATCCTAATCATGACCTGATTGAATCCACCTTGTGCCTCCCCATATATGGTTATCAGCTAGGGACTAGTGGGACGCCAGTGAGAATTTTAAGAAAACATCTTAATTCACTAGCAACCATCTCAAGCACCTTCACCTCAACCTGTTGGAACAACCGGTATCGATTTTGCGCAGCAGAAATATTAAAGCAGAGTTCAATACAGATTGTTAAAAGTAAAGAGCTTGTTTGGTCTCTTTAAAAAATGTTCCTTTAATTTTCTCTTATGTCACAGCCTCTTGTCGTTCGGTCTTCAATCATGTTTGGTCTAAGCCCTTATCACCTTTTGTCGTTCAGCTTGGTTACTTATATCTTTCCAACGTTCGGTGCTAGCTGCTAGGTCTCAGTCATTCCTCGCTACCGCTCGGTCCGAACTACTTGGTCTCAGTCAAGTCTTAAACTGTTCGGTCTTAGATGCTAGGTCCCTCAATTGTTACGACCGTTCAGTCACAGTTATGCCTTTGCTCTCAACTTCAGCGTCCACTCGCTCGGTCTCGTTCATGCCCCACTTGATCTTGGTCATGCCTTCTACCATTCGATGTTTATCGCTCGGTTCAATTGTTACGACCGTTCGGTCTTAAATGCTCGGTCCTAGTGTCTTTTCTTATACAAAAGTGCTTTTAAACTTCATACAGCAAGAGTCTTCATATACTTCCCTTTGTAGCATCATCAAAATCATTAACTTCAAGACACCAATGCTCCACATTGGTAACAATCTCCCCCTTTTTGATGATGATAAAAAATTCCTAGTTTAAAAGCATCTTTGTGTATCTGCATAGAATAAAAACTTACAAACAGCTTAATAGTAACTGCCCTAGAAGTTTGTTCAGTTTGTTCTTCTCCCCCTTTTTTATCATAAGCAAAAAGCAAGTAGAAGTACTCCCCCTCAAAATGTTCTCCCCCTCAACAAATCAAATTATGCAAGAAATGAGAATAAGAGAAACTTAATGTACCAAGGGAACCGTCCGGTTTAATTAAAAGAAGGAAAGCCCAATTACTGTTTACTTCTTAAAATCGTTCGGTAACTGACGTACTTTTCCCCGTGTTCATACCGTTCAGCATGCCTTTGTTACTGCTCAGCGTCTATTTGATACCATTCGGTTACCTATGTTGTTGTTCAGTTACTATTTCAGAGCCTAACAATCCTATCCTCCTATATCTTAACAAAATCAGTATTGATTTCAAGCCAGGATAATCGATTATATCCTTATGATAATCGATTAAAGACGCTGGAAGTACGAAAAACTTGAAAAAATCAGAAATTGTAATTCTAAGACATATTTATGACCCCTAAAACTCTTTTAAGAACATCCTTTTGAGAATTGAGCTTGCACTGGTCTTTCAACTTTTTAGAATGATTTAAAAGTGGCTTTTTGAATATTTTATTTTAGAAATCACACATGTACCAAGCTTTTGCTGTAATTTTGAACAAATATAGATGCAGCATATAGACCTCAGAAGTAAACAATTTAAATAAGCAACTTGTTATCAACAAATGACCTAAAAATGATTTCGTGAGTGAAAACACACAAGGTTGTTAAACCTAAAGATTCTTTACCATGAACATGTTTGAATCAATGAAATGAACTTGTGATCACACTGATTAATGCTAAACAACAGTGTTTCTAAGATTCACTTATCCAAATCCAATTCAAATAACTCCACCAATCAATTTTAGATATAAAGGGTCAAATAACTTTTGGACACCGAATTGGTCTCAAGGACAGTTTAGAGAACTTAAATAAGACACTATGAAATGATTTCAAGATGTTCAGCAATGAACTAGTGGTAAACCAGAATTGGAAACTAGAAAATTTACTCAAAAGAGGAAATGTTGTTTCTCCAAAATACTTTTAAAAATCATTCTGTTGTGATTTTCACATTTGCCAATCAAGCTTATGCGAAACATATCATAGCTCATATGGCATGCATATAAACAGATCTCCACAGAAACAACTTTGAAACAGGAATGCCAATTCAATCATCAAATAACTTAATCATCTAAAAATGCCAATGGAAATCTATTAACCAGCTCATTCAAATGAATCTTTCATAACTTTTAAAACTTGATATAGATGACACCAAGACTAACTTTCAAAGTACTCATGAAATTGAATACTAAACCAGTTGAACATAGATTCAATTTACAATTAAAAACCAAAGCACTGAGATAACAATGCACATGACTAAACATGACAAAAATCAAATTCAGCACGTGATGAATTTTACTGATTAAAAATGTGTAAACAAACAAGAACACACAACAGGATGAATGAACCAGTGATGGACATATCATTTGCTCAAACATAAATTAATATAATAGTAATCGAGTAATGGAAAATAAAAAACATAAGCAAACTAAAATGCAACAACACAATTTAAACAGCACTTAGCTCAATCACATGGTGCTCGAACCAAGGCTTTGAAGACCACTTGATGGATTCACTCCCTGGTCTAGAGCATCAATTTCAAAGGTAGAATACCATGAATCTCTCCTCTCTTTTTGAGAACTTAACCTACAAAATCAACCAATAGAGGTTTGGTCCCCACAATCTCATTTGGGTCCGAGGGGTTAGTACAGGCAAGCAAACATCATTTCACAACTTTAACCCATGCATATTTTCAATTTGGAATTCGAAAATGTTTAATGTTACATTTGTTTGAAGTATGTCCCTTTTTCATACAATAGAAGCAACAAACACCATGCAGTTTGGTTTTCACAAGTGTTCCTTTTTCAACCCAAACTCTATGTGTTCTCCTATTTTGTGAATTCTTATGTTGATGCATACTTTTGTTTCTAAAATTGTTCTTTCTAAAATCATTTTGAACATGTAAGACAGACTTGGTTGCTTTAGAAAGTAAATTTTCAAGTATGTCAATGTCAAACATGTGACTTTTACAAGATAAACACTCAATAGGTTTTTCATTTGCATTAGATTCAATCAATTTTGTTTCAACATTACTAACTTTGTTACTTAATAATACTTATTCATTTAATGCTTTCTCATATTTAATTTGCAACTCCTTATGTTCTTTCTTTAGTTTCTTGTGTGCAGCATCAAGTTTTTCAAATTCATTCATTAATTCAAAGAATGCTTTTTCAAAATCTAATTCATTAGATTCAGAGCTAGAATCACTTACTTGGCTTCCAGCATCATCAGAGTCAGCCATTAAACATAAGTTTGCTTCCTCATCTGACTCACATGAGCTTGAAGTACTAGAAGCATTTTCTTCCCAAGCAATGTAAGCCTTCTTCTTCTTGGGAAATTTCTTTTCCTTCTTTTTGTTTTTAGGATAGTCAGTTTTTACATGTCCTCTTTCTCCACATCCATAACACTTTATGCTTGATGGAGATTCTTGAGTTTCCTCTCTATCTCCACGATGTTTATCCTTTCCTTTTGCTCTCATGAATTTGGCAAATTTCTTTATCAAGAGGTTCATGTTTTCCTCATCATCAGAGTCATCATCCTCGGTTCTTCTTGAACTCTTTCCTTTTGAGATTTCAGACATAAAAGATAAGGTCTTCCTTTTACCTTGATCCTCCTCCGTTGTCAAACTATTTAACTCAAGCTCGTGCTCACAAAGCTTTCCAAACAATATTGCCATTGACATTTGAGAGAGATTTTGAGACTTTGAGATGGTAGTCACCTTTGGTTGCCAAGACCTGTCCAATGATTTCAGAATTTTTACATTTAATTCATTAGTGTCAAAAGTCTTACCTAACCTAGTTAAGTGGTTCACAATATGAGTGAAGCGCTTTTAGACATCAGAGATAGTTTCTCCAAGTTGCATTCTGAACATCTCGTACTCCTGGATGAGTGTGTTCTTCCTTGCGCGTTTCACATCATTTGTACCCTCATGTGTGACTTTGAGGACCTCCCACATCTCTTGTGATGTCTTACAAACTGAAATTCTATAAAAACTCATCAATTACAACAACAGATGAAATAATATTGTGAGCCTTAATATCAAATTGGGCTCTTCTATTTTCCTCAGGAGTCTAGTTAAAGTATGATTTTTCTACTTCTACACCATCAACAATTCTTTTAGGAATATAAGGACCATTTAGTACAGCTTCCCAAATGCCTCTGTCAACAGACCCCATAAAAATTTCCATTCTGACTTTCCAGAAGGCATAGTTATCACCCGTAAAAAGTGGTGGTCTGTTGATGGAAGCACCCTCGGCATATACTTGATTTTGATGACCAGTCATTTTTGAAAAATTTGAAAGAATATAAAATCAAGCTCTGATACCAATTGTTGGTCACTTTAAAAAATGTTCCTTTAATTTTCTCTTAAACGTTTTATCGAACAGTTGATGAGCAGAAAATATAAAGAGTGTAGGGAGTAGAAAAATCACACAAATGATTTTTATCCTAGTTCGAATCAAAAGATTCTACGTCCAGTCGTTAATCACTATGAATAGTGATTAACTTTTTCACTAAAATAGTTTCACGGTTACAATGAAAGTGAATAAAAAATAACAATAACAAAAACACCTTCCTTCGACAAACGAACCGAAAGAGTGCAGCAAGAACCTTCCTTCGACAAACAAACTGGAAGAGCTTCCTTCGACAAACGAACCGGAAGCAACAACTCTGCCAACTTGAAGAGAACCGCTCCGACCTTTGACACACAAAGCGCGAGCTTCTCCTAACAAGAGCAGGAACTGGCACTTAAGAACTTCCTTAGATTTCACTGTATTCTCAAATTCGCAAAGTTCTCTTCTAAAGTGTTTGGAAAGGTTTATATAGGCTACTGGTCCGAAACTGAAACGACAGATTATAACTGTCAGTGATAATTGATTATTGTAAGTGATAATCGATTACATGCGAGACATGGAACAGTTTGGGTTTTTAACTTTTCAATCGATCGGCTCGAGTTCTTCATCTTCTGCCGCTCGGTTTGGTTTGTCACAACCTCCTGTCGTTCGGTCTTCAAGTATGTTTGGTCTGAGCCCTTATCACCTTTTGTCGTTCGGCTTGGTTACTTATATCTTTCCACTGTTTGGTGCTAGCTGCTCGGTCTGAGTCATTCCTCGCTACTGCTCAGTCCGAACTACTTGGTCTCAGTCAAGTCTTAAACCGTTCGGTCACAATTATGCCTTTGTTCTCAACTTCAACGTCCACCCGCTCAGTCTCGTTCATGCCCTACTTGATCTTGGTCATGCCTTCTACCATTCGATGTTTACCGCTCGGTTCAATTGTTACGACCGTTCGGTCTTAGATGCTCGGTTTTGATGTCTTTTCTTATACAGAAGTGCTTTTAAATTTCATACAGCAAGAGTCTTCATATACTTCACTTTGTAGAATCATCAAAATCATTAACTTCAAGACACCAATGTTCCACATTGGTAACACATACCAGTGGGATTGCAGAATGGGAATGATCTCGTTGTTATGAAGAAGGGTAGTGTGATTTGGATGGTAGTTTACAACTTGATAATTTTCTTTTTGTGAATCAATTTACTTTCAACTTAATTTCTGTATCACAATTCATTGATGTTTTTTATTGGATTGTTCAATTCACTAATGCTAATGCATTGTTCATAATACAGGATCGCCTAGTGAAGACTTGATTGGAGCATGGGAATGGATCAATTAACTTTATTTTTTTTAGGTATATCAAAGGTGAACACATTGACGTTGGAAATGGAATTGTTAATTGATTTGTGGCATAAGCATTAATTCACATGTGGTATAAGCGTTTGGGTCACCCATCAAAAAAAGGAATGCATATGTGGCCTTGCAAGGAGGAGAACAACCAAAAGGAGGATTGTCTGAAGACTATAATGAAATAAGGGAGACAATATGAGTGGTGTGTAAATGGTAATGTAATGTCTCCACATGGAGTTGATATGGTGATGCAAATAAAAAATATGGAGACAAATATGGGAAGGGGATGGGAAACAAAATTCCATTGACGAGATATAAGAGTTTTGTCACTTATGTTATAGGAAAGTAATTTTTTTTGTGCAAGTTCACATTGAAGATCTTCCTGATCCAACTTGGGAGGATATTGAGAGATATATTCTTAACCTATTTATAGACATAATTATGGATACTATTATATAGACATTATTTTATAGATATAATTATGAACATTTGATGAATTTTTTAAGGAATAGTATTCTTTGTTTTTATGTAGTTGAGTGTATATGCATATATATTGGTAGCCTATAAATAAAAGGAGGATGAATTTTCTTTCTTTGAAATTTATCAATATATTAAATATAAATTCTAACTTAGAAATTCAATACTTTTTGTTTTTAAACTCCACTCCTAAAAATTGTATTCCGACCGAAGATATTGGAAATGTGAATTGCATAAAATAAACTTACGGGTGTTGCTCCCTCCACCACCCCAAGTGCTCCTGCACTTCTCCACTATTTTAATTTATTCCAAAAATACTCTACACATCCCCACTATTTTCTTTTATTCCAAAAATACCTTACACTTCCCCACTATCCTCAACAATCTTTCTCTTTCTCTCTCTCTGCATTAATGGAACATTTATATTCTCAACAATCTTTCTCTTTCTCACTCAGCATTAATGGAGCATTTACATGGCTCAGATTTGAACTTGTGATATATTGCAAAATGTAAAATAACTTGAATATTATTTACATGACTCAAATAACTTGAATAAAGTATTTAATTTATTAGATAAATAATATAAAAATATTATTAAATACTTAAAATATAAAAGAAAAGTTATTTGTTAAAGATTTGTAATTTATTTAGTTATTTCATTATTATAAAGTTAGTATATAATAATAATAATATATTATTATTTACTATTAATATTATTATGTTTATTATTTTGTATGTGCATCTAACTTTTAAGTTTATAAAGTAGAAGTGGTAGAAACACTAATATTGAAGTTTCTCTGAATTTTATATTTTGCAATATATCACAAGTTCAAATCTGAACCATATGAATGTTCCATTAATGCAGAGAGAGAAAAATTATTGAGGATAGTGGGGAGATGTAGGGTATTTTTGGAATAAAAGAAAATAGTGAGGAGGTGTAAAGTATTTTTGGAATAAAAGAAAATAGTGGGGAGGTGCAGGAGCACTTGGGGTGGTGGAGGGAGCAACACCCTAAACTTACATGTGGAAGTGATTTACTTTGTGAATGATATACAGTATGGACTGAACGGTTAACACTCAGCACCATTCGGTTCATCCACTAAGGGTCGTTCGATCCATCGCTACATCAATGTTGGGCCATAATTGGGCTGACGTTTAAGTAATTACTGTTTGAATCATTATTGGGCTAAAAGTTCAACAAATGGTTAAAATAACCAAAGATATTTAATTAGAGATATTGATAAATGAAACACTTTGTAAAGTAACTGTTGGGTCCAGCTGAGAGTTGGCGGATTCGGAAAAAATTGTTGAAGCTGCCATATTGGTGTTCTTTGCTATGGTTTCATCCACAGCAACTTGCTCAATACTATGCGCAAGAACAAATGATGTGTAGCTTTGGTATAATAAGTTGCAGACTTGATTTCTTTCTATGACTTATACTAGCAGGGTTATTGTTGATGGCAAGTGGACATGCATATTAATTTAGAATAATTTATGGTATTTTTGTTTGTTATTTACCTTAGGAATTTCACCAAGTGGTTTTTTCTGCTCCATCAAACACGGTTCACTAGTCAGCTGTGTGTCCACCAATGGCAAAACAAAGTAATAAACAGGTGTAAAATCACAATAGTCTCATCCAATACTCATAAAAAGATTTATTAGACTCACATTTGAGGGTGTTGGCTTTTCAACTGTTTGCGAGTTTGTTAATGATGTTGCTATTCTTGGTATTTCTGAAGTGAAAATTTTTGCAACAAATTCTTGCTCTGGTTCTTCATTTCTCGGAGCCAAAATGTGGTCATTAGAAACAACACCTATCTCACCTTCTTTATCAACCAAGTCAGAACCTTCTTCCAAGTTTAGGATCCCTCGTCAGAACACGTTGACGCATTTCCTCTACCCATGAACTCTCGAATCCAATTTCAATAGCTTCTTCACATAGTTTATGGAACTCTTATTCTCTTTCAGGAATAACACTATCGCCACTTTCCTTCTGAAGGAACGACAACATATCTGCCAAAATTTTCAACCTCCAAGAATGAAAGCGCTCACTAAACTTGTTGGAAGAATTCCAAAGATGAGGATATGTTGTTATTGCCTCCACCAGAAGAGAAATCTGTGCATCATCCAGATCAACAAAATGTTTATATGCTCCCAATCTTGTACAGATATCTACAGAAGCTGTAAAAAGTTTGAGAGGGTGATATAGAAATATTGGATGGAAATGAGAAAATAAGAAATCAGAAACCTGAGAAATGTCAATGTTGTTGTTAGGAACAAAATATATTCCCTCTTGTTTACGCAAAAGGTTCAACCCTTCTTCTACTTGGATTCCTGGCTTGCCTTCGTTCATCTTATCATCTTTTTCAACTACCTACCTTGGAATCTAGTGCAAGTATGTCCTCGCCACCAGACTCAATCTGAGTTGCAACACCACCTCCAATGCATACTTGTTAAAAGTACCCATGATTTTTTCTTCATACGTATTGAATATATATATATATATATATATATATATATATATATATATATATATATATTATCTTTTAAATAAAATTATTTAACAACAAATCTTTAAAGTATAAATTTAGGTAAAAATATTAATTTTAAAATATAATTCATATAAAATTATACATTAAATTCTTAATGCAAAAAAAATGTAGTCTTCTTTTTAAAGACAAATTTAAATAAGTTGAATCAAAGTATAAGGTTTAGAACTTAATATTTTTATGAATGAATTTTAATTTTATAGATTTAAATTTAAAACATTTAAATATATAAAACGGTCTATCATATTTATTTATTCTTTATTGTTGATAAAAAATTATAGATATAAAGATCGAATTTTTAAAAAAAAAATTGATAATTAATGTTTTTTTCACTAGTAACTTTATTTTGATAATTTAATTTTTAAAAAGAAAAACTCAAATAAAATTTAATAACAATTACTAGTAAATAATAAGGAATATTTATGTATTGGATAGCATGATACACATACATGATACACATACAAGTTTAATTTGAAATGAATAAAAGATAATGTTTGAACAACCATGATTTCGAAGCGATTATTTGAATTGATTAAAATTTATTTTATTAAAATGTTTTTTGGACATCTTTATAAAGTAATTGTTTTTGTTACCGATTTTTCACATATTTAGTTAAATGAAAATCTTTCGCTTGGACAATATAGAAAAGAAATCAATTCTAACTCTCCATCCTATTTTCACTCTAATAAAAAAAGAGCTCAAATTTCGCTCAATAATTTTGTTTTTACTTAAACTAACTTGTTTCGTTCAAACTAAAACATATTAAAATAATTTTTTATTATTTATTTTCAATGAATTGTGTTTGGACGTATATTATAATTACAAAATAATAGTTTGTATAATTAATTATTTGTAACTTTGTTTAAGTGAATTTATCTCTTTCTTGACTTACATTCTATTATTTATCATTTTGCTCATAATCCAATGTTTTATAAACATATCATATTATTGAGATTGATTATTTATGAAAAGCTTTAATAAGAAATAATTCATTGGCTTCCTTCTTTGGATCAGCTTCTTAATGACTTTACCAAACTCTTTCATCATACATCTTTTTTATATTTTTATTTATAAGTTAGACCTTTGTGATATTCACCACCCCAACCCCAACTTGATGGGATATTAATAGAAACAGATTTTGTTAGTTTTTTTATTTGAATAAGTTAGAAACAGATTTTATTCTCTTTTCAGTTTTCTTTTTTTGTTTCTACGTAGTTTTATATAACTCAGTACTCTTTTTCCTTTCAAGTTATGAGACTCACGAGAACAAATACCGTCCATAAGAAGAAGCAGATCTAGTTGATATCTAATTTGAAAGAGTCTTTTTTTTATTGAATTATTATTATTATAAAACAAGCTTTATGAATACTTTTTAATCTTTATACTTCTTTTCAACACCATAAAAGGTATTTAATATTACTTTATTAGTATTAGATTGGTGTTGATAAGAATTAAGATGTTTGAGTATCATTATCCTACTATTAATACTCTGTATGATTGAGGGATGCGACTTCCACGTTTATATCTTTTAAAAGTCTTCGTCGATTATTTATTATTGTTGTCGGGTGGGTACTATTAAAGAGGAAAATGGACAGATTTCTCCATTTAATTTTTGTAAACTTAATATTGCATTACGATTTACATTTACCATGGATTTTTCTTCGTCAATTCTCATTTTTTTTTTAAATATATTTTTAATTTCTCAATTATTAAGATTTTTTTTGTTTAGTTCCTCTTCTTACTTTCGTCCTCCAAAAACAACAGTTTTAAATTTTGTCTTTAACTGGTTAATAGTATGTCACGTTGTATACTCTCACTCTTTCTATAACCATCACCGCCTCTCTTCTTTTTATTCTCAATCACCAACAACGCCATCGTCTCCTGCAAGATCGGTCTTTTCCTCTCTCCCCTTTCACAAACCTCCTCTCTCCTTCTCCCACTGGAAAAACCGATCAAGGGTTCACCTTATCTCAGTATTATTTTATTCTTTCTTCCATCGCCTTGTTAAATGGGTTGAAGTTAAATGGGTTGAAGTCAAATGCAGATCTCAATATCCGTTAAAAAATCGATTTTTAATTTAGGGGAAAACATACATATAATAGTTCTTCAATCATAACTCAAACTTGGCTTCAATCATGGATAATGAAAAGTCTTGGGAAGAAAATCAAATGCCACCAGAGTTTTTTTTTTCAACTCGCAACCTCTAGAACGAGAATAGCTTTTGTTGCTTCTAAAGTGTCGAAATCCTCCAAAACTTCTTAAATCAGGATCCTATTGGTATGATAAAGCATATGGATTTTGCACTACATATTGTTGTAGTTGGTTAGACAGCCGAAATCATCGTGATAATCTATAAAGACTAAATTGGGGTCATCTCATCCGACATAGGATGAAGAAGACTTTGAGCCAGGTGTTCCTTTACCGGATGCATTTTTTGTCACTCGTATCATGGAACGTTTGGAAATTCCATTGAATAATGAGCAACCTGTCTCAAAGAAGAAGTTTAGAATTGCGACAGACGTCATTTTTCCCTTTGAATTTAAGAAACACCATGATAGTCAGTGGGTTCACATAGATGTTCTTGCTCAACGCCAACGTCCTCAGCACCAATTATCTCCCCTTCAACAAGATACTTCTGCGAACATTTGTTGGCGACAACTTCAATGATATGAATGCTAGATTTGGCCATCTTGAGCTAAACATGGGCGACAAATTTGATATTATTGATGCTCGAGTTGGACATCTTGAGCAAGACATAGAGTATCTTCATCATCATTTTGGCCCACAAGGAGATCTTCTTCATAGATTTTAATTTAATGGTATTGTCTTTTATTTTTATTTTTAGGTTTTTGTTCTGAATTTTTTATTTAATAAAATAGTTTATATTTTTTTTTATTTATGACTTTGTTTTATGCTTTTTATTTCTATTTATCCTAAAACAATGAATTCATGGTAAAAAAAAAGTACATGTCAATGTCATGAATGCCTTTACAATAATTAAACAATAATAACATACATGGTAAATAAGTATGCCAACAAACTCTTTCTTTTAGCATTAATACCCTCTGGTAATCACCAGAGACCTGTAATCGATTACTAAAGAGTTTTTCTTGAATTATACGGTTGGTAATCAATTACAATCCTACTGTAATTGGTTATCAGAGAGTTTTTGTCCATTTACACTGCTGGAAATCGATTATGGGAAGGGTGTAATCGATTACAAGTGAACTCGTACTTTCCCTGCACAAGTTTAGCACCGTGTAATCGATTACAAAGCATGATAATTGATTTTCAGGGCCTAAAATCGTTTTGGGAGTGCATGACTTCACCTTTGATCACTGTGTCAAGGTGAAGTCGTGTAGGGAGCACGACTTCTTCTTTTGAAGTCATCTGAACCTCACAACTTGCCTAAATGCGTAATTTTTAAAATTTTTACCTATATACACGTAAAATGCTTTTGATTTTTTTCCTGTATACGTAAAAAAACTAAAAACAAAAATGAAAGAGTTAGTTGATAGTGTACACAACTTTTATAATAATAAAAATTATTTAAAATACTACTTTATTTTTAAGTTTAAAATGGTGTTTAGAAAACACAGCAACTTTTTTATGACTTATCTATGTTTATAATATTTTGCAGTTACATAAATGATCCGAGATAAATTTGCTTCTTGAATTCAACTTAGTACTACACCACCTGATAACAAACAATTATTTCAAATGAAAGAAATGGGTGTGCATGAACCCAGCCATCAGAATTTGATCACGAGACCATTGATTTTGCCAATGGCATTTGACTCTCGTGTGAAGCAACAGATAGAACAGATAGAGTCCTATCTATACCATTAGCATTTGGTTTAACATTTGGATCATCTACGGTAGCAGTTGCACCACCACCACTGCCACGATCACCGCCACCAACTTTTAATCCTTCTCTTTCAACATCAAAACCAATTCTACATCCACAACAGCGTGAGAAAATTTGGTACAAGAAGGTGAGTAACCAAAAGACCCACGGCAAAGAAAGCAAGAAGAACCCTAAAACGAGGATCCAAGATGGAACTTTTGACTCAGGGAGAACCATGTACTCTGTAAGGCACCCTCCTCCAACGAGGACACACGTAAACAAAATAATCGCAATGATCCATATCAACGTGCGTCCGTAACTGCGATCAGGTGTCACAGACATTTGTTTCTTTCTCAGCACAAGGTGTGGAATTTGATCAAACAGGTGAAAGGCAAAATCAATGTTTCTTCTTTTTCATCTTCAACAATTAGGTTTAACTTTTTATGGGAGGAGGGGTTTTGTTTGGGAATGGGTTGACCTTCTAGTTTTCTTCTTCATGAGTTGTGAAAAAGATCATCAAATGGGGTTTTCAATCCAACGGTAGAAATTTGTTCAGGAGTTGTTCTTGTAAAACGCGGTTGATGAAAAACAAATTAACACGCAATATGTGAGGGATTATGTTGTGAAATAACCATATTTTTAACCATAGTTTTGACTCATCCAAGAGGAGATTGACAAGCTATGTAAGGACATATTTGGTTACAAAGGGATAATGAAACAAACTGGATTTGGGTTGTATTGTATCAAATTTCAAAGCTATTTTTTTGTCAGAAATTATTAGTAATTGTATTTTTATAACCTTAAAGGAAAAACACACGTGATAGAGTGTCCATTTCTTTTATTCTAGTAAAAATTTATTGCACTATAAAATAGTTTTTATTAAAAATAATTACAAAAAATAAATAATTTGTATAATTTGTTATTATTAAATAATTTTTTATTAAAATGATAAAATAGTATAACATTAATTTTAATTTATAAAATAATGAAATTTAAATTAGCAGTTATTTAAAAAGTAAAAATAAAAATGTAACTATTTTAGTTTAAAATAATGATTAGAAAAATTGAAATAAAAAAGCATACACAAAAAAGGAGAAAATCCTCTTTTATATAATATTGACAACATGTGCGTTTGTTTTTTTATGATAACATAAAATAATAAAATTATAAATATAAAAATAATTATAAATAACTTTACAATTTTATTCTAGATATTTTTTATTTATTTATACACAATATTTTACCATAGATAGAAAATTTAGTTTAAAAATGATTAAATTTTAAAAAAATTGAATTAATAAACACGGTTCAATTTCAAAAATAGTAACTTAAATAGTAAAATTGGTAAACCGTAATTTACTAAAGGGTAAACTTAAAAAAAATGTATATATCAAAATGATAAATCATTTTTGTAGTATAAACCAGTGAAACCATACGTGTTGTGTGTTATATTTTGTATGATAACAAAATATTATGAAATTGTTATTATTATAATTATAAAAGTGATTTTAAATACTTTTTTAACATTTTATTATAGGTAACTCTAGTCTTTCTTAAGATAATTTTTTTATTATAAATAGTTATTTTAGTTTAAAGAATACTTAATATTTTCTTAAAAAAAACTGCAAATAAAATTGATAAAATAATTATTTTTATTTGAAAAATATTTAAAGAGTAAAATTGAAAATAAAATGTATATATGAATATTGATAATCTCTTTATATAATATACTAGTAAAAATGCATGTGTTACGTCCATTCATCTTCATTTGTATTTATAACAAAAAAATATAAAACTATTATTATTATAATTATAAAATTAAATATAAATAATTTTTATAATTTTATTATAGATAATTATTCTAATTAAAAAAGCTAATTTAAAAAAATAGTCAAATGAAAAAATAGCAATATTAAGAAACGATTACTTAAACAATTAAATTGTCATAAGGATAATAGTTATGTTAGTTTTAAAACAATAATTAAACTATTAAGGACAATTTAATTACCCTATTCAGATGTGCAGGCCTATAGAAGACTTCTTGGCAGGTTACTATATCTAACCAACACAAGACCAGATTTATGTTTCGCTGTTAGTACTCTCAGTCAATTTCTTTCCAATCCTTTGGAAGATCACTATGCAGCAGCAATAAGAATCCTGAGATATATCAAGAACAATCCAGGACAAGGATTATTCTTTCCCTCCAACACAGAACATGCTCTCAAGGCTTTTAGTGATTCTGATTGGGCTGCTTGCCCTGACACTAGAAGGTCTGTGACTGGTTTTAATGTGTTCTATGGTGCATCATTAATTAGCTGGAAATCCAAGAAGCAAGGTACTATATCTAGATCATCAACCGAAGCAGAATATAGAGCTTTAGCTTCCACAACATGTGAAATTCAATGGCTTCTGTATTTGCTCCATGATTTGAAACAACCTCTACCACAACCAGTTTCTCTGTTTTGTCACAATCAATCTGCTATACAAATTGCACAAAATCCAGCCATGCATGAAAGAACAAAGCATATTGCAATTGATTGTCATCTCATAAGAGATAAAGTTCAAGCTGGTGTAATTAAGCTCCTGTCCATTCCTACTTCAGCACAACTTGCAGACATTCATACTAAAGCTTTGCATCCAGCACAATTTCAATCTTTGTTGTCCAAGCTGAGCATTAAGGATATATATGTTACAACTTGAGGGGATATTGGATTTAATTTATTTTCCGTTCATATCTGTGCATTTATCTTCATATATTTATATTCTATTTTTATATTTATATTCCGTTTATATATTGTTTCAAACAATTATATACATGTAAAATTGTACTCTCTTCTTATGGAATAAGAAATACAATTCCTATCATTTCTTTTCTCATAACACAGATTGACAAAAATGAATAAATTAAGAAAATATCACTTAATGACTAAAATTGGTAAAATAATTGAAAGGTAATATTGGAAATAAAATATATACACCTAAAAGTGGGAATATTTTTATATAATAGTATATATTATAGACTAGTGAAAACACGAATGCTATACGTGTATTTATTTTTTCTTTTCTGAAGAACCAAAAATAATAAAATTATAATTATAAAAGAGAATATAAATATTTCATCATTTTTATTTATTTTGATGTAATATTTTATTATATTTCTTTAAAAATATGATTAAATTATAAAAAGTTTTAAACTAAAAAATTAATTAAATTTTAAAAAATAAGTCACTTAGATAGTAAAATTAGTAAACATTGACAAAAAAAAACTTAGAAATAAAAATATATATACAAGGGGAACTCATTTTATATATATATATATATATATATATATATATATATATATATATATATATATAATATTTACTATGAAACTTTGAAAAATAAAATTATATGAATAAAAGATTTGTGTTTACAAAAAATATAACTATCATTTTTTTGGAGGTCATTTTTAACTTTCGAAAATGAATTCCAAATTATACAATATAAAAACAAAATTTTATGGATGTGTTAGTGTTGTCAAAACGAATAATTTGTCTCAATCTGGCCTGACACATCATAGTTTGGTCACTTCGTGACTTAACCTAACCTGACTCACTTATTAGCAAGTGAAAAATTCGAATTTGGTTAGCCTACCACGGGTTGATGGGTTAAACGGATTGACTCACTAGCTCATTTAACTACAAGTATTTTTTTCAACTCCAAAAAAAATTACAATTTTTTTGTAATTCAAATCTAAATAAATTTCGCTATGGTATTAAACTCCAAAAGACTAGTTAATATAAAAAAGTACTCTACAATCCAAATGTAATATAAAAGCAAGCACAAAAGACAAACAAATAAGTTTCTAATATTGATCATTTTTGTGTCACTTATCCATTTATAAGATTAGAGTTTTGAATGGATAAATCCATAATATTTTTCTCTCTAGAAACGTCTTCTTTATCCCCATTTACAATACAATAAAAAAGTGTTAACTAGTAATATTGGAAAACAAAATAATAAATAATTAAACTAAATTAGGTGGGTTGGTGAGCCAATCAGGCTCACCACGGGTTCAAATTGGATGAGATAGGTTCAACCAGGGTGAGCCAGATTTCAAGTAAGTCGGGTTGAAAATTGTTCCGTATAAAAATGTTACATTTTTTTCAAACTCAACCCAGCCCAAACCTGTGGTGAATGGGTTGGTCCGCGATATCTAACCTATTTTGACAGCACTAGATGTGTAGAAACAAAGTTTTGGAGGTGCCTTAATAAAATAAATAGTTGATGTAAGAGTTTAGAAAATCATGTTTTAAAATATATTTTAAATAGTGAGATTTGATTATTTTAATAATAAAAATATAAAGTATAAATGGAATTCTTATAATTGAGTTTCATTATCTTAAAATGATATAATCTTTCTAAACTCTTTTTATGTAAGCTCTCTCCATTATCTCTAGACTTTCTAACCGTTTGTCCATCTGTTTGAAGATCAGAGATCGCTAGGGTGATCCTTAAGGCGAGCTCCCCATTTTTGTCTAATTAGTTTCTCCAATAAAGTAAGTTGATTTTCTGCCTCTTTTATTCGTTTGTTTGTTCTTTTTATGCATGTAGACTATATTGGCTCTCATGGAGTGTTTGAGTCTTCTATAAGAGTCTTTGTTGATCAATGATCCTAATAGTATGTCTTAATCGTGTTTGTGTTGATTGGGGCAAATAAAGTTTTTATGCATCAAGATGTGTTGATAGGATTCTTGAGTGGTTTGGTCTGTCTTTCAGGTAAGGGAAGCTCATTGCACTATTTTTAATAGATAGATAACTTGAAATAGCCAATTGTATGCTTGTATGATAGTTGTAATTTCTAATAAATCTCTCAAATAATTAACAGATTTTATTAGTTTTTAAAATATTTGGAAGGTTGTTTTATTGATAATTTCGTATATAATTAAATTAGTTATTTTTGTAAAATATTTAATAAATTATCTGTTAAACAAAATTTTTGATCCTCGGCAACGGCGCCAAAAACTTGTTAAGATATTGGCAAGTGTATCGAATCGTATCAAGTAATAATAAATGGTAAGACCAAGTATCGTTTCTTAAGAGACTCACGGCACTAGAGAGTTATGTAATTACTTAACTACTTACAACTTAAGAACAATTTCGGGGTTTTTGAATACAAATGCAATACAAATAAACATGAATGCAATTTGATCAATTGAGACTAAACACTAGAATTGATGGATGAAGTTGATGATAAGAGATGATAATGTTGTTGGGGTTTAGATTTCACCTAATCACTCTCATGCATATATGAATTCTTCTTCTTCATTCAATTGTTAACATCACTTTCTAAATTACATAAAACTCGATCCATCGGCGAAGAAAAGCTATCCTTAATTACTAGACCACAATCCCTTGCACCCCTAATAATTAATTCTGCATTACGATTAGAAGCTTAAGATGACAAAAACTCATATCCTCATCCGTGAGTAATATTGCTTTTGGGAGTAATTCTCCAAAACCTGAATTGTAAGATACCGGTACTCATGCAAATCATACATCATGCCATGAATGAGTTAAACATAACAAGCATTGAGCGAAGAAAAATTACCCTAACAATTAATTAAAGAAGCATATGTACTTAAAACAAATTCAAATACATGATAGTTTAGAGGTTACATCTTCCCCAACAACAAATAAGATTTAGTTCCCCATTAACATGGAGAAACTAGATGAACAATGGAATGAAAGAGATAGAAAAACCCTAGAAAGAGAAGAGGAGGACTGTCACATCCCCAAATCTACCCCCAAGGACGTCCAAGTCCTTAAATAGATCAAAATAATAACATAAAACAGGTCCAAATTCACGTCGTTGGCGCTCAGCGCCCTAAGTGGGGCGCCCAGACGGTGTGCGGGAGAGAACTGGTGCTCAGCGCCCTTGGAAGAGTGTCCAGACGTGGTGTGGGAAGAAAACTGACGCTCAGCCCCCCTCAGGGGCGCTCAGCCCTGGTGGTAGCATTCCAAAACTCACTTTTTTTTGCTGTTTTGCTTACTTTTATGGCTGATTCAGCTCTATATAGCTCTATATATTGTTGGAGATTCTTTCAGGCACATTATTAGCTACAAAATAAAGGGAATTTAGTGATAAATTCATAAAGTATAACCTCTACTCATTTATTCGCAAAACTAAAGCAAAAACATAAGTTCAAGCAAGTTTCTAAGTTAAAAAGGATGCGTTTAGTATCAAAATTAAATCACAGATAACGATATTTTCAACCGTTATCACAACCCCAAACTTGAAATTTTGCTTGTCCTCAAGCAAAATGAACTTGGCTTAAACAAAATAATCATACTACAATGGTCTAGCACACCAAAAAGCATTTTCCTCTAGGACAAGTAAATCACTCATGTTTGCTCATCATAGAAAGATTAATCAAGATATAATGATGTTTTAGCAAATCAAGCTTCAACTATGGTGCTCACATAATTAAGAAATACACAGCAGATGCAACAACCTTATGAGTGATCACCCAGTATACAAAATGTTACCCTATGTACATGGAACTATTCCTCACCAAAGACAGTGTTTCACTCAAGCACTCAAAAGTTTTTCACTCAATCTCAAAGGTGTATTGTGAGGTGACACTCTTACTCTCTACCATCACAATGTCACATGAATCAACTTTGCCTTTCATTTAACCACATATCAAACACACTTACAAGCAAGTTATCATCACAAGGACTTTTCAAGGCTTGTATTGAGACCGGGCTAAGAAGAAAATTGGTTTTTCTAGACAACAAAATCCTTGAGTTAAGAGAGTGCACAATTCATTTATTCACATTAACAATAATCTCTCTTTCTTCTTTTATGTGAGAAACCAATCTTCAATTTATTCCCAACTTTCCTTTCATTGAGCTTAACCTTTTCTTCTCTTTCTTTTCTTCTCTTTTGCTTTTTTTCTTTTTCTCAATGCTTTTTAATGAATTTCAAAAAGTTCTTTCCGGTTTCTCACAACCCCAAACTTGAACCATTCTCCATTACCATAAAATCATACTCTACTTAACTCAAGGTAAGGATTTCAAAAAGGGTATTCAAAATTTCACATTTAGGCTCAAGGTTCAAAGGGTAAAGAGAAACATTGTTCTTTGTTGGGTTCACCTATTGGCATTGGCTTTAAAGGAAAAGAAAACATGGGCTTGATCATGTGTAACAAGCAAGCAAGTGGTTCAATCATAGAAAATTAGGCAAAATCAATCATGTTTCCAAAGTAATAACATTCAATCAATCAAAGACTCTAAAGTCCAACACAGGTTCAATCAAGTTCCTCAATATAATAACATCCTGCCCAGCATATTAATCACACTTGGAATCATGCATCTATTTTTAACAAAACTATGAGCAACCACCATGTATGCTTAAAAGCCTCACCAGTCATTAACCCAACATGCATCATAGAACAATGGAGCAAACACAAGAATATTACTCATCACAAATAACAATTTATCACATCATACCAAACCATTACAGCACAATTCATTAAACCAAGTACATAACAAAAAAATAAACACAATTCAAAAATCATGATCTAGTAACATCCATCAGTAGATGCTTCCATCTGAATCTTCCAGCATCCATCAGTAGATGTGAATCCTTCTCATCAGCATCCATTAGTAGATGCTCTTAGTAACATCCCTCAGTAGATGTCTAATCCTTCTAATCAGCATCCATCAGTAAATGTTGATCTTTCTCATCTTCATCGGCATCCATCAGTAGATATCATCAGTAGCATCCATTAGTAGACGCTTAATCACATATCATCCATTAGTAGATGCTTAATCACATAGCCTCCATCAGTAGACGCTATCATTCATCACACTCACCATAGCAGCATCCATCAGTAGATGCTGTCATCTGAGTCCTCATAGCATCCCTCAGTAGGTGTTGTCATTACTGCAACACAAAATCAAATCCAAACTACACAAATAATCAATTAAAAAGAAAAAGTCAAAAACTGGGTTGCCTACCAATAAGCGCTTGTTTAACGTCACGAGCCTGACACCATTAAGCACAATTCGCATCTATAATGTTGGTGTCCTTTTGCTTTCATCACACCAACTTATCTGCAGCATCTTCCTGTTCACCATCTTTACCCTCCTTGAATAAGGAGCCTCAATCTCAATAACTTCATTCTCTTTGATATCTTTAACCACTTATGCACAGAGTCTTGGTGAACTAGTTTCTCTTCACTATCTGCCTTCTTCATCTACAATTGGCAGTTTTCTCTACTTTCAGACCTAAAAACAAAGATTCTGATGGCACTTGAAGGCTGGCACTCAGCGCACTCAATAGGGCGTCCAGGCGGTGATGCGTGACATCTTGCGTTGAGGACCCTTAAAGGGGAAGTTAGGCGCCCTGCGACCTTCTTCAACCTTCTTCTCTTTTATATGATCTTGTACTCCTAATACATCTTTACCCTTCCTGTTCACCATCTTTACCCTCCTTGAATAAGGAGCCTCAATCTCAATAACTTCATTCTCTTTGATATCTTTAACCACTCATGCACAGAGTCTTGGTGAACTAGTTTCTCTTCATTATTTGCCTTCTTCATCTACAATTGGCAGTTTTCTCTACTTTCAGACCTAAAAACAAAGATTCTGATGGCACTTGAAGGCTGGCACTCAGCGCACTCAATAGGGCGTCCAGGCGGTGATGCGTGACATCTTGCGCTGAGGGCCCTTAAAGGGGAAGTCAGGCGCCCTGCGACCTTCTTCAACCTTCTTCTCTTTTATATGATCTTGTACTCCTAATACAGACTTTTGGATTTAATCCTGCAGACACTAAAGAACACTGCACTAGAGCACCCAATTAGCACTAAAAGATAAAAAAGATAAGGTTTAATACATCATTTGGTCCCTACTTTCAGGGGTTTGGTTCAAATTAATCCTACCTTTTTAAAAAAGTTCAGTAAGACCCCACATTTCGTTAAAAAATGTTCAATTCGGTCCTCTCCGCTCACGCTGTTAAAAACATAACGGTGCAAATGTCACGTCATCATCACCATCTGCAGACAAACCTTAATTTCCTCTAAGAAACGCTAGTCGCTGCACCATCCAGCGTTGTCACTGCCATCCTCGCCGACAGTCGTCCTCTCCAACACATCACGCGCCACCACCAAAGTGTCTTATCCCTTTTGTTGCACCTCCATCACCTTCGTATCTCACCTTCGTTCTCGCGCCACCACCCAACTCGATCCCTTGTTATGCCGCGACCACCAATCTTCACTAGCCAAATCGCCAACTACTGCAGATCGCGAATCGCCACTCTTCTCCACCACTAATCGCGCCGCTGCTTGCCTTTGCTTGCAACCACAATCAGACCTGCAAGCAAACTATGGAGACCTAGGGTTTCTCATGTTCTTGTTGCATAACTTTGGTGGTGGCGTGTGACGCGTTGGAGAGGACGGCTACAGATAAGGATGGCGGTGACGGCGCTGGATGGTGCCGCGGCTAGGGTTTCTTAGAGAGAAATTAGGGTTTGTCTAGAGATGGTGATGATGACGTGGCAGAGACTTTTTTTTAAATTAAAAAATCATTTAAGTCCACCTATTAACGTGTGCCACATGCTTATGAGATTCCACGGTGGCATTTGCACCGTTATGTTTTTAACGGTGTGAGCAGAAAGGATCGGATTGAACATTTTTTAACGAAATATGAGGTTTTACTGAACTTTTTTAAAAGGTAGGATTACTTTGAACCAAACCCCTAAAAGTAGGGACCAAATAATGTATTAAACCAAAAGATAAAAAGATAAAAAAAAAAATAAAAAGGTAAAACGATAGAAAGATAAAAAGATAAAAAAAAGGTAAAAATATAAAAATAAAGATAAAGTCTAATCGATTAAGAATCACACAAAAGTATAGTTTAAACCACGAGTCCCCGGGAACGACGCCAAAAACTTGTTAAAAAAACTTTTTTATCCCCGACAACGGTGCCAAAAACTTGTTAAGATATCGACAATTGTACCGAATCGTATCAAGTAATAATAAATGGTAAGACCAAGTATCGTTTTCCAAGAGACCCACGACACTAGACAGTTATGTAATTACTTAACTAATTAAGACTTAAGAACAATTTTTGGGATTTTTGAATGCAAATGCAATAAAAATAAACATGAATGCAATTTGATCAATTGAGGCTAAACACTAGAATGGATGGATGAAGTTGATGATATGAGATGATAATGTTGTTGAGGTTTAGATTTCACCTAATCACTCTCATGCATATATGAATTCTTCTTCTTCATTCAATTGTTAACATCACTTTCTAATTTACTTAAAACCTGATCCCTCGGCAAAGAAATCTTATCCTTAATTACAAGACCACAATCTCTTGCATCCCTAATAATTAATTCTGCATTACGATTAGAAGCTTAAGATGACAAAAGCTCATATCCCCATCCCAAAGTAATACTGCTTTTGGGAGCAATTCTCCAGAACCTGAATTCTAAGATACCTCCCGGTACTCATGCAAATCATACATCATGCCATGAATGAGTTAAACATAACAAGTATTGAGCGAAGAAAAATTACCCTAACAATTAAGTAAAGAGGCATATGAAATTAAAAATAATTCAAATACATGAGAGTTTAGAGGTTAAATCTTCCCCAACAACAAATAAGGTTTAGTTCCCCATTAACATGGAGAAACTAGATGAACAATGGAATGGAAGAGATAGAAAAACCCTAGAAAGAGAAGAGGAGGGTTGTCACATCCCCAAATCTACCCCCAAGGGGTGAAAAGTGTGTTTTTGTGCTCAAGCCATCAAGAAATACAATCCCTAGGACGTCCAAGTCCTTAAATAGATCAAAATAATAATAGATAACAGGTCCAAATCCACGTCGTTGGCGCTCAGCGCCCTAAGTGGGGCGCCCAGGCGGTGTGCGGGAGAAAATTGTCGTTCAGCGCCCCTGGAAGGGCGCCCAAGTGTGGTGCGGGAAGAAAACTGGCACTCAGCCCCCCTCATGGGCGCTCAGCCCTGGCGATAGCATTCCGAAACTCACTTTTTTTGCTGTTTTGCTTACTTTTATGGTTGATTCAGCTCTATACAGCTCTATATATTGTTGGAGATTCTTCTAGGCACATTATTAACTACAAAATAAAGGGAGTTTAGTGATAAAATCATAAAGTATAACCTCTACTCACTTATTTGCAAAGCTAAAGCAAAAACATGAGTTCAAGCAAGTTTCTAAGTCAAAAAAGATGTGTTTAGTATCAAAATTGAATCACAGATAACGGTATTTTCAACCGTTATCATTATCTACAACAAATATTTGTCTAAAATTTCAATTCAGTCCTTCTAATTTTGTCCAAAATTGAAGAGACCCAAAAGATATCGATATTTTCAATGTAGTCTTCTTTGGTTGACCAAAGCTGAATGTTTGACCGAATGAGGGGTTGGTTCGAGGCGTGAAGATGGTTATCGAGGAGTTTCCGTGGTTATACGATTTGGGCTTTTCATATGCAAGTGCGTGGTGGCTGACCTTTGCTATTCACGATGGACTTCTAGGTTCGTGGAGGATTGAATCTATGCGTGAAGATCAGTAGTTCGAAAGGATTTAGGGTTTCACGATTTAGGGCTTGCTCGCGGTCTGATGGAGGCGCAACTCAGGTGACGAACATGGTGGTTGAAAGCATAAGACGTTGTGGTAGTTCTAGTGGAAAAGGATGGAGTCGTGTGCACAAAGATGGTGGTGTTTAGTAATTGATTGTTGTTCGAGGTTGCTTAAGACTTACGATGAAGGGTGTGATGTTGGTCGGTAGCATCCAAGACGATCTGTGTGTCTACAAGTTTTTCATTTTTTTTTCGTGAGTTGGTTTGGCTTTGGACGAAGGTAGTGCATTGTTAGCGCTATGTAGTGAGTGTTAAGACAAGATTGTCTATAAGACTGAACTGTCGAAACGACCTCATATGTTTTAAAGTTTAACAAACAATAATAAATTAAATGAGCATATGATAGAGTGTTATCTCTAGAAAAGAAATACAACTAAAAGACAAGTGGTTTATGAAAAAGCTTTGTAAAAATTAAGTATCTTGAGAAAAGCTTTAGTATACACACCAACACATGAACATACGCACTATTCACTATTAAACGGTTTACATATTATATGTGTCAATGAGAGTCTTGCTGAATGCCCTAGTGGTATACATTACTAAGCAATGACCAAATGAACTCTCAATATGTCTTGATAGATAAAAGTGTCCAAAGATGATTTTGGAAGGTATGCTAAAAGTCTTAAACAATGATCCAAAAACTTGTGTTGAAAGACACCTTGCTAAATGCACTTTTGGACGAAACAAAAATAGCTTAAAGAAGCATTTTGAGTAAAAGCCTTACATAAGCTAGACGATACCATGTGCCAAACTATCTCCTTCATCCAACAATGAAGTCTTCATCAACTACTTGGTATCTTAGTTAAATGCTTACACGATCAAATCCTGCCTAAACAGTAAAAAATGTGAAAAGCCCTTTGTTGTTCTAAATATGCATTAAATGTCATTAAATGTGCAACGTTTAAAAACAACAAAGTGATAGGACAAATTTTCCTTCATGCATATCTACTCTACTATGTGCAGATAACCTATATCATGTATCCACCTGCTCCATCCAATACAATTAGAAATGGACGTTAAGACAAAGAAGACATTCACGGAATGTTCTGACTATCAAAAGTTGCGCTACAAATTTTGTACAACCTACTTTTGATAAAGAACTAAAAAAGCATGTTTGCTCTGGCAAGTTGACTTTAACCAACGACTGTTACCTACGACAAGGCTAAGAAGATCCGAAGATCAAAGAAAATTATTATCTAAAGAACATTTTCTTGAAGCCTATATATTAAAGAAGGTCAAAGAAAAGAGAAAAAGAATAAGTATATCAGCATAAAAGAAAATATTTGTGAAGAAAAGAAAAACTCAAAAGAAAAAGGAAATACTCTCAAGCTTCAAATATCATAAGCTTATTGTTGTAAGAAGAGAGAAAATTATGAGAGTTTATTAGATCGAATTTTATTATATACACATCCTCTATGTGAGAGTAACAATCTAATGACTTGTAACCGATCTGTTTGATTGTAAATTTTGAAGAGAATTCAAACACGTAACACTTAACTCGGTGGAGTTAAACGGTAGCTAGACGGGTTTGTCTAGTGGAAACCAGAAGTGGGTTAAAAAATCAAATAAATAGTGTAATAGGAAGATACTGGAGTGTCTAAGGATACCAGAAGTGTTGAAGAATACTGCACAACCAGGAGTGGTTGAAAGTCAGTTCTAGTCAGAGTAATGGGGGTTACTTGGAGTGACTAGGGATACCAAGAGTGGTGAGAATACTTAGTTGTAATTTTGTTGAAGATTATAGTGGAACCTTTTGAGAGGTCTTAGAGGAGAATTGGACATAGCTCGGTAGAGCAAACCAGTATAAAAACAACTGTGTGTTTATTGCTTTAATCTAGCTAAACGCTCCTTTTTACAAACTCTGCATTTGTGCACTATCTTAAACATTATAAAAGCTAATGTCATCAAACTTTATTTTTATTAAGAGCTAGATTTGTTAAAACATTGTAGTAAACTTATTTAAACGATTGAAAAATACTAGCTACAAAATTTATAGTTTCAACAGAACTTTCAAGTTAAGCGTGTTAAGACAAAATTGTTTATATGCCTAAACGCTCTCATGTTTTGAAGTCTAATCAAATAACATTAAAATGGTATAATAATCTGAAAACAACTTAGGGTTAAAACACAAGACCTAAATCCAGAATCCCCAAACATAGAAAACCTACACAAAGACTTAGAACTAGAATCCACAACATAGAAAAGCTTAGGAAAACACTTAGGATTTTACGTAAAAAAAACATCTAGGCTACAAACACCCAAACGCATGGCTAAACGCTAGTGTGCCTAAAGCGTCTAAGAGAGTTGAAGTAAAATGCTTAATGCTTATCATACCTGAAAAAGGTATTCAACATAACTTTAGGAAGTAAAAGAGTCGAGACGATGTCTCTGACAAAACATGTTAAAAGACTTTAATCATTAAAATATAAAAAGAAAGCTTTAATAAGTTAAACGTTATCTATTTAAAAAGAGACAAAACCAAAAGAAGTGTTTACTTGAATAAAAGATACCATGAGCTCAACGCCCAACGATGAATTCATTATACAACGCTTGGTATCTTTCGAAAAGAGTTTAATTGAAAAAAACTACCTAACGGTAGGAAATCAAAAAGACTTTGTTGTTTTGAGCATGCATTAAATAGCATTAATTGTTCAACACTCCAAAACAACAAAAGTGATAAGAAAAAACATATTTGTTGCATACACAATTTACTCTACTCTTTGCAGATAAGTTATTATACACGCATCCACAAAGCTACAAATCAAATATCAAAAGTGGATTTTAGAGACATAGGAGATATTCACAGAATGTTCTTCTCTTGAAGTCATACATAAAAGGAACGTACAACCTACTTCAAGCAAAGTACTGATAAAGCATGTCTGCTCTGACAAGTTGACTTACCTAATGGTTGTTATACGAAGAAGAAAGAGAAAGCACGAGTATCAAGGCTAAAGCTCAGTCTAATAGACAAATTTTCATGAAGCCTTTAAATAGAATAACTTTCAAAAGGAAAATCAAGAGGATAGCTTAAGATGATACTCAAGTGAAAAGCTTACAACGAAACATTCATCCTATAAGCATTCAAGAGAAGAAAACAAAGAGCTCAAGAAAAAGAATACATTTGAGCTGAAGAAGAGAAAAGAGAATAGAAGAGAAGAGAAAAAGAGAAAAGAATTTTTCACAAACTTCATTGTTGTATTTCTTACTATTGTAAGAGAAAAGAGAGAAACACCTACGAGTGTTTAGACTGCTTTGTAATGTAATCACATCCCCTTTGCGAGAGATATAGTCTGAACTACTTGTAAGCAATCATTGATTACAATTCTGAAGAAAATCAAAATACTTACAACTGAACGCAGTTTGAGTTTAGGAATCTTAGCAAGGTTGCTAAGTACTAGGAGTGGTTCGAATACTCAAGGAAATCTCGGCTAAGGTTGCTGAGTACCAAGAGTAGTGCGAATACTCAAAGGAAATATCGGCTAAGGTTGCTGAGTACCAGGAGTGGTACAAATACTCAAAGGAAATCTCAACTAGGGATGTTGAGTACCAGGACTGGTGCCAATATTTAGAGACTAGGAGTGGTGTTAATACTCATTTGTAATCATGTGAAGATTCTAGTGGAACCCTCTACGGAGGAGACTAGACGTAGCTCAGTTAGAGTGAACTAGTATAAAAACACTTGTGCAATTATCTCTTCTCTTATCTAAACAATCCTCTTACAAAAACCTGTAGTTGTGCTTTACCTTTAAACACAAGAATCTTTCAAGATAAAACGTTCATTTTTCATAAAGGAAGTTCTTACAAAACTCTGCAGGATATACTCTGAAAAACACGTCAAAAACCATTATCGTTTATTCATATTTATCAAGTCGAGAATCTAAGCATTTAATAGAAAATTTTAGAGCTCGATAATGTGCTATATCGGAAGGGTTGCGAAAATTTTTCCATTAACTTTATTCACTTGTCCCCCTTTTAATGTTTCTCAAGTACTTCAAAGTGTTTAACAACTTATATATAAATCTTTTGATTCTTGACAAGTCTGTTAAATTATCTCCTTTGCGAAAAGCTTTCTTATAACACTATTCAACCCCTCATTCTAGTGTTTTCTAAATATTTCAGTTGGTATCAAAGCTAACCTCGCGGAGTTAGTTCTTAACAAGACTCAAGGAAACAATCCTGAGACATGGAAAATGAAGGCTATGACTTTAACAATCCTTCTCAATCCAAAGGAGAGTCGTGTACAAGAAGCAGAAGGACTCATGACTAAAAAAAGGCACAACGAAGATGGAATGCCTGATCAACACATGGGAAACTCAAGACAACCTCAAGAATAATGATAGAATTCTATTGGAGAACTCTGCAGAAGAAGTAAATGACTCTGAAAGCTCATCAGAACACTTTGACAATGAGGTAGATTTCTTGAGTTAGACTCAGTTACTAAAGCCTATTATAGATTACTGACAAAATGTGCAAAAATAGGTAAAACCTGTCAAAGATTAAAGAAAGTAAACATAAGAATTTCAAAAGAAAATTATAGTTTCAAGAATGAATTAACATCATCCAAGAGCAATGCTAAAATTCTAGAAAAAGATGTTTACAAATTAGAAAGCAAACTAGCTATCTTAGAAAGAGAAAGTGATAAACTAGTGCGGAAAAATAAAGAACTGGTAGAAAACACAACAATTGCAAAAGACTCTAAACATCTTGAGTCTCTTGCACTCAAAACAAACATTCTGCTCAAGACAGTGAAAAAAACTTTTAGAGAAGTTAAATGCTTAAAACCCCTTATCAAAAGTAACAAATATCCCGCACACAAAGTGAATCTCAAAGATAATAACAACAATACAGGTTATGTCTCCAAATTCACTAAAATACCCAAGCATGAAAAAAAAGGGGGCAAAAATAGTTATGACTAGTGGGAAAGGGCATAGAGCTAGATGAGTACCAAAAAATCAAATCATTTTGTTTGAAGATGTTTTGGACGATCAAATGGAAACTCCAACTATGGAACCTAGCAAGTGGCTCCTAATGGTATATAATTGAAGAAAAGTATATGTTCCCAAGCTAGAAGGATCAAAAGGAAGAAGCAATCACCAAAAGTAGAAATTTGAGAAACATGATCACAAACTCTTGAAGGAAAGCTATGAACGTCATCCCTCATTTTGAAACAATTTACTTAAACCTGCAACATAATCTGCATAACATAAGTTAATTAGACATTAGTTTTTACATTGTTTACTTACATTCAATACATAAAACATATATATTAAAACACATCATGAAAATTTCAAAACTAGTCATCGTAAACAATGTTCCTAATTATCCCTTGTACTTTACGAAACGCTAAATGAGTAAACTCAACCAAATATCTCGATCACGGTTCACATTGTCACCATCGAGATCGCGACTGGACAACGAACCAAAAAAGAACGAGTTTAAAAGGAGGTTTTGGGCTCGCCACCATAGTTTATTCTAGAAAAACTATGGAAAACCACAAAATAAGACATAGGGAATGAATTAGCACCCTATTGCGCCTGCGCCTAGCCAAAAGCAATACCTTTAATTAAATGTACGTAGTTGATATGGTTTTCAAAATGTTTAATTTTCCCCAAAAATAACACTATAGAAAAAAAATTGTTGTTTTAGATCCGACAAAGATTGACCTTGCTCCTAGGTATTCTCTTTTTGAATGAGAAATCAGGGTTACGTAGTTCTTTATAAAAGATTGTTTGTTTACTGTTGATGTTTTTAGTTTTTTAATATTTTGGAATTTTTTCGTATTTTTGTCATGATTGTGAAAAATATATGAATAAGGTCCACAAAGGAAGAACAAGTTCAACAAATCATCAAAGAAAAAGCTAAACAAGAGATAGAAAAAGCTGGACAGCAGAAGAGAGAAGAGAGAAGAGAAAAAGTACGGCCACATCAGCATGGACTTAATGTTGTTGTTGTCAACTTAACGGACAGGACCTTATTCATACACTTTTCATAACAAAGGGACTCAATGTCTTCATTTTTAAAACTGAATACTAAACAGAAATTTACCTCTTAACATGAGGACGAAGTAAGCATTTAAGCCTAAAAAGTATTTAGGCTGACGCGAATGGTCAAATAGACACCAAAATAAAAAAATATTTTTTATTTTTTAAAAATTTTTATTTAATTTTTTACATTTTTTGTTATAAAAAAGAAATTTGAAAATGGGTGTCACACGATGCAAGGGATCAAACCAACGGTAAAAGAAATAAGGAAAAACATTCTTTTTATGATTGTTAAAACAAGATATTTGTGAATAGTAAAAATAATGCCCTTAGAAGACAATGTCAAAGTTAAGTGTAAAAGTAAAACGCGTATAATATTAAGACAATATAATACCTAAATCAAAAGAAAAAAAAATGGAAGTGACATACCTCCAAAACTGTACAACGACCTTTTCACATACTTCCAAATTTTTAGTGCTCAAACTATTTCTTCCTTGGTAATTGTTATTAGTAGAGCCCCTTTTATGCACAAACTTATTCCCCTCTATATTTTAGTGTTGTCAAAATGGATCACCCAGCCCAACCTGACTCAACCCACCACAGGTTGGTCACTTAGTGAGTCAACCTAACCCGACTCATTTATTAGCGAGCCAAAAAAATCTGAACCTAGTCCGGCCCACCACGAATTGATGGGTTAAACGGGTTGGCTCACTTAATTACAAATTTTATTTTTAAATAAAAAAATACAATTTGTTTGTAATTCAAATTTAAATAATTTCACTCTAAAATGATGATAAACTCCAAAGACAATTTAAAATAAAAAAATAACATAAAACTCAAATGTAATCCAAAAGCAAACCCAAAAATGAATAAATAAGTTTATAATATTGATAATTTTTGTGTCACTTATCTATTTTAATATTAGAGTCTTGAATGGATAAATTTATAATATTCCGCTCTCTTGAAACATCTTTTTTCTTTATTCTCATTTACAATACAATAAAAAATGTTAACTAATAATATTGAAACACAGAATAATAAATAATTAAATTAAACTAGGTGAGTTGGTGAGCCAACCTAGCTCACCATGGGTTCAACCCGAGTGAGTCGAGTTCTAAGTGAGTCGGGTTGAAAATTTACACATGTCAAAAAATTTCTTTTTCTTCAAACCCAACCAGCTCAAACCCGTGATAAGTCAGAGGTTGACTCACGGGTTCGAACTCATTTTTACAGTACTAATATCTCTATGTATCTTTTTTTTTCGTGTCTCCTTTTTACGATGAGATGGGTATTTATACACACCACATTGTAATATCTTTGTAATCTTGTTTTAATTGTGAATTAATTAGCAATGAACAATATAGAAAAGAATTGGTCTTAATAGCAATATATTTCAAAAATTAATCAAATCAAATAATATATGAGATATTGATCTTAATTTTGTAAATCTTTATAATCATATCCTGTTTTAAAAAGCTGACACGGCAAATCATAGCATAATATCATATATTAATTCTAATTAAAATCACCTTTGTTTTTAAAGACTAAGTTGCCAGGTAAGGGGTGTGAAAAGAAAAAATGGGGTGAGGATATATGTAGAGCCCTTAAGCTATTGTGCTTACCAAATGGATTAAAAACAAATTGTGTTATTTTATTATATTATCATTTTTGTTATTATATTTTTTATTGTTTTTGCACTAAAATTAAATTTTAAAAATTTAAAGAAAAGTTATTTTATTTTTTGTCTTTTTTGTCAACCATTAATTGAAAACATAATTTTTTTTTATCTTTTTTTATTGTTATTTTTTTTTTTATTATTCACTTACCTAGACGAAATTGGGTGTTGATAGATGTTCCCTCTTTATTTGGATTTTACTAGATAGCATGAACTTTTGAATTTTTATGTTATCATAGTAAAAGATAAATAAAGATAAAGACATTAATTTTGTTCGGGTTTAAAGAGAAAAAAAGATTGAACCGACCATTACCACGCAGAACGTCATGTGGTTTATCAATCTGATAAGAGGGTGTTTCAACCCTATCGATGTAGATAATGAGGTGTGCAAACCTCATAGAGGGTGTAGAAACTATACAGATGTAGATATGAGGTGTCTGAACCTCATGGAGGGTGTAACAATCTTATGGATGTAGATAATGAGGTGTGCAAACCTTGTAGAGAGTGTATCAACCTTGTGGATGTAGATAACGAGGTGTGCGAACCTCGTGGAGGGTGTAACAACCCTATGGATGTAGATAATGAGGTGTGTGAACCTTATGGAGAGTTTAGCAATTATGGATGTAGATGATGATGTGTGTGAACCTCGTGGAGGGTGTAGCAACCCTATGAATGTAGAAAATGAGGTGAGCGAATCTTGTGGAGGGTGTAGCAACCCTATGGATGTAGATAATGAGGGTACGAACCTTGTGGAGGGTGTCTAAATTCGACCATTTCCTACCAAAGAACCGATATTCCTAGGTTTAAGGGCCAAGTGAGTTGGGCTTGATGGAACTAGGCTTACAAGTGCTAGACGAAACTGGGCTTAAAGGGGTTAGACGAAACTAGGCTGAGGGTGCCAGATAAACTAGGCTTATAAGTGCTAGACAAACAAGGCTTAAAGCTGGGAGACAAAATTGGGCTTGGGTGCCAGATAAACTAGGCTTACAGGTGCTAGAGAAACTGGGCTTAAAGGTTGCAAACAAAAATGAGCTTGGGGTGCCAAATAAACTAGGCTTTCAGGTGTTAGACAAAATGGGCTTAAAGGTGCCAAACAAAACTACGCTTGGGGTGTTAGATAAACTGCTCTTACAGATGTTAGACAAACTGGGCTTATAGTTGTTAGACAAAACTAGGCTTACAGGTGCTAGACAAATTGGGTTTAAAGGTGTTAGACAAAATTGGGCTTGGTGGGATAGATAAACTTGGCTTATAGGTGTTAGACAAATTGGGCTTATAGTTACCAGACGAAATTGGGCTTACAGGTTCCAGACGAAATTGGGCTTACAGGTTCCAGACGAAATAGGCTTATAGTTTCTAGACAAAATCGAGCTTAAAAGTGCTAGAAAAACTAAGCTTAAAGGTGTCAAACAAAACTAGGCTTGGGGTGCCATATAAAATGGGCTTACATGTGCTAGACAATTTGGCTTATAGTTGTCAAACAAAATTGCGCATACATGTGCTAGACGAAACTAGGCTTAAGGTGAATTTTGTAATATCATTCTTATTTCTAAAAACCAATATTATTGAAAAGGTGTGTTGCATGATTATGCTGACTCACATTATGATGTTGTGGTATGGGAATGGTCTTGCATGAATATTTATTTAAAGTGAATGGACAGGGACATGCATGAATGTATGATGAGAAACTAATTATGTTTTGACTTCTTTTTGCTTTGTTTTTTTTTTTTTACATATGAGTCAATTGTTCTCTTTGTACTAATCAAACTCCTTGTTATTTTCAATATTTTATAAAAGTGAGAATGACATACATCCTAAGGTCTAATGTTTGAGATGGTCATTACTTTGACTTTCTCTTTTGCGACATCAATACATTTGTGCTTCAATTTGTAGACAAGTGAAAGGCTAGAAAGAGATGTTTGTAAAGAGCTTTGAGGAGGTAGGATAGCCACACGAATACAAGATACCCAAAAGAGTTGCCCGGTTTGGTGTTTGGGAAAACGAGTATAGGGGTATGGATCTACGAATGTCAATAGTGAGAGAAAAACGTGTGAGACCCACAAAGCTACCCGAATTAGATGAGTTTGTTCTTACAATCATTAGACGAGTATAAAAAAAACATTAGACAAATCATTTTACGCATTGATTAGACGGGTCTAGAAATACCTATTAAACGAGTTTGTTCATAGGTTGTCGATAACTAATTAAACAAGTTTAACAATAAACATTAGATGAGGTTGTTCATACAATCACTAGACAAGTATAGAAAAAAAACATTATACAAATCATTTTATGCATTGATTAGACGAGTCTAGAAATACCTATTAAACGAGTCTGTTCATACATAATAAGACAAGTTTGGCAATACACATTTCACAAGTCTATCCATACACAAATTTTACGAGTCTATTAATACACATTAGACAAGTTCATTCATTCACTGATTGTATGAGTATTGCAATACACATTAAACAAATTTGCATATACATTGATTAAATGAGTATATCCAAACACTGATTAAACGAGTCTATTGATACACATTATATGAGTGTACTCATATATTGCTTAGAAAAAATACATATTAAACGATTCTATTGATGTACTCATTAGACAAGTCTAGAAAAACATATTAAATGATTCCTTCATATATTGATTAGACGACTCTAGCAATATAAATTACACAAGTCTTTCCATACACAAATTAAATGTGTCTTTAATATATATTCGATAACTTTGTTCATTCAATGATAAGATGAATCTTACAATACACATTAGACAAATTTCTTCATACGTTGATTAGATGAGTATAGTAAAAAACATTAGATGGGTGTAGCAATACATATTAGACGAGTCTATTTATAGACTGATTTGATAAGTATAACAGAAAACATTAGATGAGTCATTCCATACATTGATTAGATGAGTCTAAGAATACACATTAGATAAGTATGTCCATAAGTTCATCAGACATGTCTTACAACAACACTAGATAAGTTTATCCATACTTTGATTAGACGAGTCTAGCAATATTAATTAAACGAGTTTGTTCATACACGTATTATGTAACTCTACTAATACACATCAGATAACTCTATCAATTATTTGATTAAATAAATATTGCAATATACACTAGACGAGTTCGTCCATATACAAATTAAACGTGTCTAGCAATACGCATTAGACGAATATATCCATATACTGATTATATGAGTCTAACAATAGATAATGGACTAATTAGACGAGTCTAACCATACACATTAAATCATTTTGTTCATATACCAATTTATATTTTTAACAAATCAACTTTATATTTTTTTTATATTTTTAGAGAATTTATTCTATATTATTTCTATATATATTATTCTTTAAATTTTTACAAAATCTACTCTGTTTATATATATATATATATATATATATATATATATATATATATATATATATATATATATATATATATATATATATATATATATATATATATATATATATATATATATATATATATATATATATATATATACTTTCTAAATGTATTACTAATTTTTCATATTAATTCTATTCAAAACTTAATTATAAACTTAAAAATATTTACTATATTTTTCTTTAAATCTCTTTTAATAAATAGTAATTATATGTAAATACAAGTTTAAAACTAGTTTACCTTGAAAATTGAGTCTCACAAATAACGAAAAAGATCTCATCATTTTTCCAAAATTTTGTCACAGCTAATCAATTGTTACAAAAATTCATGTTTTCTTTTTCATATTAGCTAAATTCTAGTTTTCATGTTGATGAATTTAATAAAACAAGATTCACATCCATTAAATAATAATTTAAAATCATATCCTAACTCAAAATATTATTATTTTGAAAGTAACAAACTAATCTAAATTTAAATGATGAAAATTATAATATATAATATATTAAAAAATAAAAGATTGAACTGAAATTTGTAAATATCATCAAGACTTAATTAATAATTTAGTTCATATATTTACATTTTTTTATTCTTTGTAGACTCTATATTTATTTTTGACTTAATTGAGTTCTTTATTTTTTTTAAAAAAAATTAACAGAGTTTTATTTTTTTTAAAATATAAATTAATATCATCATTCAATTAAATTGATATTAATATTGTCTATAAGTGTTAGGTATCATGTATCAAAATCTGAGTAATTTTTTATTTGAAAGATCACCGCTCAAAACAAATTTAAATTTTGATGATAACACTTCAAAATCATGTTAATGCTGATTTAAGCATATTAAGTCTTTTTATAAAAATATACTCAACTAAGTAAAAATATATATAAAAAATAAATAAATCAAATAACTAGATATAGAATTAAATTACCAACTATATTACAAATGTGACGACATGAATGGAAACCATGCAAGTAATGTTTTCTTAAACAATCTGAAGAAGAATTCCGCATAGAGTAATATAGAATTATGTTTTGGATAGAGCAATCCATATAAAACAAACCAAAATCTTTATGGGAAGCAATCACAGAATTTGAAACTCTTTTTTGGACAGACTAATTCGGAAAACTTGTTCGTATAGATGAATCCAAATTCTTCTTCAGACACAACAATATGAAACTCTTTGCAGCACCAAAACAGATCAGTCTCACCGCACCGATCACTTCCAATGGATCTTTTACACAATTTCAACCCAACATCACCCATCGTTTTGTCACTGTCACCTAACTTCTTCAATAAATGCAACAAAAAAAACCCTTTAATCCATAATGTAAAAATTATACGATGGATACCAATATGTGTTTCAGGAGATTTATTAGTTAGACTCCATTATAATCAAATATATTTTCATAGCTTTTTTCTTGCATTCTCATAATTTTTTTTTCATTTTTCTTTTTTCAGAGTGCATAATTCACAGGTCATTTTTGACTCATGAATTATGATATATGAAAGAAAAAAAACTTTGTACAATTTTTCCTTAAAAAAGACAATCTAAAAATCATATGACTTAAATTTTTGTAGCTTCTCAATTGTATAATTGGAAAGTTATTTTCATTTTTTAGATTATAAATTTGAAAGTTATTTTTTATTTTCAAATTATACAATTTGAAAAACTTATAAATTAAAATTTTCAAGATTGCACAATCCAAAAATCCTTTAGAAAAAAGGAAAAAATGAAAAGGAAAAAAAGTTACGAAGGTGCAGGAAGAAAGTTATGAAGGTGCAAGATGAAACTACCGTATGACAAAGGGACAAAAATGCATATTTAAAAAAATTTGTGGGTCCAGGAAACATGAACTCATTTCCAGTCTACAAGTTAATGTATATGTAAGTTTCTCATATGAATTGACATTTTTATCTATAATTTCTATGATATCTGACGTATTTCTTTTGTGTATAATTGGATTGGTTTGGGACGCTTTTGCTATTAAATTTGATTGGACCTTAGTTTAATTTTTATAGCATTAATGTAAGTTTTTATATTGTTTAGTATTTAATTTATAATTTTTTATATTATTTTAATGTTATTTATGCTATATAAGATTAACGGACCTATAATATTATGATGAAATTATAAGTTGAACATTAAAATTAAAAATAAAAATCAAGTCATATTTCTACGGACTCGTGTCTAATTAAACTCATTCTCATGACATCTGAAAGTTAATTTAATTTACTTCGGACAAAGCTAATTAGACCAAATTTTAGGTCAAATTATATGAGCAAGTTACATATTCATTTTCAAATATCTTTATCCTTAAGATTAGATTATTTTTCCAAATCTTATATTCGACGTAATTTAGTTGGAATGGTTATTTATTTATTAAAGAAATAGAAGAAAAAGAAAGGTTGTAACTCTTTTCCACTGGCTATCGCATGAAGGTTTTTCGTAGAATCATTTAAGTTGATGTAAGATTTCATTCCATTTCAATTTTTTGCTAACTAGAATCTCACTAATTTCGGATTTAATGATTGTGAGTGGTGTTATTTTTTTAACTTCTTGAGTTAGGCATTTACTTAATCCTTTTGTTTTTATATTCTATTTTATTCATCTTAATTCGCTAACCTTATTTAAACTCTGATTTGATGAATAATGTTGGTAAAGACGATTTAGTTACTTGTTAATAGTCTGGCAGTAGAAAACCAGTAAGGCCCAAACATGCCTAAGCTGGGAACATACCGCTATTTTTTTTGTTCAAACGAACTTTACTGTGCATCGCTACATATAGATACTTCCTTTATATTTGCATCTATAACAAAAGATCTAAATCCAGTGAAAGTGGCCTTAAACTCAATTTTTTCTGCTCAGTTTAATCACAATTTCACACAAGAAAACATCGAAATAGTTATTGTAGTTTTCAAAAAGAATAAAAAAAGCAGGCAGTGGCACCAGGCAACTAAGAAGCAAGACATCGATCTCCCATTGGGAAATATGTAATTTACATTTTTTTTTTCGTAAAATTTTACAGAATTAGCCCGTTAGAATTTGCTCTCAAAAGCCAAAACGATGTGTTTTTTACTGCTAAAAGCTTTTGGGAATACAGCTAAAAAGTCAAGGAGGGGGGCAGAACTTTTTGCTGTTGGACCTCTCTTCCAAGACCTAATCTGCGCTACGGCAGAATTTAAAATCTAACCTAAGATATACGAAAATAATAAATGAAACAAACATTCGATTCCAATATGGTATCGAAATGAAGTGGTCAGTCAAAACTTGAACAGCGACTCCATCTTCCCTGCAAATAGTCCTCCAAAGAGACACTCTGCTCAGTGCTACTTATAGAAACTGTATCATCCTCCAAATCCATCAAAGCAAGGTTCAGGTGGGACTGTATGTTAGTTGGAATTGGTTCCTCCTCAAAACCATCAAGTTCCTGCGGTGAATTAACTTCTTGTTCTGCCCATCTTGTGACCTCTTCATCACCACGAAGAAGTTTCAATATCTGCATCATTATTCAAACATGGCTGTTATTCAAAAGGAAGTAAAAGGAAGAATGGAATGGAGCGTCTCTGCACCGGCAAAAGACTAACCAGGTTGATTTGAGGCCGCAGTCTAGGTTCCCGTCTAATGCAGAGACTAGCGGCCAAAACCATTCTCTTCATCTGGCCATCATCGTATTCAATGCCTAGGTTTGGATCAAACAACTGAGGAAACTTCCCACCTTTCAATATTGGTGTTGCCTGGATATTGTCATTAATCTCATTTGGGTCAAGTCATAGAATATAGTACATGCAGGAAGTCTTGTTCATATATTGGTCCACATTTCATTTATTTGAGTACGGTGTTATAACAATCTTACATGCTGGATTTATAGCTGAGAAGGAAAACTTACCCACATAACAAGGCTCTCCTGGCCCTTTGGACATTCATTGTTAATGGGCTTCCTATTTGAGAGAAGCTCAAGGAGTACAACACCAAAAGCATATACATCAATTTTATCAGTCACTTTACCGTGCATAAAATACTCAGGTGCGAGGTATCTGCCAGATAAATGTTGTTCAGAAGAGGAAATCAAAAGAAGGTAAACAATCCAAAGAAGGAACAGATACTGACCCAAAAGTTCCAGCTACATCGGTACAAGTAACATGGGAAGAAGATGAACCCCAACTAGCCAGTCCAAAATCTGAAAGCTGAAGAGAAAAAAAAACATAGATTTAAGGACAAGTATAACTGAAATCAAGTAGAAGATGTTTCCAAGGTAACAATGTCGTCACCTAACTGAGCAAGGAAAGAAAATGTATTACTATACCTTAGGCTCAAAATCATCTGAAAGAAGGATATTAGAAGATTTCACATCCCTATGGATAACAGCCTGAGCACAGCCATTATGCAGATAGTCCAGTGCCTCAGCTACACCCACAGCCACCTTGTATCTTTCTTGCCAACCAAATGCACTACAGTCCGCCTTGTTGCCTTTGTCATAAAGTACAAGAAAGAATGACAAATTAGAATGGAAAATTTGTGCAATCCCTAGAAAACAAAACCAGATAAATATCTACCATGGAGGTTTTCTTCTAGGCTTCCCCTTGACAAAAAATCATATACTAGTAGCAAATGGTTGCCCTCTAAACAAAAGCCAGATACAGATATTATGCTCTTGTGGCACAAAGTCGTAATGATCTCAATTTCCTGAACAAACTCCTTTACCACGTTTTCAGACGGCTTCAAAATTTTCACGGCCAATTCCTTGCCATCTGGAAGACATCCTCGGTAAACATAACTACAACCACCTTTGCCAACCAAATTCTCTGAAACAATTGAGAAAATACCTATCAGAAAACCCCCAAAAGCAAGAAAGCAAGACAAAAACTGAAAAGCGTAAGTTGAAGCAGTAAAAGCTAACCTGGTGCGAAGTTGGAGGTTGCAGATACAAGCTCCTGCAAACTATGTAAAGTGCACGAAGATGAGTACTTTTCTTGTAATATCAACAATTCTTCAGGTAGGCTACCCGACTCATAGCTAATGGAGGGAGGAGTAAAAATAGTAGAAGATCCAAATGGCACAATGGCACCACTCACCCCATCGAGAGGGGAATCATCAATCTGCTCAATACCAATTTGTTTATGATCTGGATGGACTACAGCAGAAGAATGAAAACTCGGCTGCCGCAACGCCCGTTGAAAAATATATGTATTTTTCGTGGAAGATTTTGGGGAATGCTTCTTGTGATGAAACACATTGCGAAGCAGTGACCAGCCAGGTTTACGCTTCGAATTATCCACAACAACTGAAAAACAAGGACCATCTTCAAGTTTCTTAAACGGGACCAAAGCAAGCGAATCACCCTTCTCAACAGCATCACACAAACCTCTCTCAAACTCAGTCCCAGAAATCTCTTGCAATGCACAACTTTCGCAAGTCTTCAGATTCTTCTTTGTATACACCACCAACGACTTTGGCGACAAACTTGACCCTTCGGGTGATTTTTCTGCCACGAAAGTAAAACTCTATCATTCTCGTTTTTTTTTTTGTCTGACCTTACTAAAACACATTTCACAGACAAAGCACATATTATCAAACAACAACGCACTACATAAAAAAACAAAATAAAAGCAGAAAGAATGGAAAATAAATCAAAACCTCGATCACCACAATTTCCATTAGCTTCTCTTCGGAAAGCAATTTTTCCATTATCTACAGAGAAAACAGAGATACACTTGGGCAATTTCTTCGCACAGTACTTCGCGACCCACGCGGACGAGCGAATAGTGTGATGAGACTTAGAAGTTCCCAAAATCACCGTGGAAACGCCAAACGTCTTAGCCTCTTGCACCAGAACCTTTCGAACCGAGTCACCGCGACACACTTTGAGCCTCAGACCAACCTGAAACGCCACAAACGCCGTTACAGAGTTTCGAAACATTTATTTCACCTGACCCAAACGGAAAATTAATGGCGAAACGAACCTGTTTTAGGTTGCAGAAGCCTTCATAAACGGCGAGAACGGAGTCGAAAGTCTTCACGAGAGATAACAGCGATGCCGTTCCCTCTGCAACAACAAAAAAACATCACGATTCAGATGAAGAACGAAACTAGCTTAGAATTAGAGAGAGAAAGAAGAGAGAGAGAGAGAGAGAGAGAGAGAGAGAGAGAGAGAGAGAGACCAGTGATTGAGTCGAGGACGTGAAGCGCAATGACGATGTCGCCGGGCTCAGCCACTTTGACGAGCGCCCACGTCAGCAATTCGCGGCTGGAAGGATCCAATTTCACTCCGACGAGTACTTTCCGACCATCGGCTCCGTCGCCGATTAACTTCATTGGAAGAGTGCCTATGTTATTCTTCTTCTCCTTGAGCTTTCTCTCTCTCCTGTCTCGTTTTCTCTTTCTTTCGCTTTTCTCTCTCTCGTGTTTGGTTGCTTTATCTTGGGAATGGCGAGATAGAACGAATCGTGCTCGAGGACCGTGGTGTCGAACTGTCGTAGGGGAATGTTACCCTGCATCTCGGGTCAGCAAGCCATTACAGATTCGTTGTACACCGTTGATTGTACCGACCACGATCCGCTGAATCTCGTCTCGATCTCATCATTTATCGGACATGGGATCATGATGACGTGGCGAACGCGGAATCGTTGAGGCGCTTATACAGTGTGGCAAGACGCATGCAGGTACTGTGGACGATACTGCAGAGTCCATTCTTGAAAAGGACAGCTTTGTGTTTCAGAACAGAAGTTGATTCCTTCTTCACAGTAAAATTCACACTCCATTTATGGGTTTTTAGTTGAGTTAAATGTTTTTCTTTTCCCATGTTTCCTAGTACATTTTTTTAGATACAATTTTTTCTCAAATAATCCCAAACTGCAAAATAATAAATCAAAAATCACATTATTATTATTATTATTTACTAATTTCAACCGTGGCAGAATTGGCTGCCAATCCAATTCTGAGGTTGATTTTGTTACTTTTCCCTGAAATTGGTTTCATAGGATAATCCATAATCACTCAAATCAGAGAAATTGCATTAAATTTTCGTTGTCATGGCCATGGGAGTTCAATCCAGCTCAAACTAATTACATGAGAAATAATTATGTATCTCCAACTTCACATACAACCAAAATTTACTTTATTTCTTATCCGTAATCTATTTTGGTTTTTATGTTTACTTTATAACTAGAACTTCTTATATTTACTAACACAAATTATAAAGTTTATTAAACAAATCTAACAAAAACTTGTAATCTAATTAATCCAATTTAATGAAAATGAGTTTGGACATTTTTATTGGTGAATCAACAAAGATTTAAATAATATTTATTATTTATACAATATTATATTAGAAGGAGAAATATAATCTAAAAAGAAAATAGTTCAAACGAGTTCTTCTTCAAATATAACTAAATTTAATGTGAATTCTTCACAAAAGAAATATTTAAGATTTTAAAATATCTACATAGAAAAACTAAATGAATTCACAAGACTTCTTACTTTACATGGTATGGGAAATTTACAAAAAGATAATAATAATACCAAATATACTCTTAAATTAAACTATATTTAAAAAATGTAAAAAGATTGACCAATCTAATTTAGAATAATTTTTTGTTTGGTAAATGAAAGTGTAAAGACCCAAAAATAAATATTTAAAACTAACAATATTTAAAAATAATAAAAATTGATTATTTTAATATTAAAATATTTTAATATAAATACTTTTGTTATGTTCAAGTTTATTATTAAAACATATTATATTTTTCTAAAGTTTTCTGATTTTTCTTTAGGATTCTTTCTTTTTACTGGTTTGATTGGAAAAATTGAAACACTAGGATTAATTTTTCTGCCAAATTTATTAATTTAGACCAATCAATTTCTCATTTCGTATAAGTTAAATTCAAACTTTTTTCCAAGTCTTTTTCTATTATTTGTTATATGTGAGTCTTATTATCACTTGCATCTTTCTTTTTAATCATATATATGAATCTCTGCTAATGATATGTTTTGATCGTTCTTGTGATGTTTATATGTATACAAATATTATTACAAGTAAACACCTACGATAAAATCCTATGTTAAAGACATATATTCGGATAATTGAGTCTAGTGTCAATGATTTGTGTGACTATATATATAATTTATTATATTTTTATATCGACTTAATTTATAATTGATGTAATTTAAATATTTTATGAAAACTTTTTTTTCATGTTAGCGTACCCTTTCTTTTATATTATTTTGTCTGTATATTTCTTTCTTTTGAGATTATTATCTTATCAATATGATTATTACCTTATCAGTGTGAGCAGGTGAGAGATAAGTCTTGATGCATATACGGTGAAAAGCATGTAGAGTAATTTTCTTCGGTTTATAATAATAATAATTTTGTATAGAAATTTTATAAAATCTAAGTTATTCTTAATTATTTTATTTATATTTTATTTTTATATTTTTATTTTTTGTATATATATATATATATATAATTTGTTTTGTTTTATTGATCTATTTTATTTTTATTAAATGTAAACGGTTTAAAATGGAATATTAGAAAAGGATTTGTTAAAACTCAAGCATTGACCTCGAAAATATTTCAGAATGCAAATTCTTAAAGGTTAAATTCTCACTTGATTTGTTTTTTTATTATTAAAACATATTAATATAATCGCATGATAAATAACCAAATTTATTCAATGCAAATTTATTTTGTAACTCCTTTAAGTGAAGTATTCAAAATCATAGTTTTCCTTGCTTATCTATTTTCCTTTTCCTTCTTGAAAAAAAAAAACAATTATCATTCCTTATAACAATATTCACCCTTTTAAAAAATACAATATTTACCATGATATGTAATGTGAAATGTTTTTCACATTAATTTAAATTATCTTAATTATATTTTCATTTAAACACGACCGATTGAACATATTAACTGTTAAATTTATGATTTTTTATAATAATTATTTTAAAATTATTCTAAAAGAGGAATTTTATCATAGTTAATATTATAAAAATTTTACATTAGAATGTCCATGAAATTGTTTACAAAAATTATCCTGGGTATTGTGGTATAAAAGTAATTATTTGGAAATAAATCGTGAAAAGATGTTGTGTCAAGTATCAAATCTCTGAAATATATATGACAACGATTCAATAACGGCGTTGAATTAAAACTAGGGTCTCAGAACAATTCAAAACATGGAATATTGAAACGAAACTCACTCATAGGTAGACATGTTACATGTTTAGTGTTCGTAATTATGAAAGTTGCTAAGATGTTGTGTGGTCAAATATACAATTAAGTGACAAATAATAATTTATAGGTCAAATCATTTAAAGCAAACTTTAACGTGGGATCCACTTTTATTTAGAATTATTCTGCTTTCTTTTCCATTAATCACATCCTGATATGATGATCTGCGAATGTAAAATGGTTAAACAAAGCTTTTTTTCTTTATTATTATTATGGAGTATTGTTGTATGGCCATTAGAAATATAAAATTGTAGTTTACTAATAGTATGGGTTATTTTGTTAACAGATCAATAATTAACCATTAGTTACTATCTAATGTTTTCACGCGTGACTAAAATATAAATAAACTTTAACCAATTTAATTTTATTATGTTTTGTTGAAATCACCTTTAAATCAGTTTAAATGTGAATATTCTTTATTATAAATATGATTAAGGATATTGTAATAAAGCTCTAAGAAATAGTGACGTCTCATTACCTTTATATATTTGTTAGATGTCACATATTTAGATTATTTCATAGTATTTTTTATTTATAACTGCATAATTTATTATATATATATATATATAAGTGTATTTGTGTGTATGAGATTTAGTTTATATATTTTTCTTTATGTACTTGTTAATATCTAATTTCTTCGAAATAATAATAATGATAAAACAAAATTATAATTTACAAAAAACGAGATAGAAAACAAAATATGTTTGTTAAGTTGAGAAATTATATATATATATATATATATATATATATATATATATATATTTAATTTTGTTATTTATTTTTTATTTTATCTTATATTATTTAATTTAATTTAATTTTGTTTTGTTTTATTTTATCTTTTATCTTATTTTTTATTTTATTTTATTATGCTTTATTTTATTGTTATTTGATTTTGAAAGCAAAACTCACACTTGTGTAAGAACAAAAATTATGAGTATACACTATGAAGCTTTATAGACTCATAAGCTTACATATATAAGAAGAGAGAAAATCTTACAAGGTCTTTTAGATTAAGTTGTATTGAAAACACATTCTCTCAGTAAGAGTTATCATCTAAGACTTGTAAAGAATCTGATTGATTGTACATTTTGAAAAAGATTCAAATACTTGGTGGTTAGTTCAGTTGAGTTAAACGCATACTAGTCGTCTAGGGAAAACCAGGAGCGTAACAGGAGTTATCAAGATTGACTAGTGTAACCAGGAGTGATGTTAATACTTAGTTTTAGTTTACAAATGTTACCAGGATTGACTATGTAACTAAGAGTGATACTAATACTCAGTTGTAATCTATTTGAGATTATAATAGAACCCTCTAAGAGGTCTTAGAGGACAACTAGACATAGCTTAGTTGAGTAAACCAATATAAAATAATGGTTAAACCCCTTTAGTTGTCCCTATTTTTGTGAGTTTTTTTTAGTTTGATCCCCGTTTTATTAAAATTCCCAATTTAGTCCTAAAAAATGCTAATTTGAGTCAATTGGGCCCCTACCGTTAAATTGGCTTAACGAGGTTAAGTTTTTTAGGAGATAGGATGTTGAGGTGGCCAGTTTTTGCCACATCACTCTTGCCACGTCAGTGTCATCTTCCCCAACAATAGAAACCCTAATTTCTATCAAGAGTAAAACCCTAGCTGCCACGAGCAAACCCTAGTGTCACCGCCGTAAAGTCGCTGCGAAGCCTTTAGTCTCGTCATTGCCACCTGCAAAGCCTTCAGCCACCGAATGCCGACATCCCGTAACATCCAAAATCAAACCCCAGATCTGCAAGAGAACCAGATCAGAACAGAAACCACATCGCGACCAAGTGCGAGCATCATCACGCCAACCAAAAGCAAGAGAAGACCAGATCTGAACCGAAAAACCTAAACATCTTCTCCCTCGTTCGCAAGTCACCATTGGTGGTAGAAACCACCACCAAACCCACTGTTAGTCACACATTCAACCTGCAGGAAACCAGAGAAAACAAAATGAAGGTCACCACTGATTGTGCCTCTGCCATCGCGAGAATGAGGACTACCGTGACGTAACGCCGCCGTAACTCAACTTCTGCATATCTGAACCTACGAATAAGGACCAACACGACCCTCCATCGTCTCGTCAACGCTGTTGCGCGAACAGATGCGAGCCGCCATGAAACCCAAGACATCGTGGTGAAAGTCATGAAGAACCTGGTCACCATCTTCTCACCTACAACAGGTGACAAACCAGCAACCTAATGTTGTTGCGAACGCCGCTGCCTGAAACCGGGATGTCGGCATTGACACCCTTCAGTCTCGTCGTCGCCACGAGAGGAAGAGAACTTATTGTCCGCGAGAGAGGAACTCAAAGATTTGGGGGAAAATAAAATCTGAGTTGCATGAATAGTCTATCAGGAAACTAATCTAGGATTCACTTCCGATCTCATTCCCAATCCAACAACCCTAAATTCAGCGAACCCAGAGGCACACTCCACTTGTTCCAAACCTCTCCCAGAGTGTTGAGATGGTGGCATTGGAGTGTCTAGGGAAATGGTTCGATATGACCAATGATTTTCGGTTGAGGTTTGCAAAGGAGATTCGTGGAGAGAGGTTAGTAGTGCTTGATGAACATAACAAGAGGGATATCTTGATTCCTAGAACTAGAGGAGTTACCATTAAAGCGGTGTTTGAGTTGCAGATGTCGGAGTTTCTTAATCAGAAATTGACAGTGCAAGGCAAAGTTCCTGGATATTTTAATAAGAATTTTTTTAAATTATATATTCCACGTATAAGGTATGAGAATGCCACGTTTCAAAAAATGGCCCATGTCAACGTCCTATCTCATAAAAAAATTAACCCTGTTAAGTCAATTTAACGGCAGGGGCCCAATTGACTCAAATTAGCCTTTTTTAGGACTAAATTGGAAATTTTAATAAAACGGGGATCAAACTGGAAAAAACCCACAAAAATAGGGACAACTAAAGGGGTTTAACCTAAAATAATTGTATGTTTATTGTTTTAGCATTACAAAGCATCTTATTTATCTTATTTATAAACACTGCAATTTCTTATAAAGCTAATAATTGATAAACACTCTTGTCATCCTTAAGAGTTATCTTTCTTAAATGATGTAGTAGTTTTGCTAAACGCTTGAAAAATATTTTATCTCTGAACGTTGTGATTTAAATAGTGCTTTGTAAATCAGCTTCTAACAACCTGAGTAGACCGTCTAAGTGTCACCAAGGTTGTTAAACATCCATTTATGAAAATATTTTTCCATAACACTATTCCACTTCTCTCCCTCTTTTAGTGTTTTCCTGTGATTTCAGAACTTAGATACTTATGAACTTATTTGACTTAATAATTACCATAAAAATTACAATTTGAAAAGGTGAGTGACACTTAGTGAGAATGAAATTGTTTTTTATATTATCTCAATTGGCTTTTAAGAAATGACCAAATATATTGTAATTACTTTTCATTTTGTTCATAAAAAATTGTATATGAAAATATCAAGTTTGAGTTTGTTAATTTTTATTTTCACCTAATAAATATTTTTACAAAATATTTATAAGTTCTATAATGGATTATATTTATAACCAATTTAAAATATATTATTTATATGCACCAGAGATATATATGTAATACTATTTGGTCAATCTTTTTTATATTTTCTAATTTATAAATGCATAATCTTATGTCTATTTTATATATACATTAGAAATTCAGTCTATGTCTCTATTTTGTATTTTAAGAATATCAAATAATATTATTTAATAACAAATATAAGATATATCATTACTAAAACAAGAAATTTTTATATTAATTTTTTTTTGCATTCTTCATTTAATTGATATTATATTTATTTTGCCTTAAAAAAAATTGAAAGCAAACATTTTTTCTTCATTGGTTGTTTAAATATATAAGATGTAGAAATATCAAAGAGTTTTGATTAAAATTATCACTACCTTAACATTTTGTAGATTGAAGATGTTATATGTATATTCTCAATTTTAGTAAAGTTTTATGAAGTGACTTAAAAAGACATAATAAAGGAGAGTTTCATATGGTTGTTCTATAAAATTGTCACAAATTTCATTATAATATAACTATCTTAACTGTCATTTTTTCCTTTTTAAAATACGATATATATATATATATATATATATATATATATATATATATATATATATATATATATCCTCCTTATTAGTTACACTGCCATTTCCTCTCATAATCACTTCTTTATCTGCTTCTCAACTCCTTGGAATATGAGTTCATTCGAGAAGCTGAAGTCGGACGCAAAACATTAAACAAACAAACAAAAGTGATGAGATGCTTAATGAAGGATTCAAAGGTGCCAATGCAATGCAAATGAGACCATGCATTCAAACCTTTCTCACGTTAAATTTCTTTTCTTTAACATTCTTCCTACGCATAAGAAAGAGGTTCTTTTGCATACTTCTTACACACAAGACAAAGATTAAATTATAGTTTTCTTTAACATGCTTACTTTACGTAAGCATTGGTGCTTATGTTCCTAAAGAAAAATAATCAATTTCATTTTTATGTTTTATGAAGTACTCATTTTCCTCTATTTGACCTTCTTAATTGGGAAATGAAAAAGGTTAGGAAACACTTTATCTCATAATTTTTTTAATTACAGTATTATTTCATATTTATAAATATTGGTGTTCAGTTTTTTCCTTGTGTCTACTTTAGATTAATACCATTAAACAAGAGACTACTTGTTTAATGAGTATCCTTTATCATGCTTAATTGGTTATGAGATAGAACATTTGCAAAGACATGTTATTTTTTATAACACCTTCTTACCAAATTGTATCAAAATTTTAGACAAGAACAAAGTATCCTTTTATATATATATATATATATATATATATATATATATATATATTAAAAACACGATAGATTAATTTCATACATAGTTTTTATTATATTTAATATAGTATCAAAACCATGTTCTTTTGTATAAATTTTTTTGTTGCCTCTATCACTACACCCACGGCTGTTGTCGGCAGCATCTATTAGAAAGTGGGTTTTAAGCCTAACTCAACCCCACAAAACTGGCTTGTAAGGTAAGGGTTGCACCTCACTTATATATTATAATTTGACCTTATCTCTAGTCGATGTGGGACTTCCAACACACCCCCTTCACGTCGAGGTATAGACATCTCGTGAGTGATAATAGAAATTGAGTGGTCCGATAACGACCCGATAGCGAGTGGAATAGAAGAATAGAATGCCCACTTAGAACTTACTAGGATAGGCTCTAACCTAGCTTTGATACCATATTAGAAAGTAGGATTTAAGCCTAACTCAACCCCACAAAATCGGCTTGTAAGGTGAGGTTTGCACCTCACTTATATATTATAATTTGACCTTATCTCTAATCGATGTTGGACTTCCAACACACCCTCTTCACGCCGAGGTATAGACATCTTGTGCGTGATAGTAGAAATTGGATGGTCCGATAACGGCCCGATAGCGGGTGGAATAGAAGAATAGAATGCCCACTTAGAACTTGCTAGGACAGGCTCTAACCTGACTTTGATACCATATTAGAAAGTAGGTTTTAAGCCTAACTCAACCCCAAAAAACCGGCTTGTAAGGTGAGGTTTGCACCTCACTTATATATTATAATTTGACCTTATCTCTAGTCGATGTGGGACTTCCAACAACATCGTCTACCGTCTTAAGAATTTTGTATTTCAACATCTATGTTTGAGCACCTCAATCTTGCTCTCTGAATTTTAGTTATCTACAATGTCTTCTTCATTGTTGTCACCGTTGCCTCAATCCATCGTTGTTCCCCAATTTGTTTATAAGTACTTTGATGAATAAAGGAGACCTTTAAAAGAGCTAGATCTTCCACCTTCACTGTTTGTCATCATCCAATCGTAATTTTCGTTGTTTTTTTAGGGAGAGTTTATTTCTATATGGTTCAATCTAGTCCCTACAGTCTGTCGTTGTCTGCCACTACAGGCCTTATGATGGAAAATCATCAAGAAATCACATTGGACCTCTTACTAGAGCAATGGCTAGGAAGATTCAAGAAGAAGAAGGATCATCTAACATTTTACTTCTATGGAAGGTTACTTATAAAAATCCTTCTTCTCTTAACTAAAGCACTTATATTTTGTTTTGTAGGAATTAATAAATCTTGGAGACTATGATTGAGCCATCCAAGAAGAACCAAGCAAAGGAGCCAAAAAGCAAAGGAGGTGCTTACGGCATGCACCAGCATTTTCCACGTGAATTGGCTGATGTGGAAGGAAGCACACACCTTGCTGGATGAGCTGGAAAGAGGCATGAACTTTGCTTGATCAAAATAAATCTGAATCATTTGAATTTAGGAGGGAATTAGAATTAGAAATTAGGCTCCTCTTCACCTATAAATAAGAGGGCCTTTTCCTTGTATTGATTCACTTTTGAGCTTAGTAAATTGCTACTGAAATTCCCTGCCAGCCCTATTGCTCTTGAGTCATTTATTCTCTCTACTTTCTCTTCCCTTTCCTCTAGCTTCCTTCCATTGTAGGAAGGCCTTCTGAGCTGTGAGGTTCCCACACATATTCATTCCACTCAAATACACCAATCATCAATCAATCTCACTCGATTTCCGCTGCATCCACACTGCTGTTTTCCATCCACTGCACCAATACTGTTCTTGGTTTTTTTTTGAAGCTTTGTCTGCAAGGCCAGGTCATTCAAGCATGGATAAGTTTCCATCAAGTGTTAAAAAGCTGTTAGAACCAACCAATCCAGATTACAAGTCTTGAAAAACAAAGCTGAAAGTCAGTGAGGCATTTTATCAAACACTTTTGAAATTATCAAACAGTTTGTATTGGAAGAATTTTTGAACTATGCTTGTGTTTTTTTTTCTTGCTTTCTTCATCCATTCTAGTGCCTTGATAAGTTCCTTTTGTGTACCTTTCATTGGTGTGCTGTTCCAAATTGTTGTGTCTATTTTTTTGGCATCCTAAGTTTCAAAACAGTAGCATAGTTTGGTGCAAACAGCAGCATAGTTTGGTGCAGATTTTTAAACTGATTGGTGTTATTTTTCTGAGTTTTGGAGTGTATGTGCAAGCTTTTTGGGGCATCCAGTACCAGAATCCTTCTCCTACTTTGGTAGCCTCCTAGGAAGTGGTTTGAGCATTGAAAGTGGAGCAAGAAGGAAGACTCAACAGCAGCTAAACATCACTGTCCAGCAAGCTGTAAACTCTGTTACAGCAGCAACTTGCATCTCCAAGACAAAGTTTTCATTAAATTCCTGGCCTCATTTCAAGTCTATATCACGGAATTTGATGTTTGAAAAGTGTATTTCAGTTTATTTTTGCTGTTTTGAGTTAAGTGACTTGGGAAAATGCTCTTGAAGCAATTCCAAGTTCACAATTGAACATTGTAATAGTCCAATTTCGTTTTCTTTAGTGTGGAAGTGTGTCAAGGGGCTCCAAGTGTCACTTGCACTTTCACTTAGGGCCGTCTAGCATTTACATTCTTGCATCTTTATTGCTTTCCTTAAATGTCTTGAGTAATCCTTTTGTTTTTAGGTCTCCGTGGTATTTAGGATAGCATAGCATATAGTAAACCTTTCTTTGGTTTGTAGGTTCATAACATTTAAAACGAATTTGAAGAATTTCTACTTAGAAACTAAAGTAAAAGAACATTCTAAGGAAACTCTGGCTAAGGAAGAACTTGGTTTCTAAGCTTGTCCATTTGTGACTCACCTCTTCTTCCTGGGAGCTACTTAGAAACATCTTTTACTTCTAGAATCTCTTAGAAATTTTTCACCAAAAACAAAGAAAGTTTGTGAAAATCTTTTTCATTCATTACTTGTCAAACATTTTGAAAACCTTTTGAAAAACTTTCCTTTGACAAGAATGAGTCAATCAAGTGTGCAAGGAAGTTTGAAACCCAATAGTGAAATGTCTTTAAGGGAAGAATTTGAGCAAAGATTTGAACAAAGGGATAAAGAGATTAGTGAGCTCAAAGATATGATTAGTCAACTTTTGATTAATCAAGATAAAAAGAAAGAGAGGTCTTCCCATAGGAGAAGAGAAGAATCATCATCTTCTCCAAGTGAAATTGAGCAAAATAGTAGTCATCACAATGATGATCACTACCAAATGCCTCCTAGAAGACAACATAGAGTTAGAGAGCATTACCCAAGAGAGCCTAAGATTGATCTTCCTTCCTTCCATGGAAAAGATGATGTAGAAGAATACCTAGAGTGGGAAATGAAAGTTGAGCAATTATTTGAGTGCCACCAAATAGATGATGAAAGGAGAGTCACCATGGCTTCTCTAAGCTTTCAAGGTTATGCCTTAATTTGGTGGACAGCCTTAGTCAAGGACCATAGGCTAAGACACTTACCTCCCATTAGGTATTGGAATGAAATGAGAGCTGCCTTGAGGAGGAGGCATGTACCAGCCTACTATGATAGGGAGATAATGGATAAACTCCATAAACTCCAACAAAGGAACATGAGTGTTGAGGAATATAGACAAAAAATGGAGTTACTCATGTTGAGAGCTGGGATAAGAGAAGAACCTAGGATAACAATAGCTAGGTTTCAAAGTGGACTTAACTATGACATAAGAGATAGGGTTGAACTTATACCCTACAATGATCTCAATGAGTTAGTCCAACTTTGTGTGAGGGTTGAGCAACAACTAAAGAGGAAAAACTCCACCAAGAAAGATTACCCTCATAGTTCTTACCATAAGAAAGAGTATAAGAGGGAGGGTAGTCAAACCAAGCCAAGATATGAAGAGAGAGAGAGAGAGAGAGGAAAAGAAAAAGTCAAAGAACCTTCAAGAGATCATAAGAGTAAGGAGACTAAGTGCTTTAGATGTGGGGAAGAAGGGCACTATGCATCTGAGTGCCGCAATAGAAAGTCAACTTACATCCTTGAGCATGAGAGTGAAAGTGAGGGTTCTTCATATAGTGAGGCTGAGACATCCACTTCTGAAGAAGAAGAAGCTTTACCTTGTGATGGTGACTTACTTATGGTAAGGAGACTCCTGGAAAGTAAACATGTAGAATTAGAACAGTCACAAAGAGATAACCTATTCCACACAAGATGCAAAGTTTTAGAAAAGACATGTTCAATGATAGTGGATAGTGGCTCTTGTTGCAACTGTTGTAGTTCTAGAATGGTAGAGAAGCTTGGCTTAACAACTACTCCTCATCCTAAACCTTACAAACTTCAATGGATAAAAGAGGATGATGGAATAGTAGTTAAAGAACAAGTAAGTGTACCTATTTCCATTGGCAAATATGAAGATCAAATTGTTTGTGATATAGTACCAATGGAAGCTGGGCACATATTACTTGGAAGACCTTGGCAATATGATAAACAAGCTTTACATGATGGAGTCACCAACAAAATCACCATTCAACACAAGGGAAAGAAAATTATTTTGTGTCCTCTTACACCTTCACAAGTAAGAGAGGACCAAATAATTCTTAAGAAGAAGTTGGATGGAGAAAAGAAAAAAGAAAATAAGAAAGAAAGAAAGAATTTGGTAACCCATGCCTCAGCCCATGAAGTTGTCCAACCTCAAACCTTGAATATTTCCAAAAATCTTTTTCTTGGACAACCTCATTTCCTTCTTTATTGCAAAGAGGCATTTGTTTCAATCACTCATGAACTTGGTTCTCTACCAAAGGGGTTGCAAAAACTTTTAAAGGAATTTGATGATATATTTCCCAAAGAGGTACCAAGTGGATTACCACCTTTGAGGGGAATAGAACATCAAATAGATTTGGTGCCTGGGGCAAGCCTACCCAATAGGCCAGCCTATAGAACCAACCCTATGGAAACAAAAGAAATAGAGAAACAAGTTAATGACTTGTTGAACAAAGGGTGGATCCAAAAGAGTTTAAGTCCCTGTGCTGTGCCTGTGTTGTTGGTCCCTAAAAAGGATGGGTCTTGGAGAATGTGTACAGATTGTAGGTCCATCAACAACATAACTGTCAAGTATAGGCATCCCATTCCTAGGCTAGATGACATGTTGGATGAATTACATGGAGCAAATCTCTTCACCAAAATTGATCTTAAAAGTGGATACCATCAAATAAGAATTCATGAAGGAGATGAATGGAAAACTGCTTTCAAGACCAAATTTGGTTTGTATGAATGGTTAGTCATGCCCTTTGGCTTGACCAATGCTCCAAGTACATTCATGAGATTAATGAATCATGTGCTTAGGGAATGCATAGGCAGATTTGTAGTGGTCTACTTTGATGATATCTTAATCTATAGTCAAGGCCTTCAAGAACATCTTAACCATGTTAGAAAAGTCTTGCTTCTTCTTAGAGAACATCATCTCTTTGCCAACTTTGACAAATGTACTTTTTGTCAAGAAAGTGTGATTTTCCTTGGATTCAAAGTGGGAAAAGAAGGTGTACATGTTGATCCAGAGAAGATCAAGGCTATACAAGAATGACCAACCCCTAAAAATGTAGGAGAGGTGAGAAGTTTTCATGGGTTAGCAAGTTTTTATAGGAGATTTGTGAAAGATTTCTCCACCATAGCTGCTCCTTTAAATGAGCTAGTCAAGAAAGATATGCCTTTTATTTGGGGTGATAAGCAAGAGTTGTCTTTTGAGACTTTGAAACACAAGTTAACACATGCACCTATTCTAGTTCTGCCTGATTTTTCCAAAGCCTTTGAACTAGAATGTGCTGCATCTGGGGTAGGAATAGGAGCTGTTTTAATACAAGGAGGACATCCCGTAGCTTACTTTAGTGAAAAACTTAGGGGACCTACCTTAAACTATCCTACCTATGACAAAGAGTTGTATGCCCTCATTAGAGCTTTAAAAACTTGGGAGCATTACTTGGTAACTAGAGAATTCATCATACACACTGACCATGAATCTCTCAAGTACATTAAAGGGCAAGCAAAGCTAAACAAAAGACATGCAAAGTAGGTGGAATATCTTGAGCAATTTCCCTATGTCATCAAACACAAAAAAGGGAGTACTAATGTTGTTGAGGATGCTTTATCTAGAAGACATGCATTATTAGTAACCCTAGGATCCCAAATATTAGGATTTGATGACATAAAAGAGTTATATGAAAATGATGAAACATTTGCATCCACTTATTCATCATGTCTTAAGAAGCCTTTTGATGGATTCTATCTTTCTGAGGGGTATCTTTTTAATAAAGGAAAACTTTGTATACCCCAAGGATCCATTAGAAAACTTCTTATCAAAGAGAGTCATGGAGGAGGACTCATGGGCCATCATGGAGTTGATAAAACTCTAAACATTTTGAAAAGTAAATTTTATTGGCCACACATGAGAATAGATGTTCAAAGGCATTGTTCTAAATGTATAGCTTGTTTACAAGCTAAGTCCAAAATTATGCCTCATGGACTCTATACACCTCTTCCTATAGCTAATACCCCTTGGGAGGACATAAGCATGGACTTTGTCTTAGGATTGCCAAGAACTCAAAGGGGGTATGATTCTATATTTGTGGTAGTAGATCGTTTTAGTAAAATGGCTCATTTTATACCTTGCCACAAAGTAGATGATGCTAGCTATATCTCTAGACTCTTCTTTAAAGAAATAGTGAGATTGGATGGCTTACCCAAAACTATAGTGTCTGATAGAGATGTGAAGTTTCTAAGCCATTTTTGGAAAACTTTATGGGAAAAGCTTGGAACTAAACTTCTATTTTCTACTACATGTCACCCACAAACTGATGGGCAAACTGAAGTAGTAAATAGATCTTTATCTACATTATTAAGGGTAATATTAAGAGGAAATAACAAATCTTGGGATGAACATCTACCTCATATTGAATTTGGTTATAATAGAGTAGTCCACAAGACTACTAATCTTTCTCCTTTTGAGGTTGTTTATGGTTTTAACCCTATCACACCTCTTGATTTACTACCTCTTCCAGAATCATCTTCTTTTCTTCATAAAGAAGGTGCTTCTAAAGCGGAGTTTATCAAGAAGTTACATGAGAAAGTTAAAATCCAAATTGAAAAACAAACTCAAAAATATGCAGAATACAACAATAAAGGGAGAAAGAAAATAGTTTTTGAAAAAGGAGACCTAGTTTGGCTTCATTTGAGAAAGGAAAGATTTCCCTCTCAAAGGAAATCCAAACTTAGTCCAAGAGGAGATGGTCCATTCAAGGTGGTCAAAAAGATAAATGATAATGCCTATATATTAGACCTTCCTGAAAGTTATGGTGTCAGTCCTACTTTTAACATCTGCGATTTAATTCCTTTCACAGGAGATGATCAACAGGATGAAGCAGATCTGAGGACAGATCTTTTTCAAGAGGGAGGGTCTGATGGAAAATCATCAAGAAATCACATTGGACCTCTTACTAGAGCAATGGCTAGGAAGATTCAAGAAGAAGAAGGATCATCTAACATTTTACTTCTATGGAAGGTTACTTATAAAAATCCTTCTTCTCTTAACTAAAGCACTTATATTTTGTTTTGTAGGAATTAATAAATCTTGGAGACTATGATTGAGCCATCCAAGAAGAACCAAGCAAAGGAGCCAAAAAGCAAAGGAGGTGCTTACGGCATGCACCAGCATTTTCCACATGAATTGGCTGATGTGGAAGGAAGCACACACCTTGCTGGATGAGCTGGAAAGAGGCATGGACTTTGCTTGATCAAAATAAATCTGAATCATTTGAATTTAGGAGGGAATTAAAATTAGAAATTAGGCTCCTCTTCACCTATAAATAAGAGGGCCTTTTCCTTGTATTGATTCACTTTTGAGCTTAGTAAATTGCTGCTGAAATTCCCTGCCATCCCTATTGCTCTTGAGTCATTTATTCTCTCTACTTTCTCTTCCCTTTCCTCTAGCTTCCTTCCATTGTAGGAAGGCCTTCTGAGCTGTGAGGTTCCCACACATATTCATTCCACTCAAATACACCAATCATCAATCAATCTTACTCAATTTCCGCTGCATCCACACTGCTGTTTTCCATCCACTGCACCAATACTGTTCTCGGTTTTTTTTTGAAGCTCTGTCTGCAAGGCCAGGTCATTCAAGCATGGATAAGTTTCCATCACCTTATCTGTTACTGATGACAATCTAGTCCCCGTAGTCTATTGTCGTCCACCACTACAGGTTGTCATTCGTTGTTAATGGTAATCTAGTCTACCATAGTTTCTCACTTTCAATCACTATTGACCGTCGTCAGTACTGATACGTAATCTCCTTTGTCAAAGTCATCTTAGTTGAAGTTTCATAGTTGTCCACCGCTATCCAATATTATTCTCCATATTTTTTAGGATTTCTCTCTCTTGTTCATCAATGGCTCCTTCCGTTGTTGTTTCTTCTGACCTCCCTTTTGTCACCATTGTGTTTGACTTGTCCATATATTCCTTTTGTCAGTGGCAAAGATGATTTTTGTTAGGTTATTTATAATTGTGGTGTCTCTTCAAGAATGAAATTTTTATCTACGAGATGTCAACAATGCATTCCTCAACGACGATTTGCAAAAAGAGATTTATATGGAGCAATCTCCCAAATTTGTTGCTCAGGAGGACTTTTTTGTTTGATATTTTGTCTTCTATGTCGTCTTCGCAAATCATTAACAATTTGATGTCACTCAATGACAGAAACATATATTATCTCGTTTGTATGTACCAGCTTGAGGAATAGTATTAGATACATTATCGTTATCTTATCATTATCTTTTATGTTTTGTTACTTTGTTATTATTTCTTATTTATATTTTGGATTTAATTTTTATTTCTTTTATTATAAATAAAATACTTTATATATATATGCATAAGAAATATTAATTCAATAGATACTTTTCATTATATTCCATCAATAGTTTATGTAATTAATTTAGCGATAATAAAACATGAAGTTATATAATATATATATATATATATATATATATATTTATTTATTTTGGGAAAAGTATTTTAGAATTTTTTATATTAATTAAAATATGATGTAACTTGTCAGTTAATTCTTAATATTAGATTTTCCCTATTTATAATTTCACATTATATTTTGTAAAAATTATGATAGATTTGTAAGTTTGTAAACATTAAGATGTTAAGAAATACTTTTTAAAATAATTACAAAATTAGAAACTACATGGACAATTAATATAAATACTTATTTATTTATTTATGACAATTCAACAATTACAAATTATTTTGTATATTTTTTGTAATAATGATCATTAGAAACATGAAATGAAATAAAAATACGACCTCTGAGTGTACCATATAGAAACACATTAATTAAAAGTTTAAAATATCATTTTATACAATATCCTAATATGTGAAATGATTGGTGTTGTAAACGTTTTAGTTACATCGTCACTATAAATTCCATGGCAACAAGATAAGGAATTCATCATACATGTATATAAGAACACTTATACAGTAAAAAATATGTCTTTATTAATGTGTCTTTTAGAGAGATGGAAAAAAGTAAGTCTCAAATATTTAGTCATTGCCTCAACCTCACATAAAAAATAATAAAATAAAAGGTTAAAAATAAATTTTGTTTTTAAATTTGAATACGAAATTTAAATTTCTCAATTTAATATATTTTGATTCTTAAATTTTAAAAATAAATAAATATAATATTTTTAATTTAATGATATTAATTTTTTAAGATTTGTTAAAAAGTGAAACTAACATTTAAGTTTGAATATATCAATATAAATAATTTAAATATTATCTTAATATAAATAGTTTAAATATTATCTTAGGCTTTGTTCTTTTGGGTGTATTTGGAGGAGATGATTTGAATGGATTTGAGGATAATTTTTTAGTTGTTTTTTTGAGTGGATTTGTGGGTAATTGAGAGTGGATTTGAAAGTAAAGTTTGTGAGAATTAGTGTAGGATTTGATTGATGTGAAAGATTTTAAAAATTAGTTTAATTGGTAGAAATTAAAGATTACCAAAATGCCCCTAGTTATAAAAGTAATATAAAATGTTATTTATAAATGTTATATTTAATTGTAAAAATGTTTATAAAGAAAAAAAAATTATGAATAATTTATAAAATTAATGTTTAAAAATTATAAAAATTATAATGTATAGCCCTGTAACCGGTTACACGTTTGCGTAACCGATTACACATGTGCCAGTCAAAACTTCATACCGTTGTAACCGGTTACGACTCTGCTGTAACCGGTTACGCCACGCTCGTTGTTCCGTAACAATTGGAGGGCACATACGACTTTTCCGCAACAATCCACTCAAATCTCTTCGATTTTGCGAGTGACCAAAATCGAGGGTATCCTGCAAATCCATCCTCGACGATTTTCCTCTCAAACGAACAACACACAGTTTGTAATTCATCGCTCACAATTTCGCTTGAACAGTGTTATCTGTTCATGCGAACACAACCTTAATGTAATACAATTAAAAGACTATACTAATTTACTTTTTAATGTTTAAGATCAAAATATATAAAAAATAATAAAATATATGTATTTTTAGATAACTAAACAAATATAAAACAGTTACTTTTTTTTTTCAGAGAAAATTATATAAAATAATCTATAAGTAGAATCCATCCGCATGAAAGAAAATAAAAATTACCAATTTTATACCTTTGATAACTCTAAATAATTGTTAATATTTCAAGAATAATCATTTACTTCTTCTCATATAATGACAAAAATGGTTAAATTTGACACTTTAATTTTATTAAAAAAGAAAATTTGTGTTGCAATACTATATTAACATAGTATGACAATATGACCAAAATATGATACATTTCGATTAAAATTTGATAAAATATCGACTAAGATTTGAAATTGAACGACAATCCTTTTCAACATATGAAATTATCTTAATAGTTTATCATTAACCTCATCATGAATCTGTTTTAATGATAAAAAAAATAACCGAATTAATCTAACAAGTCTAATTAAATTATAAAATTATTATACTTTTAATTAATAAATCAACCTGACTTATTTATGACGGACCTAATATCAAACCGAACTTAAATGATCCAATTTATTCTCATTTTCATAGTATCAATTGTTGTCAGCCACGTGTCCTCACATAACCTTCGTGTTTCCCAAAGCCACAAGATAAATTTATTTAAAAAGTTATATAACAATATTTATGACTAAGATATTTAGCATGAGCCATGATTTGTGGATTGCTTCTTTCACCATTAAATGCAGTATCAATCATTCAATAGAAAACAACATTATTATAATTCTACATAAAGCAAAATTTAGAGCAGAATTACAGTTTAGTCCATTAAACTACCGATTTATAAAATTAGGCAATTTCGTGTGTTTTAAAATTAATGTTGGTATAAATTTATAATATATAAATAAATAAAAATTATTAATTTTATTTTATAGATTAGTTTTATAGGACTAATTTAGATTTTAAATTTATTATTTAAGATGATATTAAAGTTAAAATTTAAGTTAACCAAAATTTATTATTTATTAATTCTATTGTGCTATCCATTATTAGATTATTATTAAATTACTCATAAATTTTAATCGTATAATATGTATATATTTCCTAAGACAAATTTACAATATACAATTAATTTCAAATAAACCTTATTTTTAAAGATGAATTTGTAGAGTCGAATTTTAAGATAATATTAATAATTTTTGAGGAATTATATCTTCATTTTCATTAACCTTTAATTAATTTATGAGGATGTCTCTTTTATAGATAAAGGTTAATTGTTAATAATTTGTTAGTGGGATGAAATGAACTTATAACCTCTTTTATAATTTTTTCAAATTCACCAAACTTACTTTATATTTTTAAAATATAAATAAAGGAAATTAAAGTGAGAACTTCTCTTTCCTTTTCTTTATATTTTATTATTAAGTCTTAATTTATGGTGATGAAAAATAAAAATTTGAATAGAAGGAGATGTGATCGTAAAGGAAAGTGATGAAGGTCAATTTTTTTAGTAGAAGGGACCCATTTAAAAGTAAACCAAAGACAATGAAATGTTGCTTACGAAGTCAGAGATACCTTCAAAATATACACTTTATTCTTTTCCCCACTTCAGCTATAATCTTTCAGTTTTAATGCAAATTTAACCATTCTTCTGAATTTACTACTATCTCACAATATTTTTTTATCATCAAAATTTAAAAGTATGCCCAACAATAAAATAATGGAAGACAAAAGCTTATTAAAAGTAAATGAATATAACTCTTCATAATCCGTTCCTTTGAAATCATCATCATGGTCTATGTTGATGCCATCTCAAGTAATAATCAAAAGGAAAAGAAGTATATATATATATATATATATATATATATATATATATATATATATATATATATATATATATATATATATATATATATATATATATATATATATATATATAAGCTTTCTAACGTAGTTGTTATTATTGTATATTGATGATTTCGTTGACGCATTTTTAATTTGATCTCCATGCCTACGAATCAGCAATAATTATAAAATAAGACTAGCCCAGTAATGTCTACACACACAAAACTAATTCAATAAATCGTACATATAACATTAATTTGAGAAATCCTTCACGCCTGCATGGAGATTAATTTATTTGTTTAACTTAATAAAAATAAGTAAACACTTCAACTAGTTTTTAAAATGTCCATTATATGATTACATTAATTTCAAATATTGTTACATTAATTTATTTTCTTGTAAGTTTGAAATAGTATTGAATTCTTCTTTATATAAATAAAAAATAACATAAAGGCTAACTTCAACCATTACTCGTTATCTTTGAAAAATGATTTAGTAACGTTTATTTAAAAGCTATTGTAACAAATTATATTTTTTCTAATAAAAATAATCGCAGTAACGTTAGGAAGTATCGAAAGCTAAATTATTTATATCATCATAGGATCTCCAGCGGAGGATTTCATGCCTTTTTTTTTTCGTTACAGTGGAAGCCAAGAAAGAGAATTAGGTAAAATATCTTAATAGCTTTATTATCAAATTAAACTATTGCATTTACTTAACGTCAAGCCTAAAACAAAAGAGGTTTGCGACGGTTTCCATCAACCAAACATTAATGGAAATTTAATTAAATTTTGTATGGTTACTGATAAAGTATTTGACGAAAAATTTCTGAAAACTTACTACATAATGTAAATAATAGATTTGCTATTTCGTACACTTGTTAAATCTGTCGATACATAAGCCTTGCTACGTTAGAAAATTTTCAATAATTGTTCATGTATTATATGACTTTTAACACTACAACCGGACACTTGGACATTCCTGCTGATGATTTATTATGAATTATTAGAGTGTTTATATTCATATCATAAAATGTTATATTTAATTTTATTATAGCTATTGTACACATAAAAACTGTATTATAAGTCAAAATTCAAATTACTACAATAATACTAAATATGTTTACTAAATTAGTTTAAAATAAATTTATATAAATACATGATATATAAGTCTGCATCATGCACAGTTTTTCATAAAATAAGGAACCGAATTATGAAAAGAAAAATATTTTATGTACATCATGCCTTATTATATATTTACATCAATATTATTAGATAGTTAAATTGAAATGTACTCCTTTTCTTCAGCAAAGACTATCTGACTCTGAAATATAATAAAAAATTGTGTTAACATTTTTATTTAATCGTGTGAAGAGATAATAACTTCAAGTTGTTGTGAGTCAAACTCACTCTCAAAGTCGTTGCCTTAACATTGGAACGGTTCCTCGATCTATATACTAGTGAGAAGAATTATGCTTGTAAGTATTTTAGTTTTATAAAATGAAGCACAATAATTATTTTTTTTTCTCCGGTAATTATTGATAGAAAAAGTTTAAAGAAAAAATTTCCCAGTGAGAACTAAAGTGGCTAATTTTATTATTCTTAACATGGAAAGGTGCGTGTTTATTTATTTCACGTGTTAGAAGTGCGCACACTCAGCAGATATTATTTGTCCTCTACGAATATGGCTAAACCCTCAACATCTATATATGCACCTAACCTTGGGGGTACCGGTGGGTTTCATTTGCTGCCTTTTCCCTACCTTCAAATTCCATGCTCCACTATTGAAGTCAAGTTTAAAATAATAATTAATAATAATAAAAAGCAAGTGAGCCTTTAATAGCAGAGAATACAAAAAGGTAAAGGGACATTTATAATATTCTAAAAAGAGCATATGTGAAAGGCTTTTCATCTTTCTGGTTGAAAATTATGCTACCCACTGCACTCCTCGAAGCCGAAGGACAACTCTGGCCATCAACTATGATTTAATCCTCTTTTCTCGGTTACCTACTTTCAGGAGAAGATATTCAATTAACAAAAAGAACTTGCACTAAAGTTATATCTAAAATACAAATGGGGTAAGATGGGAAAGAAAGGAAAAGAATATTGTACAAAACATATTAAATTAATATATGAACAATTAATTAGAGAGATTGGTAAAATATTATTGTCCGCATAACCATTGGGCGTAATTAACTTGACGCATATTTGTAAACCTAAACAAAAATCCAAGTTGTCGTTTCTATTCCCTAGTTGCTCTAATTCACTTGCTTCTATTCAAACTAGTATTTAGAAACTAGCAATTCTAGAAAATTAGTACGGAGATTTTTGAAAACTGATCAACGGAATAGTCGACGTATAAATGACTCTAGAAAGTTTTGTTTACTTCTAACCTTTAGATGAAGAGAATGGAAAATATAATGTGTAAAAATTCCATTGGCTAAGAATGATTTTAAGTGAAAAACTCTATTTTCACCAAACTCTTTGCATGAGTAATGGGGCTGAAAAGAAAGAGCTAATTACATTTGATGCTTTAATTTGGCTGGAAATTAATATTCTCTTCAAACAGCATCCATCCGGCGAAGCCTCAAACCCTCGAGGAATGCCAATCATTTAGAACTATAGTACAAAATATTGTGCATGATATATAAGGCAGATAAACAAAAACAAAAAGTTATTGCCAACATTATTTATCCGGACCATGATATTTTAATAATTTTTTATAACAATTTTTTGACAACAGACTATGTGTCATTATTTTATTGATTCATATATTTAAAACGGACCAATCACATACTACCACATAACACATAAGTTATTGTAAAAAAGTTATCAAAACAAGTTGTTAAAAGGGACATTTCCCTATTTCTCCACCTAAATATATTGCGAACAAGTGAATCTCTCTGCTTGCTTGCGATGAGAAAAATCAGCAACATGTTTATGTAGCCAAAGATGACGTGTCTTTATTCTGTTCAAATTGTTGAAGCCCATACGCACATGATTTGGACATTAACAACAAGCTTACTAGAGGCTAGAATAACTCCAAAAGAAATTCATAAAGAAAAAGTAATTCGATGGCTTTGCATTATTAAATTAAGCTTACAATACAGATTAAATTTCCGTGCCACTCCACTTATATATTTGGTTAAACACGATAAATTAGACAGACAGAAAATTGAGACATGAATTATGCCTTCGTTACTAAGTATGGATTTAATGTCCCCTCCTTAGCTGCAGTAACATAATTGTTATGATCTCGCCCACGCACATGCTCCTCCACATTTGGCAAAGGGATTGTTTCGTGACAGCATACCCACCATGTGCTCGACAAACAGACGGTGTGACCAAATTTTCAGGATTTGAAAAGGATTGGACCTATTTCAATATTACTGAATAGTACATACTGTGTGATGGAAATAAAACATAAATGTCTATAATTTATGTCATTGTAGAGCATACGCAGTTCTCATTCACATTTGAATGAATAAATAAATATGAACATGCAGTATTACAAAACATTTTTTTCATGGGAACAAAGTTTGAGATCTATTTCAGCTGGATTCCATGAGGGCGAGTTTTACTCATCACCCAACCAATAAAAGATCATAACAATACCGTCTCAATACCCTGTATCAAAAGGGTTCAAGGGCAAAAATGTATTCCAAAATCCATGGAATTCGGGAACTACAACATCTCCATAAGCAAAGGAGATCCAATTAAAATAGATTCTTCAGTTATTTTAAGTTAAGCTAATGCTACAAGTTCCTTCATACAAGAGAGTGGATGAATGAATAAAAAAGATTTGACAATTAGCATTGGCATATTAGAACCAGTACAAGTCTTGTTCATGAATGCTCAAAAAGATTGACACACTATTCCAGTGTTTATTCAAGCACATGCATAATAATAGAAAATGAAAACACAAAGGTTCTTGATGGCCAACCTTTCCTTCTATATACAGTCAAGGTGAATAAATGTGAAGAGATCAGACACCACGATTGGGGCAGAGATTTGCAAAGTGAGATGGATCACCACACCTAAAGCACCTTCTACCAGAAATAGGATCTCCGGTGGCTGAAACAAATGTTGTGGCAGCAGTATGAGCTCCAGTCTGGCCACCTCTACCACGAGATCCACGTCCACCAGTTCGCCCCGGATTGGAGGATGGAATACTATTTGAACGTGTGGCACTTCTGGCTCCAGTTCCGTCATTGAGGCTATCCTCCCATCTGTGGCAGGATGATGAGGCTTATAAAAACATAACTATCTCAAAACCATGCAATATGGTCCCATTTCTATAAACTGTTCAAAACATAATGTTAGTTTGAGCTATTTGGGTGGATGGAAAGCAGCCTTAAGAGAAAGAGGTTGGCAGGTTCATCATTCAGTTGTTAAGAGACAGATACTATTAAGTGCCAAAGATGAGACAGTTACATAAAATTGGAACACCAGCCAGTAAACAAAAATTGTATTTCAGACACCAGGAGTAAATATATCAGAAAAGACTGAAATATAATCATACAAAAAAAATAAAATTCAAGACTTCACGTACACAAAGAAGTTGCATTCCTGCGATTGACATGCGTAGAACTTCCTTCCCCTGTTATTTGCTGTATTTGCAGTTCTCAAGATACATGGTGTCCTACACGAACTGCATGAAACAGAAGCTTCCCCTGCATTGTTTAATGGTTTATAAAAGGCAAAGCTTTAAATTTCAAATTTGACAGCTGCTAAATGACTGCAAAAAGCATGATAAAAGAAGAACAAGATTTCCCAACATGATGCAACAAGCTGAGAAGATTACTTTTTGGAAAATAAGTCAGTTTTCACTTTTTAACATCCCACTGAAAAATATACCCAAGTTATGACCACAAACCATAACTTGAGAGCTTGAGTGATGAGGACACACAAAAACTAGTAAAACATTAAAATTTAACACTAATTATCTATAACATAGGTTGCCATGGACCAGACAAATTCTTTCCTAGGGCATGGAAGGTTGATAACAAAAACATTGTAGGGCAATCCGGAATAAAAACAAATTAAGGAAAAAAAATAGAGAAAGAGGTGAAAAGGACAAAGTATGTTGCAGTAGTGTCTATTAAATGCCTGAAATATGAAGACATACGAGAAATCTTCAAAATTGAAAAATATAATAAAAAGATTTCAGAACCAAAGCTTTATACGTGGTTAGAAATTGTGGCTTCACGCTTTATGTGGTTAGACCAACAGCTACAGTAAATCGTAGACCAACATGGACTGAGAATAACAGAAATTATCAATGAAAGATTACAGTGAATAGCTTCCTGGCCTTCCCAATACACAATGATCACCGTGTAATGCAATGCATATCACGAGAGCAAATAAATTTGTATCACATGTCAGACCAAGCCCTTAGAATTAATACAAACTATTTTATAGTAAATTCCTCAATAATCCATCTCCACATATTCCAAAATCAATGTCAGTATTCATGAATCATGATTCACTGTAAGCATTTGCTCATATCCCTGTGACAACACTAGATACCCAAGAAATACATTTATTTATTTTTCTCAAAACTGTCTAAACTTGCATAGGATTTTAAAATCCACAGAAACCTTACCGTTATGTTCACTTCTTCCACGATGTCCGACATTCCGAGAGCGTAAAGGACAATCATTAGAAGAATGTCCTGTTTCTTGACAGTTCATACAAGGTCTTTGTCGTGGGTTAGTATGATGGGCATTGCTAGGTGGTGCAGTTGGTCCTCGAGGTCTTGCTGGAAAACATGATAAGGTATATTGTGAGGATTCCAATATTTATTCATGGAAACATTGGGAATAGCAGCAAACAGATTAAAACATGTATTCTATCCTGTTCCCAGTCACTGGCTTGTGACCACAATTATAAAACATACTCAACGCTGAAGATTAAAAGAAAAACAAAAGGTAAAAACTAGCAAAAAGGTTTTAACAATATCCACGAAATGAATGCTATTGTCCCCTAAAAATGTTTGGATGACATTAATCCACTCAAATTTTGTATTGAAAAATGCCATATACACATTGGTTATTTCAAAAGTATGTTCACCTTAAATGCTTATAACTCTTGTCCTACACAACATCCGCCTACATTGATATAATCCAGCAATACTTTTAATAGAGTTTCCAACAATTACTGAGTCATTTAAACAGACCTGGCATGCGAGATCCCCTGCCACATATTTCTGTCACCTGTGAAAGAATCTCGTCACAGCCACCAATGCATCCTACATATCACATGCATTAATCAAACAAAAACATTTTGACTAAAAAAGGGGTTTGAGTCATATCTTTGAATGAACAAACAAATTTTTCCATATTGAGACTAATTTTTCACTTTTGGCAGATATCTAAAGGTGAAATCAGGTGAAAAGAAATTGATCTTGCAGAGGTGCACCTACCCAAATGGTTGACACTGTAGTTTGGTGGAATTTCCAGCTGCCTAAACTTGAACTGAATTAAGTAAACAGGACCTATAGTATTGTATGCAATCAGATATGACAAAAATATCCAAAATAAGACGCAGGGTTAAGATCACTAAAACATAAATAAATTAGAGAGAAATTAGTATTTGTGAAAATGAATTCAATCCCGCTGAAACAGATTTACAGCAGGCATTTATATGTGCCTGTACAGCTAACTAATTCTAACTAGCACTTAGCTTAGTTAGAATTACAACTGTATGAGATCTACTGCAGTACAAAGTATTGAAAAAATACAGTACAACACGATAAAACTACACTCTCAAAGCTATTTTGGTATTCTAGGAAACAAAACATCTCCCTACTCTACTCTAAGATACCTTGATTCATGGAATATTTCTAACCGCACAAATCTGTGTAAATCACAAATTTCCTAAAATATTTTTCTTCAAAGTACTGCACATTATTACTTCCAATACATTATTGTTAGAAGCCCCACATCTACTAGCGATAAAGCTAATTTATAATATATAAGTAGGTGCAAAACCTCATCTTATATGCTGGTTTTGTGGGGTTGAATTAGACTAAAAGTCCACTTCTTAACATGTTATCAAAGCTTTGTTAGAGCCTATTCTAGCGATATTGTTGCACCCGCTATCGGACCGCTCATTAATGTCTAGCTTCACACTCAAGATATATATACCTCGATGTAAGGGGTGTGTGTTGAAAGTTTGTTGTAATTAGAGAAAATATCTATAGAATCTTCCTAATTAGAGAAAATATTTGTAGGATCTTCTAGAATATTTTTTAGTATATTGTTTCCTTATTTCCCTTTTTTAGAAGATTAGATTGCTACAAATAGAAGTAAGGAGAATGTAATTGAGATGAATGAAAATAATAAAGTCAGTCTCTTTTTCAATTTGGTATCAGAGCTACAGATCTTGGGAGCTCCCTTTCTGCTGCAATAGTACCCACCGTCATCATTGTCCAATATCTTATCATTTATGACTCTTGATATGAAGCTTACAAAGAGGAACTCGAGCGCTTGAAAGCAATGGTTGAATCAATGAGTAAGCCGTCTGAATCATGAACAATGTCCATGAAAGGTAAGATTTGTCTCAATATTGTTAGATTTGTTAGGATATTTATCCTATTTTATCACCATTATAGTGTGTCAAGGGTTACCCTATTTATCATGATTATATTATGTCTAGGATCACCCTATTTATCATGATTATATTGTGTCTAGGGTTACCCTATTTATCATGTACTTGTGTATCAATTTATTCTTATAAATAGAAGATTGTGAGAGGGATCAATCAAGCCCTCTAGAATTATTTTGCAGTTTCAATCTTAAGTAGATTTAATTCATTCTAATGTTTGGGGACCTGTCATAGAATCTATTTCTGGAGCCAAATGGTTTGTTACCTTTATTGACGAATGTACCTATGTCACGTGGACATATCATATGAAAAATACATCAGAAGTTTTCCAAATCTTTGTTAATTTTTTCTGTCTTGTCCAAAATCAATTTGGAAAAAATATAAAAAGACTCAGGTTTAATAAATATGTGATTCATGAATTTTTCAATTTTTTGTCTCAATGGTATTGTACATGAACTAACATCTTGAAGTAACTAGAGCTCTTCTTTTTCAAATGTTTGTTCCAAAACATTATTGGAGAGAAGTTGTGTTAACTGCCACATATCTCATCAACAGGTTACCCACTAGTATCTTAAATGACATTAGTCCTATAGAATCTCTATTGTCTTTTCTTCCTTCTTCCCCCCAATAACGAGTCTACCAAGTCGAGTCTTTGGATGTATTGTTTTTGTTCACTCACATCATCCTAACCGTAATAGATTAGATCCCAGAGCTCTTAAATGTGTCTTTATTAGGTATCCTTCTAATAAAAATGTATACAAATTGTTGTAAAACATGAAATACAATGTAATCTATATTTCTTCCATAAAACTTATTACAAGATACTACCTATTTATAGAACTATGAACCTAATAGTTAGGCACATCCTAACCTAAGTTAGGCACATCCTAAAGACACAAGTTAGGCACCTCTTAGACAAGTTAGGCACCTCCTAACATAAATAAATATTACATTTGACACTTCAACACTCCCCCTCAAGCTGGATCATACAAGATTGTATGAACCAAGCTTGGACTAGACAAAACTCAAATGGAAATAACATCAATAATCCAAATTGCACACACAAACAAGTGTAGCCCAAGAAACTTCAACTTGATTTCAACTCAGAAAGTCTTCAAACGCAAGAGATCTCCATCAGTTACTTGAGAGGCCTTCAAAGGCTAACAACCACAAACTTGTAGGGACTTAACCACCCTAAACAATGAACCTTCAGGGACTTCAGTGCCCTGTGTAGCAATAAACCTTCAGGGACTTCACTATCTTGAACACCAATGAACCTTTAGGGTCTTAACTGCCCTAAATAGCAACAACCAGCAACAAACCTGTAGGGACTTAATCACCCTACAGCGGCTGAGACTTCCCCTCTCACGGAGGTGAAAGAACGGGTGAGAACCGATCCGTACGAGGGACAAACTCAATCCCATAGCATCAAGCGAGTCAAATCAGCGGTCGATCTCAAAGAACAACTCTCAATATGCTGTTTCAACAAGGCATTGGCGGTGTAAAAATCCCTTCACATGGCGGAAAGAACTGACGCAGCAGTAGCGTTGTTTGTGGTCCTCAAGAATTTGAACAGGCTTGGCTCACAAGTTGAATCAGCGGAGCAGCAAGGAAAAGAAGGAGCGCTTGGTTGGTCTGAAGGAGTGTGTATGGATTCCAACTCCTCCAAGATTGACAGTGCAAAGGTTGCAGAGAGATTGACAGTGACAGATGGCATCAAAGAGCTAGAGAGATGTTGGAGGTCCAAATATTCTCTGTTGGATTTCTCCATATGGTGATACTTAGTTGTGTATCACAATAAGCACGGGCTAAATTGGAGCCCAAAGAAGAACTGGCAGTTGCGGCAACGACTGAGGCAGCGGCGGCTAACTACACCAGCTTCGACTGTGTGGCATCAAAGCGGCGAAGACGACGCACAAAACGCAGAAACCAAACTGGAGAACAAGAGGGAATGTAGAGACAGGAAGCCCTTCACATTGGTGAAGGCAAAGAGCCCTTCTCAATGGAGAAGGAGATGATGGAAGCGGACTTGGTCACAAGTGCCGGTGCATTCAGCGGCACAGGCGGAGACGACGGGCAAGTTGCAACCACTTCTGGGAAGAACAAGGCAAACCAAACTGAGAAGTGCTTTTAAATGCTTCAGCAAGGTGTGACAGAGAAGAACTTTCCAGAATGGAGAAGAAAGAAGTGCACAGCGGCGGTTGTTCGAGAAACCAAACTGAGAACGAAGACGGAATGCTTCGAAATGGAGACAACAGCGGAAGGATGCAACGAGAGTGAGGTCCGACGATGCGGAAGAAGAAACCCATTGCAGCTTACAGCAATGGCTGCTCTCGAGGGTCTGAACAGAGAGAGAATGCTCCGGCGAGACGACCGGCAGCGTCGCGGTTGGATTTCGACGTCAGGAAGGCGGCGCGTGAAAAACACTTGTCCGAGAACTACCAGAAAGAGGAGGCGCGTGACGGCGCAGGCGGACGAGACGGAGACGGTGACCACCAAGGATAGGTCACGCTCGAAGAAACGAGTCAGATCCACTGGTCGACAGTCGGAACCTTGACGGTGGCCGGCGAGAAGGCGGCGCGTGGCAAACACGCATCCGAGATCAGACTAAGAGAAGAGGCGCGTGGAGGCACGTTTAGCGGATTCTGTACCTGACTCCGGCGGGGTTGACCGTCGCTCAAGGAGGCGGTCCAGATCCGCTGGTCATCGGACGGAACTGCGACGGTGGTGGCCGGCGGCGGTCGACTCGGCGGTCGACGGTGGAGAGCAGCGGTGACGGCGGAGAGCAGCGGTGACGGCGGAGAGCAGCAGTGGCCTAGTTCTCTTGGTCTTGGTCATTGATTGACAGCAACATGATAATGCCAAAAATAACTCAGCATCACTTAAAATACCAGTTTCAGCTACTGGTCTGAAATGGGTTCGAATCCCATTTTGAGATTTTGTCACTTAGTTTCTGGATGCAGGTGAATTGAATTCCAGAATAAGAAAGTGTTGGTGACATTGGAGAAAGGCTAGGTGAGGCCAGCACATAAAGACGTACTGAATTTGGCTAAGGTAGAGAAATGACTCCATTCTAATTTTAGAGAGCTGCCCACTGAAACACAAAGGCTGAAAGAGACATAAGTCTAACAGCTTGACTGGGGCAATTGCAGGCCAATAACGCACAAAGGCACATGTTTGAAGAAGAGACTTTTAGGGATCCGCCGGCGGCACGGCGGCCGGCCGCCGGCAGACAACAAAGATAGTGATGGAAGAGACTAAAGCTCTGATACCATGTTGTAAAACATGAAATACAATGTAATCTATATTTCTTCCATAAAACTTATTACAAGATACTACCTATTTATAGAACTATGAACCTAATAGTTAGGCACATCCTAACCTAAGTTAGGCACATCCTAAAGACACAAGTTAGGCACCTCTTAGACAAGTTAGGCACCTCCTAACATAAATAAATATTACATTTGACATTTCAACACAAATGTTATCATCATCACAGTCGCCATGTCTTTGACACAATGGATGTCACCTTTCATGAAACAATCCTTTTATGTACCATTTCAGGGGGAGAAAACACTTGAAGTGGATGAACTCTCCTTCTTGTCATTACCATGTTTGCCTTTGCAGGATGCTCAAGATCAAAGCAATGAAGCTACCATAGTCCACAATGAGGAAGAAGAGGAAGAAGACATTTTTTGGCAAAAAATATGAAAGAAGAAAACAACCCACTTCGACTCACGAGCAAGAAAAATTGTCTAATCTGGAGGTGAGGACCCTTGAAGATAACAATGAGGAGGTAAGTATTACTGAGGATTTACCCATTGCATTAAGAAAGGAAAGAAGATCATGTTCTAAATGTCCTATTTCTCATTATGTTTGCACTAACAATCTCTCTAATAAGCATAGACGCTTTATTGATGTTATTGATGCCACAATTCCTACCTCAATCCAGGAGGCCATGAAAGAAGAGATGAATGCATTAGAAAGAAATTTAACTTGGGAGATTGTTGATAAGCCAAGAGACAAGAAGGCAGTAGGGTATAGATGGATATTCCCAGTGAAACATAAGGCAGATGGGACAATAGAAAGATATAAAGCTAGATTGGTGGAAAAAGGATATACCCAAACTTATGGGATTGACTATGAGGAGACGTTTGCCCCAATGGCAAAGATGAATACAGTTCGAGTTGTTCTCGCTTTGGATAGAACTTACACCAGTTGGATGTGAAAAATGTCTTTCGTATTCGTCATGGAAATCTAGAAGAGGAAGTGTACACAGAGATTCCCCTAGGTTTTGAAGTGAAAAATGAAAAATAAATGGGTATGCCTCCTAAAGAAAGCATTGTATGGTCTTAAGCAATCCCCTAGAGCATGGTTTGGAAGATTTAAAAAAGCAATGGTTTCCTTGGGATATAGACAAAGCCAAGGAGATCATACTCTATTCATAAAGAACTTTTCTACTGGTAAACTCACTTTTCTATGTGGATGATATGATTATTGCAGGAGATGATGAAACAAAAAAATTGGCGTAAAAGAAAAATTGACATCCCAATTTGAAATGAGAGACCTAGGAAAACTCAAATATTTTCTTGAAATAGAGGTTGCTTACTCTAGGAACGAAATTGTTATCTCCCAAAGAAAATATGTACTTGATCTTCTCAAAGAAACAAGAAAGTTGGGATGTAGAACCTCAATTGTTCCTATAAAACAGAATCACAAAATTGGAAGTGAAGAATGTGCTCTTGTCGAGAAGGCCCAATATCAGAGATTGGTAGGAAAATTGATTTATCTATCACACACAAGACCAGACACTGCTTTTGCAATTAGTGTAGTGACCCAATCTATGCATGTTCCAAGAGAGATACTTGCAAGCAATTGACAAAATTCTCCAATACTTGAAGTTAAGTCCAAGAAAGGGGCTATTATTTAAAAGGGAAGACACATTGACTACGAAAATATATACTGATGTTGATTATGCAGGTTCTATTATTGACAGAAAATCTACTTCTGGGTATTGTGTGTTTCTTGGAGATAGTTTGGTAACATGGAGGAGCAAAAAGCAAGATAGAGTATCTTGTTCTAGTGCAAAAGCAGAATTTCGAGCTTTTGCTCAAGGAATGTGTGAAGGGATCTAGATGAAATCATTTTGAATGACCTTAAAAGTCAAGGTGGACAACCCTGTGTAACTACACTGTGACAATAAGTCTGCCATGAGCATTGCCCATAATCCAGTACATGACAAGACCAAACACATTGAGATTGACAGACATTTCATCAATGATAATCTAGACAGATATTTGCAAAGTGCTCCAATTGTGGGAGAAAGGCCAGCAATGAAGAATCACACCCTGTTAGGAGGTTAAGAGTGTATGAAAGAAGAAAGAAACATTAGTTAGCCTAACTGCCTTAGCAGTTAGGAAAGGCGGGAAGGGGTTGTATAAATAGGTCTTGTATAATTGTAAGGGGGGTCTTTTTGGATCAAGTATTAGTCTGACAAGAATTCTTTAATCCTGTAAGGGGGGAGGTTAAGCTCTCATCATTCGCTGTACTTTGTATTCTTTGCTGTTGATAATACAAAGAGAGGTTATACAATATTTCTGTTGAGTTGTTTGGGTGTGTTAGTGGGAGTTTCTATAGGTTTCTTGACCAGAAACCTATCACACCTCTGTAGGAAAGAAAAAAACAAAACAAAAGGGAGATTTGTAACAAAAAAATATAGTATGATGGAGGAGGAAGGGGATGAGACAATAAAGAGAGTTGAAGGTGGAGATGCAGCCAAGCAACAATTTTTACCAAAATCAGATTCACGTAATATGAATAAGAATTCCAATAGGCTTTTTTTATCAAGAAGTCGATCAACACTCCCCTCGTCTCAACCACACACGAAAGGAAACAAAATAGTATGTATATTATTGCTACATGAATGAATCAATGTACAAAGAATCACACCAAGGAAGCCCTCTCTCCCTCCACTGGAACAAATATCCAGTCTATACCCAATTGTACAAAAGAACTAACTAACTCCCTGTACAGTACATCCTTTATTTATAGTAATTTTCCCCTTCACACTTCTTGACTAACGGTCAACAACCTTTCCCGCTTTCTAATCTCCTTACCCTGCACTCTTTTCATCTTCTTTATTTCATATACCTTTAATACTCTATCAAATTCATGGTTGAACTTAGATGTGATAATGATTGGAACATCAATGACATTGGAATTTTGGGATTCCAAATTATTGGGTTCAGAATCTGGTATACAAAAACCACTCTCATATCGACCACCATCCAAGCCTCTAGATCTAAAATTGTAGGCAATAGCCAATGGGCTCCCTTATGAGGATAAGACAATATCACACTACCATGGGATCAAGCTTCAGTGTTCCAGTCTTGAGGACAAGGTTGTTTTGCAGCGGCGTGTAATGATAGGATATAATGTGTAAAAACCACTCTCATATAGACCACCATCCAAGCCTCCAGATCTAAAATTGCAAGCAATAGCCAACGGGCTCCCTTCTGATGATTAGACAATATCACACTACCATGGGATCAAGCTTCAGTGTTCCAACCTTGAGGACAAGGTTGTTTTGCAACGTGTAATGATAGGATAATGTGTATGATAGGAGGAAACATATTAAGAAGTAGTTGTGAGTTAGGTTGTTAGGGTGAGTGAGGTTTCCTTTATATAGTTGGGGGGTCCTAATATGGAGGGCACTTTTGGATAATTTTGCAGATTGAGCTTTAGCTCTTTGTGAAGGGGAGTTGAAAATAAGAGTGATTTATTATTCTCAATCATAAAAAATACATTCTGATACTCTCTATTTGTAATAATCTAATTCTCCTAAAAAGGGAAATAGAGAAACTAGGAAAGTAAAATAAAATAAAAGATTATATATCTATTTCCTCTTAGGAAGATTCTAAAGATATTATCTCAAATTACAACAAGGGGAAACCCTCCTTGGAGGAGAGAGTGCTCTCCTATTTTGTGTTCTTCTCAGTTTATACAATAAAGAATATTACTCTTCCTTCTCTTTTCAGTTCTGGATTCTTAACAACTTCAGATAGCATATATTTTTAAAAAGGGCTCCCTCCGATTAGATTTTAAGATCTTGTAGGCAAGTTGAGAATGATTGATATTCATTTACCAACTTGAAGAGGAATATTGTAATTAGAGGAAATATCTATAGAATCTTCTTAATTAGAGAAAATATCTATAGAATATTCCTAATTAGAAAAAATATTTGTAGAATCTTCTAGATTATTTTTCAGTATATTGATTCCTTATTTCTGTTTTTAAGAAAAATAGATTGCTACAAATAGAGGTAAGGAGAATGTAATTGATATGAATGAAAATAATAAAGTCATTCTCTTTTTCAAGTATTATCATATTCAAGGAAATAATATTGTTCGAAATTTCTATTTCTTTCTTATCTCACTTAAATCCCTATGATTTCAACTTAAGTGCTTATAGTCTTTAAATTCAAGACTTTATTATTCTATTAAGAAAAAGTGGGAAAAGGCCAGAATCCCACATTAGTATCTTTGATTAAATTAAGTCACAAACCAGGAGTACAAATATTGCACGTATTGGTGGTCACAACCGCTTCTGACAGTGATCCAGGGAGCCAGACAGCATTCCTACACTGTTCATTTATTTGTAGACATCAAATTTATATTAGCATGTGTCAGTTGTGATCTGAAGAAATAGACACAGGCAACAAGGGAGGAAAACCACAACTTTCACAAATCAGTTAATATGAATTTGGAGAGGATAAAAATCAGATATCTATCAGATTTTTAACGATGCCTACTACAACAATACATTTAAAAATAGCACACTGGAGGAAACTATTTTCAAAATATTATCATCAATATGAAGAGGTATTCACAGGACTATGCATCTTAAGTATAAACTATTGAAATTTAATTTGTTTACATGTCCCAACTTATTGGTGCATATATAGTCCCTGTTATCTATCTTACAGAGTTAATGAGTGTTTTACTCCTGTTACTTTACATTTTTGTACAGCAATAGATTACTCTTTTTCATGCAACCAAGTTATAAATAGCAGTTACTGTTGAGACGTACATACATGTAACTGTTGGAAAGTGTCACATCCCCCGCCCCAAGTCTTGGAGTGGGCTTATATGTCTGTTAGATAATTTCACTTAATTTTTAAGCTAAAATCTAACATACAAGAGCCTATAGTTCATCTTGGTAATCGTCTAGTTCAGCAGGCAACTGTGGAGGGGGAATGTTGGGAAGTCTCATCACCTACCACTTGGTTTTAAACTGAAATCTAAAAGTAACTCAGCTGTATGGGGTTTGACTCATTTTACACAATGACAAGTTCATGGGGGAATTACCCACATTGTCTGAAGCAGGAGTACTCATTAGCCACCAAGTTGAAACGGCCTTTCATACCAGTTCGTTACAAAATGATGAGCAATTAAAATTTAATTTTACTTTTATTTACGTGTTTCTTTCTTATGTCCCGGAGGGCACAGTAAAATATGTTGTAACTTTTAAAAGAGCAATTAACAGATACCTGGAAAAAGAAAAAACCAACCTGAGGGTAACCCAAGCATCCAACCATAAAATTGCCATCCTGGTAAATGATAATATAAAAATTAATCAGATAAAAGGTTATGCCTCTATTCCATTTGTGAAAATAAAGAAAAACGAAGTATAGGATTAATTCCCCTGGTGTATAAAATACACGTTGGGTAACATATTTATAATAAAGAATAATACTGAAAAATATGGACTACGCTCAAATATACATAATATTGTAACTAACAATATCGAACACCTTTCAAAACTATAAATACCATAAAACAAAAGGCCACTGTGAATATTATGATTACGGAAGCCCTCATACACATTAGCAACGAAATTCAGCAAGTATACACATAAGAAAATATGCAGCTGCATTCAAGAAGATATGATAAAACATTTATTACTTAAAACCTAAATTAAAGTAAATCAGCCAGATAAATCCTACTGTCTTTTATATAGTGTTTTACGTTCCAGGCATAAAATTATTTACTACTACCAACAACCTAAATTCCACACGTAGACTCCTAGTCTCATGTCATTGATTAACCACTATATGATGGAATGGAATTGAACATGAAATGCACATGATTGAGCCATTTATTTAATTCCCAAAAATGTCACCACCTAATAAATCACATGAAAAGAATAAAAAAATTAACACTAAAGCTCCAAACTCTGTTTATTAAATGTAACCATTCCCTTGGTAGGGAATCACAACTACCGAAAACACATACTCGATTTTTCCTTAGCACCATGTCTGATTCTTGACAAAGTCCGCATCGTCGAACAACCCCCATTGCATGTAGCTCATCATTGGCAGATCTACTAGATCTGCAATAGCAATTGAAGATACCTATTAGCATTTTGCATAAGGAGTCCATATGACTGAAGGATGAAAGATACCTTTCAAAAAATATTGCCATGGCTTCTAAAAGTTTTCCTTTATTCAATCTTGCCTGCATATATTTACAGATTATCAGACATTGAAGTTCAAAATCTACATAACTGAATAAACTTGGTTATGAAAGATTTCAAATAATTGAAAAGGCAGATTGAATCGAAAAACTGTTACCAAAAAAATTGCAATTGAAGGCAATAGATGCCAACACATCGAAAATTCTAATTCTGCTCATGATTCCCCCACAAAAAGTCCATAAAGTGTGGAGAAAAGACATAAACTCAGTTCGAGGCAACAAGCATCAGGAAAGTTAGACTGCTGTACCAATAAATTTTATATGATCATAGAGCACATCTGACCCGACAAAATGACATCTAAGGGAGTTTTAATAGTTCAGAAATAATTAAATGCACAATTAGTAATGCATTGCTGTTATACTCTCAATAGATATATCACTTGTAACAATTATCCCATCTATAGAAATTTCTTGCTTGCATAACTATTATACTCAACCCTCCACTATATTCCCTACAGTTTTAGCTTCAAATCCAAAGCTAAGTTGCTCTCACTGTCAAAGGATAGGGAAGACGCCAGTCAACTGGCATTCAGGATTGATTCCATGGAGTCATTAGACACAAAAAGGGCCAAAGTACAATTTTAATCTTCCTTTAATTCCTGATTCCCAAGTTTAATCTCCCTATTTTATTCCAATGTTTTTAGTACCCTATTTCAGAATTCCGCAATTTTGATCAAATATTCAAGTTTGTAAATGTTTCTTTATTTTACACTTTGCATTTTAATAATTAAATCTATTCTTAGTAGTACTCTAAATGAATATATTTGATTTGATTCAGTTGAATAAAATTAATCAGAAAAAAAAACACATATAACATTAAGAATTAGACCAAAATTTCTGTTTTATAAGATGCAAGGACTTAAACCACAAACGAAAAATAGTACAACCTATTAGAAAGTAGGTTTAACTTTAACTTATCCTCAATAAAATTGGTTTATAAAATGAAGATTGACCCCACTTATATATTATACTTTTGACTTTATTTCTAGTTGATATGAGATTTTCAACATAACCGAACCCACAAACATGGACTCGTCACTGAGCTCCCTTCACAAGGCATGGACACAAGTCCACATAGAATTTTGTAAATGAAGTCCTCCACAGGTTTAAGCTATTAGAAAAGTACAACCTATTAGAAAGTAGGTTTAAGCTTAAATTATCCTCACAAAAATTGGCTTATAAGAAAGGATTGTCTCCACTTATATACTATAATTTGACTTTATCTCCTGTCGATATGAAATTTCCAATATAACCCAACCCACAAACATGGACTCACCACTGAGCTCCCTGCACACGGCATTGGACACAAGTCCATATAGAAGTTTGTAAATGAAGTCCTTCACAGGTCCCTCACTAGGGTTCCATAAAGGTACATACAGGTACCTGTAGTAAATTCTCAAATACTTCAAGGACCTAGAAAATATTTGAAGAAGAAAACTGGTCCCTAAACTATTTGAAACTTTGCAAATAAGTCCATGTAGTTTGCAGAATCCTAGCAGGGAACCTATTAAAAGAAGTCTCAAAATGTTAAGAGAAACAAATCAATTTAACCATTATAAAACAAACAACCAATGATTATTACTATCTAGACGGGTGACTATTATATGATAAGAAACCTAAAATAGTTTGCAACCTCAATGATAAAGAAAATTTTGAAATAACAATTCAAAAATTTCATGGGACTACAGAACTTCTGAATAATCAAACATAGGTAACAAGTAATAACTTAAAAGCAACTGAGCAAGAAACAAATAATTGCTTACATCTAGGAAACAAGCCTCCATCAGCTGCAAGCTAGTTGCCAAAACGTCAGCTTTGCTTTTATTTCCTTCACTAACAAATTTCATGTCACGTTCCATAACTGCTCTAAGATAAGGTTTCCATAGTTTGTACCTGAAACCTCAACGGTAACAAAAGGCAAAGGCACAACAAAGTCTACGTTAGGTTAACGGTGTCACAAGGTAGAATGCAGATATGGAAAGCAACATGCTCAGTAAAGAAAAGGATGAAGCATTAAATGTGAAAATCACTTTTTGGATTCAACCGCAAACAAGGAATATAAATTATAAAAACTAAAATATTTGACAAATGAGTTCTGCTTTAGCAACAATAACAACCAAAATAATTGAGTCAACAGCTGGAAAAATATTAACCACGCTTTGAACACCATCAATCATCTGAATAATTATTAGGATGAACCATACATTCAACACCTTTAGCTGAATGGTTAATTGTCCTTAAACTAGAAATAACTTCATTGATGATTCATCTTTTTTCTTTCCTAATTGTTTTCAAAAAAGAAATGATTGCATCTATGTTAGGACTTGGAAAGTATATGAAAGGAGAAAGAGAGTAGAAAAATAAGGGAGAGTACCTTACTGCTGAGTAGTAAAATGGGGCGGGAAAGGTGTCTATATAAGAGACCTCTTTTGTAGTTTCAGGGGGTTAGTGACTACATTCATTGTACAAACCGGTTGTAAACCTGGTGACCGGATTTTTGATTGTATTCTTTGTTCATTGGTTGTGAATACAATACGTTTCTTTTTACTCATTCTTGTTTTGCGATTCTTGGAGCTTACTGGTGAGAGAGTGTTAGGTCTCTAACTCAGATACCTAACAAAGTGGTCTGACCTGCCGGATCCAAATCAGAGGGAGAGCAAGATGGAAGGGACGTTACATGCATTGGAGAACAGAATTGAAGGAAGAATGAACGGGGTGGAAGGATGGTTGGAGCATATTGAAATGACCGTGGACGGTTTAAAGGCGGAATCAGCGGCGAATCGTCAAGATTCTATTGCGATGCGCAAAGATATCCAAGAACTGATGAGGATCATGGGTGTGCAAACCAAACAGACAAAAGAGAACGGGAGCCAGGGGTCCATCAATGGCCAACGGAGGGATCGGAGGGACGATGTGGAGGGAGAGAGAGACGGAGAGCGCGGTGAAAATCACGGCGGGTGGTGAAAATGGGTAGAATTGCCCCTTTTCGAGGGTTTTAGTCTGCTAAATTGGATCAATCGCGCGGAAAAAATTTTCGAAGTGCAAGGTGTCTCGGAGGAGGAGAAAGTGCGATTAGCATACATTAGTATGAAAGGGAGTACAGGATACTGGATCCGGGCTTGGAGAACGAAGGCCAGGAACCAATCCTGGGAAGGGCTGAAGGATGCGTTGGTAATGAGGTTTGGGGGTCGAAACAGAGGGTCAATCTTTGAGCGATTAGCGGCGACTAAACAAATGGGGACAGTGGATGAGTTCGTCCAAGAATTCGAGGTTCTGGCAGGGTAGACGAAGGGGTTGCCGGACGAACAACTACTGGGGTATTTCCTCGCGGGCTTGCATGAGGATATACAAAATCAAGTTCGAATACAAGATCCCCAAGCACTGATGGCCGCCATGCAAATCGCCAGGGACGTGGAGGAAGCTTGCAAGGGAAATAAGGATGGGGGCTGGAATGGAAATAAAAATCCATCAGCGTGGGGGCAGAGTGTAGGCGGAGGAGGTGCGGACGCGAGAGTCGAACCAAATCGGAGCAGTGTGGGAAAGACAGGGGGAGCGGAGAGCGTCGGGTGAGTCAAGAGGGAAGGACTCTAGGGCCAGACGCCGGACAGGACCGGGATGACCGGGGGTAGGGACAACAAGGGGAGGGGCGTCAGAAACTTACCCTACCCGGAGTTCTTGAAGAGACGAAGCTTGCGAGTGGTGATATTGGGCGAGGATGAAGAGGAGGATATGGAAGAGACTGACGCGGACATGGACCAGAGGCAGATGGAACTTTCCTTGTTCTCTGCAGGAGGATTAACACAGCCTAGGAAGATGAAGTTGCAAGGAGAGATAAAGGGGAGAATCGTGCTCGTATTGATCGACAATGGTGCAAGCCACAAGTTCGTATCGCAAGGGGTGGTCGAGGAGCTAGGTTTGGAGGTAGAGGCGACCAAGCCGTATCACGTAAGCCTGGGGGATGGACAGAAGAGGAGGACCCAGGGGCTATGCAGGGGGGTAATATTGAAAATGGGGAAGGTTGAGTAGAGGCGATATTAGGGGTGGATTGGCTAACGAAATTGGGGGAAGTAACGACCAACTGGGGGAACCTCACCATGGCCTTCAGGCAGGGAGAAAAGGAGGTGGTGATCCAAGGGGATCCAACATTGGCTAAAGAGGTGACCATAATGCTGGAAGCTAATAAAAGGCAGGAAGAATGGAAGTCCTTGGAGGAGGAATTGCCACCACCCAAGCCGCCAGACCTGAATTGGAAGGCAATAGCTAGTGGGGTTCCTTCATATGATAACATGAGAATAAAGAGGAGCCATGAGATCAAGCTTCCCGGTTTCAACCTTGAGGACAAGGTTGTTCGGCAGCGGGGAGTAATGTTATGACTTGGAAAGTATATGAAAGGAGAAAGAGAGTAGAAAAATAAGGGAGAGTACCTAACTGCTGAGTAGTAAAATGGGGCGGGAAAGGTGTCTATACAAGAGACCTCTTTTGTAGTTTCAGGGGGTTAGTGACTACATTCATTGTACAAACCGGTTGTAAACCTGGTGAGGGAGGTTAAGCTCCCGGATTCTTGATTGTATTCTTTGTTCATTGGTTGTGAATACAATACGTTTCTTTTTACTCATTCTTGTTTTGCGTTTCTTGGAGCTTACTGGTGAGAGAGTGTTAGGTCTCTAACTCAGATACCTAACAATCTAACTGACAAAATAGAATTCCACTCAAGTTAGGTCAAGAATATATTAATAATATTAAATGAGATTAGAGACACTTTTAAAATCAATAGAATTACATACCCCATGTCATCATAGCCCATGACAAGTGCCTCACCCTGCAATAATATCAAGCTCGTCAATAATAACAATGTGATACGAAAAAATACCATCATTTTTTTTGTTTATGCCAGTGCAAGTGCATCTTTGAGAATTAGATAGATGATAACTAAGCTATTAAAAAAATGATTCTTCAATGAAAATATTCATGAAAATACAGTAACCTTTTCAATTTTTTGTTATATTGATCTACTTCTATTTTTATCCAAGTAAAAACCACAAGGATACAACTAAAGCATATCTATGAAATTAATAATCATGTCAAATCCCACATCACTCTGTTGTGCAGCTCTAATGCTCTATAGATAATAAAATTAATAACAATAGACAATAGCAAGACTTAATGTCATGCTATGGTGAAAGAATCTTTTAAGTAGACTCCATGATAGATTATTTACTCTTTGTTCATGTTACTGTATATTTAATTGTTGTAAAATTAAATGCAGGAACACATAGAAATTCTAATCACTAATAAGTCTGTAAATGTATTAATTAGTTCACATATATGTACGGGCACGGTCAACTTCTCAATGTTCAGTGTAAAGCCTCACTCACATAACTGTCAATTAAGCCAGATGGTTGACAACTTAATATACACATTCAGTGGTCAGCATATTCAATTTTAGAATAATACTACAACAGTGTAGACAGAATTGATTTTATTATATGAAATATTCACGTAATGACCTATCTATTGTTCAAAGCATCCTCTTCTAGCCCAATAATCTTATATAGTAACTCTTCTTAACAAAAGTCAAGACAGCCCAAGAAAAATATGACAAAAGATAGAGATTAGTCACAATTTTCTACTGCAACAGCAAATTAACAGTATGAACTTACAAGATTAGTTGGTGTGAAACGAGTGTTAGCATCCTTAGTTGCATAAAATCGATCAAGTAGCTTCTTGATGTGATCATGCATTGTAGCATCTGTACCAATACCCTCCTAAGAGAACAAATAAAAACAATAGGTATACAATTGTTAATATCTAAATCTAATGGCACATAATTGGACTTGTGCACAACAAAGGATCAAATTTCTAGTCAATCAGATTCTAAATAATTCTTACCTTGTCCATACAACTCAGCAAATCAGCTTCACTTAAAAGTGGTGGTGGGCGGGTTATTCCTGAATCAAGGATAAATGTTGATGGAATGAACTGCAATATCAATAGCACTGGTGAATATTTATTCTTAGATTTTTCAGAAGATGAGAAAGGATTGAAGAAAGGTAAAAATGTATTACTGGATGCTTTGATACACTGTAACACAAGAGTCTATAAAGGAAAATATGACAAGGGTTCAACTGGAGCTGAACTGTTAGACAAACCTAACAGTCAACTGACAGAAAGGAAAACATACACTCCAGCAGGCTCAGAATAAGGCCACCACCCCTATCCTACCTTACTCTAGCATCTTCAGCTAGGATGCAAATAGCATACATGGAAACATGAACCCAAATATTACATCTATAATATGCAGAAAAAGTATCAAAAAATTGAGTCTAGGATTACAAAGGCTACATGAACCATAATCCAAGTGAATGTGTAACATCTTAGACCGAGACCCTCACTACTAAGGTTGGAAATTGGAAGTGTGAAGTTGCATGATTGCGCATCTACAATGCCATAACGCTACCAACATCAATATTGGATAGGTTTTAAATGCCATATTAGAAATAAGCATAGTCTAGGTCAATACCGAAATTTATCTGTAGAGGAAAAGGATCACAAAAGTTTTATTATAAAGTGTAATTTTGGGAGAAGAATATGATTTTTATTATCCTACATTGATCAAAATTACATTACAGCCATGTAAGAAAAGACTATTAATAGAAATTATAAACACCCTCATTACATAATAAATAAAGGAGAATAAAACCCCGTCCCCACATGTTGGTCCATTGATGTCTAGCATGCCCAACTAATGAGGAAAATGGCAAGTGGAGCTTCACACAGAGCTCTGCTGCAACAAAAAGGTCAACTCACTCATGGTTATTAGCACATTAAATAGATACTTGAGGTAATACATGAAAAATCTTATGTTTTGGTAACATTGCCATAAAAACAAAATTTGTCAAATTCCTAAATATTCAGCCCCTAATATGGAACAAAATACCACACAGGAGCTTGCACAAGAATAAGTAATTTATCAAAATGTGCCGTACTGAGATTTGTTGTGTTGAAATTTCATCAGGAAACTGACAATTATGACAATGAACAGCATGTGAGGAAAATGCCAAATGCCAGATATGACACGACAAGACAAAAAAAATAGAACAAAGTCACCAATGACTAGTACAAGAAGGATTTATAAAATCTGATGCAATAATTCAAAGCAAACCTGTTGACCAATAGTATATGTTGGAATCAGTGATCCACCCCATGATTCGTAGTGATAAACATCCAAGTAGTTTTTCTGATCAGATTACAATAAGACAATAACATAATCAGAAAATTTGCAACTTGCCCCTAACATATATGAAATGCTTAGTAAATAAAATTAAAAACATTAATGGATGGACATGCACCACACGAGTTTTAGTAATTCCAAAAACTAATTCAATGCTGAAGTTATCACTAGAGATTTGAGTTCGTAAAAAGGAAAAAAAGTGTTAGTTTGATAGTTCATACAGCAATAAATAATCAAGGAGGTTCAAAATATGATTAAGGGAGCATGAATAGGCAGTTCTTGTTGATGTTTAAGAGTTGAAAAAGAATTTTGAATGATTTCAAACAGCAGTAAAGTTGAAAACAACCAGAACTATTCCTAAATAGGCTTACAGAATAAAATCAAAGTGCAGTAAGTTCGTTGTAGCTTTAAGAGTTGAAAAGAATTTTGAATGATTCAAACAGCAGTAAGGTTGAAAACAACCAGCAAGAACTATTCCAAAATAGGCTGTACAGAATAAAATCAAAGTGCAGTAAGCTCGTTGTAGCTTTAAGGAGATTTTTTCAATCTGCACCGTCACTATTGCTGATTAGTCAGCAATTTACTCACTTTAATTTTAAGAAGGAAAAAAATTGATTCTTAATACTTTATTTCTCTTAAGTAGTGTTGGAAGTCCCACATCGACTAGAGATAAAGCCAATTTATAATATATAAGTGGGTGTAAACCTCATCTTACAAGCCAGCTTTGTGGGGTTGAATTAGGCTTAAAGTCAACTTCTTAATATGGTATCAGAGCTATGGTTAGAGCTTATCCTATCGATATTTATTGTTTGTTGGACATGTTGTTCTACCCGCTATCGGGCCGTTATCGGACCACCTATTAATGTCTAGTCTCATGCATGTGATGATGTCTATACCTCGACTTGACGGGGTGTGTTGGATGTCCCACATCGACTAGAGATAAGGCCAATTTATAATATATAAGTAGGTGCAGACCTCACCTTACAAGCCGGTTTTGTGAGGTTGAGTTAGGCTTAAAGTCCACTTTCTAACAAGTAGATTTTAAACTTAATTCAATCCTACAAGGGGGCCTAGAATTCATTTATATGTTCCAAGCTTGGTACATATGATCTATATGCTCCAGCTTGAGGGAGAGTGTTGAAGTATAGTGCCTTTATTATTATTAATATTTATGTTAGGGCTTTGTTAGGGGTTTCCCGCCCTTTTACTTTTCAGAACTACTATCTCCTATAAAGACAGTAGTAAGTTGTATTAGGCTTTCTAAGTGAAAAATATAAGACTCGTCATCTTCTCTCAACTCTTCAAGTGCATCCACTTATACAGTAAATTGTCCTTGTCTCTAAGATTCTATAAGGGATATCCAACACAAACCTCATGTCAAGGCATCTACATCTCAAGCATGAAACTATATATTTTTTGGAGGCCTGATACAATGGACTTTATGTTTAGACTCTAAATGGCTCTGATACAATGGACTTTAAGTTTAACTCAACCTACAAAACTAACTTGTAAGATATGGTTTGAGACAATCAATAGTATCATCAAGACCAACTTTGATAACAAAAATCCACCTCAACCACCAACAGATTTCCCAAGTAAAGTGACAAGTTCCCAAGTTTCACTACTCCAAAGAGTACTTATTTCATAAAGAATGGCTTGACCCCAACTAGGACAGACAAATGGACAATGGGTACTCTGATGGTGACAATACACCCGAAGAGCTGGTGGAGGTGGGGGATCTGGAGATACACTTGACACGATAGGAGGATCACAAACAATTGGGATAATGACTTGATCAAATGGAGACGCAGCAAGAGAAAGATTAGACCTAAAGTAGAGGGAAGACTCAATAAAGGTGACATCTACTAAATTAAGAGAAGGAGAGAAACATTTATACCCTTATTGTGATCTAGTAAATCCTAAAAAAAGACACATTTATGCAATGTAGTAGATAATTTCTCATACTAAGACCAAGATTGTAAACAAAGCCTGTGGACTCAAATACTAAATGGTAAGGGATGTAGCAATTCATGAGGAAATCAAATAAAATGACGAATTTTATTATCTAAAATCAAAGATGGCATACAATTAATGAGATAATATACACTCAAAAATCACCACAAAAACGTTGAGGAACCTCATCGTGTACTAAAATTGTGCAAGTTGTTTCAACAAGATGTCTATTCTTGCACTCAATCGCCTCATTTTGTTGAGATGCATAAGTGCACATGAGGTTTCATGAAAAATGTCGTGAGAAACCATAAAATTTTAAAAGGAAGGAGAAAGATACTCGCAAGCATTATCACTTCAAAAAGAAACTCCAAATTGAGTTTTAATTTTATTGTAGAAAGACTCTAGATATTTGAGAGAGGTCCGAAAACGGATGACACAATAGGCTTAACAAACAACAAATCTTGCTATGATAGACTTACATAGTTATGATACCATCTTTAAAAGTGGATTATAAGTCTAACTCAACTCTACAACACCAACTTGTTAGATAAGGTTTACACTCACTTATACACAGTAAATCATTATTATCTCTAAGAGTCAATGTGGAATCTCCAACAATTTCAACATGCCATGTTTAGGAAACAAAATTTTAAGCTTGAGAAGGAATAGGAAGGAAGATAGAATGATGGCTTCAAATTGGTAGCAAGAAAATTCAACCATAAAGTATTATAATATGTAGGACCCAAGAAGTTAGAGAATTGAATACATTGTAGGAATCAATTAGTATGTTATAGTTGAAAGTACCAGCCTAGCCAAATGGGAGGAGGGGTTGCAGGGTAAGTCATTAGAAATGCTAGTTTCAGAAAACTATAGCTCAGTTGCAAATGGAAGGGATATATAGAAGTTGAGTCTTTAATTGAATCCTGAGTCCAGTGAGTAATTTCCTCTTACCTTTGTCTCTCTTCCTTCCCAAGAAATAATATTTTGCTTTAAAACTATCACTCACACCAAATCAAAAGCCTTTGAACAGATTCAGAATGTAATCAATAAGACCTGACCTAAAATATCCTGAATCATCTGAGCTAGAGACAAGCGCTCATATTGATATTTATTCCTCGTGACTTGCTTATTACCTTAAGATAAAGATTGCTAAATATCCAAAACACTTATGTATTGGTCTAATGGCTCCCTAGACCAGTATAATCTCTAATTATAGCTTTTAGCTTAAAGGTAAGCACTCTATCCAACAATTGGTATCAAAATCAAAGTCACAAGTTCAATCCTCAGCAAGAGAATTGTTGACGGTAAGATTGTTGAGTTGCATCAGTTGTCTCATGACATAAGTCATAATTGAATCATCACGCTTAGGGTACTACACTTTTAAGTAAAAATAGATATGCTATGGTGATAGGACTTTAAAGGTTTATGTTAAGAGGAAGAATTAAAATAAGAAGTTACATGACAGTTAAGATGGGTTGGACGGTTTAGGGGAGTGGTTAGTAAGGTAGTTTTTATGTAGTATGGGTTTCTGCTGGCAATGTGGGTAATTTGGTTATTTTGGACATGGTGTTTCTTGTAGAAAGGGATTTACTTCCCTTGGATGCTATTGAATGCTTTCTCAGTTTCGTATTTCCTTAATTCAAGTGTTAATTTAAGTTGCATTGTAACATCTGAGTGTTTAATTCTTATATTAGATCAGACAACTGGTTTCTTGTTTCCAAGAAACCTATCAATTTGGTCCGACCTGCCAGATCCAACAACACCGAGAGAATCATGGAGCGTAGAATGAACATATTTTAGAGAGGACAATGGAGGAGACGAGGGAAGAGTCCAAAGCCAATTTTCAAAGGCTTGGCGAGATCATGGAGGATGTGATGTGCAAACTTAAGAATATTGAAAAGGGTTATGAAGGAATCAAAGATTTCGTAAATCGGGATAGAGTAGGAAGAAGAGAAGAGGTGGATGAAAAATGGGAGGAAGAAAAAAGAGAGAACCAGCGGGGGTGGATGAAAAAAGTAGAATTGCCTAGGGAACAAGATAATTACAGTAATTATAGCTATATCCTAGAGAAATATTCAGTACAAGTTAATTACAGTAACTAGGAAAATATTCAGCACAAGTTAATTATAGTAAATAGAACTATATTCTAGGGAAATAATTAATATAAATAAAGCCTAGACGCTATCGTTGAAGGCATGCTTTTGATTATTGAGTTTTGTTGACAGGCAGCTAGAGTCCTATGAGGGAGGTAATGCTCCCAGTTATCTTTGTTTACCTTTGTTTATTCAGATATTACCATCAATAAAAGAGATTCATTCATCAATTATCATTCGTTCATTGTCTTTTCTACCTATTGTGATCGTGTTTAATTACGTCTCCTACACGGATACGTAACAAAGGGCGCGAAACTAGGAAAAAGGATTAGAAGGCAGTCCAGGGTTTGTAGATGGAGATCAAAATTCTGTTAACGGAGGAAAAATAGGAAGGAGAGCAGAATTTCTTCAAGATGTCTTGAAAGGAAAGAAAGAGGGAAAAACAAGTAGGGATGTTGTGAAAGGCAGTCTGCAAAACATCAAGAAAGGCAAGAAATTCTTTGAAGAAGGAGAGTACTTGGCTAATGATGAAGAGAAGAAGAAAGAAAGATATCCACAGGGCATTAACCAAATGAAGAACCACTTTTCCCGTGGGTTGAAGGAGTGGAGTTGTCCAAAATTGAAAGGAATGGCACCCAGGGTCAAACAACAAGGGCAACATATGTTTTTGAAGTTGAGAACATCAAAGGATCACCAAAAGTACACCCAACAGTAATAACATGGAAGAAAAGGCAGTCCAAGGGTTCAAGACCGAGCAACAAATATCCAAGAACCTTTCTTGGGAAGATCTTCCAAAAGGCCTCTGTAGGAGTTGCAGGGGCAGAGAATGCAGCAGCACTTTTGAAAAGTGTGGGGGTAGAAAACAGAGTGCTATTGCTGGAAAATGAGCAACATTTAAACAAGAACGGGGTGGAAGATTACATTCAAGATTTTGAAGAGGAAAAAAACAATAGGAGTGAATTTTATTATGCTATTGATGTTCTGCCTAGTAATAATACGCAACTTTATGGTTTATGGGATATGGATATTCTTTAAATCCATAAAGATATTGGCATTCTTGAGGAGGTAGGGGAAAATGCACGGAGAGTTTTACTTGAGAGTTTGGCAGCAGTAACATGGTCTGGGAGTGGGGAAAAATTCATCCAAGAATTTAAGATATTGGTGTCACAAGCAAGTAAAACACCAGTAGATCAATTGCAGAAATTTTTCTTTGCAGGGCTGCAATCTAACATTCACAATTGGTTGCCACAACAGGATCTAAAGAACTTGATTAGAGATTCACAAAGTGCTCTAATTGTGGGAGAAAGGCCAGCAATGAAGAATCACACTCTATGTAGGGAAGAAAAAACCAAAACAGAAGGGAAATTGGGAACATAAAAATATAGTATGATGGAGGAGGAAGGGGGTGCAACAATAAAGAGAGCTGAAGGTGGAGATGCAACCAAGCAACAATCGATGACATTGGAATTTTGGGATTCCAAATTACTGGGTTCAGACTTTGGTATGCAAAACCACTCTCATATCAACCACCACCCAAGCCTCCAGATCTAAACTTGCAAGCAGTAGCCAGTGGGTTCCCTTCATATGATAAAAGTTGATGAAGATGACCCATGAGATCAAGTTTCACGATTCCAACCTTGAGGACAAGGTTGTTTAGCAGCAGGGTGTAATGATAGGATATAATGTTATAGGTTATAATGGATAATGTGTGCAGAATAAAAGGAAACAACTTAGGAATTAGTTGAGTTTGGTTAGTTGGTTGGGGGGCCTTTATAAGAAGGTAGGTAGCTCTTGTGTCAGGACACTTTTGGATAATCTTGTAGATTGAGCTTTGGCTCTTTGTGAAGGGCAAACCCTTGGAGGAAAGAGTGCTCTCCTATTCTTTGTGTTTTGTTAAGTCTATACAATAAAGAATATTACTCTTTTGTCTCTTTTCAATTCTGGGTACCTATCAGATATAATTAGATTTATTCGTTTGTTAGTATTGATTGATGAAGGTTTCCTAATTTGTAATTATCAGGTATGATTTGATGTCCATAATTCTAGCATTACAATGAAAGTTGTATAAATAGTAATCTTTATAAGTTCGAATGATCAGAAAATATATATTCATCCTTCCTCATAATCCAAATGCTTCAAAATAGATCCAATATTTGTCTTAGATCCCAATATGGGCCATCCGCATCATGCACAATAAACATCTCACCTCTAGAATCACCCTCCCACATGCAGAAAATAGTTCACCAGCAATACCAATTTCAACGGTGGTTTCAGCTCCTACAGCAGGCTTTGAGACACACGCCAAAAAGTGGCGAACAACCAGCTCATACAGTTTCTGTGTCAATTTAAGAAATAATATGAATGTCCAAGCAAAATGCAATTCTTAAAGTAAAAAGAGTGGTATTGGAATCATGTCTGACACGGTGGTCTTGGCTCCATCCAGATTCTCCAGTAGAAAATTTTGTTGGGTGAATGGGTGGATGAGCCTTGTCATCATGTCCACCACCTCTAGGGTTTCTCCAAAGCCCTGTCCCAGGGTCCAACAACCGTTGTGCATATACTCCCCACTCTGGATGCCCTTGTTGTTCTTGCACAATTGTCTACAATTGGAAATAAAAAAGAAAAATGAAAGATCAGTCATTCATGAAAAAAGCTTTACCAAGGATTAAGGGTGAAACAACAATATTGTTAAAACAAGACAGGTTGAAAAACACAAGTCAAAATCTTAAAGCACAATAATTTAGTATGGTGGCTGTAAAAGCCAGATCTTCTTTACCTGCATAAAAGAATATATTTTAATCTATACTACCATATATTACAAAAGAAAATTACCTGACGTGCATAACATCACCATATATTAAAATGTTAAGTGCTTCCTGTAGACAACAAACCTCCTTTATAAAAAACTTGATTCACCTCTTGTTATTGTATTATTCATGCAATCAACAATACAATTTAGACCTACAATTTTTTTACTATTGTACTCAAAACAGATAAAAACGGCTATAAACGGCTAACTCATTAACTGCCTAGACTCCAACAGCTAGTACATTAACTACCCATAATGGCTAATTACCCAGCTAATACAAGTTCATAAAAAACCAAACAAAACTCTCCTATAAACTTAAATGTTTCTTTTATTCTTTATCTCCATTTTTCTATTCTTCATCCCGGCTTTCCACGTGCATTAACTCCTTTCACACCATGTTTGCTCATTTCATAAATAATTGGGTTCTTACCTTTCTTCATGGCCGACTTGTCCTTAATTGGGTTCGTTTTTATCTTTGTGGCCAACTTGTCATTAACTAAGTTTTTTGTCAATAGGTCGAACTCATTTTAAGAGATTGGACCGTCTTTGTCAACTTAGACAGGGACACACTGTTTGTAAGATTGACCATCTCACTCTCTCTTCTTTTTCAAACACTTAAGCTCTCTAGCTTTCTCTTTTTTTCACTCAAACAATCAAGGTAATTGACTCTTAATACCACTTTGAAGAAAACAAACCTCTCTTGTGAAAAAACTTGATTCACCTCTTGTATTATTCATGCAATCAACAATACAATTTATAGACCTACAATTTTATGACTGTTGTACTCAACAAAAAAGAGCGACTATAAACGACTAACTCATTAACTACCTAGACTCCAAAGGCTAGTATATTAACTAGCCACAACCGCTAATACATTAAAGTTATAACAAACCCAACACTTCCAATAACATTCAAATCAATAAGTATAACTTTTAGAATAAATATAGTGTTAAATAGCACTTCCTGTGAGATGATTTGTGTTTTGTGCTAAACCTAGTTACTAGATGTATCTGATCAAATTCCTTTCACTTCCTTCTCATAATTATATCTGTTAAGAAGTGGACTTTAAGCCTAACTCAACCCTACAAAACCGGCTTATAAGGTGAGGTTTGCACCCACTTATATACACTAAATTGGCCTTATCTCTAGTCGATGTGGGACTTCAAATATATCCCCCTCATGCCAAGGTATAGACATCTTCTCGAGCATGAGACTAAACATTAACAAGTGATCTGATAACGGCCCGATAGCGGGTAGAACAACATGTGAATAACAACATTCTTTCATTCTTTCTGGTGTTCTGTGCGTGTGAGAGTGCATTGTGGTTAGGTTTCCCAATTAGAAACCTAACAATTTGGTCCGACCTGTGATCCGAAAAAGGAGGGAGAGAATTAACATGGAAGGAAGGGTTGACAGAAGATTCGGGGTGATGGAGGGACGGCTGGAGACAGTAGAACTTGCTGTTGACGGGATTAAGGCAGAGACGGTTGCGATTCGCCAAGAATTGAAGGAAATCACGAGGATGTTGGGAGGACGACGTAACCAGACGGAGGATAGTCAGTCTTCGGTCAATGCCAATGTACAGCAAGACGAGAACGAGGGAGGAGGAAGAAGCGGGAAACACGAGCACCCTCCGAATTGGAGGAAGAGGGTCGAATTGCCCACATTTGAAGGTCCGGATCCACTCAATTGGATCAACCGAGCCGATCGCTTCTTTGACCTACAAGGGGTAGAAGAAGATGATGAGAAATTGCAGCTGGCATACATAAGTATGGAGGGCAGTGTCGAGTATTGGTTCCGCTTCTGGAAGGAGAAGGCCAAGAACCGATCTTGGGCGAGGCTGAGGGAAGGACTGGTAGCGCGATTTGGGGAAAGAAGCAGGGGAACCATTTTTGAAAGGTTGACCACCATCAAGCAGACCGGGACGGTGGACGAATTTATCAAAGAATTCAAAATCTTGGTAGGACAAACGTCGAAGCTGCCAGAGGAGATTCTGTTGGGGTATTTCATGGGTGGTTTACAGGAGCCGATACGCAGCCAGGTGCGATTACTAGACCCTCAGGAGTTGATGGTTGCAATACGTATCGCGCGCGATGGGGAAGCCCTGCATGTGAGTACGAAAACAGGAGTTGATGGTTGCAATACGTATCGCTGCATGTCCGACAAAACTCGGGCCACACGGGTCCAACAGAGAGTGGAAGGTCAGAGCGCAAAGAAGTGACCCAGGCGAGTGTAGCGGCATCGAACAACATCGAAAACAGAAGCCGAAACTTCCGCAACTTACCTTACACGGAATACGTGAAACGCAGGGAAGACGACAAGTGTTTTAGGTGTGGGGGGCCTTTCGGACCTGGACATCAATGCCCAAAAAGGAATTTGAGAATGTTGATCTTGGCGGAGGACGAAGAGGAGGACGAAACCGCTAGTGAGTCGGAAATGACCCAGCTGCAGATGGAACTCTCGACATGTTCTTTCGAGGGCCTAACGCACGCCGAGACGATCAAGATGCAGGGAGAGATCAAGGGGAGAAGGGTGATAGTATTGGTTGATAGCGGAGCGAGTCACAACTTCATTAATAAAGAACTGGTGGAGGAACTGGGGTTGACCACAACGGATACTAAGCCGTACGTGGTTAGTTTGGGGATGGGTGGAAGAAGGAAACCCGAGGGTGCTGTGAAGGGGTGCAAATTCGTATAGGGGACGTGGAGGTCACAACGAGGGTACACTTGTTTGACTTGGGGGGTGTAGATGTGATTATGGGGGTAGAATGGCTTGCTACGCTGGGGAAGGTGACTCTGGATTGGAGCAAACTGACGATGACCTTCAGCCAAGAGGGTAAGGAGGTGACTATCAAGGGGGATCCTAAACTAGCCAGAACTTTGGTGACTCCGGAGGCGCTATTAAAAATAAAGGAGGTAGAGGCATGGATGTTAGTCTGGGAACTGGGCGAGATGGAGAAGGGGGATGGTGCAATTAACAAACAGGAAATAGCGGAGGACCAAAGAAGGGAGATGGATAAACTGTTGAACCAGCATGCAGGGGTGTTTCAAGAATTTAATGGGTTACCACCGGAAAGACGTATGGCAAACCAGATATGATGGAATCGTACTTGACGTAGTCCTCTTTTTGTATTTTTACCTTTTATAGTTTAGCTCTTAAGGAGCATGGGTTACTATAAATACCCAGCTTCTCTATTGTATTGGTACTTTTGAAATTAATGAGAATTAAGTTTTCTGAAATAGAAACAATTCTCTCTTGAAAGTCAGGCTAGAGAGTCCAAAGACTCCCTCTAGCCACCTTCCCTTCCAAGCACCTCTCTCACTTTCACTTCCTTTCCACCGTGCTTCTCTCTCATCACACATCATCACCGTTATTTCAATCTGCTCGTCCGCTCTCCTTAGCCCTCGTCTTCCTTTCTCTCGCGCAAAGCCTCGCCACACCTTCCTTTCATTGCCATCTCCTTCATTTGCATTGAATCTCTCGCGCATCAGAGAGGATTCTTCATTTGCGCAACACATTTCTCTTCACAAAACCATACTCCTTCGCGTCCCCTGCCTATCGAAGCCTCGCGAGATTCCATTTCTCGTTTCAACCCCAACTTGCACCTTAAGGTAATCTCGCTACAAACCCTAGCTTCATTCATCTCATCTCCAGATCTCTGCTTCCTCTCTATTTTTCGAGTAAAACACCTCTTCCTTAGGTTTCCTTCGATTTCACCGATTGAAACAATATTTTTCACAATTTCCACCGATCAAACCTTGTTTCCCGATTCAATCCATTTTCCACCGTTCAATCTTCATTTTGAACCGATTAATCGGTTAATATTGGGTTTCCTTCTATTTCTAGGGTTTCTATCGAATTTAACCCTCTATTTTTCTTGTTCTTCTTCGAGTTTTTTTTGTTTTTCTCCGCTGCGTTCACATCTGGAGGAAGCTTCGAAGGAGTCCGCGTCGCGTCGTCGACCTCTCCTCGGGCGTTCGTCCATCAAGATACCCCTAAAGGAGGGGGTAGACCCGATAAATGTAAGACCCTATAGATACCCACATATCCTAAAGAATGAGATCGAAAAATAGGTGGCGGATATGCTACAAACCAGAATAATTCGGCCAAGTACCAGCCCGTACTCCAGTCCTGTCATACTGGTGAAGAAGAAGGACGGTTCTTGGAGATTTTGGGTAGACTACAGAGCCTTGAATCGCGCCATGATCCCTGACAAGTTTCCCATCCCAGTTATAGAAGAGTTGCTGGACGAGTTAAGAGGAGCGAGGTACTTCTCCATGGTGGACCTGAAATCTGGATATCACCAGATACGCATGGGGGAGAAAGATATACCAAAGACAGCCTTTAGAACACATTTGGGGCATTATGAATTTGTGGTAATGCCATTTGGCTTGACCAATGCCCCATCGATCTTTCAAAGCGCCATGAACGAGTTGCTGCAACCTTACATAAGGAGATTTGTCGTAGTTTTCTTCGACGATATTCTAGTTTACAGTCAAACATGGGCTGAGCATATGAAACATGTAGGGATGGTGCTGGGGAGGTTGGAGGAGAATAGCTGGGTCTCCAATCAGAAGAAGACGAATTTGGAAGAGTTCAGATTGGATACTTAGGCCACTTGATCTCAGAGAAGGGGGTAGAGATGGATCCAAGAAAAGTTAAAGCAGTGGTAGAATGGGAAAGGCCGAGGAGTGTGAAGGCATTGAGGGGGTTCCTTGGATTGACGGGCTATTACCGTCGATTCGTCAAAGACTATGGCAAGGTGGCTAAAACCTTGACCGAATTATTGAAGAAAGGGGAGAACAAGTGGAATGAGAGGGCTGAAGAGGCGATGAGACGATTGAAGGAGGCAGTGACCACGGCACCCGTACTGATATTACCCGATTTTGAGAAGCCATTCCACATAGAATGTGATGCCTCGGGAGGAGGAGTCAGAGCAGTCTTGACACAGGACAGGAGGCCTATAGCATATTTTAGCAAAGCTTTATTTGTTGGATCATTAAGCAAAATCGATCTACGAGAAAGAGCTTATGGCACTGGGATGGCCATACAACATTGGTGACCTTACTTGTTGGGACAGCGGTTTGTAGTGCACACCGACTAGAAGAGCTTGCGACATTTGTTGGAGCAGAGAATCACGACCCAAAACCAGCAGAATTGGCTGACCAAATTGCTTGGGTATTATTTCGAAATAGTTTATAAAGTCGGCAAGACTAATAGAGCAGCAGATGCTCTGTCCAAGAGAATGGAGGAATCGGAGGAAGGGCAAAAAGAACTGAAGGTGTTGTCTAAACCTTACTAGCAGAGTTTTGAAGAGATGATGAAGGAGGTAAAGGAGGATGCTTATCTGAGGAAGATAGTGGAAGACATCAAGAAAGACCCGGATTCACATCCTCCTTTCACGCTAGAAAATGAGAGGTTGCATTACAAAAGAAGGTTGGTGGTATCAGCTCAGTAACATGGATTCCAAAACTGCTAGCCGAGTTCCACCTAACCCGGACTGGGGGACATTCTAGGATATACAGAACCTATAGGAGGGTGGCCCAATCACTTTACTGGGTGGGAATGAAAAAGACGGTGAAAGATTATGTGGCAGGATGCCTAGTGTGTCAGCAGCATAAGTATCTCACATCTTCTCCTCAGGGTCTGCTACAGCCACTACCAATTCCAAATGCTATGTGGGAAGAAATCAGCATGGATTTCATAGTTAAACTACCAAAGTCGAATGGGTATGATGCAGTAATGGTAGTAGTAGATCGCTTAAGCAAATATGGCCATTTCGTGCCACTGAAACACCCATATTCGGCACGCACTATAGCTGATGTGTTCATAAGGGAAGTGGTCCGATTACATGGAATACCAGCTTCAGTAGTAAGTGACCGTGACCCTTTGTTCATGAGTATTTTCTGGAAAGAATTATTCAAGAGACAAGGAACTCAACTGCAAATGAGCACGGCTTACCATCCAGAAACAGATGGACAGACAGAAGTATTAAATAGAGTTCTGGAGGGATATTTACGTTGCTTTTGTTCGGAACAACCGAAGGGGTGGAGTGGGATTGTACCATGGGCGGAATACTGGTATAACACCAGTTTCCAAGGAGCTACAAAATGTACTCCTTTCGAAGTGGTTTATGGCCGACAGCCCCCATCACTACACAGGTTTATTCTAGGGGAAACAGCTGTGGAAGCAATTGCTCAAGAACTACAGACCCGAGACAAAGCTTTGAAACAATTGAAGTTTCATTTAGTTCGGGCACAAGAGCTCATGGTCAGACAAGCCAATAAGAAAAGGAGGGCAAAGGATATTGAAGAGGGCAATTGGGTATATCTTAAGATCAGGCCACATAAACAAACATCAATGCCATCTAAACTGCACGCTAAGCTGGCGGCACGATATTATGGGCCGTATCAGGTTGAACAAAAGGTGGGGAAAGTGGCTTATAAACTCCAGTTACCAACATCAGCTCGTATACACCCGGTTTTCCATGCTTCCCAATTGAAGAAGGCTGTGGGGGAGAGGACTGTAGAGAAGGAACTGCCTGAAGATTTGCAGGGGGAAGGGCCATCTTATTGGCCTACTAAGGTTCTTGACCGAAGGCGAATAAAAAGGGGAGACGAGGAAGTTCCACAAGTGCTGGTTGAGTGGCAAGAAGGAGGCCGTGATGGAGCAACATGGGAGGATGTCATTATCATACGTGATCAATACCTAGAATTCCACCTTGAGGATAAGGTTGAACATGGGGGGATGGGTAATGATAGACCTTGGTGGGTAATGATAGACCTTGGTTAGTTTACAAAGAGGAGGGAGAGAACTAGATGACTTAACCGTCTTAACGGTTAAGTGGCTGTTAGTAAATGGGTGGGACAAGCTAGTATTATAAATACCTCTATTAGAAAAGGGTAGAGGACTTTTGGGTGATTGTAAGATACATAACAGGTTCTAGGAACTCTGTTGAGAGAGGTTATGCTCTCGGACATTCATTGTATACTAAGATTACTTGTGAATAACAGCATTCTTTCATTCTTTCTGGTGTTCTGTGCGTGTGAGAGTGCATTGTGGTTAGGTTTCCCAATTAGAAACCTAACATGTTCCTTGTTCCAGGATCAATTGATGGGTCTTCTAGAATTATCTCCCCTGAAACCCTAGTTACATTTTGTTTTTCTCTATTGTATTACTAGACTATATCTTTGCCTTCATGATGCTCATCATATCTTCAAGAGCTATATCATCTTTTTTTCGAAACTCCTTCCATAACTTCTGGAAAATTAGTTGTCATGGTCTGCCTAAGTGGAACTTTGGTTCCTTGGCCAAGGTTTCCCTGATCACTTGGAAGAAGATGAGTTTGGTACCTCCGAATCAAATTCAATAGCTTTGTGCTCTACTTTGGCAATTAGTAGAGCCAAATATTTTGAGTACTCTCATATCCTTCAAAACATGTAATTTTTTTCAAAAAAAAAGCCCAAAATGTTTTTGTGAACTATACCCAAGACCTCTACAATTCGACTATTAATTGGCTTCTCTCAAGTAGCCCAATAATGACATGATGACTTTTATTGTTGAAGCTCAATCAAAAGTTAAGGAATTAAAGATGTTCTTGGAAGTTGACTCACTAGATGAGATAAAAAATGAAGAAAGAAATTGGCAAAATTTTATACAATTATAATCCTCTAAGCAATGAATCCAGAATTTTATCATGTTAGAGATCAAATTTTGATTGGTCAAGAAGTTCCTTCAATGAAAAACTTGATAACATGGCTCTTTCGTGTTCCAACACTTAAGAATAGAAATATTCAAGAATTTGTTAAGTCTTCTACCATGGTTTCTACTTGAGGAAAAGGAAGTCATCTAGAGGACGGTGTGGTGGTAGAAGACGTCATCAATGCACATATTGTAAAAGAGTGGGTTACACCCAAGATAATTGTCACTTATTACAAGGCTTCCCTAACCAATATTTCCAAATCTAAAGGTTTTGAACCAAAGTTCTTTAATGAAAAATATCATGAATATTTAAGGTTGAAATCTAACAACCAACCCCAATCATCTACATCTCCCAATTTGTCAATAACTTGCACTTTACAATCTATGGAGAGTCAAAATCCATGGATTGTTGACTCAGATGCATCTAATCATATTTTTGGTAATATCTTTTCTTTCTCTTGTCTCTCCATACCTATAATCTCATTTCATAACCATTGCCAACAAATCTAAAGTAACTTCCAAAGGAATTGGTTGTTCAAGTTGCTCTTTCTCCTTCTTTGTACAAATTAAAGATAGTGCCTAAACTTAATAGTCTCCAAACTTTGGAATGTGAATCATATCAATTAGGAAAAATGGTTAGGTATTCTTTTCCTAATCATTTTGAATCTAAAAGTGACTATGCTTTTTCCATTACCCATTCTGACATTTGGAAACTAAGTAGTATGTCATCTTGTGGTTTTACATATCTTGTTACTTTTATTGATGACTTTTCTACATGTAATTAGGTTTATCTAATGAAAGATCATTCTGAACTTCTATCAATTTTCATGTCTTTCTTTAATGAAATCAAGAATCAATTTGGAAAATTAATTGATGAGTGCATATTTATGCCCATATTTTAGATTTAATTTCAAAATTTTAGTGGAATAATTGTGCTTAAATGATTGATTTGAATAAGATTTGTAATTATTGGCTTTATCGGGTTTGGGAATTAAAGAAATTTAAAATGTGATTTTAGTTGCATGAATTATTTTGGATAGTCTAATGTTTGTTGATACAGCTGGAATTAAAGTTTGAATTGCAATTTTGAAAAGAAAGAAAAGGCTAAAGTGCAATTAGAGGAAATTTCTAGACTTATGTGCAATTTTGAATAAAATAAAAAGGGTTGAAATATAATTTTGGACAAGTTTAAATCTATTAGACATTTTAAAAGATAATTTGGAGAAAATATATCTTAAGATATTTTATTTGATATTGTTAAATAATTACCTTATTTAACTATATCAATAAATATCAAAAGATAATATTTGCCAAATCTTTTTGAATATAGAAAAGATATTATCAAATATTCTCAAAAACCAATTAAATTTGTTAATATTTGGAAGATATTAGATATAAGATAAAAGATCTTATCAACAGAAGATTCAGAGTTCAAGCTCAATCAAGCTTATATAAAGAGGCTCAGGGGAGGTAGAAATCATAACTTATTCATTCTCTCTGACTCCTCCACTGGAAGCCATCATCCACCACTCCTCTCACTTTTATTTTACCATGTGTTTCACTACATTCATGGAGGGGCTTCTAAGAGTCCACTGTAATTTCATTATGGATTCTGAGGTTAAGTTGAATTAATGAATTTTTTTCCATTGTAATTTCATTATGGATTTTGAGGTTAAGTTGAATTAATGAATTTTTTTCCACTGTAATTTCATTATGGATTCTGAGGTTAAGTTGAATTAATGAATTTGTTTCTTTTGATTATTGATTTGAGTTATTCTTCTTTTATGTCTTTCATCTCTCAATCATATTAAAAGCAATGATTTTTGCATCATAAGGTGTTTGAATCTACATGCATATTAATCATATGAGTTCAAGGATTTCTAGGTTTGATTGAGAATCTACTTTGAATTTAGGAACTTTCATATGATTAAATGAAATTTTGCTATCACTTGAGAATGTACTTTGATTGGTGGTAATAATTTCAACTATAATTAATTGAGAATTTACTTTGATTAATTAGCTTTTAATTTGGTTAGGAGATTTAAAAATAGACATGATTAAACACAATAGGATTTGATTGAGAATGTACTTTGGTTGAATTCATTGTAAATAATCTAGAAAGGTTTTGCATTTGATTGAGAATCTACTTTGGTTAACTACATGATCGCCCTCAAATTAATTAAGAATGTACTTTAATTAATTTGAAACTTGAACAATAATCAATTGAACAATGATTTGTGGATAGTCAATGATGAATCTATCTTGGAAAAGCAGTGAAATTAGCCTATTTCATCATAATTGTTTCTAAGTTTCCTATTTGTTCTTCAAACATTCTTCGTACATTAACTTCATTAGCATAGTTTCTCACTTTTATTCTTGAGCATTGCATAACATTCATAAGAGTCAAATATTGAAAAACAATTTCGTATTCATTGGGAAACGACTTAGGGTTACTTTAATCCTATTTACTTTCTTGAATACTACTTGGCAATACTGAAGTTTCCTTGAAAAGTAGTATTAATTTGATAGCTTCAACGACAACGTACCATTAATCAAAATCTTAAGATGCTATAATGCTAAAAGACATTTTCCCTCTTAATTATCCAAACTTCTAAACTCACACGTCATTTTGCATTAGTCTACTTGTCCTTATACACCTAAGCAAAATGGAATAACAATAAGGAAAAATAGACATATGATTGAAACTACTCATACCTTATTGCTTGGTGCAAATATGTTTGTTCAATATTGGGATGATGCCATCCTGAATTCCTTTTACCTCATTAACAGATTGTCTTCTCTTCAAAATAAAGTTCCTTACTCCATTCTATTTCCAAAAGAACTCTCTTTCATATTGCTCCATGGGTTTTTGATTGTGTATGTTTGGCCCATGATATATCTCCAATTTTACATAAACTCTCAATTAGAGTCATCAAGTTGTCTTCTTAGGTTATTCTCAACTTAAAAAAGATATTGATATTACTCTCAAGAAGTAACACATGTCTACCAATGTCACTTTTTTTCAACCAACTCCTTTATTCCCTCATGCTACACAAGATTCTAATTCTATCCACCAAAATAAAAGGATGAGCTAACATGATCAACAAAAGCATCAAGCAAAAGCATCAGTTTTGAAAATAAACTCATTCAATGTTTAAAAATGTTGTGCAAGATAGTTTGCTAGACATCAAGAAAGAGGGAGTAACCAATCTTTCACTCCTCACAGTACCCACTCACACACAAAAGAAAGAATATGAATGTATATTGCTTTTGTAATCAAAGAATGAAGTTTTTACAATCTTTACCCAAGGGAGCACTCTCCCTTCCACAGGAACAACCTCCTGTCAATACACTAAATATCAAAAGTCTCTCCTCTACCAGACCCCCCTTGCCTTCTTATAAAGGCAACCCTCTTCTAACTACCCAACAACAATTAATTCCTAAACTGTTTTCTCTGTCCTGCACCTATTACCCATTATAACCTATCATATTACATCCTATCAGGGGCTCAGGTGGAAGGAAGTGAGAAATTTGTCATGAAAGGAAATAAAAAGGGAAATATGAGTACGACTGCTGAGAAAGAGGATGATTATGATTTTCTCAAGGAAGGAAAGAAATAAAGTGAAGCAAGGTTCCAAAAGACCCTTTCACCGGTGAAGTCCAAGGTTCAATATCTAGATTTCGTTCAGGTTGTGAATGAATCGTTGTTGCCACTGGAAGAGGGATTTTGGAAGGAGGCGAAGGATCTTGAGCATTATTTGGCAGGGCCAAAGAACAAGGTCAAGGGTGTTTGCTGATTGTCCGGGAAGGTAGTGAATTTCAGATCTAGGAGGTGAAGAAGTGTCATAAAGTGTGTGATGAAGATAAGCCGAGTTCTTGCAAGAAGTTCACAATTTCATTAACAGAACTGGTTGAACTATTACCACAACTAGGAAAAACTTCTAAAGACCATCCTGATAAGAAGAAACTCATTTTGGTGCAAGATTTTTTTAGATACACAGAAGCTGAAGGGAGGAGGTACTTTGAGGAGTTGGATAGGTATGGGGATGGCCAAGTAATTTTGGAAGATCTAGAAGTAGAAATGAGAAAACGGAAATTGTCGGGAAGATATGCTATAGAATTTGAGTTGGCAAAAAGTCATTGGTTTTCCAGGTCTTTTGGTTTGAAGCAGTTCGTATCATTAATGGAACAGAATGAGTCAACAATTCTCTCATATCAACCACCACCCAAGCCTCCAAACCTGAATTGGGTTCCCTTCCTATGATAACACATTGATGAAAATGAGCCATGGGATCAAGCTTCACTGTTCCAACCTTGAGGACAAAGTTGTTCTGTAGCAGCGTGTAATGATAGGATATAATGTGTATGACAAGAGGAAATAGATTAAAAATTAGTTGTTAGTTTGAGTGAGACTTCCTTTATATAGTAGGGGGGTCTTTGTAGGTAGGTGATAGGTCTTGGAAGGTTAACGTTAGGAAAAATAAACATAGAAGTTAAAAAGTGGTAGTTAGGGGAGTTAGCAGGAGTTTAATAGCAACTATGCGTAGTTTCCATTGATAGTTGACAGTTTCCTTTGATGTTCTATTTCATCTATGTCTTTTAAGGAGGGGGGCATGTATTTGGGTGGTTATTGAGTGTTTTATTAGAAAAACAAGGTTTGTCCTATGAAAGGGAATATTTTTCCTTTATTGCAGTTGATTGTTTTCAGTGTTTTCCCTTCAATAAAGTTGTTTTCATCACAATGAGGATTCATTTATCAGTTGAGATTGTTCATTTTGAGATAGAATATAAGTTCCTTGTCACCAAGAAACCTAATGGTCGGGGATGTTTTAGATGTTTCAGAAAATTGTTGACAGGATCATTGGCATCCTATGTGAAGGGAACATTGTCCCTTGGAGGCATTCTTGTTGTTCTTTGTGCCTAGAATCAATAATACAAGATCTTTTCAATGACTTTAGGTGCTTTGTAGTGGTGTTCTTGGGTTCCTCTATCTAGGAACCTAACACTACTTTATAAAAATAAAGGGAATACCCAAATTTTTGGATAGTGATGTTGATTGAGCTAGTTTTCCTTTGGATAAACGCTTTACTACTAGATATTGTGTTCTTTTTGGAAGAAATATTATCTCGTTGAAAAGAAATAAGCAAAATGTTGTTGTCAAATCATCTATTGAAGTTGAGCATAAAGCAATGAGTATACAACAATGGCATCCCTTACTCGTGAGCTCATATGGGTAAAACAATTCCTACAAGAATTAGGTTTTTGTGACATTCAACCTGACGATGTATTGTGATAATCAAGTTGTTCTCCACATTGCTTCCAATCCATATTCCATGAGAGAACCAAATACATTGAAATTGATTGTCATTTAATTCGAGAAAAGTTGTTGTCCAACAAAATTTGCATTGAGTTTGTCAGATCAAATAATCAACTTAAATATGTTTTAATAAAATCCTTAAGAGGTCCTCGGACTGAATTTATTTGTTTTAAGCTTGGCACGTACAATTTGTATGATCCAGCTAGAGGAGGTATTAGAATAAATAGTCTCAAAAAGGAGTTATTATAAGATAATGTGTGCTTTATGCTAAACCTAGATCCTAAATGTATCTCTTGGAATTCTCCTCTCTTCACTCTATACATTGTATCTAATGTATCCAAAATGATTATAAATATGAAATCCTAAGAGAGGGAAACACTCTCAAATTCATTCTAATTCCTTTGTATCTTTCTCAAGTATACTATGTTTAATTTCCTCCATGGTTCAATCTATGCCAAAATGTCAACACTAAGCCCCTTTCCTTTTTGTGTATTATAAGACACCAAAAAACATGCATATAACTACATCTATGTAAAACAATTAAAATTCTCAAGTGATGCATACAATATTTTCTTACAAAAATAAAAAAGAATCAAACAGCATCCATGCCAAATAGCATGTTCTCCATAACCGTAAAAGTGAAGGCCTCCCCTTCTAAATTCACAATTCAGGTTGATTATTGTTAGGATAATTACATCTATATATCATCATTAAGCCTACTTAGGGTGTAGTGTGCTAGCTTTTATGAGTTGTATCTATAGTAGCTTCTAAAATCACAATTCAGGTTGATTATTGTTAGGATAACTACATCTATATATCATCATTAAGCCTACTTAGGGTGTAGTGTGCTAGCTTTTATGAGTTGTATCTATAGTAGTACCTAGTTCTGCACCTAAGTGTCTAGAGCAGTCCCTTAATCTTCCATGTACTCTTGTATCAGTTCTTTATTATAAATAGAAGATTGTGAAAGGGATCAACTAAGCCCTCTAGAAATATATTTTCTGTTTAATCTCAAGTATTATCACATGCAAATTAGCAAAATTCGTGTATCTTTGAAGCCCGACTATCCAGTAGACCACAACTGTGATAATTATTCATGTTTAGATAGATGAAAAGCCAACCCACATGCAAGTCAGTCCTTGAAGAAAAGCTATCAGTCTCTGTACGGGGATAACTGATGAAACCAGCTTGGTAAAGTTCTTCCGCCACCTATAAATATTTAAATAAGTTGTAAGCATAGTTGCATATAAAAATATAAAATCTGTAAATCTATGCAAAAATAGAATTGGGAATAAAATAACAAGTATTTGCCACTTTGAACTTGTCTACAAAATAGTTGTTTATGTAAATCTTTTAATTCATCGACGTCACTATACAATCAGACATACACATAAATGGTGAGATATTATTCAGAACTCCAGATAACAATGACACCAGCACAAAAGCTTTTAGGAATACTAGCAAACAACACATGCCTTTGAATGGCATAGCATGCACACATAAATACACATATGATGATATGTATAGAGAATTATGGATAAAATGTTTGATAGTTAAACTTCTTCCCACTGATGTGAAAGTCTTTTATGTTTTACTTGGCATCATCTAGAAGTATACGGTTTCTTCTTTTATACACAATAATTACTACTTATTACAAATCATTTTTTATAAAGCTGACAGCTTGAAAGCACACAAACAAATGGTAATCTCCGGTCACCTTCATTGTGTGCTCAGAACTCATCCTGAAGTATCTTGAAGCACGTTTTTCAAGCTCAATGGTATTCAAAGGATGTGGAGGATATTTCAGTTTTTCCTGTAGTCTAACGTTTGTCACCTGAAAGGTAATCAATACGTGTAATGAAAGAATTACTCTGCATTCAGCATATGCCCCACCAGATGTTTTAAAAAAGACTCACTGTTGCTGTCAGTTCCTCAACACACATCTCATATATTATAACTGCACATGTATAATCAAACAAGTGCCCCCGCCTGCCAAATGGATTTTAGATTAAATCTTAGCCTGCAGTCAGTGAAACAACAAGAACCATGAATATATCAAAACCTTAAAGCTTTCGTATCTTACATCCAGCTGAACTTAGCAATGCGTCCATCCGAATCATGAGCGCAGTTGATAGACCAAAACTCTTCTGGCTCATGTGCTTGTATCTCCCAATATCTTTCCACGACAAATCCAAGTGTAGGAAACTGTAGTAAAAAAAATACAGCTAAAATTCACAATACGAATCAATAACGTTTTAAGCACAAAAATCTCGGTGCTATTTTCAATAGAAGCATACCTGGCAAGGGCCGTAACTTAGGACAAGATTTCTGCCATCTGTAGCAGTGTCAATGGCAAAAGCATCTTTCATCAACATGGTCTGGAACCTCGTGAAAGAAGCGCCTATACGGAGATCTATTTCCTACAAAAAAAAGCTAGACAATCATCCTCACCACCCACAAAATAGAAAAATCGTGTAATAGTTAATATATAAAACAAAAAGACAATAGCGTCAAACCCTAGTTTTAATTTGAAACAAACATATCCACGATAAAATCAGCTCCTTCTAAGTCAGAAAAGAGTGACTATTCACCTGCCTAGCATCGACGGCATCAGCAAGACTTTTCTTGGGCTCCTCAAGATTCTGAACAGAATGATGGATCTCTCTATGAAAAGCAGCAGCAATCAAACAACAAAAATAAAAGAAAAAAACAACCACTACAACAGGACACAAAGCAAAGCTGAACCTCTCAATCAATGCAGAAAACCGAGCCCGTTTTATAGTAAGATGAGGATTCACCGCAGTACAGACGTCAATCACTTCAAACGCAATGTTCTCACCCTCTCTATCGCAATCGAGCCACAAAACAAGCCACTGGCACCTCCTCGCTTCCTCCTCCAGCGTCCTCTTGATATCCTTTTTGTCCTAGGGTAAACAACGCAAACAAATTGCAACGGAAAATTAAACACACAAAACATAGAGAGATAAAGAGCAACGCTGTTCTTCGATGCGAACCTCCGGGACGGATTTATGGACAGGGGCGCGGAAGAGGTCGGCGGGATTACACGCGTGCCACTTGCGGTAACGCTCGTCGAACTCGAGCTCCATGAGATGGCCGGTGACGGAGGTGAAGAGCATGTGGCAGGGTTGGCCTCGAATGGTGTAGTTGAACTCAAAGATCTTATTGTAGCGGGAACGCCCCTCCCGCATTCTCATGCCCTGGTTCCGGGAGAGGATGGTGGAGACGGACTTCGCCACAGAGGGCTTCTCCGCCACGTTCAGAACGTTCATGCTGCGCTCACCCACGGGTTGGTTCGTGAAAAGAATATTAGGGTTTCGGCGGTTACGCCCCGATGAATAAGTGTTACCAGCTAGTGCGAGCTCCGGCGAGGGAGGTCACATTTTGAAGTTCAAATGAACGGGAAAGTTTCTTCAGAATGATTCTGGGTTAGCGGGAAAAAATATAAAATAAATAACAATAGTAATTAATTGTTTATTGTTGGTCATTTGTTCTGTCAAGATAAAGTGCTAATCATTTTTATTCTTCCACCATGAAAACCAAACTTTTAACCGTATTAGAAAAATTAAGACAAAATATACTAATCTTTTATTTTATTTTTCGACCATGAAAACCAAACTTTAACTATATTAGAAAAATTATATGCAAACAAAATTATGTGTGTGAATTATTACAGGAATAACAAATATTTTAGATTTCGTATTATGCACAATAAATATTTATTTTATATAATTTTAGTTTATAATCAATAAATATTTTGAAAATTGTAACATGTATTACAATTAAAATACCTGCATAAAAAAGTTTTTAAGCAAACCAAATGTTAATGATAACAACTTTAACTTCTAGGTGGTAAGAATTTATAAAAATTTTAAAAATATTTACTTATACTAAATTTAAGTTGATATTATTTGTAATTATTTTGTTTTTAAAATGTTTTATCTAGATTAAATATTTCAAATTTGTTAATTTTAAATATTAAATTCTCGCTTACAAAACATTTCAATTATAAAAATTTATGTAAAATTTAAATCATTATTTAAATTTTAAAATATTAATATTTAATACATTTTTAGTGAATATTAGTTTATATTGTTTTATATGAAATTTTTTAAAGATTTTTATTGGAATTGTCTAAATTTTTTTCGATTACTGTGAGAGTCTATAAAATCGTGTACATAAATTGAACACTTATAAACGAGTTTTATTATTTTAAAAGCATGTTATTTTTAAACTTTTTTCTTCTAAAATTTTTTCTCTTCTTTTTAGGATTTTTCACCGTAAGTTCATATGTTTGAAGATCGGAGATTACTAGGGTAATTCTTGAGGTAAACTCTCCACTTCTGTCGGATAAATTTCTCAAATAGAGTAAGTTGGTTTTCTGTCCCTTTTCTTGATTGGTATGTTCTTTTTGTGCACGTGGACAATCTTGGTTTGCATGTTGTGTATGAGTCTTCTATAAAAGTCTTTGTTAATCATTAATCATAATGGTGTGTCTTGATCATGTTTGTGTTGTTCATAGGGGTAAAAAGAGCTTTCTATGCATTTGGAGATGTTTATAAGATTTTTGAACAATTTGGTTTGTCTTTCAAGCAAGGGAAGTTAATTGCATTGTGATAGACAACTTGTAATTACTAATTGCATGTGTAACGCCCCAAATTTTAGGGTGTCACAGATTATTCAAAAACCCAAAAATTTCAACTTTCTATCATAGCATGGAAATGTATTTTTCAAAACCTTATCATTTAAGCATGCATACTTTATTCAAAGCATATGAGTTCCAAAAGACTTGTCCAATTACATTATTCAAGATAAGGAAAATAATGAATGAAATAACTTTAAATAAAAGTCTCAAGTTTGTTCCCCCATCATATCTCGATTTTATCATGCCTCAGCAGCATCTGCAACATCATCTATTCACGTATGATACATTATATGATCTTATAAACACACAACACAAAAATGTATGGGGTAAGCTACCAATAAACAATTATAATAACAAGTTATAAACATACGAATTATAACCATAAACAATCACCTCATACACAATAGTAACAATAGAGTTTTAATCCTTTAACATAACAATTCAATCATAATAAATTACTTGATTCTTAATCCACGATGCTAAGCCTAGACTACCGGTTTATCTATTCATTAGCACCTATGCTAACTACACCACGTGATACCATCACTATCAACATAACATTCTCCGAAGCATTACGATCATTAACACATGTACCACCATCATTATTAACCCTAACATGAGCATCCACAATACCATCCAAAATCTCATATAATCGATTATTCTCGAAACAAAACTCCAAACTAATGCGCAAATAATTGATTATAACTAGTAATAATCGATTATTGCCAAATCGAAACACATTCTGGACATAATTCAAGTGTTCAAAACACACATACATCAACTCTAAACCACGAGCAAACACCAACACATTATGCATGTATTCAGACCTCATATACCCTTATGAACAGACCCTAATACATTCATTACATCACTTGAATCATCCAAAACCCATCATTACGCAGATTATAACCAAAACAACCCAATATTCTACATACAGATTATCATAGCATAGCATCTTTATAACATATATTTGGATGGTAAACCCCCAAGCATCATAGCTTTGTTCCCCCTTTGCATCAATACCTATTATGGGACAATCCAACAAAACCATACATACTTTCATAGGAAAAACCCAACACAAATATTACATAAACCATATCCACATGCATACACAAACCCTACACAACAAAAACCACATATAACTATAACCAAAATCATGTGCAACATGCATCAAAACAAGGATTATCAATCAAGATAATCAAGAACATATAACATACAACAACAAGCAAACAAAGGTAAGCTTCCCCATACCTTAGTCAAACCTAAGGCTTTATCTACAACTCCAAAACACCACAAATCTTTCCTTGTACTAAGGTTTTCTATAGCTCTTCCTTTTCTCTCCGAGAAATGCCTCTCTCTCCCTATTTCTCTCTTTTTCATTTCAGAATTAGGGTACCAATGTGCAACACCTTTTTCTTCTTATCCTTTTTTATCTCTTTTCCCTCTATCTCTATCTTTTTGGTTTTAATAAAATCTATCACTTAATCTCTAAAAATCCACCAAGATTTTTTCTCCTATTTTATTTCAACTACTTTTTAAAATATCAATAACTACTAAATCCTCATAAGATTTACATAATCTCCCATTTACGTTTTAGATTTTCTATTATTTGTGTCCTTTTACTTTCTACCCCTTAAGATAATTTTTACACCATTTAATAAAGATAAAAAGAACCTTTTGCCCCTAGGCCAAAAATACAATTAAAATCTAAATTTCTATTAAACTCTTCTCCCTAAGAATTGAACCCTCATCCATTCATTCTTAAACAACATTTTTAACAACAAACCAACACATCACAATGGTAATGCCACACACACACAAATCACCAAATTAATAACATACAAACATGTATTGCACTTTATCAATAATAACACTAAATAATTAACATAACAATTATAATTCTAAGAAACATCTAAACATTAAACACCAATTATCAAACAATAATACTAAAGTCTCAAAACCACTTTATTCCCTAATTACTACATGTTTCTCGAGTCGTACATAATGATTGTATGATATTTGATTTGTGTGATCTGATGAAATATGATGGGTGGAGTTGAGTTAGGATTCAATTTGGTTCACATGAATTGTACTTTGAAATTTGGTATGTTGTATGGTTGATATTGCAATTGAGATTAATTGAGTTAGTGAGTTGTGTATAACTTGATAGTTGGTATGTTTTGGCTTTTGTGATTGTTGTTGGACTGAATTGTAGGGTTGGAATGACATAAATTTGTAGAATTATGTTCTACAAAATTATTCATACTCGGGCAATGTTAAAGTTAGAGACCTACTGACTTGGTGGTTATTGGACGAGAATAATCTTGTTAGGCGGAACCAAAGTCAAAGAGCTATATGACTTGATAGTCGATAGGCGAGAATATACTTACTGAGCAAGGTTAAAGTTAGATAGTTATTGACTTGGTGGTCTTTAGGTAAGAATAATGTCATTAGATGCAACCAAAGTCAGAGAATTCACTAACTTGACAATAATTGGGAGAGAAAAGTCTCTTTGGGCAACTTTTGTGAGAATTTATGTTTATAAATTTTAGTGATACTCTCATTAGATGGGCTATCTGGTCACTGGGCAAGTATGCTTTCAGGCACTACTCGTCAAGCAAGTAGATATTCTCACTAAGCGAAAGCATCAGAGTTTAACTAACATTTTCATATGTCTCTTATGATATGTTTAAATGTGTGTAATTTTGTGGATGTTAAAATGATGATTGGTTTATAATGTAATTTGATCATGGTTAGTACTAATCCAAAGAAGATTAGTAGTGGTTAAAATAATGTATTTGGTGGATTTCATATTAGGAGTTATCCTATCACTCTAATAGCCAGCCAATCTCAAATAGAGAATGATGGGGTAAGTGGTGAGAGATGTATGAGGTCCTACTCTAAGGGCTTTACGTTGGTCAAAGATGTTAATGGATGTGATAGGGTGAAAATCATTGGTAATGACTATGCAGAGTAGTAAAAATCACTACAAGTGCATAACTTGCCAAAGTTTGATATCATTACATGTATCTCGATTGTCGAGTCTATATGAGTCTTTTGTATGTGATATGTTTGTGGTTATGAATGATTTATATGTAATAATATCTCTAAACTATTTTATGATTTCTCTTTTTCACATTAGCTTATTTTTTCTTTTGTGTTTGTTTTGTCTATTTGTTCTTTTTGTTTGTAATGATCTCCTTAATAGTGTAAACGTAGTAAGATGTTGCAATTGATGTAATATAAGACGAGATGATGCAACATCATAGTTTTAAGATAGTCTTGTTTTGTATAATCCTTTTTCTTTGACAGAATTCTACTTATGTTAGTTTAGTAACATGGCTATCTATATATAATACATATTTATATAAATGACTTTACTATAACAATTATATGTTAGTCTTCTTCGTTTATTGATTATCGTATTATAATATTTTATTTAGTAATTTTACATTATTAAATGGTGTTATAATTATTCATTGACATGAATTAAAAGTTTTCCTAAACAATATCAAAGTGAAATAATAACATTGATATTGTACAAAATAATATATATATATATATATATATATATATATATATTATTATATATTAAGATAATACAAAATAATAAAATTATTATTATTATAATTATAAAATTAAAATAACTTTTGTAATTCTATTTTACATTGTAAATAGTTTTACAATTTAAAAAATGTTAAGTTTTCAAAAATGTTAAATAAAGAGAAACGACTACTAAAAAAGTAAAATTAATAAAATAATAAGTTTAGTTAAAAATTTGTATTTAAATGATAAAATTGAAAAATAAATATGAACATTAAAAAAAATCTTTTATATATACATATAGATAATGAAAAGTAATTTTCTTTTATATAAATTCATAAAATTTTAACTGAACGAAAAATAATAATTGTCCAGAGTAACAATATAGTGATCATCAGCCAAGAAGTAATATTCTCAATATTGATTATGAAATTTTTAAATAATATTAATTAATGTTCTAAAAGGAAATAACTTTTGATTGATATAGGTTAAAAAGCTTATACTGACATTCATTAAAAACAATTTTAGTTTACACACACATTGAGTAAATTTTGTTTGACATTATACTTAAAACATTGTTAACATCAACTAAAAATCTTGATTAATGTTAGCTGTTAAATATTTTTTTTACCATAGAATAAAACCATCTGAATGATATAATTCGAAAAATAAAAACTATCTAACTTTAATATGAAAGAAACTTTCTCAAACATTTATTGGAAAACAAATGTTAAGATTATTACAATAAAATATTGTTGTTTTAAATCTTAATAAAGTAGATGATGCTTCAACCAACATTTGAGTAAAAAAGAAATTATAGAAAAGAGGTATTAATTTCAATAGAAGAAATTTCTAATTCTTACTTTTTCAAATGGTTAAGAATGAACTTTAAGCCTAACTCAATCCATAAAAATGATTTTTAAGGTAAGATTTGCATCCACTTGTATAATTTAAATTGGTCTTATCTCTAGTGGATGTGAGACTTCCAACACATCCCCTCACGCCGAGGTGTAGACATCATCTCGAGCATGAGACTAGACATTAATAGGTGGTTCGATAACGGCCCGATAACGGGTGGAACAACATGCCCAACAAACAATAAATATCGCTAGGATAGACTCTAACCATAGCTCTGGTACCATGTTAATATAGTGAAAAACTATATATGGGATTAATCTCTCTTGTGTTGAATATACACATAGGGCCCTCTATTTATAATAGAAGAAATATGGGCTAAGCTCAAAATATAAATAAGAAATAATAACAAACTAACTAAAGATAAAAGATAAATATAAAATAAAGATAATTTATCTAACACTCTCCCTAAAGTTCATGCATATAACTCGTATGTACCAAGCTTGTTACAAATATAATAAATTCTCGGTCCCTGTAAAGACTTAGTGAAAATATGTTAATTTATCACTTGAATTGACGAACTCTTGATATCTCCAGAACGTGACAACTATTGATTCCGCTGCAGTTACCCATTGGTTGAAATTTGATGCTTAGTTATGCATTGTTCTCAAGGGTACCCTTCATTCCTCTTTAAAACAAATTTTTCATTCCTATGAAACATGTTTTGAAATCTAGGAACACGCTAATTTATTATACACCAATGATACTCAAATGTATTTATGGTGTTTGTCATGATCTTCTCAATGTTCTTGCTCCTCGGCATCAGGATTCTATGACTGATTATATGGGTAAAATTCATGTTATTTTTCATGAATTTAATGAATTATTGCCTCCTGCCTCTACTCCTGCCAAATAAATAGAGCAACGGTCAAAGTTTTTCATGCTACTAGCATTTCATGGCCTTGTTGATGAGTATTCTCATATTCGTGATCAGATTTTGGGTTTACCTGTTGTTCCTAGTTTGACTTCTACTTTTTTCACTCTTTTGCATGTACCTAGTAAACCCATCAATGATACATATGTTTTCTCTATGTTGGCATCTCAACGTCATGATCGCAATCACTCTCGTAAACCAGGAAAATGACGTCTCAAGTGTAACCATTGTGGCAAGCTAGGCCACATGATTGACAAGTGTTATGCATTACATGGTCGTCCTCCTAGATCTGCTGTTATTGTTCAGACTGCTTCTCCGTCACAATCACCTACTGGGAATCCTTCTTCATTTGATATTACTGATGACTCTATTATTATCAAATGGTATAAGGATCAACAACCTTCTAGTTTCACTGCATCTATAGCACACACATGTATATCTTTTATTGTCTGAGTCCATCTTCTTCTCTAGGCTCTTGGATTCTTGACTCGGGAGCCACAAATCACATTACTGGTAACAAATCTTTGTTTTCCTCTTTGTCCTCTCTGAATCCTTTATCTTCTATTACAATGGTTGATGGATCTAGAGTTTTTGCTCATGGTGTTGGGAATGTTAACATTTTTCCTTTTTTATCCATTGATAATGTTCTTTATGTCCCTAGGTCTCCCTTTAACTTATTATATGTTAGTTGTCTAACTTGTTCTCTTAATTGTTATATTTCTTTTAACAAAGATTTTGTTTAGTTATAAGACCGGAGTTCGAGACAGGTGATTGACATCAGATATGAGTCTCATAGTCTTTATCATCTTCGTCCCTCTACACATATTGGTGCAGTTATGGAGTCTCCATCTCTTCTTCATGCTCAGTTAGGTCATCCCAGTCTTGCCAAATTGCAACAACTTGTTCCTATCTTATCCAAGTTGCCCAATTTGGTTTATAAGTCGTGTCAATTAGGAAAACACATTCGTATTTCCTTTCCTCGTAATGTCTCAACACGTGCTTCGTTCCCTTTTGCCTTAGTCCATTCTGACATTTGGAGACCTAGTCATGTTAAGTCTAATTTAGGTTTTCAATATTTTGTTACTTTTATTGATGATTATTCTAGATTCACCTGACTATTTCTAATGAAAAATCGTTCTGAGTTATTGTATCTTTTTCAAATCTTTTATAATGAAATTAAAACTCAGTTTAATGTTTCTATTCAAATTTTGCATAATGATAATGGTCGTGAATATCTTTCCCACTCTTTTCAACAATTTATGGCTTCTCATGGTATTTTCCACCAAACTTCATGTGCTTATACACCTCAACAAAATGGGGTGGTTGAGCACAAAAATAGACATCTAATTGAAATAACTCGTACTATTTTAATTCATGGTAACATTCTTCAATATTTTTGGGGTGATGCTATTCTTACTGCATTTTATCTCATTAATCGCATGCCCTCTTCTATTTTAGATAATAAAATACCTCATTCTATCTTATTTCCTCATGAACCCCTTCACCCTTACCTCTAAAAGTTTTTGGGTCTACAGTTTTGTTAATAATTTTAGTTCTAGTCTTGATAAGTTAGCTTCTCAATCAAACAAATGTGTTTTTTAGGCTTTACTAAATCAAAAAAAGGATACAAGTGTTTTTCTCCTTCTCTTGATCGTTATTTTATAACTGCAAATATCACCTTCAATGAGTCTTCCTTTTATTTTAATGATCATTCTTCTTCTGATATGTCTCCTTCTAATACTATCAATATTTCTATTTTTTGTGCTCCTCCAATTGTGCCTAGTTCACCAGGTGTTTCTCAACAACCACTAAGTGACTCAATTGAAGTGCCAACTGCCTTGTCTCCTTCGGCTCCAACAATTGAGTCTACCCTTCCAATTGTCCTCCGAAAAGGTATACTTTCTACTCATAATACCTCTCCACATTATCTTGCTTTAAGTTATCATAGGTTGTCTTCATCTTTTTATATTTGCCTTTCGTCTATTTCTTCTGTGACCATCCCAAAATCAGTTATTAATGCCTTAGCCCATCTTGGTTGGCGTTAGGCCATGCTAGATGAACTAAGTGCTCTTTATAGTAGTGAAACTTGGGAGCTTGTCTCATTACTGTATGGAAAATCTGTTGTTGGTTGCAAGTGGTTTTTGCTATCAAAGTTGGTCCTGATGGAACTATTGATCGCCTAAAAGCTCGTCTTGTGGTCAAAGGTTACACACAAATATTTGGGTTAGATTATGGTGATACTTTTTCTCTAGTGGCAAAGAGGACATTTGTTCGTTTATTTATAGCGATGTCAACTCACCAACACTGACCTCTTTATCAATTGAATTTTTTTTATATTTTTTATTATCCACTCACCGAGAGCTTTCCTTGCCATTTCATTAAACATTTTTGCTTCCATTCCATTGTTCTGCTATTTCATTCGACCAACATCTCTGATTGAAAGACTAAATGATCTGTCTTACACCACATCATACTAAATTATTGAACAACGCTGCTAAATTTTCCAAACTATATCCTAAGAGACTATTATACATCATATAAAAATTTGGGAATACGACGTACCAATCCAAAATTTTTTTAATTATAATAAAAGAAATATAAACTAAACCAAAAATATAAAATTTTTGAAGACGACATACCATTTGATATAGAGGTCTGGATGTCAAAAATGCATTCCTTAACGGAGATTTGGAAGAAGAGATTTATATGGAGCAACCTCCAAGATTTTTTTCTTATGTGAGGAGTATTCTAGGTTGGTATGTCGTCTTCGCAAATCCTTATATGGCCTAAAACAACATTCGCAAATCCTTATGTGGCCTATTTATCATCGGTTGGTATATGGTGTGATTTCGATTCCTAGTAGGATGCCTAGCTAGGAAAGGTCGCTAGAGGAGGTTGCACTCTCTCTTTGGCCGTGACTTTTGAAGGAGAAAAAAGTTTGGAGTAATCTCAATAAAGTATCTTTACTAGAAGCATCAAAAGTGATTATACAATGAAAGGGGTGCTGAATTTACAAGCTATTCAACACTTTTGCACGAGAATACACACCTAGCTAATCATCAGCCATGCTTTAGGGATCATGTGCCACATATACAACACGTTTTACATGAAAAATCTACGTGTACAAACAAGGAAAACATGTAAAAGAAAGAATGTGCTTGCAGGCCATTGTGTGCCAACCCTAATGCATTGAGCGAAGTCCAATCCGTAGTGGTAAGTTGTTCTCCTAGGCTTCATGCTTCATGGTTTTGGAATGGGCTTCTCCTTGGACCTCTGGCTACCAATCAAGCTTGACATATAGGACTTTGGGATCCTTTGAGGCTTCTTCTTTAAGCTCCTCTTGATCATTCCTCTTGTTAAAGGTCCTCTAGTTGGCTCTATTTCATCATCATCTCCCTCTTAGGAAGGATTTGTCCTCAAATCTAAAAGTTCATCCTCTTCATCATCACCTACAAAGAAGTAAGGTCATATATGTTAAAAGTAGTGTGTACTCCATATTCCTCACGAAGATCTAATTGATGAGCATTATTGTTGATCTTCTTAAGAACACGAAATGGACCATCTCCACAAGGACTAAGTTTAAACTTTCTTTGTTTTGGAAATATTTCTTTTCTAAGGTGAAACCAAACCAAGTCCCCTTCTTTTAAGATTAATTATTTCGTCCCCTTATTGTTTCGTTTTGCACATCTCTTATTTTGTTGTTGAATTTGTGTTTTGACCTTATCATTAAGTTCTTTAATAAATTGAGATTTGGATACCTCTTCTTTATGAACAAAGTCAAAAGAACTAGGAAGAGGTATCAAATCCAAAGGTGTGAGAGGATTAAACCCATAAACAACCTCAAAAGGAGATAATTTGGTAGTCTTATGAACTAGCTTATTGTAAGCAAATTCAACGTAGGGAAGATACTCATCCCAAGATTTATGGTTCCCTTTCAAGGTTCACTGGACAAGTAAAAGAATGGTTGAACAAAAAAAAACCCAAGAGCAAGGTGTGTACTCAACTCACTAGACGAGAGGATTTTCACTAGACATATTTTGAGGATTTTAGTTCCTGTACTTTCTTGTTGGATGAGCCTACACTTCACCGAGTGATAATTTTTGTGTGAAAATAGAGAGTATTAGTGATATATTTTTATTGGATGAGTGATGTAGTTAATGGATGAGTATCATTCTAGTGGGTCGCTGAGCGAGAATATACATTCATGATCTTGTGAATATAGTATTTAATTCATGTATTATGTGGTGTGATTTAGTATGAATTATATGAAATTAGAATGTAGTGATTCCTAGGATAAAAATACTATTATATAGTGTTATGCGAAGTGTATTAATGATAGAGTCTGCAATAAGATTAATGTTGGACTCATATAGAGAAAGATGCTTAGTTGTGAGAATCAAATGATTTTCTTACCTAAAGCTTCTATAAGATATCAGACTCCCAAATATGGAATTTACATTGTCATACTCTTTGTTTGGGATGTGGTCCGACCATGATATAACTATAACTCTTGGGAGGCAGAAGTGGATGATTTAGTACAAGTGAATGATATGAGATTCTTTTTAGTACATTTATCCCCATAAGTAGAGTTAGGTGTCTTTATCGTGTATAAATGAGCCTTGAGGACTTTCTTACTATGAAATGCTTTAGACATTTGATATTTGAGTATGATATGTGATTTATGAAAGGATGAATGATTCTCATATGTTGATGTTAATTTGGAAGTAATATGATTTAAATTCATTCTATCTTAGTGTTTGGTTGTAGCTATCCATTTGGGATGATAGTATATTTCACATAAAATAATACATTAGAGTGTGTGGAGCTAGTGTATAGTCTATAGCGTATATGTTTATATAAATATACTTTGTAATTGAGGATTTTACATGACATAATATTATACTATTTGAATTGTGCTCTTGATACAAATAATGTGGTAACCTATTTGGTAAAATTATCTATTATAATTGGATCATTGCATTTTACTTCCATACAAAAATATATTCTGTTCTGCAGATAAAATTACTTTAAAAAACATGAAATCGAATTTAGTTAAAATTTTATGTAAAAAAGCTATCAAACTATGACTAGTTAACTGCTTATAGTATTTTGCTGTAAATAATAATGCTTAAGAAATTTAAAATTTTTTGCTGTAAATTATAATACTTATAAATTACTAACTACTTTTTTTCTTTTTTATCTTTTTGGGATTAACGGGAAAAATTGAAGATATCATAAATTTATCCTTTTCTCATTTTTCTGAGTTATCTTTATATTGGTGAAGCCACTAAAGTTGTTTTGCTTCTCACTACGACCATTGACAGAGAATTCAATAACAACTTTATATTAATGATTTTTTTTTCAATATATTTCAGAAAGAGTTATCAAAATTTCTTTCATCCAATGTTGGTAAACTTTTAGGTGAAATTATAAATAAGCTCTCATATAATACATTTCATTAGAATTTGTGAAACTAGTTATCCAGTGCAGTCAAAATAACTAAAAAAACTGGGGCTATCTGCAAACTGATATGAAATCAGTTTAGTTTTCATAATTTACAAATTAGAATTAAAGAAAAAAATGTTTTAAAGCTAATTGGTAAAATTATGTTTTGCATGATGACAGGATATGCAACCATGGGTGTTCAACATCATGTGTAGAGAGAAAGACTATGAAGATCCTCATTTCATTCTTCAGTATATAGCACAATAAACAGCCTGATATTCCTATAGAACATGAGATGATAACTCACAACAAAAGCCATTCATAATACATTACTTGTCAAATCACAAGAAGCAGTAACATGAAAACATCATAGCAGGGAAAATTTACTCTGTGACATCCACAAGCAATGTAATTCCCTCAGTCACCAACAGCTAGGAAGCTTGTAGAATATATTCATTGTTAATCATGATCTGGTCCCACATCAAAAGGGTCCTTAATACTACTGTCCATTCCTGTACAGAAACATGAAATCAAGGCTTAGATTTATGTTAAAAAGGGAATGGTGTAAACTGGTAAATTGTAACTACATTTAGGATCAGTTTTCCAATTATTTCAATTGCATACATCTCAGATTTTCTAGCACTATAAAGGGAGATAACAAAACAGTGAACCAAGCTAGGGCGATCTTATAACAAAAGAGGCATAGATATGTAATGATCTTCTAGCTTCTGTTTTGCGAGACACTATCTCTAATCGAGATACAATAGTTGCATTTTTCTAATACTAAGTAGTAATGTTACAGTGCATTCATTACATTGAATGAGGGAACGGTATATTGGTGCTGACCCTGCCGTCAGATTTTGTGGACATCATTCTTTCCTTACCAGATTGATCGAATTGATGTAGACATATAAACTAAGATTCCAAAATTGTTGCTGCGCTGATACGTTTCTAAACTTCAATAGTTTTAGTAATTTGTGGATCCCTATTCTACTAACTTTCCTAGATTATGAAGATTACTGCATATATATTAAACATTAAGACAACAACACACCTTAAAATAGTGTCACATCCAAAAACCACAATAGCGAACTAATGAATTGATAATCCATTCGCAACTCTAGACAATATTATCATGCTACCAAAGCAGGATAATATATGCCTGTAGTGAACTAAGGCAAGGAGTCTGTTGACAACAGTTCTTTTAATATTTTGCCAGAATCATCAACAGACTTCTGATTTTCTTGTAAGCCCAAAAGCCAACATAAATTTAATAAAATTTCAGCACAAGTCCTTTTTCAAGATCAATATAATAACAATAGAACAGATGACAGGTATTAGTATATTAAATTTACCAACTTTAAGAATGATACTCAGAAAACAAGGAAGTATAATGGCATCCTATCAATACTTCAAATGACAAGTCCAAAAAATTCCAAATTCCAAAAAATTTTAGCAAACCACACAAATTAATACGATACGCCGGATTGAGGGGAAAGTTTAAATAAAAGGTGAAATGTCAGGGTTAAGGCAAACCTTGGTGAAGACAAAAAATTGGAAGAGCTGGGGAGGCCAGCAAACACATTCGAGTAGGACTTTGTCAGATATGAAAAATTGGTAACCGGAGGCAGAGAAGATACCCTTTCACCCTTCTTCAAAAGTTCTTGTAAGTTAAGTCTTTGCAAGGTCAAAACAACTCTTGACTCCTTCCACATAAAAGCAAGGATGCCATTTTGAAAAACAAAGAGGGAACCAGGCTTTGATCCAGGGTATCTGAACCCATAACCACTTGCAATACCCTCTCCCACAAAAGCATAGTCGACATTCACAGGAACCAAATCTGCATCGGTATCCCAGGGAAAGGGTTCGGACGAAGGTTCATTGATATTTGCTGTGAACATTGCTGAACCATTAGGATGCAAAACATAGTGTGTGCCTTCCAAAATCTTGGTTGCAATGAGAAGCTGTTGTCCCTGGAACTCCTCATAAGAGAGCAGGAGAAAGAACAAAGCCTTTCCAGGTTTGTCTTCAGAAGGTTTTCCAGGAGGCCAACCAAAAGTTCCTCCCCATAAACCAGCATATTCTTGGTCATCTCTAGGAACTCGCAATGGCAACTTGTAAAGCGCAAACCTACTGTCGTGCATATTTGGCCATGCCCGGTAAGAAGATAGCTTCACAGTTGATGCTTTTAACGTTAGCCTTACTGTGTCACTCGATCTAAGGAATTCTTGAAGCCGTGCATGCCTAATCTCACCGCTTGACATAAGCTTCTTCTTGGAAACTGAATGATTGCCATTCATTGAATTTGATCTTCCAAGCATTTGCTTAATGCCATTCCAGAAATATCCCCTAAGACCTTTCCTCTTGATGCACTGGGTGTTACCATCCTCCTCGGGCAGAGGATGAGAGATAGACCTTAGGTCAAATCTCGCCCTAACATCACCCAATTCCAACTGGGTTGGATCAACTGCCTCTTGAGAACTCAACTTATTATACTCATCAACCTCACCACTACCAGCCTTATACATTTGACAAAGGAGTGATCTTCTTTCCCACAAAAGCGCCAAATCCTTCTGAAAATTCTCCTCATCATCCCTCAACCTAGGAAACAACGGCCCAATCATCTTATCCGGAACCTTTTGTCGAACATGGCTAGTAGTAACCTCAAGCAACTTTCTCCTATCACTAAAAGCTAACTTCCCAAAACCAACCATCCCTTCAGCATTTCCAACCACCCTTTGTGAACTAGACACATCGCTAATTGACCTACAAACCTTCCTCGACGATGAAGACTCCAAGCCCGAGTAATGCACAAAGCTCTTACTCTGCAACAAAGCACTAACACTGCCACACCCCCCAGGTTCAACCTCAAGCAACAGTACATTACAGGACTTATCTGTAAGCTTGACCGAACCGGGATAAACATAATTCACCCCCTTCTCCCTCCCATGAAGAAAAAACATCATGGAACCATCATAATCACTAACAACCTCAAACACAGAAGCCCACAGTATGGGACCCTCTTCAATCCCCAAAGGACCAAGCTCCTGGGGAATTATCCTGCACCCAACAACAGAGACGAAACCAGGCATCACATACACCACGTTCCCAAGCTCAGGATTCTGGTGAACCCATATTCCAATCAATGGTTTCACACCCACCAGAAACCGACAAAGCGCCTTGTAAGAAGCCACACCCTTTCTCCATTCCACAAGATCCTTGTGGGTCACTATGCCCAAATCGTCACATTGCGTGAGCCATAGTTTCTCAGAGGCCACAAGAGCGTTCAAACTCTTGCAACACAGACACAGATTGCACACGTCTCTCGACGACAGGAAGCGAGAAACAACGGCGAAAACATCGTCCGGCAGAAACAACAGCAAGTTCGAATCAGAATGTTCGGGTTCCATGCCGATCCGACAAAATAAAAATCAAAACTTGCACGCTTCAGCGCATGCCCAAAAATCAAAATAGCGAAGAAAACTACAGGGTTGGGGTGAACGAAGAACAAACCCTGAAAATTGGTATTTTTTTCAGGCAGCACGTGGAAGAACCCTGCACTTGATAGGTGTACTGTGATTCTTCCTGTTCGGTGATTGAGAAGGGTTTGGTAGGTTGGGTTCAATTATTGAGTCTGTGACAGAGACAGTTTGACAGAAATGGAGAGAGTGAAAAAGAGACGGTCGAAATTGGGGAGTGAAAAAGCAAGGAAGGTTGTTGGTGTTTTGGATTCTCCAATGAAGATGATGGTAAATACAGAGGAGTGGAAGAGAGGAAGAGTCCAAGAGAGAAAGCCTTGATTGCTTCGTTGTCTTGTCTTTTTTCGGTTTCTTTCTTCCTTCAATGTTCAAAACAAAACCAAGCATACGCAATGTTTGGCAGCGGAGAATAAATACAGGGAGAGAATGAAGGAAGAAAGTAAAAAAAAACAAATTGAAAGTGAAAATAGAGACTATTTACCATTACCTAAGATAACAAAACCAGAACGTAGCTAGTTTGAAAGAAAATAATAATATTTTATTTTACCTTTTATTCCACCTATACTTATTTTTCTTTCTTTATCACGTAAGTTCTTCTCATATATATATAACCATCTACATCATTTCATAATCAAAACTACAAATAATTTAAATATTTTTTTACCTTTCAATTTTTTTGAGAACAAAATCATCTGATATTTAAAGAAAAAAGTATTTCAAATATAATAATAATTAATTCTAATCAAATATTAACGTCATATTCATAACAATCAAATACAAAATTGCAAATAAATATTATGACTTGAAGTATAAATTACGATTTATAAATAATTAAATCCATGATATTTTCTTTGATTTCTCCAATTGATAATTTATTTCAACAGGTTCTCTTTATTAAAATTGATTTTGACTTAGACAAATACAAGGATAGCTCCTTCAAGAATAATAACATGGTCAAACAAAGTTATGGTTCGTTCTTTTCAGAAATTGGTTTTGAGAATAAATGATACCTCACACATAAACGAAAGGGTTACCAGAATAGGAAGAGTAACATGATAACACAATATTTTAACTAATTTTCTCTTCAATTTCTATAATTCTATCTTAGCAAAAAAATAAGGCGCAGATCGACGTAAACAATGACCTTAGAATCCCATAACATCAACTTAAGAAATATTTAACGTTCAATTTAAAATAAAAAAGGCTTAATACCCTATTTTGTCCCCAGTTTCGCTCAAAAATGTCAAATTAGTCCATCCTTTAAAAAATGCGTCAATTACGTCCTCACTTAATAAAATTTGCATCAATTAAATCCCTTCCGTTAAATTCGTACAAATAACGTTAATTATTTTTCTCTTTCTTCTGCTTTTTCTATGCAAGCAGCAACTTTTTTCTCTCTCTTCTACTATTCTTCTTCTCTCTCTTTTACCAAATTAGTACAACCTTTACAGTCACACTTTTTCTCATTCAGTAGCCATCACAACTTCTTCTTCTCATAACCCTTTGCAAGAAGGAAGATTCATATTGAGAACACTGCTACCTTTGTCTTCCTTCATCTTCTTCTTTATGCAAATCAAGGGTTATTTATTTATTCTTTTCATTCATTCCATTCGCTCAATATGGCTACTAACACCATTCATGGCAACAATGAATCTGCTCAACCCAACAACATTTCTTCCTCAAAGCAGCCTCTTCCTCCTGCCAAGACAGTTGATTCTTAATCTGTTCTCAAAAGGTTCTTTTTCATTATTCTTACTTTCTCTCTTAATCATATTTATTTGCTTAATTTTGTTTTCTCTCTTTATCATTATTCTTAATCTTGTTTTCTCTCTTAATCATATTTATTTTGACGGGATTGAGGACCATCAGAGCGACCTTTCTGCATCACCATCTTAACATTGACCACCTTCATGGTTAAAGTGTGCCCACTTGTTCCTGGGCGAATCTGTTCAACCTTGGTGAACACTGGCTTCCTCAATCCTGGTTTTGAATCTGCCATGTTTCAAATCCTATACAAAAGCCACAAAAACGTCAAATGAGATAACATAAAAACAGCAGTAATGCACGCTAGCCCAATCTTGTAAGATCTTAACACATAGCCTAATATAAAAGGTTTAATTAACAATTTCTTAGTACATAGGTTTTGAACAAGAAATTCTCGCTTATCCAACATTTCTCATCCAATATTTCAAGCTAAGGGAAAAACCTAGTTAAATGGATACCAAATAAACTTATCGAAACATGCAAAATCATCCTACCCTAACCCTAGTTTAAAAGGGTAAGAATGTTTTGAAATTTTCAAAATCCATGGGATAAACATTGATAATAAAATCAGATTAGTGACAACAACGACGAGCATAAGATCCAAACCATACCAACATTCAAATTCCAACATGCATTCAAACAAAATTTACAGGAAAAAAATACAGACTTTCGACAAACCAAGAATTAAAAGGAGGAGTTGTTTTACATAAAATTCGAGATATGAAAGTGGAAAAGAAAGTAAGAGATTGAAGAAAAGGGGAATGAAAATTCAGAGAAAAGCAAAAAGATTGAAGATTGGAATGTGACCTGGAAATTGGTGTGATGAAAGAGAGATCTGAAACTGAAAGCTAAAGTGAGACTGAGACTGAGACTCAAGCGTCGAGGTCAGGTTTTAAGGAGATAAATGCAAACAAAGGTAACATTTATCAACCTTGTCCGAAAACAAAATTAAGCAAATAAATATGATTAAGAGAGAAAACAAGAATAATGAAAAAGAACCTTTGGAGAACAGATTAAGAATCAACTGTCTTGGCATATGATGTCAGAACAATTCTTATAATTGGTAGAAGAGAGAGAAGAAGAATAGTAGAAGAGAGAAAAAAAGCTGCTGTGTTGCACAAAAAAAGCTGCTGCGTTGCACAGAAAAAGCAGAAAAAATAGAAGAGAGAGAAAAATAATTAACGCCATTTGTACGGATTTAACGGAAGAGATTTCATTGATACAAATTTTATTAAGTGAGGATGTAATTGACGCTTTTTTAAAGGATGGACTAATTTGACATTTTCGAGCGAAACTGGGGACAAAATAGGGTATTAAGCCAAATAAAAAATAACGAAATAGTGGTTTGCTTCCAGCATTATTACTCCTACCCACATTTGACGTCAACCATGACAAATATTTGACGTTTTATTTGCCAGCATGAAGCCAAAGAGTAAATCCCTTTTTTATTCTTTATTTCTTTTCTCTTATAAACCAAACAGAATGTCCAACACTTTATGGGGTCGACGTTTAAAACAATATAGAACGTCGAACAAACTAGGGTTGGACGTGTTGGTCGTAATCACATAACGTCCCTAAGAAAGTAGCCGACGTCCAATACAAAATAAATAAGTACTAAATATTGATTTAATTAATATGACGTCAACCGTAACAAAAGAAGGACGTTGTATATTACAGCTAGCAGTTATTTGTTTATTTTTCATTTAAATCAACCCATAAAATGTCAGTTTTATACTAGCTTAGACGTTTTGTTATTTAGTTCCTTTTTTATTATTTTTTCTTTTTCTTTTAAACCAACCACATAACGTCAAATTCTTCTTCGAGTTCGACGTTGTATTTTTAAGAAATTATGTTTTTAATTTTTTCTTCTAAACCAAGCGAAAAAACGTCCTTGTACTCGTGTATAACGTCAAAGTTCAACGTCCCATAACATAACAGACAATGTTAATAATAACCTCAGTCCCTTTTTTTTTTCTTTTTTTCCTTTTTCTTTTAAACCAACCAAAGAATGTCGAACTCTTTTACCAATTCGATGTTTTTTTTCCACAAATAATTTTTTTTCTTTTAAACCAACGAATAAAACGCCATAAAAAAAAGAACACATAATAAAACAAGGACATCACAACTTAATACTATGACTCTAAGACCCCATTCTGATTCAGACGTCTTCCTAAAATCTTCTTCAGTAGACTCTTCATCAGAATCCTCTATTTTTGGATTGTTATTAATCTCCTTCTGATAGAGCACATCTAATTTCTTTTCAAGCATCCACTTTCGTTTAATTGCATACAACAGAAAAACATCTTCTGTTGTCATCCTGTTAACAATCCAAATATGACCAACATATTTGATGGGAAGAAGAATTTAAACAACAGAAATCTGGAGGAAAGAAAAATAGTAAGAGGATAAGTGATTTTTCAAATCTGTAGAACCCTTGGAGGGACATAACTGCTTTTATAACTTGAAGTTTCTTGTTTATATGATTCAATTTTTAAGTTTCTTGAAGTTGTTTTCTAGAGAATTAATGGATCTGATTTCGGAGAAAACAACTCCAAGAAACTTTAAAAAATGAATCATTCAAAAACGATCAAACTGTGCAATTGTATAGAGTTAAGCATTATATTTATAGAGTCAATTGAAAACCTCTTGTAACAACACAAAATTAATGCTCACAACGACTCCAATGCCTTTCACGTCGAAGTCCCCTACAGTTAGACGTTCTATGGGAATTCAAAAAGGAAAAAGAAAAAATAGAGCGACCTTTGCCTTCGGATAACGAATAATACGTCAGATGCCGAAGGAATCTGACGTTTATTGTTGGATTGAAAGAAAAAAGAATTAAACCAAAAAGACACTTTGGAAGTCTGAAGAAATTGACGTCAACCTCTTCGTTTCCAACAGCAAACTGCATTTTCCCATATATCATTTAAGTAGACTGTGATGGAAGCAGCCTCCACGTTCAAGACTGGAGCGGCTCCTTGGACAGAATGACGCAGCGGAATGAAGAATGGTTTGAAGGAGTTCGGCGCATGCAAGGTGTTTGTCAGAATGCGTGACAGTGTTTGGATGTGTGTGTGAGGTAGAGTTCTAACTCAGATGGCCGTCCAACGGGGAAGGGAGCTAGAGGAAGACAAGCTAAAATAGCTTTGAGCAATGAACTTGAGAGAATGGCTGGATTTCAGCAGCATTTCATTATCAAACTCAAGTTGAGTTTACAAATGATGAAGCTCTCTTTTATAGGAGAAGATGAGCTTGGAAGCGTGCAAGGAAAGCTACTGAATTATGCTAATTACATGTGCTGAAAACTAATGAACGTGAGTTGCACTTTTCACGTGGGAAGCATGGAGAATGTGCTACAAATGAAGATGGCTCACGGTGTGGCTTGGGTTCCACGTGAAAGCAAGTAAAGTGTACTTCAAAGTAAAGAAGAGCCATGGCTGAATGTGTTGCATATGGAAAGTGTGGAAAACATGCTTCATGGCTGGTTGCAACATGCATTCCTTCTTGATTCCTTTGTTTCCTCTTTGCTAGGCAACTCTCCTAGGAACTTTCCAACCTTTATTGTCCTACAAACAATGTAAATGGAATTAGTTAAAGAGAACATGCTAAGACTTTAGAAAGAAAAGATTAAGTCCTTTATTCAACTTCCCTTTCTTGGTCTTAGAGTAAAGTTGATACTTCTTTAGATGGGAAGTCCCTAAAGGGGTTGCCATCATTCCCTCCCTCTTTAAAAACGATTTGTCCTCAAATCGGGAAGAAAGAAAGAAGCACAACTTTGGTTTTTATGTTCCTCCAGGGTCAAAAATATATCTACAAAAGATTGCAAAAATGAGTATGATGAAGAAGATGTAAACAAAGATAAGAAGGAAAAAGAAAAGTCTTGTATTTTTGAAAAATATTTTCTGAAAATAAGTCTTGGAAAAATGGAGAATTCCATAATCCCAAGTTATTTGATTTTTATCTTGAGTTACTTGTTTACACAAGGGTAACATTAACTCAAGTTTTGAATTGCCATATTTGGAAAATGATTGCACAAAATATGGGATGGCAATTGATTTAAAAGAAAAATTAATAACGGAAGAGTGCACAATAATGGGAAAAGAAGTAAAGAATGAGAACCCTTCCCTTTTAGGTTCCATGGTAATGGTAAGAGTAGGAGTTGCCATCATTAGCAAGAGCTCCTTCTCTTTACTTTCCTCTACTTTCTTCTTTTCTTCTTTTCTTTTCTTTTCTTCTTCTCTTCTCTCTCTTTTCTCTTTTTCTTCTCTTATCTCTTCTTCTTCTCTTATCTCTTCTTCTTTTCTCTCTCTTTCTTCGCTCTCTCTCTTCTCTTCTTTCTCTCTTTCTTCTTGCCTTTGTTCCTCTTTTTGTCTCTCAACATCTCTTTTTAGTTTTAATTCTATTTGCTTAGCTTGCAGCTCCTTAAGGTTAATCTTAAATTCTAGTTCTCTAATAAGGAAACCATTGTCATTTAAGCTTTCAAAAAATGTTTTTCCATCTTTAATGTAAGCTCTTAATAATTGGAGGTTTCTCTTAATATGTGAAGGCACAAACTCTTTTCTCATGCAAGCTTTTAATTCAGACCAATCATGAATGAGAGATTTTCTACCTATCCTAACATGATATTGTCTCTCATCCCACCACTCTCTTGCATGCATTTCAAATCTAGATGTGTAGAGACTAAGGACATAAGATTCACTATTGCTAGAATGAAAATAGGATTCTGGTTTACTTTTTCTAGCAATAAATGGATGCATGTCATTAATGTCCTTTTCCCAAGCTAGGTATGTTAAAGCACCAATATCCACACCAAAGTATGGAATATTTGCCCGAGCTTGTTTATACAATTCATCCTCAATCCGATCAAATTCATGAAAGGAACAAGTCCTTCTTCTAGCTTCATCAAATTTTCTTTTAATTTCGTTGAAACTAATAGATTGATCAAAACTAGAAGACCAAGAGGACCTATATGAACAAGAAGACGGATAAGAAGTATAACAAGACATCAAAAACTTTTTTTGATTTTTGTTATTATTTTTTTGTGTGAAGGATTTCTAGAAAGATTCTAAAGGTAAAATGAACCAAATAGCTCCCAGGAAGGAGAGGTGAGTCACAAATGGACAAGCTTAAGAACCTTGTCCTTCCTAGCCAGAGTGTCTTTGGTTGTTTCTTACCTTAGTGTCTAGGTAGAAATCTTTCAAAACTTTTTAAATGCAAGAATGTTATGCACCTAGAAACCAAATGAAGGTTTATCTAAATGAAACGCGCTCCTATGTATCACGGAGACTTAAAACATAAAAGTCAAGCAAGCAAAGTAAAGGAAAACAATGCAAATGAAAAATGCTATGCGGTCCTAAGTGAAAGTGCAAGTGACACTTTGAGTCCCTTGACACACTTTCACACTAAGAAGTGGAAACTAAGCTATTACAATGTTTGATAGTGCACTTGGAATTGCTTGAAAAACATTTTTCCAAGTCACTTTAAGTTGAAAATGAACACAAAATGGAAAGAAATTACAAAGGTTCCGTGATACCAATCCAAATTTACAATTGAAAATTGTGGAAAAATGGAACAAAAACTAAGTATAGCTGCTGTTTCAGATTGTTGGACTATAAAAATGGTGTGTTTTTGCTACTGCCATGGGGCTAGAACAGCAAGGATAAAGTGCTCTTGGAGTCCAAGCTTTTGGCCACTTTAACAAGTCTTCCACTCCCTAAGATGCTACCCCTTTGGAGAAGCAATCTGGATGTTTAAGACTTCACCACAACATCACACATCCATACAAAACCAGCAAAAACAGTAAGCATCAAACACGTTACTGCACCAGATTTACTTTCCAAACTAGACTGCACTTTGGCATTGTATCAAACAGGTTATGTGCAGAAATTCCAAACAATGTAAAACAAGTAATTAAAGGCTGGAAAGGAAGGCTGGCACACAAAATGAACTTAAGAGATGCTCTAGAAAGGATTAAGAAATCAAGAAAATCAAAACATGCTGCAAAGACATCGAACTCAATGATTTCAGAAATTTGGCAAAAGTGTTTGACAAAATGCCTCAAAGAAAAATCAATGTTTTGGCCAAAATTCTGATTCTGGTGCAGCATATTTCAAAACTGGATTGTACTGGTCCAATTGCTTGTTTTTTTAAAAAAAAACTTGTTTAATGATATTTTGATGTATGATTCAGCATTAGTGGTACCAAGCTCTTGCTACAATCCAAATATCAATGGCAAATGCACCAAAACAGATTCAAACTATGTGCAGAAACTAAAATCTGGCCAAAAACACTTTAAAATGGATGATTTGAGAGGCAATTTTTCACAGCTATGGTTAGACACCTAATTTGATGATTGGAGCAACTTTGTATGCATTATTTGAAGGTGTTCAAACAGTCAAACAACAAAGAAAGGGACCACAACAGAAAATCACTGGTCCACTTACCAAATTCAAGCAATTTCAATGGTCTGAAAACTGATTTTGCACTTTTGGTGAAAACTGACCAAATGAACAGTAGGCACTAGTTTTAATTGACCAAATACACTTGCTGAACCATTGAAAATGCACAGGCAGTCACAGAATCTCAAAAGCAGTGGAGCAGTTGCCAATTTATGCAGAAAACTAGTGAAAACTATAGCAGTTTGGAAAACAAATACTGGAAGCAAAGCTGGCTTGCTCAAACAAGTGATTAAGAATTGCCTAAATCTAGATCTAGCTTCAGAAATTGAGCTAGGGAAATAGAAGATATCCTAATACACACAATGACAGCAGCACGGTGCAAAGCTGGATTAAACAGTACAGAAACCAATCTTTCACACAACTCAAACACTCATTTTTGAATTAAACACTGAACAGCAGTTAAAATCATTTAAGAACTGGTCAAACACATAATCAAACTTGTGCAAAGCTGCAGAAACTGAAAATCTGGACAAACATGGTTTATTACAAGTTAAACCAGAAATTGAGTTTGGAAACACTGACAGCACAAGCTACTGGACTTTAAGCAACTCAACTACTCTTTTTGAGATTCAGTGGTGAATTCTGATTGCTAACACTTGAAACATGTATAAATGCATCAAATAAACTTGTCTCAAGCATTAGAATCAATGAATCTGGACAGACACAGTGTGCACATGATCAAACCAAAAGTGACTTTTTATGCAGAATTTGAATCAGATTTGGATGAACTTAACCATTCATTTTGCAATTCTGTGATGAATATGAGTTGCAATCACTTTGGACAAACAACAAGAAATCTGGACAACAACAGATTACACTAAATACATCCAGAAATCACGTTTTATGCAGAATTTCAAAACAGAATGAACTGTTTTGTCAATGCTTTAGCTCATATGATCAAAGCTAGACAATGTCTTGTTGCTTTATATGATCAAGGAAGAGCTATCACTGCACTGGACACACTTAAAAACAGAAAAATAAAAGTTGGAGTAGATTAAAACCAATGGAACAGTGAAACACGACAATCACTAGCACATGACCGAACAAAACTGGAAAATGATGATTAAGTTGAATTGAAATGAAAATAAAGAAATGCACCGATTAAAATGATGGAAGAATTCTAAGGAACACGTGAATGCACGCAAACATCCACAGAAACAAAAAAAAATTGGAATCAAACAGAAGTGCAAACAGAGAATACGAACTGCACAACACGGAAGTAAGAAAATTAAAGGAAAGAGCAACTTAGCTCTTGACGAAAAGCGTGGACGACTGGCTCTGGATGCCAAATGATGGAAGCAGCCTCCACGTTCAAGACTGGAGCGACTCCTTGGACAGAATGACGCAGCGGAATGAAGAATGGTTTGAAGGAGTTCGGCGCATGCAAGGTGTTTGTTAGAATGCGTGACAGTGTTTGGATGTGTGTGTGAGGTAGAGTTCTAACTCAGATGGCCTTCCAACGGGGAAGGGAGCTAGAGGAAGACAAGCTAAAATAGCTTTGAGCAATGAACTTGAGAGAATGGCTGGATTTCAGCAGCATTTCATTATCAAACTCAAGTTGAGTTTACAAATGATGAAGCTCTCTTTTATAGGAGAAGATGAGCTTGGAAGCGTGCAAGGAAAGCTACTAAATTATGCTAATTACATGTGCTGAAAACTAATGAACGTGAGTTGCACTTTTCACGTGGGAAGCATGGAGAATGTGCTACAAATGAAGATGGCTCACGGTGTGGCTTGGGTTCCACGTGAAAGCAAGTAAAGTGTACTTCAAAGTAAAGAAGAGCCATGGCTGAATGTGTTGCATATGGAAAGTGTGGAAAACATGCTTCATGGCTGGTTGCAACATGCATTCCTTCTTGATTCCTTTGTTTCCTCTTTGCTTGGCAACTCTCCTAGGAACTTTCCAACCTTTATTGTCCTACAAACAATGTAAATGGAATTAGTTAAAGAGAACATGCTAAGACTTTAGAAAGAAAAGATTAAGTCCTTTATTCAACTTCCCTTTCTTGGTCTTAGAGTAAAGTTGATACTTCTTTAGATGGGAAGTCCCTAAAGGGGTTGCCATCAGACTGTCTTTTATTATTGAAGCCCATATCAGGCCTTTCCCAACAGTAATTATTTATGTAGACATCCATTTATAAAATTTCTTGTAACAACTCCAAGGTTTCTTTGTGTTAACTTGTAACAACTCCAAGGCATTTCAAAACGCTACAACTTCCGTTCATAAAATTAATAAACTCCTTAGAGGATTTTCAAAAACAGACCCTATAGAGGACGTCGAATATTTCCAAAATCGACGTGTTATTAGAGGTTAAAAAGGAAAAATAAAAAAAAGATAAAAATAAAAAAAAGGAGCGACCAACGTCAAGCGTATAAGGACGTTTATTTTTCCATTTAATTTTTTCTTTTAAACCATCTGATAAAACAACTTCAGGAAAACTTAAAAAATGAATTATTCAAAAACGATCAAACTGTGCAATTGTATAGAGTTAAGGATTATATTTATAGAGTCAATTCAAAACCTCTAGTAACAGCAAAAAATGAATACTCACAAACCTTTCACGTTGAAGTTCCTTAGAGTTCGACGTTTTATGAGAATTTAAAAAGGAAAAAGAAAAAAAAGGAGCGACCTTTGCCTTGGGACTGCCTTTTATTATTGAAGCCAAAGGTCATCTCACATCAGGCCTTTCCGAACAGTGATTCTTTTTTTCTATAAATACAGTTTCGAAGCCTTAGATAACCTGTAGACATCCATTTATAAAATTTCTGCTATGAACTCCATCTGTTAATTTTTTCTTTGTGTTTTCTGTTATCTCCTTCAAGGACACAAAAAAGCTTGAAAGAGTATAGAAAACCAAAGGAAAAGGTTGATAGATTTGGATTTTGCATCCTTTCAAAATGCTACTCCTCCTTCACTAGACTACAGAACTTCCGTAAACAAATTCATGTTAACTTTTTCCATTGGTTTGCTATCGATTCTTCTACTAAACGAAGAAATTTCTTTGTTAACGATCAAGACATAGTAGTAAACTAGAGGAAAATTTTAACACTTATGAATTTAAAACAGACTCTATTCAAAAAAATCCTTCTACATTTTAACAACGAAAAAGGTTGAAAGAATTGGATTTTGCACCATTTCAAAACGCTACAACCTCCATTCAAAAAAATCCTTCTACATTTTGACAATTCTACGGATCTTTTCATGGTTTGATTTTCAATTTTTTCCTATGTTTAGTGTTATTATGTTTTTCCTTTATTTCGTTTTCATTTATGAATTTATGTAATAATGAATTTCTTTTAGAAATCCATCAAATAATTTTATGTCAAATATTGAGGGAAAAATGACGTCCCTATGTATTTCCCAAATAACGTGGACGTCAAGTGGTGTCAATATTGGACATGTATCTCTTCGTTTTAACGTAGCATTTATCATGCCCTGCCAACAGTCTTTTCCTATATACCTGGACGTCGAGTGGTGTTAGTATATGACGTGGATCTCTTCGTTTCTAACACAACATTTATCAAGCTCAACCAACTGCGTGTTACCATATAAAGTTGGAAGTTCTATTTGAATTTAAAAAGGATAAATAAAAAAGGGAGCGACCTTTGGGTTATTACGTCGAGTAGCTTTACCAACGACGTACTGTTGGTGTTCTAAAAGAAGAAAAAATCAAAAAGAGTGCAATGGTATAGTCAGTGTAATGATGTAACATTAAAATGTTCAATTACAATCATACAAATGATTTAATCAATTTAAACAATTCAATCATTATTGACTAATGTTATTTCAAAAACAGAATTTTATTAATATTCAAAAGATGATTACAACCTGGAAAACAAAAGATGGCTTAAGAAGCCACTGATTACAAAATTAAAATCAAATAACGAAAATTCATATTCTTTTGTTGCAGAATTATTGTTGATCCTTTCTGGTTGTTCACATCATTTTCCTTTCCATTTTGATCGGTGATTTTTCAATCCTTAGAGTCTTTTGTCAATGACTGTGTCAGCTTTCAATTTACTTGAGTCCCAAGTATCTTTTTGAGCGATTCTGACATACAATCTATTTTCATCGCATAACCATATAGCCCACTCATCTTCTTCAGTTTTTGTCGAATCTGTTTTGTTTGCACTCAAAGATTTAGATATGGGATAGACTTGCTGATGATGATCATTTTTTATCATGGTGAATCCAATAAGTCCTTGATGACCAATCCAAATTTGAAAGAGAAAGCCTTCTTTGCTAATCGGTTGAAAAAAGGCAATGCCAATCCAAACCTCTTTCATCAGCTTCATATCAACCCCCTTGACTGTGTTACAAAATGTTTCATCACTCATCTTTAAGTTGGAGTAGAACACGTTCACTAGTTTCAGATTTCTGTGAGAAACCACAATTTTAATCTTCCTTAGACTAAAAAGCTTTTGTCAAATGTCTTCATCACTAATCCTACCTGTAGGATTAACATTCCTTGCAATCCGGACAACCTTCCATTTTCTTCTTGATGATGATGAAGAAGTCATTTCTGATCAGATTCTGGAACGTCTTTCACATTTCTAGGGTTTGTAACTCTTCAGTTTAGAAAACACTAAGTGCGTTTTCAAATCTAGTATTTATAAAGTTGTGCATCAAATCTTATCAGTTTCAGGCCCAACTAAAATTTTCAATCTTATATATCCAAATAAAATAATTTCAACAACGACGAATTTCTAAAGGGTTCAACGTTTTATTATGGGGTTGAAGTTGAACTATGACAATATAAGGATGGACTTGATGGGCACTGGAGTAGTTGGGCCCATTAGTGGCTCCCATCATTTTCTTTAAATACAGTTTGGGATCCTTTGGAACTACCCTTTGAAAACCTACACTAAAGAGCTTCCATAACCAAATTCATGTTAACCTTTTCCTTTAGGTTTCCATCAATACCTCTACTAAACGAAGACATTTCTTTGTTAAGGATGAAGGCATGGTGGAAAACCAGAGAAAAATGTGAACACTTATGAATTTCAAAAACATTCTCCATTGTTTTTCTGGTTTTTTATTTAATTCCTGTGTTTTTTTTTAATGTAGTTTCTTGTTCATGTTCTAAAAGATATAGGACATCGAACATAAATTGAATTCGATGACAAACTTTAACAGGGAACTTAAAAGTTAATAAACTTCAAGATTTAAAAATGAATACTTCTACAGGCAAATAAAACGTCATATAGTTTGATTAAATCTATCATGTATCATTGTCAGAAACAAAATTCTTAAACCCTTCCTGTAAATGTCTAAATCTTGTTCTCAAATGGTTTCTTCATCTTCACGGTGTGGAAAGAAGGCTGCACACTTTGTAAGAAATGCTAGTCCAAATGGGTGGATCAGTGATGAAAAAGAACGATACAGATTTGGATGTTACAAAAAACTCTTCAAGGTGGTCCCTCACAAGTTCTTGGATGTGGAATTATTCAGAAGGGAGGGGTTTATCTATCAAGAATGGCTTGTAGATGTTGTTGGTCTTGCAAAATTTGTAGAAATGACCAGTGATTGCTATCTTGACCTGGTACAGGTCTTCTACCACAATCTGAAGGTTGTCGATGGTGTTATATGCTCCCGGGTGAAAGGTGTCGATATTAAAATTGATGACAAAATATGGCTATCTTTTACTAGTCTCAAAGCAGAAGGATTCATGTCTCATGAAAGAAATTCTGAACTCAACCAATGGACCAACAAGAAGAAAATTTATAAGGAATATTTGAGAAGTCCAACAAGGCTAAAGGTATACAAGCCGTATCTACTTGGTGGTTTGAAAATGGAAGAAAAAAGGTGTGCTTTTGTACTTACTTGGGTAATACTACCTGAAAGATGTTTACGTGATCGTCTAACTATTGCAGATTTATTTTTGGTTCATGCCATAAAAACCCGGATACCAACCAACTGGGTTGCTGTTATGAGTGAGCACATGATTGAAATTGCAAGTAGTCATGGACATATTCTGGCATATGGTGTTTTTATCAGCAGTGTATTGAAGCATCATCAAATTGATCTTACTGGTGAAAAAAATATTTGGTGCACTGAATCAAATGAAATAGGAAAAGCGGCATTGAGACATAATGGTCTAAAGAATACAAAAGATGGCTGAGTGTTGAAGGATGTTGACGAAACTCCTTCTACATTCACTCCACAGACTGAGTTTGAAAGATTTGTTGTGGATCAATTTCGAAGGCTTTCAACAAGAATTTCAAAAGTTGAAAAATCAATGATCATGATTGACAAGAAATTAGATGAAGACAATGCTCTCATAACTCCCTCAACAAGTCAATCTGATGATGAAGATGACACAACAAAAGACGAGTCTATGGAGTCATCTGACTCAGATTAGGAAGAAGAGTCCATTTTAGTTTATTTTTCTAAAATTAATGTAGTATTTTAATATATTTTAGTATATTTTTGTATGTTTGAACTCTGTTTGAAATTTTAATATATACTTTTCGTGGTTATATTTTAATATTTTTCCTTTGTTTAATGTTATTATGTTTTTTTTAAATCCTTGAAGTTTTTTTACATCGAATTTTGAAAAATGTTGACGTTTTAAAAGATAAAAATAAGAAAAAATGAATGTTACGTCGCATATTGTAAAAGTTGACGTCAAAGATAAAGTCCATTTCTTTAAATACAATTGCAGATCCTTGATCTAGTCCTTTACTTATAAAATTTAGTCGTAACTTGTCACTCTGATAACATTTTTTTTGGTTTTCTCATAGCTCTTTCAAGGTCAAAAAAGTTAGGGTGAGGCAGGAAGGAGCTATAGAAATCCAAAGAAATAAGTTAATAGATTTGAATTTCGTTTCAAGTAGTACAATTTCATTCATATTCATAGTGATAACAATCAGATTAGAAGCAAAAAGATGTGGCATATAATGCCAATAGCAAAACAAACACAAAACAAATAATAAACCAAAACAGACACATAACAGAAACACAAAACAGACTCCATACTAAAATTCTAAGCCTCTATTCTAATTCAGAAAATTTCCATTGAATCCTCCTCACTAGACTCTTCACTTGAATCTTCAGTTGGAGAATCATTTTTATTCTTTTTCTGATGCAGAGTGTCTATCTTCTGTTCGAGTCTCCTGAGTTTTTCAACAACAAATCTTTCAAAATTGATTTCAGGGAAGAAGTTGGTGCGGTCTTCATTTAGTGCAGGTGTGCTTCCAGAACTTTGAACCATATTCTCTTGATCCTTGAAGCACTATCCCTTTGTGGTCTTCACAAGGCCAATGGAAGTCAAAGTGTTTCGATTTATCCCATTTGAGCAGTTACAAGAGAATTTCTTTTCACCACTAACATCCACACCTTGAAGGGTCAGGATTTTGTTGATAAACACAACATATGGTAGATGAACTGCATGTTTGGTTCCTGCATCAATCATATGATCTTTTATTACTTCCACCAAATTGGTAGGAACACCATTCTTGATGGCATACAGCAGAAAAACATCTCCAGTTGTGATTCTTTCTTGTACAGGTCTAGCAAGTAAAATCACCCAAGCAAGAATGTGTGCTATTATCTTTTCTTCTTTGTTCAGTCCCTCATGCACATATAATCTTTCAATTGTGTATCTCCCAGGAAACCTTAACCAGTTACTGTACACGTCCTTTTTCTTCAGCCATCTGTTTGTTTCTGAGTACCGTAAGTGAGAGAATAACCCTTAGGCTTTTAATCCTACAACTTGAAACCATACATCATTGTCAATGTGAAAATGTACTCCTTTTACTTGAGAATGAAGGACACCATCTATGTTTCTCATATTGTTGTAGAAGACCCTTAATAAGTCAGGGTATCAATCACCCTTCATTTGGAAGTGTAGAGAGACCTTGAGTTTCAATCCATTCCTGGAAGTGAAATCCCTCTTTTTCAAATAAGTCGAGGTTCAAATATTTGTGAGGAACAATATGTTTAAACTTCGTCCACCTCAAAAACTCTAGATGAGTCTCCTCATCACTGATCCACCCGAAGAGATAAGCATTTCTTACAACCACAATAGCCTTTCCTCTGTCTCTTGATGGATGTGATGAAGAAGCCATTTGAATTTGGATACCAGATAATTTTCCTCAGTATTAGGGTCTAGTATCTTAAGTCACTCGTGCAATATAGAAACAACTCAGTGTACATAAGATTTTCAAATTCAGTGTATATGCGCAACATCACGCGTTCAATGTCAAATAACATAAAAGCCAACGTTAACAATAACCGGTGGCATTGTTGTAAATAAATTCATTCAATCCACATCGAGTGGTATCAATACTGGACGTGGATGTCTTAGAGTTCGACATACTCTTGGTGGTTTAAAAGAAAAAAGAAAAAAGAATTAAAAAGAGAGTAACTTTTGTTTATGGCTTACAATATGTTCAATACGGAAACAGGAAGCAAGGATTTAAGTGAAATGCAAGCTATATTTATATATGAACTGATGACGTACTTTAGACTGTGTGTCACAACCGGAAATCGCGACGGGACGACGATCCAAAGAAAACGGGTTTGAAAAAGAGATTTGGAGTCGCCACCATAGTTTATTATGGAAAACTACAGAAAAACCATAAAATAAAAAGACACGGTCCGCGAAAACCAGATTCTGGGTTCGGGAGTCGGTTACGCGTAGGGAAGGTGTTAGCACCCTACAACGCCTGCCCTAAGGCAGTACCTTTAACTAAATGCACGAATATGATGTGGTTTTCAAAATGTTTAACTATCCCCGAAAATAAAATTCTAAATAAACAAAACATATTTTTTTAGTTTTTTGGGCCCGACAAGGATTGACCTTGCTCCTACGTATTCTCATTCAAAATGAGAAATCAGGGTTACGTAGTTCTTTTGAAACTGTTTGAGAAGTTTTTTTGGAAATTGTTTGAAAAATTTGTTTTGAAATGATTTTGGATTTTGGGAAATGAACCTGACAAGGACTAACCTTGCTCCTACGTATCTCCACTCTTGATGGAGAATCAAGGATCACGTAGTTCTGGCAGAAAGGTTGATTGTTGTTTAAAGATGTGAATGTTTTATATTTTGGTATTTTCATATGAGAAAGAGAAAAGTTTTTAGCACGAGGACGATGCGAACGATCATACATGTGCCTAAACCTTAAAAACATATTTTTTGTATTTTTTTTTATAAAAGAAAGAGAAAAGGTTTTTTGGCACAAGGACGATGCGAGCGATCACACATGTGCTTGACCTTTAAAATGTATTTTTGTATTTTATTTGAGAAAAGAAGAAGAAAAGGTTTTAGCACAAGGACGATGCGTGCGATCACACATGTGCCTAAACCTTTAAAATATTTTATTATTATCTGAGAAAAGAAGAAGAAAAAGTTTTAGCACAAGGACGATGCGTGCGATCACACATGTGCCTAAACCTTTAAAATATTTTATTATTTTTTTGAGAGAAGAAGAAGAAAATGTTTTAGCACAAGGACGATGCGTGCGATCACACATGTGCCTAAACCTTTAAAATATTTTATTATTATTTGAGAAAAGAGGAAGAAAAGGTTTTAGCACAAGGACGATGCGTGCGATCACACATGTGCCTAAACCTTTAAAATGAAAACAATAAAAACCAAAACAACAATAAAAATAATAATAATAAAAAAATAGAATAAGATAAATAAGGGAACAAAATAAAATAGATAAAGAAAAGCAAATAAGTAATAAAAATAAAACAAATAGTAGGGGGTGCCAAAATGATAAACTGGGGTGTCTAAACTATTCTTTTCTTTTGTAAACAAATTGGGCCTAAACCCAAACTGAAAGGGGGTGCGGAAGTGAGAAATAGGGGCTGCGCGAAGGAGAAAGGAGTTTTTTTTTTTTGGGCTTGACCCAGCACTGGCCTGGGGGTGGTATGGGGGTGCATGGGTGAGAAAACAGGGTATGCATAACGGAATCGAGGCTCTTTTGGTTTGCAGAAACTGAATGGGCTTCAACCCAAACAGAGGGGGGTGTGAGTGAGAAATGTGTGTCAACATGGAGAAGAGGCAGCCCCTGCTAGGCCCAAAGCCTCTGTATTCAAAAACCCTAATCCCATTACGGGTTTGGTTGAATGCCCCCATTTTTACCTTAGCGTCCGAGAGGTCCCCTTTCCTCCTCCTCTGAACAAACAGAAACCGTGGACATTCACCTCTGGCACACGACGATCACCACTCAACCTTCACACAACCGGCAGCCGCGAGCCACGGTCGTCGCCCGTGACGACGTTCTTCGCCAAAGCCGTCCCCAGTCGAGGCCAAAGCTCTCCCTTTTCCGCCGCTCGTCGCGCACGAGTTTGGACATGCCCTCGCCGCCGCCAACGATGCCCGTCGCCACCAGCCACAGCTCCAGGTTCTCGCCTTTCCTCCTCTTCTTCGCGCGAGAGGGAAGACACGTTGCTGCTCTACGATGAATCCTCACCACTACGAGCAGAGCCAACCGCCGGCGTGCGCCACCCTCCAATCTCTCCCTCTTTCTGTCATTATTTCCTTGATTGTATGATGGGTTGTTATGTGCGTGAGTGTTGTTTGGTAAGGAAGAAGATGAAGGCGTGGAGATGGTGAGAAAAAAAAACGGTTAGAGGCTCGACTTGATGCGTGTGTTTGGAGATGTGGTATTTGCTGCTTGAGGATTCAATTTTTCTAGGGATTGGAGATGAACAGAATCGTTGAAGGGTTCGATGAAAGGGGGAAGAAAAGAGAAGAGAAGAATGAGTTTTGTTTTTGTTTCTGTTTCTGAGTTTGGTTGATTGCAGGTGAGGGGGAGTGACACAGGTTATGTTTGTTGGGGTTGATGATTAATGTTGGCCGTGTTGAAGATGGTTACGGGTGAAGATGATGATGCTGGAGGTGGTATCCCGTGGGGAAGACGAGATGGATGTTGGCTGGGAGGTAAGGATGAAGATGGGGTGGCGAGCAAAAAGGGAATTGTGTCAGTGTGCTTGAGATAAAATGTTGGAGGTGAAAACGAAGAGGGAAGGGACGAAGATGATAGATGTTGGCTGTGGGTGTCAATATGGCTTGTGGCAGTGGGTGAATATGGATGATGGGTGTTGGAGGTTCAGTGTCATGAAGGGATGAAGATTGATGCTTAGAGGAAAATGATGAACGAATGCTATAAGATTCTAAAATGGGGAATGCGGCAGACTCACCGTAGCATAAGCAAAATGGAATAAGCATAAAAGGCAGTTATGCAGTAAGCATACATGACCACACAGGTGAGCAAGAGGCTTACCTCTCGGAGCTCTATGGCTGCTGCTAGCTGCGAGTATCCGGTGACTTCCTCTCCTTCCTCCTCTGGCCCTTGTCTTTCTTTGCCGGTGCCAATGGTGGATGCCCTTCTGTGACTGGATGATGACTCAAGATGAAGGTCCGAAGAAGCAGTATCCACTCCTTTGCTTTTCTCCCCAAAACCAGAATCCTCCCCTTCCCTCTGCTCTCTCTGTGTTTTTGTGCAATTCTCTTTGCCCCCAAATCGTTCCGTACCCAGCCCGTATGCCCAAATCGCCTTGTACCAATTTCGTACGTCCCTCACGCATCTGCCACCACTCGCTCTCTGCAGAAAACCGTTTCTGCCTCTCCCCCTCCAGCACACACTGTTTCTTTTTTGTCCCCCAACCCAAAAACATTCTCTCTTTTCTCATATCTCTCTTTTTTCTTTTTTTTTTCTCTTTTAACCGTATTAATTATATTAAACAAAATAAACTTTAAATAGGTAAAACTAAAGATGAAAATAAAATAAAAATAAAATAATAAAAATGTAAGAAGAAATAAATATACATATATATATATATAAATAAAACTAGGATAATACAAAAAAAATAATAATAATAAAAAATAATGAGAAAAGAAATAAATAAATAAATAACATTAAATAAATAAATAAAAGATAAAAAAAACGAAAATAAAAGATAAAAATAAAAATAAAAAATAAAAATAACTAAATAAAAATAAAAATAAGTAAATAATATAATAGACTACAGTAAAGCCAAAAATCAATCCGGACGAAATTTGGTATTGACAGTTGCCCCTCTTTACTTAAATTTTACTAGATAATATGACAAAGTGATGTTTTCATATTATATTGTAAAATATAAGTAAAGATAGAAATACTAATTTCGTCTGGATTTCTAGTAAGACGAAATGAAGGAAGATGAATACGAGACATAAGTTTAGCCAAATCCATGCAAAATGTGATATTGTAATGAAAGAAATCGACCATTGCGTAGGAGAGGGCTGACATTGCAGGACAACAAATTGGAATTGACCATTGCCTAGCAGAGGGCCATTAGCACAAAACGAAAATCTAGACTCGACCATTGCTTAGCAGAGGGTCGGTAGCACAGAACAACAAGCTGGATTTGGCCATTACCGAGCAGAGGGTGAACAACACAGAGCAACGAGCTGAAATTGACCATTGCCGAGCAGATGGCCAGTAATACAACAACGAGATGGGATTAGACCATTGCTTAGCAGAGGGCCAACAACATAAAACGAAAACCTGAATTCGACCATTGCCTAGCAGAGGGCCGTTAAAAAAACTAAAATCTGGACTTGACCATTGCCTTGCAGAGGGCCATTAGAAAAACTAAAATCTGGACTTGACCATTGCCTTGCAGAGGGCCAATATCGTTGAACAACAACCTGGATTTGACCATTGCCTTGCAGAGAGCCAATATCGTAGAAGAAAACTTAAATTCGACCATTGCCAAGCAGAGGGCCGTTACAAAAAGAAAAAACTTGAGTTTTGGGTGCCAGGCGAAACTGGGCTTGGGGGCCAGTATGGGAACTGGGCTTTGTGGGCCAGTGTGAAACTGGGCTTGGGGGCCAGTGTGAAAACTGGGCTTTGGGGGCCAGTGTGGAAACTGGGCTTGGGGGCTAGTGTGAAAATTGGGCTTGGGGCCAGTGTGGAAACTGGGCTTTGTGGGCTAGTGTAGAAACTGGGCTTTGTGGGCCAGTGTGAAGACTGGGCTTGGGGGCCAGTGTAGAAACTGGGCTTTGTGGACCAATGTGAAACTGGGCTTGGGGGCCAGTGTGAAAACTGGGCTTTGGGGGCCAGTGTGGAAACTGGGCTTGGGGGCCAGTGTGAAAACTGGGCTTTGGGGCCAGTGTGGAAATTGGGCTTGGGGCCAGTGTCGAAACTGGGCTTTGGGGGCCAGTGTAGAAACTGGGCTTGTGGGCCAGTGTGAAAATTGGGCTTGGGGGCCAGTGTGAAAACTGGGCTTTGGGGGCCAGTGTGGAAACTGGGCTTGGGGGCCAGCGTGAAAACTAGGCTTTGGGGCTAGTGTGAAAACTGGGCTTTGGGGCCAGTGTGAAAACTGGGCTTTGGGGCCAATGTGAAAACTGGGCTTGGGGGCCAGTGTGAAAACTGGGCTTGGGGGCCAATGTGAAAATTGGGCTTTTGGATATAGAAATTCTTGAAACTTGTAGTTTTGTGAAATGGTTTTTTATTTTTTTGTAATTTTTGACAAAAAATTGATTTTTGAAAAGGCATCAGTGACCATTTCCAAAGAGAAGGTCCTAATATGAGGATAGGAGAAACAAAGTGTAAAGACCATGGTAGAATGTTGAAACACGAACTTAAAGGCGGTGAACAGAGTGTAAAGATGTGGGTGTCAAAACCCCAAAATGAGAGAAAAAACATGATCAACATGAAACAACATGACTTGAAAGAGAAAACCATAATGTTATTCTTTTTGTATTTTTGAAGAAGGATTCGACAACCATTCATATCAATGAAGAGAGTTTCGATCTGAAAGATTTTTTTTGATGGATGAATGCACACATGGAAAACATTTGCTTTGTTTTGTGTTTCGCTTGTTTTTTCTGCTTGAGTCAGTCATCTTTCTTGCAATCATCATACTTATTCTTATTTTTAATATTTTGTGAAAGAGAGGAATGTCATACATCTCGAGGTCTAATGTCCAATATGATTATATGTTTGACTTTCTCTTTCTCGACATCAATGCACACATGCTTGAATTCGTAGACAAGTGGAAAATGTGAGATGTTTAGAAAGGTTTGGAGAAGACTGGGAGAGTCATGCGGGCACGTCATTCCTTCTATAATCCTCAAAGGAGATCTAGTATGTGTGTGCCAAAGCGAAACACGAGATACCTAAAAGTTGCCCTAGTTTGGTGTTTGGGAAAATGAGCATTAAGTTTGGATCCATGATAGTTCAGGTGAAAAATTCATGTAAGACCCGCAAAGCTGTTCCAGTCTTGGGATTATGGGCCAATGAGTTGCAAGGCGAAGAATTCGTGTGAGATTCACAAATCTGCCCCAGTTTTTTTCGAGTATGGGTTCTTTCCTGGAAGAGGTAGTGGGCATGAAAAGGATAAGCTAAAAGGATCGCCCCCAATTGGTTTGATTTTTTCGCATGCTTCTGGTTAGTTGGCAGGGAGATCCCCTCTTCCTGAGACATTACTTTTTTCTCTCTTTTTTTTCATTCATTTTCAAATTTTTTGTTCTTTTTGTTTTATTTTATTTTTTTTGGACACATTGCAAGTCATTTCGTCTTATCGCAAAATTAAGCTTTATGAAAATTTGAGCAAACATTATTCAATCTGTGTGGACTTTATTAGGCTTGTAATGTGGCTAGGGCTAGAAGGTATTGAGAGAAAGGGTTAAAGGCCCAAATGAATGCTTGTTGGATACATTTTTTGAAACAAGGGTTGTCATCTATCATTGTGTCAACTATTTGACCTTTTGAGCACTTTGTTTTTCTTGAACTCCATTTTTCATTTTTTTTCATCATCACTTTGTGATTTTTTTGTTCTTTTTGTTTTTTCTTTGTTCACTCTTCTTGATGAAATTTCTTCGTTCGATCATTGAGTGCTCTTTATTTGCATCATGAGTTGACTCCTACTTGATGACAACCCTTGCTTGGGGATAATTTTGAAAAAGAGTTTATTTTTGGCTCAAACGGGGTGACAATGGATATATATTTGTTGCTTTTTAGATAAAGAAAAGATGGCCACACATCATTTCAAATTCTGATTGCTTTATTTTCAAAAGATTAATTCTACGACTAGATGACCTCAACATGAGTTCTTTTTTTTCCTTTCTTTTCCTTTCTAGACTGCCCTTTCGGGTTTTCAATCTAGTGGGCTTATTCTCTTTTTGAAAGTTCTTCTGTTTGTCTCAATGGATTCAGGGATCACCCAACTAGCGCAAGCGAGGAAAATTTTGGCCAGGCCAATCTGCCCCAGTGTAAAGGTTTTTGTTACTGAGGGCAGTGACAGTGTTTGTTGGGGAAAATCCTTTATTTTAGAGAAAGTTAAGGGTGAAGGCTTTCAAGCAACACGTGCACAAACATCTCGAAAGGAAACATCAAATTGTTATTTTTGATTAAACACTTGACCTCAGAAAAACTTGACATCCCAATTTTCCTTTTGAATATTCGTCATTTTATCTATTTTCGAAAAACAAGAGTTTGACGATTCACAAGAAAGATAAGTGACTTAAGATTTCCTTCATTTATTTTTTTGTTTTTCAATTTCGTTTTCCTTTTTTCCGCAATACCCTTTCAGGACTCGATTTCTAGCACGGCTTGGAGAAACCCTGTAGTGAATGTTCACATTGAAAGTCATGGATGAAAGTGCGATAGCAATGCACATGCCTCCTCGGTAGCAAGACACTTCACAACATCAAATTCTCTAGTACAATAACTTATGCTTTCTTATCTGGTCTTAAAGCCCACTTCATTTCTTCATGGCATTTGTAGAGGCATTCTCAAGCCTTGCCTCAGTGTTGGGTTGACTTTCTTCACACTTTAAACATCTTGAATCAATCAAAGATTGCGCTTTGTGCTTGAACACCCAACACTTTTTGGTGGGATGACCAATAACTCCTTCATGATAATCACCTTTTTTATATGATGCATCACGAGTCTTGAGGTATTGAGGCTTTAAAGGCTTCATGTAACAAGTAGAGACCAAGCCTTTTATGCAGGAGACTTGGAAGAAACGTTACATAAGTCATATGGATAGGAGTGAAACTCGTAGGCCTTTTCTCTTGATCAAACATTTTTCTGCCTGACAGCTTGGTGGGAAGTTGAGTTTGGGTCGAGTCCAATTTTGTCTCAGAACAGTTTCAGATGGAGGGTAGGCAATTGGCATTTGAGCGGTGGGAAATGGTTAAACTCTTCCTTCTATTCTCTTCCTAGGCTTAGACCCGAACTCGTTAACATTTGTCGTCATGGTAGGATCGTGCGGGATTTTTCCTCACATTAATTTCAATTATTTCTCCAAGTATCCTCAAGTTTGCAAAGTTTGAGGAAAACTACTCACCATATGCTCATATAAGGGTGAGTGTAGAGTTTTTCAGAACATGACAACCATCTCTTTATCACTCATAGGACACCCTACTTGAGCAGCAATCTCTTTCCACCTTTGGGCATATTCTTTGAATGATTCGAACTCCCTCACCATGCTCTGCAATTGTAATCTATCAGGTGCTACATCCAGGTTGTATTTGTACTACCTCAAGAAAGCATCCACCAGGTCCTCTCAAGACTGGATGCACGAAGATTCAAGATGAGTGCCCTAGTTTGGTGCCATGCCAACCAAATTCTCGGAACAAATGAATTAGCAACTTTCCATCACATGCATGAACAAACATTTTCTTCCCATGTGTTATGAGATGAGTCTTAAGACAAGTGGTCTCTCCTTGTCATCTATACTTTGGGAGGTATCAGCACATTTGGGACTAAGCATAGCCCTACAATATTTTCAAACTTAAGGCTTCCTCCAACTTCTATGACTCTCGCCCTTTTCCAACATTTCCAATTTACACTTGTTAGCCTCAAAATCCATTGGCGTAACAACATGAGGAGAAGATTTCAACTCGGGTTGCTTTGTCATTGTCTTGCTCACTACACTGGGATGAATCATTTCTGTAAGGACCATGAAAGTGGTTGCCCTAAGCTTGTTGCCTCCATCACTTTATTATTTTGGCCTTTTGAATGCAAAGGTGTCCCGAGTCCACTCCCAAGGGTGTAGTGTAATTCTAGGGGAGACCATAAGGAGGGAAAGTTTATGATCCTGGAACTCTGTGTTGCGCTCGTGATGTGTGCGAATCTACAAGGCTTTTTGTAAGGCATTCAGAAGCTCTAAGCTTCAGCTCATCTGCTCATTCAATTGTTGGATATTAACTTTCATTCCTTCTTGAACTTCTCCTTGGTTCTCCTTTAGGGTATCTTGGATGTTTAGCCGTATTTTTAAGTTTTTTTTTTGTTAGATGAAACAAATTAAGAAAAAGACAATGAAAAAGAAAAGAAAAAGAAGAGACAATGTAGTTCAAATACTCTAGTTGGAAATTATAAAGCTGTGAAAACATTGCCCCAACATAGTTTGGAAATTAACACGAAACAGAGTCAATAGGGTGGCTCATCATTTAGAAGTTCCAAAAAAGTGAGTCATAGGAAGTCTTGGTCAACTGACTCGGGCCTCATCCATCAGATTCTTGCAACAACTGAGGAAATTTTCAATCCCCTTGGGCGGGTTAGAGATCGGCATTGCAAACTCAGCATCAGCTAATAACTTTAGAAGACCTTCAATGGCTTCATTGGCGAGGGAAGCTAGTTATGAGAGACTTCTTTTTCAATTCCCCCTTGCTCAACAATACGCTTCTTCATCTGAATTATCAATTCTTTATGTCTCCTTTTTAGCTTGATGTCAACATTCCTTATTCAGTTTTGTCATTACTGCTTTTATCCACTGCTCGTCATTTTGAAATTGTTTTTCACAATTTGGGTAGGCGAAATTAACGTGAATTACAACTTGATTGTCTTAACCCTTTCTACGTTCCATTTCCTAAGGGAAACTTTCATTAATGATCCATAATCTTGAGCCTCCCTCCGAACATTGCCCCAAGCGTCTCTAACCTGATGAAGCAATTCAGCAAAGGTTCCTTCCTCTTAAGATCTGCGATATGACCAGAGATGCAGGCGTGGGCGGTACCCAGATTGCTTTTGTGCTAACACAGTATTGTGATTAGTACAACATCGAATACCCATGAGGGGTACATTATGGTACTTCCCGCAATGATATATGATGTGCGGTCTTTGCTGCCCAGAAAACACGTCACTTAAACCTTTCCTCCTCTGAGACTGCACAGAGTTGCGCTCGTTCATTTGCCTCTTTCATCTTCGATTTACACCGCAATAACTCCTCCATGTGACATGTGGCATTCAAAATGGCCTTACTCATGCGAGAGATCTTCTTTCTGCACGGCTTATAACCTTGACTAAGGGTCTTGGAAACTTCAGTTAGGACAATACTGACTGGATCCTTTAGAGCGAACTTTGTATCCCACAAATACATTCATGACGACGTAGCCGACAAAATCCATGATATTAGAAAAGAGCATGACACCATAGAGGATAAAAGCTACGTAATTGTTTCCTATTTTCCTCTTCATCCAAACGATGCAAGTATCCCTCTAGGTATCCCTGAGGAACCCCCCTCACTTTGCCCTTGATTGTGAACCCACTTTCCAATTGCATAGGGTGTATTTTCATGATTCTTGCTAGCTGCAGGATAGGGGTATACTGTCCTAGGTAGTTGTAGGGAATTTTTTCCTCGAGAGGTACATCTAAAATTTGCTCGAATTCTTCTACCATAGGCACCAATTGGAAATCCCAGAAAGTGAAACATCTCAATGGTAGTTCATAAGACTAGGCTAAAACCGTAATGGCCGATGTTTGAACTTCCACCTCTAACAGGCTCAACAAATTCCCATACTCCTTCCTGAATGCATCCTTTTGGGTTGTCTTCATTTCCTTCAGCCGTTCTCTCAAGCCATCCATATTACCTTCCTTTACTTCAATGGCTAACATTTCCTTTAAAATGTCTGAACTTGAACCCCCTTGACCTCAGATCTCATGTTAATTTCCATTTTATCTCAAAGGCTTAGTCACAAATTTATAATTTCCTGACTAGAACCAGTGACAAGACCATAAAAATGCATGAGAAAAGAAAGAAAAGAAAGAAGAAAAAAAAATGTATCCAAAGATATAGTGATATGTACAAGGTGTTGGATTTTATTAAGCAAAAATGAGGGTTATAAGACTACACACATCTCCCTTTGTGCCCTAATGAAGGTTGAGCACTTAAGATCCAAGGTTAAGTATATGGAATCTCACAGGGATGGTTACCTGAACCTAAAGATCAATGGTCACTAGAGCTATGGCCCCCTTCACAACATCTCCACAACAGTCGAGTAATCAACTAGATGTGAAAACACAAATGAAGAGAACAGACTCTAGCTAGGGTTCTCACGATAGCCAAATAGGAAGTATGTCCCAAATGGCACTGCTACACAACCCCTCTATTTCTAAGTTACACTCAGACCCGGGTATAGGGTCCCACTCATGATATGCATAATGTACGTGTGTGAAGGGAGAATGCAATGCATACCCAAACCCTCACCTGCAAAACAACCAGAAAAATTCCCAGGCAGATATAAACATGGTTTCTACCCTAGGGTTCAACATACAACAATTTTTTCAAAGAACAAGCAAAACAACTCACATGCAATTATTATAAATATCAAACATAGATAAAGAAAAAGGAAAGGAAAACATAAAGAAAAACCACATCAAATTCGCATATCTAATTAAATGGCTTGACTCTCTAAAAGTCCCTAGTGAAGTCGCCATCTGTCGAAACCGGAAATCGCGACGGGACGACGATCCAAAGAAAACGGGCTTGAAAAAGAGATTTGGAGTCGCCACCATAGTTTATTATGGAAAACTACGGAAAAACCATAAAATAATAAGACACGGTCCGCGAAAACCAGATTCTGGGTTCGGGAGTCGGTTACGCATAGGGAAGGTGTTAGCACCCTACAACGCCTGCCCTAAGGCAGTACCTTTAACTAAATGCACGAATATGATGTGGTTTTCAAAATGTTTAACTATCCCCTAAAATCAAATTTTAAATAAACAAAACATATTTTTTTAGTTTTTTGGGCCCGACAAGGATTGACCTTGCTCCTACGTATTCTCATTCAAAATGAGAAATCAGGGTTACGTAGTTCTTTTGAAACTGTTTGAGAAGTTTGTTTGGAAATTGTTTGAAAAATTTGTTTTGAAATGATTTTGGATTTTGGGAAGTGAACCTGACAAGGACTAACCTTGCTCCTACGTATCTCCACTCTTGATGGAGAATCAAGGATCACGTAGTTCTGGCAGAAAGGTTGATTGTTGTTTAAAGATGTGAATGTTTTATATTTTGGTATTTTCATATGAGAAGGAGAAAAGTTTTTAGCACGAGGACGATGCGAATGATCACACATGTACCTAAACCTTAAAAACATATTTTTTGTATTTTTTTTTATAAAAGAAAGAGAAAAGGTTTTTTGGCACAAGGACGATGCGAGCGATCACACATGTGCTTGACCTTTAAAATGTATTTTTGTATTTTATTTGAGAAAAGAAGAAGAAAAGGTTTTAGCACAAGGACGATGCGTGCGATCACACATGTGCCTAAACCTTTAAAATATTTTATTATTATTTGAGAAAAGAAGAAGAAAAGGTTTTAGCATAAGGACGATGCGTGCGATCACACATGTGCCTAAACCTTTAAAATATTTTATTATTATTTGAGAAAAGAAGAAGAAAAGGTTTTAGCACAAGGACGATGCATGCGATCACACATGTGACTAAACCTTTAAAATATTTTATTATTTTTTGAGAAAAGAAGAAGAAAAGGTTTTAGCACAAGGACGATGCGTGCGATCACACATGTGCCTAAACCCTTAAAATATTTTTTTTTGAGAGAAGAAGAAGAAAAGGTTTTATCACAAGGACGATGCGTGCGATCACACATGTGCCTAAACCTTTAAAATATTTTATTATTATTTGAGAGAAGAAGAAGAAAAGGTTTTAGCACAAGGACGATGCGTGCGATCACACATGTGCCTAAACCTTTAAAATATTTTATTATTTTTTGAGAAAAGAAGAAGAAAAGGTTTTAGCACAAGGACGATGCGTGCGATCACACATGTGCCTAAACCTTTAAAATATTTTATTATTTTTTTGAGAGAAGAAGAAGAAAAGGTTTTAGCACAAGGACGATGCGTGCGATCACACATGTGGCTAAACCTTTAAAATATTTTATTATTATTTGAGAAAAGAAGAAGATAAAGTTTTAGCACAAGGACGATGCGTGCGATCACACATGTGCCTAAACCTTTAAAATATTTTTATAAATTTTGTATATATATATATAAATATTTTATTTTTTATGTATTATTAAATATGTATTTTAAAATAAATAAATATTTAGAATAGATAAATAAAATAAAATGAAAACAATAAAAACCAAAACAACAATAAAAATAATAAAATAAAAAAAAAATAGAATAAGATAAATAAGGGAACAAAATAAAATAGATAAAGAAAAACAAATAAGTAATAAAAATAAAACAAATAGTAGGGGGTGCCAAAATGATAAACTGGGGTGTCTAAACTATTCTTTTCTTTTGTAAACAGATTGGGCCTAAACCCAAACTGAAACGGGGTGCAGAAGTGAGAAACAGGGGCTGCGCGAAGGAGAAAGGAGTTTTTTTTTTGGGCTTGACCCAGCACTGGCCTGGGGGTGGTATGGGGGTGCGGGGGTGAGAAAACAGGGTATGCATAACGGAATCGAGGCTCTTTTGGTTTGCAGAAACGGAATGGGCTTCAACCCAAACAGAGGGGGGTGTGAGTGAGAAATGCGTGTCAACATGGAGAAGAGGCAGCCCCTACTAGGCCCAAAGCCTCTCTATTCAGAAACCCTAATCCCATTAGGGGTTTGGTTGAATGCCCCCATTTTTACCTCAGCGTCCGAGAGGTCCCCTTTCCTCCTCCTCTGAACAAACAGAAACCGTGGACATTCACCTCTACCACACGACGATCACCACTCAACCTTCACACAACTGGCAGCCGCGAGCCACGGTCGTCGCCCGTGACGACGTTCGTCGCCAAAGCCGTCCCCAGTCGAGGCGAAAGCTCTCCCTTTTCCGCCGCTCGTCGCGCGCGAGTTTGGACATGCGCTCGCCGCCGCCAACGATGCCCGTCGCCGCCGGCTACAGCTCTAGGTTCTCGGCTCTCCTCCTCTTCTTCGCGCGAGAGGGAAGACACGTTGCTGCTCTACGATGAATCCTCACCACTACGAGCAGAGCCAACCGCCGACGTGCGCCACCCTCCAATCTCTCCCTCTTTCTGTCATTATTTCCTTGATTGTATGATGGGTTGTTATGTGCGTGGGTGTTGTTTGGTGAGGAAGAAGATGAAGGCGTGGAGATGGTGAGAAAAAAAACGGTTAGAGGCTCGACTTTATGCGTGTGTTTGGAGATGTGGTATTTGCTGCTTGAGGATTCAATTTTTCTGGGGATTGGAGATGAACAGAAACGTTGAAGGGTTCCATGAAAGTGGGAAGAAAAGAGAAGAGAAGAATGAGTTTTGTTTTTGTTTCTGTTTCTGAGTTTGGTTGATTGCAGGTGAGGGGGAGTGACACAGGTTATGTTTGTTCGGTTGATGATGAATGTTTGCCGTGTTGAAGATGGTTACGGGTGAAGATGATGATGCTGGAGGTGGTATCCCGTGGGGAAGACGAGATGGATGTTGGCTGAGAGGTAAGGATGAAGATGGGGTGGCGAGCAAAAAGGGAATTGTGTCAGTGTGCTTGAGATAAAATGTTGGAGGTGAAAACGAAGAGGGAAGGGACGAAGATGATAGATGTTGGCCGTGGGTGTCAATATGGCTTGTGGTAGTGGGTGAATATGGATGATGGGTGTTGGAGGTTCAGTGTCATGAAGGGATGAAGATTGATGCTTAGAGGAAAAGGATGAACGAATGCTATAAGATTCTAAAATGGGGAATGTGGCAGACTCACCGTAGCACAAGGAAAATGGAATAAGCATAAAAGGCAGTTATGCAGTAAGCATACATGACCACACAGGTGAGCAAGAGGCTTACCTCTCGGAGCTCTATGGCTGCTGCTAGCTGCGAGTATCCATTGACTTCCTCTCCTTCCTCCTCTGGCCCTTGTCTTTCTTTGCCGGTGCCAATGGTGGATGCCCTTCTGTGACTGGATGATGACTCAAGATGAAGGTCCGAAGAAGTAGTATCCACTCCTTTGCTTTTCTCCCCAAAACCAGAATCCTCCCCTTCCCTCTGCTCTCTCTTTGTTTTTGTGCAATTCTCTCTGCCCCCAAATCGTTCCGTACCCAGCCCGTATGCCCAAATTGCCTTGTACCAATTTCGTACGTCCCTCATGCATCTGCCACCACTCGCTCTCTGCAGAAAATCGTTTCTGCCTCTCCCCCTCCAACACACATTATTTCGTTTTTTCCCCCAACCCGAAAACATTCTCTCGTTTCTCATATCTCTCTTTTTTCTTTTTTTTTTCTCTTTTAACCGTATTAATTATATTAAACAAAATAAACTTTAAATAGGTAAAACTAAAGATGAAAATAAAATAAAAAATAAAAAATAAAATAATAAAAATGTAAGAAGAAATAAATATACATATATATATATATATATATATATATATATATATAAATAAAACTAGGATAATACAAAAATAATAATAATAAAAAATAATGAGAAAAGAAATAAATAAATAAATAACAATAAATAAATAAATAAAAGATAAAAAAACGAAAATAAAAGATAAAAATAAAAATAAAAAATAAAAATAACAAAATAAAAATAAAAATAAGTAAATAATATAATAGACTACAGTAAAGCCAAAAATCAATCCGGACGAAATTTGGTATTGACAATATATGAACCGATGACGTACTTTAGATTGTGTAATTATGCTCAGTATCTTGTATGAACGTCGAATCCCAGCGAGACTCGTTTAGAGTTTCTGAGGTGGATGAAGTTTAAACATATTGTTTGTCATAAATATCTAAACCTCGACTTATTTGAAAAAGAGGGATTTCACTTCGAGGAATGGATTGAAACTAAAGGTCTCTCTATACTTGTCCAGATGAAGGGTGATTCGTACCCTGACTTAGTAAGGGTCATCTACAATAATATGAGAAACATAGATGGTGTCCTTCATTCTCGAGTAAAAGGAGTAAATGTTCACATTGTCAATGATGTCTGGTTTCAACTTGCAGGATTAAAAGCCGAAGGGTTATTTTAGCACTTACGGTACTCAGAAACAAACAGATGGTTGAAGAAAAAGGACGTGTACAGTAACTGGTTAAGGTTTCCTGGGAGATACACAATTGAAAGATTATATCTGCATGAGGGAATGAATAAAGAAGAAAAGATAACAGCACACATTCTTGCTTGGGTGGTGTTACCTGCTAGACCTGTATAAGACAAAATGACAATTGAAGATGTTTTCCTGCTGTATGCCATCAAGAATGATGTTCCTACCAATTGGGTGGAAGTAATAAAAGATCATATGATTGATGCAGAAACCAAACATGCATGACATCTACCATATGCTGTGTTTATCAGCAAAATCCTGACCCTTCAAGGTATGGATGTTAGTGGTGAAAAGAAATGCTTTTGTAACTGCTCAAATGTGATAAATCAAAACAACTTGACTTCCATTGGCCTTGTAAAGACCACAAAGGGATGGTGCTTCAAGGATGAAGAGAATATGGTTCAAAGTTCTAGAAGCACACCTGCACTAAATGATGACCGCACCAACTTCTTCCCTGAAACCAATTTTGAAAGATTTGTTGTTGAAAAACTTAGGAGACTCGAACAGAAGATAGACGCTCTGCATCAAAAAAAGAATAAAAATGATTCTCTAACTGAAGACTCAAGTGAAGAGTTTAGTGAGGAGAATTCAATGGAAATTTTCTGAAGCCGAATAGAGGCTTAGAATTTTAGTATGGAGTTTGTTTTGTGTTTCTATTTTGTGTCTGTTTTTTCTGAATATGATTGTAATCACTATGAATATGAATGAAATTGTACTACTTGAAACGAAATCCAAATCTGTTAACTTATTTCTTTGGATTTTTATAGCTCCTTCATGCCTCACCCTAACTTTTGTGACCTTGAAAGAGCTTTGAGAAAACAAAAAAAAAATGTTATCAGAGTGACAAGTTACGCCTAAATGTTAGAAGTGGAGGACTACATCAAGGATCCGTAATTGTATTTAAAGAAATGGGCTTGATCTTTGACGTCAACTTTGACAATATGCGACATAACATTCATATTTTCTTATTTTTATCTTTTAAAACGTCACAATTCGACGTAAAAAAACTTGAAGGATTTAAAAAAAAACCCATAATAACATTAAACAAAGGAAAAATATGAAAATATAACAACGAAAAGTATATATTAAAATTTCAAACAAAATTCAAACATAGAAAAACATACTATAATATATTAAAATATTACATTAATTTTAGAAAAATAAACTAAAATGGACTCTTCTTCCTAATCTGAGTCAAATGTCTCCATAGACTCATCTTCTGTTGTGTCGTCTTCATCATCAGATTGACTTGCTGAGGGAGTTATGAGAGCATTGTCTTCATCTCATTTATTATGAATCATGATCAGAGATTTTTCAACTTTTGAAATTCTTGTTGAAAGCCATATAAATTGATCCACAACAAATCTTTCAAACTCAGTCTGTGGAGTGAAGGTAGAAGGAGTTTCGTCAACATCGTTGAACACCCAACCATCTTTTGTTTTCTTTAGACCATTATGTCGCAATGCCGCTTTTCCTATTTCATTTGATTCGGTGCACTAATTTATTTTTTTCACCAGTAAGATCAACTTGATGATGCTTCAATACATTACTGATAAAAACACGATATGGCAGAATATGTCCATGACTACTTGCAATTTCAATCATGTGCTCACTCATAGCAGCAACAGTTGGTTGGTATCCGGGTTTTTATGGCATGAACCAAAAATAAATTTGCAATAGTTAGACGATCACGTAAACATCTTCCATGTAGTATTACCCAAGTTAGTACAAAAGCACACATTTTTTCTTCCATTTTCAAACCATCAAGTAGATACGGCTTGTATACCTTTAGACTTGTTGGACTTCTCAGATATTCCTTATAAATTTTCTTCTTGTTGGTCCATTGGTTGAGTTCAGAATTTCTTTCATGAGACATGAAGCCTTCTACTTTGAGACCAGTAAAAGATAGCCATATTTCGTCATCAATTTTGATATCGACATCTTTCACCCGAGAGCATATAACACCATCGACAACCTTTAGATTGTGGTAGAAGACCTGTACCAGGTTAGGATAGCAATCACTGGTCATTTCTACAAATTTTGCAAGACCAACATCTACAAGCCAATCTTGAAAGAGAAACCCCTATCTTCTGAATAATTCTAGATCCAAGAACTTGTGAGGGACCACCTCGAAGAGTTTTCAATAACATCCAAATTTGTATCATTCTTCGTCATCACTGATCCACCCATTTGGACTAGCATTTCTTACAAAGTGTGCAGCCTTTTTTCCACGCTGTGAAGATGAAGAAGCCATTTGAGAACAAGATTTAGACATTTACAGGAAGGGTTTAAGAATTTTGTTTCTGACAATGATACATGATAGATTTAATCAAATTATATGACGGTTTATTTGCCTGCAGAAGTATTCATTTTTAAACTTTGAAGTTTATTAACTTTTAATTTCCCTCTTAAAGTTTGTCGTCGAATTCGATTTCAATTCGACCTGCTATATCTATAGTGTAGGTTTTCAAAGGGTAGTTCCAAAGGATCCGAAACTGTATTTAAAGAAAACACAGGAACAAGAAACTACATTAAAAAACACAGGAATTAAATAAAAAAAAATAGAAAAACAATGGAGAATGTTTTTGAAGTTCATAAGTGTTAACATTTTCCTCAGGATTTTACATGAACAAGAAACTACATTAAAAAAAACAGAAAAACAATGGAGAATGTTTTTGAAATTCATAAGTGTTAACATTTTCCGTAGGATTTCCACCATGCCTTCATCGTTAACAAAGAAATGTCTTCGTTTAAGTAGAGGAACTAATGGAAACCCTAAGGAAAAAGTTAACATAATTTGGTTACGGAACCTCTGTAGTGTAGGTTTTCAAATGGTAGTTCCAAAGGATCCGAAACTGTATTTAAAGAAAATGCTGGGAGCCACTAATGGGCCCAACTACTCTAGTGCCCATCAAGTCAATCCTTATATTGTCAGAGTTCTGCATAATAAAACGTCGAACCCTGTAGAAATCTATCGTTGTTGAAATTATTTTATTAGGATATATAAGATTGAAAATTATATTGTCAGAGTTATGCATAATAAAACATCGAACCCTTTAGAAATTCGTCGCCCATCAAGTCAATCCTTATATTGTCAGAGTTCAACTTCAACTGCATAATAAAACGTTGAGGCCTTTAGAAATTCGTCGTTGTTGAAATTATTTTATTGGGATATATAAGATTGAAAATTTTAGTTGGCCTGAAACTGATAAGATTTGATGCACAACTTTATAAATACTAGATTTGAAAACGGACTTAGTGTTTTCTAAACTGAAGAGTTACAAACCCTAGAAATGTGAAAGACGTTCCAGAATCTGATAAAAAATGGCTTCTTCATCATCATCAAGAAGAAAATGGAAGGTTGCCTGGATTTCAAGGAATGCTAATCCTACAGGTAGGATTAGTGATGAAGACATTTGACGAAAGCATTTTAGTCTAAGGAAGAATAAAACCGTGGTTTCTCACAGATATTTGAAACTAGTGAACGTGTTCTACTCCAACTTAAAAATGAGTGATGAAACATTTTGTAACAAAGTCAAGGGGGTTGATATGAAGCTGATCAAAGAGGTTTGGATTGGGATTGCCGTTTTTTAATCAATCAGCAAAGAAGTTTTTCTCTTTCAAATTTGGATTGGTCATCAAGGACTTATTGGATTCACCATGATAAAAGATGATGATCATCAGCAAGTCTATCCCATATCTGAATCTTTGAGTGCAAACAAAATAGATTCGACAAAAACTGAAGAAGATGAGTGGGCTAGATGGTTATGCGGTGAAAATAGATTGTATGTTAGAATCGCTCAAAAAGATACTTGGGACTCAAGTAAATTGAAAGCTAACATAGTCATTGTCAAAAGACTCTATGGATTGAAAAATTACCGATCAAAATGGAAAGGAAGGTGATGTGAACAATCAGAAAGGATCAATAATAATTCTGCAACAAAAGAATATGGATTTTCGTTATTTGATTTTAATTTTGTAATCAGTGACTTTTTAAGCCATCTTTTGTTTTGCTGGTTGTAATCATCTTTTGAATATTAATAAATGATTGAATTATTTAAATTGATTAAATCATTTGTATGATTGTAATTGAACATTTTAAGGTTACATAATTACATTGAATATACCATTACACTCTTTTTGTTTTTTTTTGAACACCACCAGTACGTTGTTGGTAAAGCTACTCGACATAATAATCCTTTTTAAATTCAAATAGAACGTCCAAATTTTTATGGGCTTGATAAATGCTGTTAGAAACGAAGAGATCCATGTCATATACTGACACCACTCGACGTCCAGGTATATGGGAAAAGACGGTTGGCAGGACATGATAAATGCTACGTTAAAACAAAGAATGTAATTGAACACTTTAATGTTACATCATTACATTGATATACCATTGCACTATTTTTTTTTCTTTACAACACCAATAGTACGCCTATTGGTAAAGTACTCGACGTATTATTAATAGAAAGAGTTTTGAAATGAAGAGGTTAACGTATTATTGTCAGCCAGATTACTCCCTTTTTATTTCTTTTTCCTTTAAACCAACAATAAATGTCTAATTTCTTGGGCATGTGACGTATTATTCGTTAACCAAACCCAAAGGTTGCTCCCTTTTTTTATTTATCCTTTTTAAATTCAAATAGAACGCAGTTGGTTGGGCTTGATAAATGTTGTGTTAGAAACAAAGAGATCCACGTCTTATACTGACACCACTCGACGTCCAGGTATATGGGAAAAGACTGTTGGCAGGGCATGATAAATGCTACGTTAAAACGAAGAGATACATGTCAAATATTGACACCACTTGATGTCCACGTTATTTGGGAAATACATAGGAACGTCATTTTTCCTTCAGTATTCGACGTAAAATTATTTGAAGGATTTCTAGAAGAAATCCATTATTACGTATGTTCATAAATGGAAACGAAACAAAGGAAAAACATAATAACACTAAACATAGGAAAAAAATGAAAATCAAACCACGAAAAGATGAGCAGGATTGTTTAAATGTAGAAATATTTTTGTGAATGGAGGTTGTAGCGTTTTGAAAGGGTGCAAAATCCAAATCTTTCAACCTTTTTCTTTGTTTCTCTATCACTCTTTCAAGCTCTTCGTCATGACACACTCTTTCAAGCTCTTCGCCATGACGAAGAATCAAACCACAAGGAAATTACTCGCTTTGGTGAACTTGAAAGAGATGATAGCGAAACAAAGAAGAAAGTTAACAGATTGTTACGAGATATTTGGACGTCCGCTATAGAGTCTGTTTTAAATTCATAAGTGTTATAAATGGATGTCTACAGGATATCTAAGGCTCCGAAAAAAGGAATGACTATTGGGAAAGGCCTGATGTGGGTGACCTTTGGCTTCAATTAAAAGGCAGTCCGAAGGCAAAGGTCACTCCTTTTTTTTTCTTTTTCCTTTTTAAATACTCATAGAACGTCGTACTCTAGGGACTTCGACGTGAAAGGTGTGTGAGAATTCATTTTGTGCTGTTACCAGAGGTTTTGAATTGAGTCTATAAATGTAATGCTTAACTCTATACAATTTGCACAGTTTGATCATTTTTGAATATAATAACTCCTTTTTTTTATTTTTATCTTTTATTCTTTTTCCTTTTTAACCTCCTATAACACGTTGATTTTGAAAATATTCGACCTCCTCTATAGGGTCTATTTTTGAAATTCCTTGAAGGAGTTTACGAATTTTATGAATGGAAGTTGTAGCGTTTTGAAAGGCCTTGGAGTTGTTACAAGTTAACACAAAGAAACCTTGGAGTTGTTACAATAAATTTTATAAATGGATATCATAATAAATAATTACTGTTGGGAAAAGCCTGATATGGGCTTCAATAATAAAAGACAGTCTACTTAAATGATATATGGAAAAATGCAGTTTGCGACTAGAAACGAAGAGGTTGACGTCAATTTCTTCAGACTTCCATAGTGTCCTTTTGGTTTAATTCTTTTTTCTTTTAATCCAACAATCCAAAAATAGAGGATTCTGATGAAGAGTCTACTGAAGAAGATTCTAGGAAGACGTCTAAATCATAATATGGTCTTAAAGTCATAGTATTAAGTTGTGATGTCCTTTTTTATCATGTGTTCTTTTTTTTATGGCATTTTATTCGTTGGTTTAAAAGAAAAAAAAAATTATTTCTAGCAAAAAAACGTCGAATTGGTGAAAGAGTTCAACATTCTTTGGTTGGTTTAAAAGAAAAAAGAAAAAAGAAAAAAAAGAGGGACTGAGGTTATTGTTAACGTTGCTTGTTCTGTTATGGGACGTTGAACTTTGACGTTATACGCTTCCTCCGCTTAATTAAATGTCGAAGCCACGAGTACAAGGACGTTTTTTTCGTTTGGTTTAGAAGAAAAAATTAAAAATATAATTTCTGGAAATTAAAACGTCGAACGCGAAGAAGAATTCGACGTTTTGTGGTTGGTTTAAAAGAAAAAGAAAAATTAATAAAAATGGAACAACGTCTTAGCTAGTATAAGACTGACATTTTATGGGTTGATTTAAATGAAAAATTAACAAATAACTGTTAGCTATAATATACAACGTCCTTCTTTTGTTACGGTTGACATCATATTAATTAAATCAATATTTAGTATTTATTTATTTTGTATTGGACGTCGCGTATTTCCTTTTGGGCGTTATGTGATTACGATCATCACGTCCGAACCCCAACTTGTTCGACGTTCTATATTGTTTTAAACGTCGACCCCATAAAGTGTGTGACGTTATGTTTGGTTTATAAGAGAAAAAAAAATAAAGAATAAAAAAGGGATTTAGTCTTTGGCTTCATGCTGGCATATAAAACGTCGAATATTTGTCGTGGTTGACGTCAAATGTGGGTAGCAGTAATATTGCTGGAAGCAAACCAATATTTCGTTATTTTTTTATTTTAAATTGAACGTCAGATGTTTCTTAAGTTGACGTTATGTGATTCTAAGGTCATTGTTTTACGTCGATCTGGGCCTTATTTTACGTTAATACATTTTAGATTACGTTGATATGCTCCTTGTTTGACGTTAATATATTTTAGACGATGAACTGTTTTAGTAAATGATGTGGAGCGATTCATTTTATTTACGAAAATGCCACCGGTCATTTATAACGTTGGATATTGCGTTATTCAACGTTGACCGCGTCACGTTATACGCTGTTTTTGTATTAGTGTGTGTACACAAGACATCGAAGATTCCTTCCTCGAAATTGGGGATGATGTAGTGTGCAGACCACGTAATTGGGAAGAAGTATATGACCAAGTTAGGAACATTGATGTTGTCTTCGGAAAACATAAAAAGAAGACCATTGAGAAAAACATTTGGAAAAAGCGATCAATATTCTTTAATCTTCCATATTGGAGTAAACTTGATGTACGACATTGCATATATGTGATGCATGTTGAAAAATGTATGTGATAGTGTTGTTAGGGCTTTACTAAACGTTAAAGGAAAGAAAAGAGATGGAGTGAAAGAACGACAATACTTGGTTGACATGGGAATCCGTTCTGAGTTACATCTGCAATCCATAGGAAGACGCACCTATCTTCCTTCAACTTGTCACACTCTTTCAAAAAAAGAAAAATAATTTTTTTAATGTTTACATAATGTGCAGGTTCCACAAGGTTATTCATCGATTATTAGTAGCCTTGTTTCTATGAAAGATTTGAAGTTAGTTGGTTTATAGTCTCACGATTGTCATGTCTTAATGCAACAACTTTTACCAGTAGCTATTCGAGCCATATTACCTGCTTCTGTTAGAGGTATTCTCACACGTTTGAGTTTGTTTTGCAATGCCATTTACAAGAAAGTTGTTGATCCTTGATAGTTAGATGATTTGCAAAATGAGGGCATCAGACTATTGTGCCAATTGGAAATGTATTTCCCACCCTCATTTTTTGATATCATGGTTCATTTGATTGTCCATCTAGTGAGAGAAATTCGAATATGTGGGCCGGTTTTCTTGAGGTGGAGGTACCCGGTTGAAAGATACATGAAGATCTGATGGAAGACCATCTAAGACACACATTGGACCTCTTACTAGAGCCATGGCAAAGAGGATTCAAGAGGAAGAAGGATCACCTACCATTTTGCTTCTATGGAAGGTAATTTACATTAATCCTTCTTCCCATAATTAACAACACATTTTTCTTTGCTTTGTAGGATTAATAAAATTGGAGGGAGCAGCTGCCAGCACATCATTTGAGCACGTGAAAAGAGAGACTTGGAGGGAGAAGCTTGCTGCCAAAGCTATCAAAAAGCTCAGCCAATAACCTAGCTAGCCCAGCGTTTCAGAATATGTGTTGTTTCACGTGTGCTGCTGAGTTGGAATGATGCATGTTTGAAGCTGAAGCAAATTGGCGCCTTTTCCTTTAATTTCATTTGCTTTTGGATTGAATTTCATTTCAGATTTGAGGCTCTTATCTTCCTATAAATAGGAGACCTCTTCCCCCTTTTGTAGTCACTTTTGAGCTTAGTCTAATTGATGTAGAAATGAAATTCCAGCTTACCTTTGCTCTTGAGTCAACCCAATTCTTCACTTTCTTTCTCCTTACCTCTAGCTTCCTTCCAAAGTAGGAAGTCCCTCTGAGCTGAGAGGTTCTAACCCACTCCATTCTTCACTGAACCCATACCATTCTCTACATCTATTTCAGAATTCCGCTGCATTCATTCTGCTCACTGGAACGTTTGCTGTTTGGCTTCCTGGTTCGATGAGTATCACCCAAAGCAAGCTTCCATCAAGATCTTAAAGGGATATGTTAAGAATCAATTGACACCAGAAGCTTCGATTATAGAGTGCTACATTGCAGAGGAAACCATTGAATTCTGCTTAAGTTATATGCCAAGTTGAGACCCAATAGGACTTCCAAAGAAAAGACATGAAAACAGACGTGAAGGAAAAGGAGTTCAAGGAGTAAGGATTGAAAGTGTTAGTGGGAAAGAAGTTAATCAAGCTCATTTGTACATTTTAAACAACACAAAGGATGTTATTCCTTACATTTCCCAACACATTGATAAAATTAAGTCAGCACATCCACGTATGAGTGAAAAGTGGACACTTAATGAACATAAATCCTTTTTAGCTTGGTTTAAGAAAAATATTTATGCGACTCTGAATGTTTCTGAAAATCTATTGAGACTAGCTCGTGGACCTCACACTGATGTGATCACTTTCGGCGGCTATTACATAAAAAATTACTTGTTTTATTCAAAGAAGGAAAAGGATAAAAGTAGAGTTCAAAATAGTGGAGTTACCCTACAAGGTGAGGCTGTACACTTTTCCAGTTCCAAGGATAAGAATCCAATTACAACATCAATCAGTTATTTTGGAATAATACAAGAAATTTGGGAAATTGATTATGTCACTTTTAGAGTTCCAGTTTTCAAGTGTAAATGCGTTGATAGTAATTCTGGTGTGGTGACAGAAGACCTCAGATTGACTTTGGTGGATCTTAACAAAATGAGTTACACGGATGAACCATTTATTATGGCTAGTCAAGCAAGACAACTATTCTATGCCACTGACCTAGTGAATCATAAAAGGTCAGTGGTATTGGAAGGCAGAGCCATGCACACAACTGATGATGAAGACTCTCTAGATATACTTGAGACAAGCTCCTTCTCATCAAGAACCGTTGAAAATAAGGTTGATGATGTACCCGATGAAATACATGCAACTCGATGTGATCACAACGAAGGCATATGGGATAAATAGGTGTCTTAACATTGTTTTAATTACTTGTACAATTTATTTATTTTGTCTAATCTATCTAAAATTTACTAACACTTTGTAAACAGGTATGACGAGCTTTGGATCAGGTCCGACGGGAAGAGGTGGTAGATCTGTGACTCGGATGCCTGATGTCACATCCCGTTGGGTTAATGATAAACCATTGACGGTGGAGTTTGATCCCCGAACATTTGTGCCTATTGGGGCACATGCAACATCGTTTAGGAGTTACTTGGGCGTGATGACAAAATATCATGTCCCTATTGTCGCTACCTGTTGGGATGATGTCCCACAGGTTGACAAAAATCTACTATGGCAGGATATTTTGGTATGTTTAAGATGTTTTACTTCCATCATTGACTTATTTTTGTTGATCATGCTTTAACATTAATTTTGTTTTTAACAGGAAAATTGGGATATCCCTAATGATGAGAGGATAAGGAAGAAGATTTTATCCCATATTGCAGTCCGATGGAGGGACTTCAAAACGAGAATGACACGCCAATACGTCTTTGGTTCTAAACAGAACGACACTCCTTGTACAAAATATAAAATAACTGAGGAGGAGTAGGTGTAGTTTAAAGAATCTAGACTTACTCCTGAATGGCAGGTATGTTTTTTAATATTTTGCTCTAGTCATACAAGATGTTAATTTGTGATTTATGCTTAATGATTTTCATTTTTTCATAGGTGAAAAGGATAGCCGCCCAGCAGAGGTAGAAGCTTAATGATACACCACACGTACTGTCACGTGGTGGTTATGGGTTATTAGAGAAAAAGATGAGAAAACCTCATGCTAAGGAGTTAGGTCTTGAGTCACCTGATCTAGCACCTCCACCAGCTAGACATGAATTGTGGAAGGCTGCACGGACAAAGTCCAATGGCCAGTTTACATCCCAGTCTACTCAGGAGATATCCCAGAGAATTGTAAGTGGAAACTTTTAACTAATTACCATAGTTCATAAAAAAATTATGTAACAAACTTTTTAATGTGTTTAACTTCATTATGATATGCAGGATGACTTGGTTGACCAACAGAGTCAAGGCACATTTGTGGCACAAGGTATGGAGGACCTCCTAGTAGCAGCCACAGGTCAGCTAGATCGTCCAGGTCGTGTGCATGCTGTAGGAGGAGCTACTGGATTGAGGGACTACTTTGGCCCTAAACGAAGAAGCATAGAAGCCGTGACTCAGGAAATGGTTAATAGCATCAGGCAATAGGTGCAAGTCGAATTAGAGGAAAGCATGGGTGAACGCTTAAGAACGCTCGAAAAAAAACTCGCAATGATCACCCAACAACAGATACAACAACAACAACAACATCAACAACAACAACAAGAGCAACAAAAACAGTCACAGCAGGAGGATGCCCCTATAGATGATCCTACTGCACCTCATGTGAGCACAAAAGGCTCATGCTCTACTGCAGATCGTACTGATTACAATATTCAGTATGAGTTTTTGGTTGATGAGGATCCTCCGCGCGTAGTGGCCGTGGGACGACAAATTGCAGGAGGCCAGACCATTCATTGTGCTCCTTTATTGCCCACTCACGCACGAGTAACGATTGATGATCCAAGAGACCCCCAGGCTCGAGTGCCAATGCCTATATCTGAAATCCAATTTGTGGGGGAGGCCTTAGGCACATTTATAGCTTGGCCTAAGGCTATCATGATGCCATATTTCGGCCCACCAGCGGTATTATATTCTTCTTTTTATTATCTTAAATCTTCAAGTTATAATTAAATGATTCCTAACTTTTGTAAATGTGAGTTACAGGTCTACCATCCTGAGAAACAACCAATGGCTCAATCCTGTATCCATATTGACCTCGTGATTAAATAAGTTGAGAAAAGGAGCAATAGAGCTGCTATGGGAGTTAAGAACATTTCGCCACGAGTGCCATGTTCCATTGTATATTAATTTTGATGATGCATATGAGATCATTGGTGGAGAAAAAACGTTGAACATTGCATGCATACAACTATGGTGCATGTAAGTTTTTTATTTTTTATTTTCCAATTTGTATATTAGTATTATTACATTTTAATAAATATACTTAACTTTATTCATATAGGTACAAGGACACCATCGTAGTGGAATCAGGTCGGGCGTCAATTTATGGCTTTCTTGAACCTCAGACCATTCAACCATCTAGAAACACATTAGATTCCAGAAAATGATATATTCAAACATGGATGACTGATTCTAACAGAGAGATATATATCGTGCCATACATTGATGCGTATGTGTTTCCCAATATTGTCAACTTTTATCAAATTTTAATCAATAAACTCACTAGGTTTTGGTACATGATAGGAGCCATTGGCAACTCATGGTGATCATTCCCAAAAAAACACAAGTTGTATGGTTTTGTTCTCTTCATAGGAAGATGAAAACGGAGTTGAAGTCCTTGATACAAACATAAGTATTACATTCATTCTTATCAATTCATTATGATATTAATATATTAACTTATGTTTCTAATGTTTCAAATTTGTTTAGAGTTGTGACTAGGACCAGAGGTCAACAACTTGAAATTATATATCCTAAGGTTGAAATTCGTTGATCTTTAACCTTTAATTTTCGTAGTCAAATTTAAACCATTACATTTGACTAAGTTCTTTCACATGTTTAGTGTAATAAGCATAATGATTCCTGGGCATGTGGCTACTACATCATGTCATGGATAAAGGCAATCATCCGAGCAGAAATCAGAGGGGAATGGACTGAGGTAGAAATTTACATTTGAAAATCTTACAAATATTAATAAACTTTTGACATTAAAATGAATATAGTAGTAAAGTTTCCTTGATTTTGCAGCGGTTCAACACTACCTCTTCATTGTCCACTTCAATAATAAAGACGATAAGAGAGGATTGGGCAGGATATTTGAATAAACATTTTAAATAGCTATAGCTTTAGGTTTTTCCTTTTCATGATAGTAGCATTTTCTTGTGCAGCTTTAAAATTGTTAATAGATTATTGTGATTAGATGAATACTGTGAATAGATGAATGAAAAATTGGGTTCTTTTAAGTTTTGATGATAGCATTAGCGTCTTTTAGTTTTACTATTTAATTGGAATTGATGAATTGATGATAGCATGGTTTAAATTAATTAATTCTGTGAATATATATGAATTGAAAAACTGGTTTCTGTATTTTAGGTTTGGTTAAATGCGCTAAACCAAATAAAATTAAAAAAAAAACACTGAAGGTAACGTTGAAGTATACATTGTTCGACATTCATACAACGACAATAACGTCACATATCGACAAGTTCGACGTTAAAATTACGTCCTTTCCCTTATACGTGACGTCAAATATTCCTTTAAATATAAATATTTATTCAAATATTACTCAAAAATTGATGTCCTCTTTGAACTTCGACGTGAACATTACGTCCATTATCTTCCATAGCGACGTCAACTTTACGTCAGTTCCCTCGTACATTAGAAGAGAAATCTTACTATAAATATAAATATTTATTCAAATATTAGACGTCATTCTCTTTACTAGTGGACGTAACCTCACGTCGTTGCACAAAATCGACATTATGATTACGTCAATTCTCGATCCACTCGACGTCAAATTGTTCTAGTAACGTCGTCCAGTGATATTCGACGTAAAATGAAGCCAATGCCTACGTAATTTCTATTTCCCTTTCAATTTCGTAAGCTAAATGTTTCGATATGTTCGATGCTTCTAATAATAATTGAGAGAAGAATAATTTTCTCTAAGAAATGCATGTACAGTAAATAATAAAGAGAGGAAATAAAAAATTATTAAAGTGGCATATAGGATAAAACGTGGAGAGAGACTCGCGTGTGGGAGCAGCGAAGACTCTAGAGACCTTCATAGCATAGGCGCGATCTGGAGAAGCAGAAGTAGGGCGCGAGAAAAGAGAGAGAGCAAGACCCAAGGATAGAAGAAGAAGGGAAAGGTAAGAACATTAACACTCAATATTATTTTTGTAATGTACTCAAAGAAAAAGGGGGGAGGAACCCTAGATATATAGGGTTCCTGAAACACAAAAGAAAAAAGAGGGATTTTGGTAGAAAATCCCTAACCCAAAACAGAAAAACTAACCCTAACAACCAATTGCTCCTATTAAGGAACAATAACCCTAAAGCAGAGAACCTTAATAGTCTCCCCTCAAGCTAGATGGTGTATACTGACTAATCCAAGCTTGGGGATGATAGATATGAAACGAACACGGTGAGGAAACTTAGTGAAAATATCGGCGAGCTGTTCTTCCAATCGAATAGGGAGGAGATGCAGAAGTTTCGCTTGAATCTTTTCTCTCAGAACATGATAGTCTAGTTCAATGTGTTTGGTCTGTTCGTGGAAACTCTCGTTGTGTGCTATATGCCTGGCAGAGTTTTTGTCGCAGTAGAGAACAACGATAGCAATAAGTTGAATGTGAAGATCCTGTAAAAGGTAGTGAAGCCACTGAATTTCACATACGGTGGCAGCAAGAGCATGATACTGAGCTTCTGTTTAGGATCTCGAAACAGTACTCTATTTCTTCAACTTCCATGAGATAGGGAGGAACCTAGGAAGATGCTAAAATCTCTGATGGATCTTCTGGTGTTGGGATAAGTAGCCCAATCAGAATCACTAAAGACTTTTATTTGGATGTCAAAGTCAGTAGCAAATAAGAGTCCTTCTGAAGGGCTGGACTTTATGTATCTTAAAACATGGTGCAAAGCCTGATAATGGTGACTGGTAGGTTCCTGCATAAACTGACTTAGAAGATTGATAGTAAAACACAAATCAGGTATAATGTTAGTAAGATAGAGCAACTTCTCAATCAATCTGCTATAAAAACTAGGATTATCCAAGTAATTTTCAGTTTTGTACAAAGAATATGTGTTGCTCAAAAAAGGGGTAGAACAAGGCTTGCTTCCCATCATTCTTGTTTCTTCAAGGATGTTAAGAGCATAGTTTCTTTGACAAAGATGTATGCCCCTCTTAGATCTAGCAACTTCAAATCCTAGGAAGTATTTGAGTTCTCCTAGATCCTTTATATGAAATTGATGATGTAGAAGAGTCTTTATGTGAGTAATTTCAGCTATAGAGTTCCCTGCCAAAACAATATCATCTACATACACAAGGAAGGTAGTGGAATTTGTAGGTGTTCTTTTGATGAAGAGAGAATGATTAGATTTTGATTGGATGTAATTTTTAGAAATGAGAAAGGTAGATAGTTTGTCAAACCATTGCCTACTGGCCTGTTTTAGGCCATAGAGAGATTTAGTCAGTTTTGTAGGAATCAGCGAGTCGCGCAGCGGAATAAAAAGAGATTTTAAAAGTGGAAAGCATGTAGCGATCAATAAACAAGATATAATGGTCAGTTTTAAAATTTGATTTTCTTAGAGAAATTTTATCAAACAGTTGGTGTGCTAAAAATTTAAAGAGTGTAGGATTCAAGAAAATCAACACAGAAATTTTATCCTGGTTCGAATCAAAAGATTCTACATCCAATCATTAATCACTATGAATAGTGATTAACCTTTTTCACTAAAAATATTGTTGTACAGATTACAAGATATGAAATGAGCAAAGAATAGAAAACACCTTCCTTCGACAAACGAAGGGAAGAACCTTCCTTCGACAAACGAATCCGGAAGAACCTTCCTTCGACAAACGAATCCGGAAGAAAACTTCTCAGTCAACTTGAAGAGAACCGCTCCGACCTTAGACCCACTAAGCGCGAGCTTCTCCTATTAACAAGACTTGACAAGAGCACATTATCACTTGAGAAATTCCTCAAAAAATCTCCATATTCTCAAATGGCATAGATAACCCACTAAAGGTTTGGTAAAGAGTATATATATCCTAGAGGTCAGAATTTAAAAAGACAACTCCCAACTACTAGTGATAATCGATTATTGTAAGTAATAATCGATTATCTGTTTCCATTATGGAGTTTTAAAAAAGTGATAATTGATTATCTTGAGGAATAATCGATTATCTGCGAGACTTGGGCAGTACTGACTCAGACTAGAATAATCAATTATTCTGAGCAATAATTGATTATTTGCGCGAGTAATGGTTTTCCAAATGAGCTCGTGATAATCGATTATTACACTAAATAATCGATTATCTGCGTCAACTTTCTAAAGACAGGAAACCTTCTAAGTGTTTACATTATCAAAGTTATTCCTATTAGAATTGATTCTACAGAAATTCTTTTAAATAAATTTCAAGTAAAGTCTTCAAGTTCTTCACTTTGTACCATCATCAAAATCATTATCTACAAGACACCAATGCTCCACACTGGTAATAAGTTTGCAAACCTGTCCTTTACTGTTAGCATCTAGACCAGATGGAGGTTCCATATACACATCTTCATTTGGGTCCCCATGTAGAAAAGCATTATCCACATCAAGTTGGTGTAGGAACCAGTTCTTTTTGGCAGCAAGGGCTAGTAACAATCTGACAGAGGTAAGCTTAGCAACAGGAGAAAAAATGTCCATAAAATTTATTCCTTCTTGTTGAGTATAGCCTTTTGCCACCAAACAGGCCTTATATCTTTCCACAATACCATAAGCTCTATGTTTAATTTTGTAAACCCATCTACACCCAATAGGTTTCTTTTCAGGAGGAAGTTGAGTTAAAAACCAGGTGCCATTGTCCTGTAAGGCTTTAATTTCCTTTGGCATAGCATCTGTCCATTATGGACTATTTCTAGTTTCATCATATGAATTGGGTTCATTGATGGCAGTTAAAGCCAAGGTGTATTTTAAGTTTTTTTTTCATACAAAGACCCATAAGATAAAACATTAGAGATAGGATAAAGAGTTTTCAAACCGTTTTTGATACATAGAGATGTGGATGAAGGCTGGTTAGCTTCAAGAATGTAATCTTTCAAGTATTCAGGAGTTCTTTTAATTCTGTTGGACTTTCTTTGGCTGTGAACTTCCTCATTCTCCATAGGGTAGGTGTTTTCAGCACTGGTATTGATATTCTCAATGGCGTTTTGTCCATTTCTGCCATTCTCAGCCAAGTTTTGCTTGCTCAAAGAATCACAATTGTAGGACATATCATTAAGAAAAGACATTCTATCTTCTTCGGTACTATGAGCTTCTTTATTGTTTTGTTCAGTTTTGTATGGAAAACATCCTCATAAAATATCACATTTCTGCTTATAAAGATTTCCCTAGTGTTAATGTTAAGAATAATGCAACCCTTCATACCATTTTTATATCCTAGAAAAATACCTTTTCGAGCTCTAGAATCAAATTTACTTATGTTATTTTCAAATGTAGAAGCAAAGCACAAACAGCCAAAAACCTTTAAGTTTAGATAGGTAGGAGGGTTATCATATAACACATCAAAAGGAGTTCTTCCATTAATAACAGGAGACGAAAGCCTATGCATTAAGTATATGGCATGGGACACAACATAAGACCAATAAGCATAGGGAATGTTAGATTGAAAAAGTAAACTACGAGTTATATTCAATATATGTTGGTGTTTTCGCTTCATAACAGAATTCTGTTGTGGGGGGTTTCAACAAAACTAGTTTGATGTTCAATGCCATGAGAATCATACATATTAGAACAATTAAACTCAGGCCCATTATCAGCTCTAATGATCTTAATGGTTTTGTCAAATTGAGGTTTAACTTTAACAATGAAACTCTGCAGTAAATACCTAGCTTGACCTTTATTTTGCGTAAGAAAAGCCCATGTGTGTCTACTACAATCATCAACTATGGTGAGAAATTTTTATGCCCATCAATAGAGAGAATGGAGATGGGTCCCCATATATCACAATGTATAACTTCAAAACAATTAGCTGAAACATAAACACTTTTAGGAAAGGGCAATTTGTAGTGTTTGGCATAATGACATATATCACAAGCATCATTAGAAGCAGTTTGAACATAAGGAAAATTCTTGCATATCTTTTTAACAATTTTGTGTCTAGGATGGCCTAACCTATAATGCCATAAGTTTATGTTTACATGTTCATAGGAGAAAACAAATTTAATAGGTAAATCTTGGTCAAAGACAGGGAAAGATTGCAAGTAGTAGAGACCCTTGTAGACATTAGCACATCCAAACATCTTTAAAGTAGAGTTATCATGTATTTGAAACAGCTTAGAAGAACAGGTCAGTGTGTAGTGTATGTACCTAGTTAAACTTTGGATAAATATTAGGTTGAGAGAAAATTTAGGTATGTATAAAACATTAAAGATAATAAAATCTCTTGAAAATTGAACAGTTCCAGCATAATGGGCAGTGACAATGTCATTATTCGGTAGCCTAACATCTATAGGTTTAATCTTATGGAAAGTGACAAAGTTGTTTTTGTCATGGGTCACATGATCAATGGCCCTTGTGTCCACAATCCAGGAAAACATACATTGTTTGTCTTCTATGGTGTTTCTCTGAATTTGACTGATGTTGTGAGAAGAGTTGTCAACCTTTTCTATCATCTATAGTATTTCTGCATTTACTCTAAAGTAAAAGTATTAGGAGCAAGATTAGTGTTGATCTGGACAGAGTTATAATGTGACTCTACAGAGGCATAATTGATAGAATTCCATTCATTATGTCCTCCCTTTTCTTGGTTTTTGTTATCCCCCTTTTTGTACCAAGGTGGATATCCATGTATGGAGTGACATTCATCCACTGTGTGGTTCATCTTATGGCAGTAGGAACATTGTTTCCCATATAGTTAAGATTTCTTCCTCTTCCTCTTCCTTGATTGCGAGGCCCATTTCCACGCCCATTAGGTTTCCAACTCTGATAATTTCTCTACTAATTTTGCTTGTCAGTAGTGTTAGCAAGGACCTTAATCTCAATATTCTGGTTGTTGATTACATAATCATGTCTTTCTTGCCTCTCTTGTTGTATGACGAGGGAAACGACACGGTTAATACTAGGGAGGGGTTTCCATGAGCAAAATCTATGTTCTCACAGTTTTGTAGCAATCACTCAAACCTTTCAAGAAGCAAACAACATGCTCCATTTCCCTGTATTTGTGGAAAATCTTGGACAAATCACAGCCACAAGGAACTTTACATGTGCAACAAGGTATGGGTCTAAGAGACTCCAATTCTTCCCATAATATCTTTAGATTAGTGAAAAAATGACTAACCATTCTTTCTCCCTTTTTGATGGAGTGTATCTCATGAAGCAAATCAAATATCTTGAAGTAGTCCCCTTTAGAATATCTTTCTTTAAGTTCTTCACACAGCTCCTTTGCATCCTCCACATATATAACACTTTCTCTAATCTGAGATGAGAGAGTCTTGATGATCCAGGAAAGCACCATCATATTGCACCTCTCCTAGGAATAAAAAAGAGGGTAATCTCTCTAGGGTCTTTTGATCCCCCCATCAATGAATTTTAACTTGTTCTTGGAGAGTAGAGCTCTTCTCATGTTTCTACTCCAAGAAGCATAATTGGTCTTATTAAGGACCTGAGAAATGAGAGTAAGGCCAAGATTCTCTCTTGGGTGTAGATAGAAAGGGCTGGAAGGGTTGTTGGTCTGGTCTGTGTGTTCCATGGTTCAAGAACTACAAAGAGAATAGGAAAGAAACCAAGAATAGAGCGTAGCAGAGGCAAAACAGGTATTATGCCTACTCTGATACCATATTAAAGTGGCATATAGGATAAAACGTGGAGAGAGACTCGCGTGTGGGAGCAGCGAAGACTCTGAAGAAGAGAAAGGTAAGAAAATTAACACTCAATATTATTTCTATCTTGTACTCAAAGAAAATCGGGGGAGGGGGGGCGGGGGGAGGAACCGTAGATATATAAGGTTCTTGAAACACAAAAGAAAGAAGAGGGAATTTGGTAGAAAATCCCTAACCCAAAACAGAAAAACTAATCCTAACAACCAATTGCTCCTATTAAGGAACAATAAGCCTAAAATAGAGAATGTTAATAAAAATATTCTCATAATGTAAAATCATACTCAAACGTATAAGAGAAACCTCAAGAAAATCATAAGCACTGACGTAATGTTATATTAGTAAGATAGAAAATTTAAGATAATTGATACTAATAAAATAGTTCTTTTTAAGATTTAGAGCTTAGAGTTAAGCTTTAATATTTGTTATTCCAACTTTAAATTAGATGATGTATATTGATTATTCCAACTTAGAATAGTTTTGAAGGATTAATGATAGAAATTTTTTTGTAAAATCATTCACAAGTTCGTAATATGGCCATATAAGGAAATGATGAAAAAGATTGGTTTGAAGATTACCAAAAAGTACATGAAAATCAATGTTAATGTGTTTTGTATATTTGTGAAAGTTAAGATTATGCGTTGTATGACAGATTGTCTAATTGTCATTATACAAAACAAAATAAGTAGTTGGTTGAACTTGAATACTCTTTAATAAGATAACTTAGCTATTGTAATTTGCAAGTGATGCTGGAAAGATCATGATATTTTGCCTAAAATATGAAACTATGTTTTTTTTCTTTGATTTCCAGAAAATGAGAGATGATCTTAGAAAAATATAGTACGTAGTGGTTGAGCATCTAGTGTTAGGATAAGAGGTCCCATCTAAATAGTGAAAACCTTTATAATAATAAGCTTTAAACATTTTCTCCCCCTTTTTTATCATAATTAAAAAGCTGTGTTTCATGTTCTCCCCCTTAATAAAAACATTTATGCATAAAATATAATTCAAAATTAAAGATTTATTCAAACATACACAATAGGAGATTTAAAGCATATGATTTTAGGATAAAGAACTTTTTTTTTGAAAAAAAAAACATACTTTGAACCATACCATGTAAGAATTTTAAAGGATAGAAAATATGGCTAAATTTTCAAAAATGCTCAAAAATGCACAAAATGAAAAAAAAAATGAAATCCTAAGAGTATTCTAAAATTTCTAGATCTCTTCTAATGTTTACCGCTTTTGAGATATCTCCAAATTCGTTGTGTAACGATATTTTGTTGAGATCTTCGTCTTGGGGATTGTCATCACTCTTCTCTTCATTTGTTGTCTTTGTTAACTCTTCAAAATTACCTGCATCAGATTTATCTAACTCAAGAGGTTTTGCCTCAAGGTCTACAATTTCATCAAAGACAACATGCTTGAAATAAATTTTTCTAAAAAAAATAAAAATAAAAATAAAAATTAAAAGTTAAACATTGTCCTTTGGGTTATAAAAAAAATCATTTTACAACCCAAACATATCTACCACTTGGAACACCATAATGCTTAATTTTACATTTATTTGAACTGTGACCCCTTTTCATACAATAAAAGCATGATACAAAGTTTGTGTTCCTATAAGTTGTTCCCTTTTCTACCCATGTTCTACGCGTTCTATTATTATGTTTATTTTTAATTTTAGGAACATACTTATTTTTAACAACCTTATTTTCGATATTTTACTACATTCTCCTAAGGTTGTGTGTTCTAGTAGTTTCTTAAAATTTTCGCAAGAAGCACATTCATCACTACTAGTAAATTTACCTTTTTCAAAAAATAAAAAATTATTTTTCAAATCTTTATTTTCTTCAAAAATATTTTCAAAATTTAATTTAAAATTTTTGAAATCCTTCTTCAATTTCTTATGAGCTTTATCTAATTTTTCAGATTCCACTATTAAAGCAGCATAAGTTTCATGCAATTCATCTTCACTAATTTGACTATAATTATCAGAATCGCTAGATGTACTTACTTGGCTTCCAGCGTCGTCGTTCACCACTAAACAAATGTTTGCTTCTTCATCAGATTCGCTCAAGTCGGAAATTGTTTCGTTGTCATCGTCCCATGCGATGTAGGCTTTCTTTTTCTTGAAGTTTTTCTTTTCCTTTATTTCTTCATTCTTCTTTTGATTTGGGCAGTCCGCTTTTAAGTGCCCCCTTTCTCCGCAACCATAACATTTATAGTGTGAGGAAGATCCTTGATTTTCTTTCTTTTCGAATTTTAATCTTCCTTTTTCTTTTGATTTCATGAACCTGTTGAGCCTTTTTATCACGAGTCTCAAATTTTCTTCATCTTCTAAGTCTTCATCTTCCATTTTATTCTTGATCCTTTCTACCTCAGATTTTAAGGCTAGACTCTTTTTCTTGTTTTTGCCATTGCTTCTTCTTCATCTAGTCTTCCAAGGTCAACTTCATGCTCTCTCAACTTTCCAAATAATGCCGCCATAGTCATTATGTTGAGATTTTGTGACTCAAAAATTGCAGTCACTTTCGGTTGCCACGACCTGTCTAAAGATTTCAAAATTTTTATATTAATTTCATCATTTTCGAAAGACTTACCTAGTCCAATGAGATGATTACCAGTGTTGGTGAAGCATTTCTAAACGTTTGAAATTGTTTCTCCTTGCTTCATCCTGAGCATTTCGTATTCCTGGATCAATGTATTCTTTCTAGCTCTCTTTACGTCATCTATACCTTCGTGGGTTACTCTCAGCACTTCCCACATTTCTTGAGCATTCTTACAAATAGAGATCCTGTAAAACTCGTCAACGGTTAAAGCAGATGAAATAATGTTCCGAGCTTTTACATCGTTTTGAAACCTTTTCTTTTCTTCAGCAGTCCACTGAACACGGGGCTTTGGTTCCTGCATATTGTCAGTAGGAATAGACGGACCAAATGCAACAACTTCCCAAATATCACAATCAATAGACTCAATAAATATTTGCATTCTAACCTTCCAGAATGCATAATTTTCACCTGTGAATAGAGGTGGTCTATTGATAGAAGCACCCTCTGCAAAAGTTTCATATGATCCTGCCATTTGAATAACTATCAAATCAAGCTCTGATGCCAATTGTCAAAGCGGCTGCAGCGAAATGGTTAGCATGGGATAACAAACCAAGAGGGTTTTTAATAAGAAGGTGTGCCTTTTAATTTCTACTCAATTAAACTTACCAAGCAAATAATAAAGACAAATAAAGAGAGTAAGGTTGAGAGAAATTTGCACAAATGATTTTATCCTGGTTCGGATCTTACCAATCCTACATCCAGTTGCTTATCTCAAAACAAGATAAATAGTTCACTACTCACAAAACAATTACAAATTACAATCACAAAGAAACAATTTGTAAAAGTTTAGAAACCACCTCTCTTGATACCATAAGAGATGAACCTGCACCTCCTTTGAGTCTTCACAAAGGATGAACACCTCCTCCGAATACTTCATGAAGGATGAACTTCCTCTTCTGAACACCTCCTTAGACACACCAAGGATGAACTAGCTATTTCCTCTATCACCGTAGCAGCACTTCACCAACTCCACAAGCACGAGTTTCACAAGATGAACAAGAACACACAAGTCTCAATGATTTCTAAGTACTAGAGCACAAGGGAAGAGTTGTTGTTGATGGATAAGGAGAGCCTATTTATAGACTCAAGCAAATACTCTTCCATTCTCCGTAACTGGTCATTTAACGCTTTTAATTGATTAATATTACTGTTAATCGATTAAAATGAGACAACGATTAGTTTTCAAAAGTCAGAAAACTCCAACGGTCATCTTTAATCGATTATTTTAAGGATTAATCGATTAACTAATCGATTAAAATAGGTATTAATCGATTATTTCTATGCCAGTTGACTTTTCAACACTTGCAACGTTTTAATCGATTAATACTTGATTTAATCGATTAAAACCGTGTGTTTTTGATTCTGAACAACGAATACAAAGTATGAAAGTAAAAGAATCAAACCTACTACAAATCTAAGTTCTAAACCTTAAACTATAATTATTACAAAAGCTTTTTATAACAAAAACAAGTCTTCAAAGGATCTTCATGAATCTTGATATATCTTGACTTGATTTGGACATCATCAAAACTTCATCTTCATCATTTTTGCTAACACTTTTAACTTATGTCAAAGTCGAAAAGAAAAAATAAAATTTGTGAAGGGTTAAAGTAGTGTTGTGAACTTCATGATGATGTCTTGTAGGTTCTTGAAGAAATTGATTAAGAAGATGAATAAAAAAAACTGATATCAGGTTTAAGTTTTATTGAGATATAATTTTCTTCCTATAAGCCTACAATAATATTTTGCATCTTGAAGAGGAGATTTAAGATAAAAAAAAGGCTTGACATCTTGAACAAGTGAACTAGAGCATGGTTTACTAATAAGCATTTGAATGTGAGCAAGAATGTCCAAGGCATACTTCCTTTGGTATAGTTGAAATCATCTCTTTAACTAAGCTACTTCAAGACAAAGGACATATTTAAACTTTCGAATATCCGTGATTTTGAAGTTGTGGTCCACAATTTTTGAATTATTCTTTCAATTTTAGTTAAGAACCACCTACAAGAATGATGTCGTCTATATACATAATTAAACTTGTGAAAGTAGTTGATGTTTTCTAAATTTTAATTGAATAAATTGAACAGAAGTTATAAAAAGAGAAAGTCTTGCAAACCACTCTAGGTTAGCTTACTTTAACCCATACAAGGATTTTGTTAGTTGACAAACTACGTTTTTTTAATGGTGTAAGGTTATAGAGACATATCATATAAACTTATTTATTAAGATCTCCATATAAAAAGGTGTTATTAACATCTAACTGATGCATATGCCAATGTTGACTGGTATCTAAAGTCAAAATAAGACTAACAATAGTTAATATTTCTACAAGTGAGAAATTTCTTAAATAATTAATTCCTTCAAATTGCTTATAATAATTTGTTACCAAGTGAGTATTGTGTCATTCAATGGAGCAATCAGCCTTTGCAGTCTTGTGACCGTAGTATAACACAAATACTTGTTAGATAATAAGTTATAAGATAAAATAGTTGATGTAGGAAAAACAACTTTACTTTAAAAAGAAAAACTTCCAAATGTAGTATAATTTTTTATTTGATTATGGTAGTCAGAGGTGCCTAAATGGACTAGTCCGCCCCATAGTTGGCCTTCCAAAAACAAGATGGACCGAGTTGGCCTGCTATACTAAAAAGGATGAAAATCTTAACTTGTCCTATCAATGGACAAGTCGACGAATTAAAGGGCAAGCCTATAAACTTTTCTTTAATTTTTACACACACACGCACGTACCTATAAATTACGCAACCCTTCTGATATAACACGTTATTGAGCTTGAAATTCTTCTTTTAAATTCGTAGACGCTTGACTTTATAAATATTGGAAAATGATAGTTGTTTTTATCGTGCTATTCAGAATGTATATTGTAACCTTTTGTAAGAACTTCGTTCATCAAAAGTAACCGTTTAGCTTGGAAGATTCTTGTATTTGTAAATAAAGCACAACTACTCCTAGTTTGAGTATTAACACCACTCCGAGCACTTAGCAAACCTTGCCAAGATTTCCTCTGAGTATTTGCACCGCTCCTAATACTAGACTACCGTGCCTAAATTTCCTTTGAGTATTCTCACCACTCTTGATACTAGACTACCACACCTAGATTCCTCAACTCAAACAAAGTTTAGTTGTAAGTATTTTGATTCTCTTTAGAATTGCAATCAAAGATTGCTTACAAGTCGTTCAGAATATTACTCTCACAGAGAGGATGTAAATACAATACAAAGCAGTCTAAACACTTGCAAGTGTTTCTCTCTTCTTTCTTATAACAATAAGCAATATAACAATGAAGCTCGAGAGTATTTCTTTTTCTTTTGCTCTTCTCTTCTCTTCTCTTTTTCTCTCTTGCAGCTCAGATGTATTCTTTTTCTTGAGCTCTTTCTTCTTTTCTCTTTTGATGCTTCTAGGATGGATATTTTGTTGTAAGCTTTTCACTCGACTATCCTCTTAAGCTAAACTCTTGATTTTTCTTTTGAAATCTCTTATATTTAAAGGCTTCATGGATATATGTCCGTTAGACTTAAGCTTTTGGCCTTGATACTCGTGCTTTCTCTTTCTTCATACAATAGGCGTTGGGTAAGTCAACTTATCAGAGCAAACATGCTTTTTCAGTACTTTGCTTGAAGTAGGTTGTACGTTCTGGTTAGGCATGGCTTCAAGTGAAGAACATTATGTGATTATCTCCTTAGTCTCTAATGTTCATTTTTTATATTTGATTTGTAGCTTAGTGAATGTGTGTAGAATAGATTATTTGCAAAAAGAGTAGAGTAAATTGTGCATGCAAAAAATATGTCGTTTCTTATCATCTTTGTTGTTTTTAAATGTTGAGCATTTAATGTCATTTAATGCTTGCTCAGAACAACAAAGTGCTTTTTGATTTCCTACCGTTAGGTAGCTTTTGACAATTAAGCTTTATTTTAAAGATACTAAGTGTTGTATAAAGACTTTATCGTTGAACAAAGTATTGTTTAAGCTCATGGTATTGTTTACCCAAGTAAACGCTTCTTTTGTTTTTGTCTCTTTCTAGACAGATAGCGGTTAACTTGTTTTAAGCTTTCTTTTATATTTTAATCTTTGTCTTTTAGTTTGTTTTGTCAGAGACATCGTCTTGACTTGTTTTGCTTTTGAGAGAAAAGTTGAATATCTTTTTTAGGTATGATAAACATCAATCGTTTAACTCTAATTCTTTGACGCTTTACGCACAATAACATTTAGCCCTGCGTCTGGGTGTTTTGACCTAGAAGTTTTTTTATTTTCTAAGAACCTAAGTGTTTTCCTAAGCTTTTCTATGTTGGGAATTTAGGTTCTAAGTTTTGTGTAGGTTTTCTATGTTGAGAGTTCAGATTCTAAGTCTTGTGTGTTCACCCTAAGTCTTATGTGATTAAACTTCAAAACATGAGAGCGTTTACGCGCATAGACAATTTTGTCTTAACATGTGGGTCAACCCATCTCGAGATGTGCCTTTGACATACTAATTTAGTGGACTAGGAAGACGGGTCGAAATGAGATAGTAGATTGAAAACTCTAGCCTCATCCACTACTTTTTGACATGCTACCGTTGGAACATCAATATCATGGTTATCATTAGTGTTGTTATTCTCTATTTGATCTTGAGAATTTCTACTATTAACATATACCAAATCATTTAAACTAAGATTGCTATCTTCATGCTAGTATTCTGGATTTTGTTTTAGTAGTTTCTATTATTGATGTTCTTTAAAGGTTTAAACAAAAAAATTGAAATTTTATTCAACAAAATCAAAATCTTCATATTAAGATTTGAATTTCACAGGGGAATGTGTTTTCATAGAAAATAACAATCATATTTATAAAATTTATTTATTTCCAATGCCAAGAAACACAACCTTTATCATCATTTTTTTTTTAAAAATACACTTGCATGTCAATGATCATATGATATTAAAGATGTCAATTGAATTTATAGAGAGTTTTCTATGTAATTTTTATATTTTTAATAAAATATAAGAAATAATTATCTATATAATAAAAATTTAAAATAATAATATATTAGAGTTGTAACGTGAAATATTTAAATGAATTTAAATGGCCATATATTGTTTGAAAAGAAAAATAATTCACTATTACTTAACCCGACCCGTGCGTATTATTTAATTATTATAAAATTTATCTGAGGTTCAAGAGTAGTGTGGTTCTTCAAGAAGCCATTGAGGCTTTCTTGGTTGGACTATTTGAAGACACTAACCTTTACGACATTCATGTTAAGAGGGTCACCATCATGTCATGCCCAAAAACATTCAATTTGAAAGGTGAAAAGGCTTAATTTAAAACTTCACATTCCTTTTTATTTTTCTTTGCTCTCAAGATTTATGTATTTTTCTTCAATCCTTGATAGTTTTTATGTGTGCATCTTAGAATTTGGAGCATGTGTCTTCTTTCCAACGCCTCCCAAACCGTTTTTTAAACTCAGATATGGAAACTTTTTCTTTAAACCAAATCTGGAAACTTCTTTAGACCTAGATATGGAAACTTCTTGAAACAGGTATACAACATCTTCTCCTCTCCATCAATCTTGTTCATTGCACAACACTACAACTTCAACAACACTCACAATCACATGGACTAGCAAAAGTCGTCAACACTAACTCCAACTTATTAGATTTATGAATCACAGATCAATAATTAATGAACAATAAACCCATACTTAATAGAACAGGTCACAATTCCCTTTATAATCGAAAATAGAAACGTACTTCAAGGATTAACCATTGGGAACAATTAATAAAACAACATACATCAGTCTCTGATATTCTCTCTGTAGAGCACCTTAGGTTATGTAAGACCCGATAAAATAGAGGACTTAGAAATAAAGTTGTGTTAATAGTTGAGTATTTTTCTTTTAAGATTTGATATGTGTAATAAGGTATTATGTGTGTATATCTTTGTTAAAACATAATTATGTTAATTTTCTGGTTTTATTATTAATAAACACATGACTGATATGTTGATAATTAGGTCATTGGTGTGTGTGTGTGTGTGTGATATTATCAACGTGATGCATTGGCTTGTTAATGGAAGGATGGTTTATGATTGAATGAGTGTGAAGGGAGCAAGGAAGTTAAAGGAAATACCTTTATTTTATTTGTATTAGATATTGTTAGATATTTGATATGTTTTCGTTGAAGCTATCAAATTAATACTACTTTTCAAGGCAACTTCAGTATTGACAAGTAGTATTTAAGAAAGTAGATAAAGTTAAAGTAACCCTGAGTCGTCTCCCAATGAATATGAAATTGATTTTAAATATTTGACTCTTATGAATGTTATGCAATGCTCAAGAATAAAAGTGAAAAACTATGCTAATGAAGTTAATGTTCGGAGAATGTTTGAAGAACAAATAGGAAAGTTAGAAACAATTATGATGAAATAGGGTACTTCCACTGTTTTTCCAAGATAGATTCATCATCGGTTATCTACATATCATTGTCCGAGTTTCAAATTAATTAAAGTATATTCTTAATTAACTTGAGGGCGATCATACAATTAACCAAAGTAGATTCTCAATCAAATGCAAGACCTTCCTAGATTATTCACAATAAATTCAACCAAAGTACATTCTAAATCAAATCTTATTGTATTTAATCATGTCTATTCTTAAATCTCCTAACCAAGTTAAATTCTAATTAGTCAAAGTAAATTCTCAATTAATTATAGTTGAAATTCTTACTATCAATCAAAAAACTACATTCTCAATTAGTAGCAAAAACCCATTCCATCATATGAAAGTTCCTAAATTCAATTAAAGTAAATTCTCAATCAAACCTATAAACCCTTAAACTCATATGATTAATATGCATGTAGATTCAAACACCTTATGATGCAAAAATTATTGATTTTAATACGATTGAGAGATGAAAGACATAGAAGATGAATAACTCAAATCAATAATCAAAAGAAACAAATTCATTAATTAAACTTAACCTTAGAATCCATAATAAAATTACAGTGGAATAGCCCTAGAAGCTTAGCCCTCCATGAATGAAGTGAAACACATGGTAAAATAAAAAAGTGAGAGGAATTTGAGAGAACGAATGAGTCCTCATTTCTGCCTTCCTTGAGTCTCTTTATATAGGATTGTTTAGGCTTTGACTCTGAATCTTCTGTTGATAAGATTTTTTATCTTATATCTAATATCTTCTAAATATTCAACAGATTTAATTAGTTTTTGAGAATATTTGATAATATCTTTTCTAGATTAAAAAAGATTTGGCAAATATTATGTTTTGATATTTATTGATATAGTTAAATAAGTAATTATTTAACAATATCAATTAAAATATCTAAAGATATATTTTCTTCAAATTATATTTTAAAATATCAAACAGATTTAAACTTGGCTAAAATTATATTTCAACCCTTTTTATTTTGTTCAAAATTGCACAGAAGTCCATAAATTTTCTCTAATTGCACTTTAACCTTTTCTATCGTTTCAAAATTGCATATGGGCCTTGAGTTAACCAGATTGGACTAGCTTTGACCATAGTTTAGCATCCAATGTAGGTCTATTTTCTATATTGGACATTTAAGTTTAACCCTTTTAATAATTCAAACGTTAACTTCAGTTGCATCAACAAACGTTATAACATACAAGAATAATTTATGCACTAAAAATCACTTTATACGTCTCTTTAATCACAAACCCAATAAAACCAATCGTCATAAATTCAGTTTAAATAAATCATTTAAGTACAAGAATTTCATCAAAATTTTAAAGCATAAATACGGGCATAATATGCACTCATCACTGTCCCACACTTATCCTTTTGCACTCCTGGGCAAAATTGATTAATTTCAAGACTTTGTTCTAGGTCATTTCATTCCGTATTTGGATTTGGATCAAAAGAATGAACAACACCAGACATAGATCAATCATCTAAACATCACTTTCTCATGGACATGCAAATGTAGTCACCCTATTCTTCACACATGAGTTTACCTTTTGAATTTACTAGAAAATCAAATATGAAAGGTAACTCTCAAGTCAAAAGATATCTATTTGTGCTTAACTCTCTCAAGTGTTTTGGGCTTGTGTTTATACTTAAAATACCCATGTATGTAGGCACCCTTGGTATTTAGCAAGACTCTAACATTCACATACTTTAGCAAACATGCAATTATTGATCATGAGGGCTTTTCAAAGGTTATATTAAGGCCAAAGCAAAGGTAGGAATTTTTTTTGGAATTTCTGAGTTTTTGAAATTGATATGGAAAGAGTAATGACACTTGATTTCAAAAACAACTTTATTTCTTGCTCTTTTAAGGAAGATTTTTTTGTTTTCTTTCTTTTTTTTTTCTTTTCTTTTTCCCTTTTTTTTCGAAACTATGGTTTTTCGTCTTCCTTTTTGTCCTTCGTATTATTTTGTGGGTGAGGTACTCATCCACACACTCATTCATTACTTACTTCTAAGAGAATCCATTACTCATTCTTCTTTCCTAAGGTAAGAAACATATGATTTTTCTTCTTTTCTCATTTGACAATGCCTGAAAATAAGAAAAATAGTCTTAAGAATGAAAGGGGTTTCTAATGGATTAATGTTAGGACAAATTTATTTGGCCAAGTAGCTAAAACAAAAAATGCATCAATCATATCAAATCATGCATATTCACCTCGATCGCAAAACACAAAATCAAGCTAAATATTATAGTATCAACAAATGATGGGCAAATCACTCAAGAATAAAAGGTATGACACATGGTGGTCCATCCTTAACATTCGTCCCAAAACTCACATGGTTCAAATTTCTTTCACAAAAGATTTAATCAAGAAATTTTCAAATCAACTCAATCAGCAAATCATAGAAGTAATCCACTCATATCAACATGACTCATTTTTTTTTGTCTTGAATTCATGATCATCCCAGTTACTAATTGAAACTCTCAAATCCATTGCAAAGATTTTTTTTTTCAAAAAAATAAACAAAATAGGGAAAAAATGAAATTGTTTCCCCATACCGCCACACTTAAACTATGCATTGTCCTCAATGTGTGCCTTATATATAGAATGCAAAGAGAAAGTATGAGGGTACTTATCTCCTTCATGGTGAAAGGAGTGTTGGAGTGGTCAAATTCACCTTATCCATCGTCTTTTTTAGTATGTCTTGATTTTCATTGAATGTTTGCAAACGATGACCATTAACTTTGAAGATTTTGTCAGAAGATTCTTCCTTGATCTCCACTGCTCCATAGGGGAATACTTGTGTTACAATGTATGGGCCTTCCCATTTGGAGCGTAGTTTACTACTCATAGGCCCTACCCTAAACTTGTACAATAACACCTTTTGACCTATGTTGAAATCCTTTTTGGTCACAAGCTTTTGATCTTGGAATTTCTTGGTTATCTCTTTGTAGAACTTGGAGTTTTCATAGGCTGTGAGCATAATCTCCTCTACTTCTTACGATTGGAGCTTTTGCTCTTTCCCTGCTCCATCCATGTCCAAGTTACAGGCTTTCACAGCCCAATAGGCCTGATGTTGAATCTCCATAGGTAGATGGATGGCCTTTCCAAAAACAACCCTGAATGTTGACATGCCTATTGGTGCTTTATAGGCCTTCCGATGTGCCCAAAGTGCATCATCCAATTGTCTGGTCCAATCCTTCCTATTTGGCTTTACCAACTTTTGCAATATCTTTTTTATCTCGTTGTTAGAGACCTCAACTTCCCCATTAGTTTGGGGGTGATATGGTGTATCAATGCAATGCGTCACCCCATACCTTTTCAACATATTCTCTAACAGCTTATTGCAAAAGTGGGTCCTCAAATCATTAACGATAGCTCGTGGTATTCCAAACCTACAGAAAATGTTAGACCTGACATCACTCATAACAACTCGAGCATCATTAGCCCTTGTAGCTATGGCTTCCACGCACTTGGAAACATGGTCTACAACAAGTAAAATATAAAAAAACCTAGAAGAAGAAGGAAAAGAACCCATGAAGTCAATACCCCAAATATGAAATACCTCACAATATAATATGGGTTGTTGAGGTATTTCTTCCCTTCTAGTGATAGAATTGGCTGTCCTCTAACATTGCTCAATATTTTCATATATCCTCTGTGCATCTTTAAAGATGGTAGGTGATAACTGTTGAAAATACTGTTATCTGTGATGTAATTTTGGCACTAAATACACCCTTTTCTGCTTATAAACTTGCTTGGAATCATGATTTTCTGTTAAGTTGTGTGAATAAGAGAGTTGAGGTTGAATTTGATGGTTTTATGACTAATTTCCCTTGTTTTGGCAGGAAATAAGATAATATGGAAAGCAGAGATGAAGTGCCAAGGAGATGGAGCTCAGAAAGGCCTGGAAAAGCACTAGAAGGGAGGAATGCTTGAAGATTGGGCGCCCTTTTTGGAGGCTTAAGCGCAGAAGAGTGTCTTTCACCGCCCAGGCGCCCCTTTTGGGGTGCTTGAGCGGCATAAGCACGAAGCTTGGGCGTCCTTTTTTATGCTTAAGCATAAAAGACCACCGCTCGGGCGCCCTAAGTGGGGCGCTTGAGCGCTAGTGACACGGGCCTGGGCTTTGTTTTTGTTCTGTTTTCGCTCTATTTAAAGGACCCAAACGTCCTAGGTTTTGTATCTTTGGCAGGAGGTGCACAAAAGCACACTTTTCACCCCTTGGGGGTAGATTGGGGGATGTGACATTTGTCCTCTTCTCTTTCTAGGGTTTTTCTATCTCATTCTTCTCCATTATTCATCTAGTTTCACCAAGTCTATGGTGAACTAAACTTTATTTGTTGTTGGGGGATGATGTAACCTTATGAACTCTCATGTATTTGAATTGATCCTTAATAATATATGTTTTTTCATTAATTGTTAGAGTAATTCATCTATGATTATTGCATGCTTTGCGTGGTGTATGAATTGCATGAGTGCCGGGAGGTTCCTTACAATTTAGGTTCTTGTTGAAATACTCCCAAGAGTAATACTTCTCAAGGATGGGGGTATGAGTCTTGGTCGTCTTAAGCTCTTGATCTTCATAATTAATTATTAGGAATGCTAGGAATTGTATGAACTGGTAATTAAGGACATGCTTATTTCTTCGAGGGATCAGGTTTAAGTGATTTAGTGAGTGACGTTAACATTAATGCATAAAGAAGAATTCTTACGTACATGAGAGGGAACTTGGCGAAATCTAACCCCAACAACATACTCATGTCATATTAAACAACATTCATTCATGATTGTGCTACTCTATTATCGATCAACTTGCATTCATATTTAATTTTCTTTTTTTGCATTTGAAACCAATGATCTCATTTTTTTTAAGTCTTAATTAATTGAGTTATCACACGGCTGTCTAGTGCCGAGAGTCCTTTGGGATACGATACTTGGTCTTACCATTTTATATTACTTGTGCGATTCGATACACTTGTCGATTCATCAACAAGTTTTTGGCACCGTTGCGAGGGACTCACAGTTTAAACTATTCTATTTGTGTGATTCTTGATTAACTTTGACTTTATTTTTATTTTTATTTTTATCCTATTTTTAATTTGTGTTTTGTGTCGTGTGTTTTTTGTTTTTGTGCTAACAGTGTTTTCTAGGGTTTTGTGTCTAGTGCTTGCAGGATGCAATTCGAACAAGAAGTTAACTATATGGACACTCAATTCCACCGAGGTAATTTCAAACACTAGTGGAAACCTCACTTAAACATGGGTCAAAGTCAATTTGGGGAAGCTGCCGAACAACTTAATAGAGGACCACAACAACCCTCTCTCATAGAAAGAATGGCTAAGATGGATGACACACTTCAACAGTTAATGCAAATGTTTGATTCTCACCACAAAAGCGCTGAAGCGGCACTCAGAAGAATGAAGATGCAACTTTGTCACATACTTTAGAAGCTGGATGAATTTTGGGGCATTAGGGAAGTTAACCCTAGGGAGGAATGTCAAGCTATTCTCACTAGAAGTGACAAAGTTTTAGAAGAGAGAAAAATTGAAGTTGAGAGAAAAGAAAAAGAAGAGGTTAAAAGAAAAAAAGAAAAAATTGAGAAAAATCTTCATCACCCAGAGAAGTGCAAATGTTCTCTCATCACTTTCCCCCTCATTCTTCCACCAAGAACCCTAGTTCTCACCCATTTTGCACCATTCAACCATTCAAGTTTGGGGTTTCGGAGTGTGTGGCTACTAGAAGTTCAGATTTCTTCAATTTGTTTGAGCATTATCCACTAATCCTTTGTCTCCAACCAAGTAAGTCTTGCCATCTAGTGTTTTAAGCTCTTACAAGTTTGAATTTTGATGAATGTTGATGAAAAACTTGATTTTTGATGATTGATACTGTCTATGCATGAATTGCCACTGTTTAGACCGATTAAATTGTGCTAACTGTGGTTTCGACTGAGTTGAAATGGAATTGGAAAGTGAAAAATGCAGCAAAGCCACGCTTGACAGCATTGCTTGCCGCTCAAGCGCCCCCTTAGGGGCGCCCAAGAGCGCCGTGGCAATGGTTGTTCTCTTGTTTGTTCTATTTCTTGGCTATTTGGTGTTTTGCAGGTGGCACTGAGGGCTATCTGTTTTGCCCTCAGCCTGAATGAGAAGAGTTTGTTGAGTTTTTGGGACTAATCCTGGATGATTTCTGTGTTTGTTTTGTGAATCTCTATGTGCAGGAATGGCTTCATCATCAGGAAAAAAGATCAAAATTGTTGGTACCAAAGACAAAGGAACCAAGAGGAAGGAGAAGGAGCAGTTTTACTCTATTATGTTCAGAACTGCAGCTCATGAGAGATACTTCCCAACTGTGGAGGGAAGGAAACTTCTGATGGAGCGGAAGGTGGCCAACATATCCTCCTTGGCTCCTCAATTTGAAAGGGAGCTGAACAACAGAGACTAGGGCCACTTGGAAACCTACCCCACTCCCGCCAATATTGTCATTGTCAAGGAATTCTATACAAATGCAAAAAGCATTAGGGGGAGAGCAAGAGACATACTTTAGCTACATAAGGGATAAAAAGGTTGCTTTTGATGCTGATACCATTAACAATTTTCTAGGTATAGACTGGGAGGGGGAGCAGTGCCAGTATGCAATGTCCATGATGGAAGGAGTGGACTATGATGATGTGGAGCAGACTTTATGTGTGTCCGGAGGACACTTTCAGAGAAACAGGATTGGGGCACCCATCCACATCATAAGACCCCATCTGACACCTCTAACAAAGTACTGGATGGCTTTCACTCATGCCAACATCCAAGCATGCTCCCATGTGTTAGACATCACTATCCAGAGGGCCATCTTCCTTTACTGTGTTCTTAGGGGTCTTAACATCAACATTGGGCAGGTTATAGCTAATGAGATCTAAAGTTGTGCCTGTGGTGCAAGCAACAAGGCACCCCTGGGACACCCCTCCTTGATCACCCATCTTTATGAGATTACAAGTATTGATGTGTCTAGACCATCACTAGAGCGGCCAAGAAAGGAATTGGACATAGATTACTTTACACACTACTATGCAGTGGATGAGCCAGGCCAACCAAGGCCACCACCACAGCAGCCTAGGGCACACAAGAGAGTACCACCACCAGCCTAGGAACAAGTTCATCAGGTCGCTCCTTTTTAGATGCGGGACATGTACTCTTAACGGTTGAAAATACTGTTATCTGTGATGTAATTTTAAAACTAAATGCACCCTTTTCTGCTTAGAAACTTGTTTGGAATTATGTTTTTCTGTTAAGTTGTGTCAATAAGAGATGTTGAGGTTGAATTTGATGATTTTATGACTAATTCCCTTTGTTTTGATAGAAAATGAGTTAATATGGAAAGCAGGGATAAAGTGCTAAGGAGATAGAGCTCAGAAAGGTCTAGAAAAAGCATCAGTAGGAAAGAAGCTCGAGGCTTAGGCGCCCTTTTTGGAGGCTTATGCGCAGGAAGTGCCGCTCACCGCCCGGGCGCCCCTTTTTGGGGCACTTGAGCGCCAACAACACGAAGCTTGGTCGTCCTCTAGAAGGCTTAAGCGTAGGAAGTGCCGCTCACCGCCTGGGCGCCCCTTTTGGGGAAGCTTGAGCGCCGGTTGTAGAAGGCTTGGGCGTCCTCTAGAAGGCTTAAGCGTCCTTTAGAAGGCTTAAGCGCAGGAAGTGCCGCTCACTGCCCGGGCGCCCCTTTTAGGGCACTTGAGCGCCGAATGTAGAAGGCTTGGGCGACCTCAGCGAGGCTTGAGCGTGGAAGATCACCGCTCGCCACTTGGGTGCCCTTAGTGGGGCGCTTCAGCACCGGTGACTCAGACTTGGACTTTGTTTCTGTTTTGCTTCTGTTATGCTTCTTTTCTATTTAAAGGACCCAGGTGTCCGAAGTTTCGTATCTCTGGCTGGAGCAGCACAACACCACACTCTTCCATTCTCTGAAGGCGGATTTGGATGCAAAAGCAACCTTCCTCTACTTTTAGGGTTTTACTATCTCATGCTTTTTCATTATTCATCTAGTTTCTCCATGTTTATGGGAAACTAAACTCTATTTGTTATTGGGGGATGATGTAACCTTGTGAAGTCTCATGTATTTGAATTGATTCTTAATTCCATATGCTTTTTCATTAATTGTTAGAGTAATTCATCTGTGCTTATTACCTTCTTTGTTTAACTCATTCATCGCATGATTTATGAATTACATGAGTGTCGGGAGGTTCCTTAGAATTCAGGTTCTTGTTGAATTCTCCCAAGAGTAATATTTCTCAAGGACGAGGATATGAGTCTTGGTCGTCTTAAGCTCTTGATCTTCACATTTAATTACTAGGAATTGTATGAACTGGTGATTAAGGACAGGCTTTTTCGTCGAGTCGAGTTTAAGTCATTTAGTGAGTGACGTTGACATTAATGCATAAAGAAGAATTCTTACATACATGAGAAGGAACTTGGTGAAATCTTTTCCTGAGAATAGTTTTACTGAATCGGAAGATTTGGTTGCAAAATTTTTGAATAAATACTTCCCACAATCAAAGATCAACAAAGGGAAGCACGAAATCTCTTCTTTCAGACAAGGCATGGAGGAGACATTAGGGCAAGCATGGGATAGATACAAAGGCGTGCTGAGAAAGACACCCACTCATGGTTTTGATGAAGCAATGACAATTATTCTCTTCCTTGGAGGTTTGGGCTCACAGACCAAATTGATGTTAGATGCCTCAACTAGAGGCAATATCAGGTGCAAGACTCTAGAGGAAGCTTATGAATTAATTGAAAACATGGCTACCAATGACAATGAGATACACAATGAAAGAGGAACTTCATCACAACCTACGGGAGGTTACAGTTACAGTCTTATGATGCCTTGCTTGCTCAAAATAAGATTATCACTCAACAGTTAAAGGTGTTGACAAAGAAGCTTTCTCAACAACCAAGGGAGTGTAGGAATGCCTCACAAGTTCAACAACAACTTTGTGAACAATGTGGTGGTGATCATATCAATGGTCAATGTGTTGTGCCTGAGAATATTAATGAAGAAGTTAGTTACATGGGCAACCGGTTTCATCCCAACAATTATAATCAAGGGTGGAAATCTCATCCTAACAATGGACAAAGTCAGTTTGGGCAAACTGGTGGACAATTCAATAGACCACCACAACAGCAACAACAACAGTGGTAACAACAACCCTCTTTATATGAAAGAATTACAAAGCTTGAGGAGACTCTCCAACAATTCATACAAGCCAGTCTTTCCACTCAGAAAAACACTGAAGCTGCTATAAGGAACCTGGAGATGCAGGATGGTCAAATGGCTAAGAAGTTGGAAGAGATGCCTATCAGAAGTATTGGGACTAATACTAAAGTTAACCCCAAAGACGAATGTAAGGCTATTGTGAGTATGAAAGATGAGAGAGAAAGAAAAAGAAAAGTTGAGTGACAAAGAAAAAGGAGTGAGAGAAAAGAAAAAGATGAAAAAAAAATAGAGAGAAAAAAAGAAGAAAATTTGATAGAAAAAGAAAAAGAAAGAGAGGAGAGTGAGAGAGAGAGAAAAATGAAGAGGTAGAGAGAGAAAAAGAAAAATTAGAGAAAAAGCTCAATCACCCTGAAGAGTGCCCTAGAAAAGGAAAGGAAAAACAATTAGGGTGCTTTGAGGAAATCTCTAGAGAATTAGGGATTAGAATTCCTGTGACTGAAGCATTGCAACAAATTCTTGAATATGCTGAGTTTTTGAAGAAACTCCTCAAAGGAAAAGAATATTTAAAAGAGCAGACAATGGAGGTACAGGAAGAGTGCAATGTGTTCTTACAAAAGGCACTTTCTCCTAAGGTTGAAGATCCAGGAAGTTTCACCATTCCCTACACTATTGGGAATCATAAAATAGGGAAAGCCCTAATTGATTTAGGGTCCAATATATATTTGATGCCCTTATCTGTTCTTGAAAAGATTGGTGGTCTTGATGTCAAACCTGCAAGGATGACTCTGTTTATGGCTGATGGATCCACTAAAAAGCCTTATGGTATGGTGGAAGATGTGATGGTTCAAATTGAAAATCTCAGATTCCTGGTTGACTTTGTGATAATGAAGATGGGGGAAGATTTGGAGATCCCTATTATTCTTGGAAGGTCATTCATGAAAACGACCAAGGTGATTATTAATGTTGATGATGGAACTGTAGCACTTAAAAACCAAGAAGAGGAGGTGATTTTCAATGTCTTCAAAGCTGAGCAGCAAATCTAGATAAAGAAGACTAGTCTCAAGACTTCAAATAGAGGTACATCAAAGACCAATGCTAAAGCTGCCAAGCCAGGTAAGAAAGGTAAAAAGTTTTTTTTTGTCACAGGTAAAGGAGGAAGAAAAAGATAGGAAAGGAGAAAGTGTTCATCAGGATCCCTTGGAGAAACATGAAGAATTTAGACCAGGGATTCCAGTGAGATTCAACAAAAAGCTATGGGTTGTGAAAGAACTAAGAACTGATGGACTGATAGAGATCGAATCTCCAATTTCCAAGAAAATTAAAAAGGTGAACAGGAAATCGCTGAAGACCATTTGTGTGGAGAAGGAAAAATTAACACCAAGATCAAAGATGTGACAGGACCTTATTGGGTTAAGCTAGCGACGTTAAAGAAGCTTTTGCTGGGAGGTAACCCAGTGTTTTAAAAATTTTTAATTGTTTATTGTTTCTTTATGTCTGCAATTTTTCTGTTTATTTTATGTTTGCTTTGGGTCAAGCTAGTGACGTTAAAGAAGAGCTTGCTGGGAGGCAACCCATGTTTTTACAAACTTTTATTTCTTTAGTTTTTGTTTGTGTGTGATTTCAATGTGCTTAATCTGAATGTTTGAGGGGTAAAGAGAGATGAATTGATTGATTTGAGAGTTGTTGTGAGGACTAGGGAAAAGAAAATAAAAAATTCTAAGTTGAATGTGAGAACTCAGGGCCAGGACCACCCAAAATGAGCTAAAAAGCAAAGAGGGAAAAGTGTCGCCCGCCGCTCTAGCGCCCTCTTAGGAGCGTCCGGGCGGCGCGACTGCAGACTTGGTTTTTAAGTTTGGGGCTTAAGCGGGATTTTAGCCCACTTCTTATTTTCACGCCCTAGGGTTCGCCCAAGCCCCCTCTCTCATATTCTCCTCACACTAGCCTCCCTATAAACACCTTTCCCAAGTCTTCTCTTCACTTTCCCCCTTCACTTTTCCACCAAAAACCCTATTTCTCACTTGATTTGCACTTTCCAACCATCAAAGTTTGGGGTTTTTGATTGTGTGGTTGCTAGGGTTCTATATTGTGCACTTAATTTGAGCTCAAATCTCTATTTTCTTGTCTCCAATCAAGTAAGTTCTTGTTAGGTTATGAATTAAGCACTTTAAAGTTTGATGTATGAAAGATTTGGATGAGAAAGTTTGATTTTTGATGCCCTATACTATTTATGCTTGATTTCCCACTGTTTGGACCGATTAAATTGTGCCAATTTCGATCTGAAATGGGTGGAAAATGATTTGGAAAAGGATTGAAACAACAAGGTCACGCTTGGCTGCACCGTGCGCCGCTAAAGCGCCCCCTGAGGGGCACCCAAGCGGCGAGCGACAATGGCAGATTTTGAATTTTTTTGTTGTGTTCTGTTTTAGACTGTTTGGTTCTGTGCAGCTGGTATTGAGGGTTCTCTGTTATACCCTCTTTCTGAATAATAAGAGTTTGTGATTTTTGGGAACTAATGCTTGATGATTTCTTGGTTTGTTTGTGAATTTGTCTATGCAGGAATGGCATCTTCTTCAGGCAAAAGGATTAAAACCCTTGGTTCCAAAGAAAAAGGAACAAAGAGGAAGGAGAAAGAGCAGTTTCACTCAGACAAGTTCAAAATCCCTGCTCATGAAAGATACTTCCCACAAGTAGAGGGAAGAAAATTTCTAATGGAAAGGAAGGTGGCCTCCATACCATCCTTAGCTCCCCAAATTGAAAGGGAGCTGAACAATAGAGACTGGGGCCACCTGGCAGTCTACCCCTCTCCCGTCAATGTTGACATAGTCAAAGAGTTTTACACAAATGCCAAAGCATTGGGGGAGAAGTGTCAGAGTGGCTGCAGCGGAATGGTTAGCGTGGAATAACAAACCAAGAGGGGGGGTGAATTGGTTCTTACTAAAAACGTGTGCCTTAAAAATTTCTACTCAAATAAACTTACTAAGCAGATAATAAAGACAATAAAATAGAGTAAGGTTGAGAGAAATTTGCACAGATGATTTTATCCTGGTTCGGATCTTACCAATCCTACGTCCAGTCGCTTATCTCAAAACAAGATAAACACTTCACTAATCACAAAACTATTACAAACTACAATCACACAGATACAATTTGTAAGAGTTTAGAAAACACCTCTCTTGAAGCCACAAGAGATGAAACAACACCTCCTTTGAATCTTCACAAAGGATGAAACACTTCCTCCGAATACTTCACGAAGGATGACTTCCTCTTCCGAACACTTCCTTAGACGAACCAAGGATGAACCAGCTATTCCTCTATCACCGTAGCAGTATTTCACCAACTCTACAGACAGAGTTTCCTAAGCTGAGCAAGAGCACACAATTCTCAAGAGTTTCAGAGTATTTGAGCACAAGGGAAGAGTTTCTCAAGTTATTGTTGAGAGGAAATGAGAGTCTATTTATAGACTCATCCAAAGACTCTTCCATTTTTCGTTTTCAGCCTTTCACACTGTGTTAATCGATTAGCTACAGTGGTTAATCGATTAACAACCCAACGGATAGTTCAACGGCTCTAAAAACGGCTAGTTTTTCAAACGGTCACTGTGTTAATCGATTAGTCTGCTCTGTTAATCGATTAACAGCCCCTGTTAATCGATTAGCGTTAATCGATTAGTCTGCTCTGCTAATCGATTAGTCTGCATTGCTGTGCTTCTCCATGGCCCACTGGAACAATCGATTAACACCCTCTGTTAATCGATTAACACTGCACAGATTTTGTTGTTTGGCTTATTTTTACATCTCTTTTGAATGCAAACATAAAACCACTCATAATCTAAGTCCTAGATGCTAAACTATAATTATTACAAAAGCTTTCCATAGCAATACAAGTCTTCATAACATTTTGAATCTTGATTTCTCTTGACTTGATTTGGACATCATCAAAACTTCATCTTCATCATTTTGCTAACAAGAAGAAGATACGTACTTCAGCTACGTGAGGGGTAAGAGGGTTATTTTTTATGCTGATGCTATTAACTGCTTCCTTGGTATAGAGTGGGAGGGGGAACAATGTCAGTTTGCCTCATCCATGCTGGAAGGGGTGGATTATGAGGATGTGGAGCGAACCTTATGTGTGCTTGGAGGGCATTTTCAGAGGAATAGGTCTGAGGCACCCAACCACCTTACTAGACCCCATCTGACGCCTGTGGCAAAGTATTGGATGGCATTCTCTCATGCCAACATCCAGCCCTGCTCTCATGTTTCTCACATCACTATTCCTAGGGCTATCCTCCTCTACTGTAATCTCAGGGGCCTTAATATTGACATAGGCCAGGTCATAGCTAATGAGATCCAAAGTTGTGCCCGTGGTACAACCAGCAAGGAACCCTTGGGACATCCTTCATTGATCACCTACCTTTGTGAGGCTACAGGCATTGATGTTTCTAGTCAACCACTGAAGCGTCCAAGAAAGGAACTGGACGCAACTTACTTTACTCATTATTGTGCAGTGGATGAGTCGGGCCATCCGGAACCACCACCACAGCAGCCCAGGGCTTATAGGAGGGCGTCACCACCAGCTCAAGAGCCGGTTCATGAGGATGCTCCTTTCCAGATGCGGGACATGTACTATTCTCTGCTGAATGCTAGGATGGCTGTCGTATACAGGGGCGAGCAGGCACTACTTAGGACACTGATGTCCGCATTCCCTGAGAGACAGTTCATGTCTCAGGATGAATGTGCAACTTATGTGGCATGGCCTGCTGACCCAACACAAGAAGGTGATAGAGCTGAAGCAGCTGAAGCTTCAGCCATGGATGCTAATGATGAGGATTCTGATGAGGAGTGATGATTTGTATCTGGCACCTACTGTAGGGTGTCTTTTTTTTACGACCAGGATTTATTTTATTTTCCTGTTTTTGTGTTATTTGCATTGATTGACTGTATTTTGTTTTTGTTTTATTAAGTTTCCTTTTTAATTATGTGTTTTGTATTGTACTTTGCTTTAATGAACTACACTGCTTTGGTTCAACTGTGGTTGTTTTGTGATGAGTATTGCCTTGTGTATGGATTGATGTTGAGGTGATACATGATGTGCTGATATACAAGTGATGACTCGCAGTGTATAAAACAAGTGCTTGAGGTAAAGTTCATTGAGATACTGAGCAGGTTGTTTTTCTGAATTCTGGGACTTGAGAGTTTACTTGTGTGAGTTTTGAGCTTCAAAGTTTTTGATAAATAATTGCTATTACTCTGGAAGCATGAATGATTTTGCCCAAATTTTTTGTGATTGAACTACTTGCTTGCAGGTTTCGTATGATCAAGGACATATTTTGTTATTCCTTATTCTTTTAGCCTTCACATGATTTTATCCACTGAAAAGAAAACAATTTGTTTTTCCCTTTGAACCTTGAACCTTATGCATGTCTTGAAAACCCTTTGTGAAAATTTTTACCTTAAGTTAAGTTGAGAACATTTGTGAGGTATTGATAAAACTTCAAGTTTGGGGTTACTGGGAAAAGTGAAAAGAAAAGGCATTGAGCTAAATAGTGAATACTTGAAAAGCAAAAGAAAAAGAAAAAGAAAAATGAAAAGAAAAGAAAAGTCAATGCAAGGGAAAACTGGGAAAAAGAAAGAGAGTTTGTGCTTGAATGATGAAACCAAAAACGTCTCTCTTAACTCAAGGATTTTGTTGACCAGAAAAACCAATTTCCTTCTTAGCCAAGCCAAGTTACAAGCCATGAAAAGTCCTTGTGATGACAACCTGCTTGTGAGTATGTTTGATTCTGGCTAAATGAAAGGCAAAGTTAAATTGTGTGACATTGGGATAGCAAAGTGAAAAGGACACCAACACCTCACTATACACCTGTGAGTTGAGTGATACACTTTTGAGTGCTTGAGTGATACACTTTTGAGTGCTTGAGTGAAACACTTTCTTTGGTGAGGAATAGTGCCCCTCACCGCCCGGGTGCCCCTTTTGGGGGCCCTTGAGCGCCGATTGTAGAAGGCTTGGGCGTCCTCTAGAAGGCTTAAGCACAGGAAGTGTCGCTCACCACCCGGGCGCCCCTTTTGGGGTCGCTTAAGCACCGGATGTAGAAGGATTAGGCGATCTTTGCGAGGCTTGAGCGTGGAAGATCACTGCTCACCGCTCGGGTGCCCTAAGTAGGGCACTTGAGTGCTGGCGACTCAGACTTGGGCTTTGTTTCTGTTCTGCTTCTGTTATGCTTCTTTTCTATTTAAAGCACCCAAGCGTCCTGGGTTTGGTATCTCTAGCTAGAGCAGCACAACAGCACACTCTTCTATTCTCTGAAGGAGAATTTGGATGCGAAAGCCTCCTTCCTCTACGTTTAGGGTTTTACTATCTCATGCTTTTTCATTATTCATCTAGTTTCTCTATGTTTATGGGGACTAAACTCTATTTGTTGTTAGGGGATGATGTAACCTTGTGAACTCTCATGTATTTGAATTGATTCTTAATTCCATATGCTTTTTCATTAATTGTTAGAGTAATTCATGTATGCTTATTACATGCTTTGTTTAACTCATTCATCGCATGATTTATGAATTTCATGAGTGGTTGGAGGTTCCTTACAATTCAGGTTCTTGTTGAATTCTCCCAAGAGTAATATTTCTCAAGGATGAGGGTATGAGTCTTGGTCGTCTTAAGCTCTTGATCTTCATATTTAATTACTAGGAATGCTAGGAATTGCAATAACTGGTGATTAAGGATATGCTTCTTCGCCGAGGGATCGGGTTTAAGTGTTTTAGTGAGTGACGTTGACATTAATGCATAAAGAAGAATTCTTACATACATGAGAAGGAACTTAGTGAAATCTAACCCCAACAACATACTCATCTTGTATTAAACAACTTCCGATATCATTGTGCTCTTTTGCTATTGATCAACTTGCATTCATATTTAATTTTATGCCTTTGCATTTGAAACCAACAATCTCGTTTTATTTAAGTCTTAATTAATCGAGTTATCACACAACTGTCTAGTGCCGAGAGTCTTTTGGGATACGATACTTGGTCTTACCATTTTGTATTACTTATGTGATTTGGTATACTTGCCAATTCATCAACATGTACCTATCTCTACTGGATGCTAGACTGGTTGTTGTATACAGGGGTGAGCAGGAGCTATTGAGGACACTGACGTCCGCCTTTCCTTAGCGATAGTTCATCTCTCAGGAGGACTTTGAAGCCCGAGTGGCATGGCCCGCTGACCCAGCACAAGAGGGTGATAGAGCTGAAGCAGTTGAAGCTTCAGCCATGGATGAGGATGATGAGGAAGAGGAAGCTGAGGAGGAAGAGGACTCTGATGATGATGAGTGATGAGTTGTACTTGGCATCTACTGATGGATGCCACCTTTTTTCTAGAACAGGATTTTTGTTATTTTACTATTTTTATTGCTTTGATTGTTAAACTTTATTTTGTTTCTGTTTAATTGTTTTCTTTTTATTCAATTGTTTATTTATTGTACTCTTCTTGAATGAACTACACTGCTTTGGTTCAACTATGCTGTGTTTTGTGATAAGTATTGTTTCGTGATGCTCTAGTGTGTTGATTGATGTTGAGATGATGTATGATGTGCTAAAATACAGATGATGACTCACAGTGTATGAAACAGATGCTTGAGGTAAAATTTCATCGAGATACTGAGCAGGGTGTTTTTTTGTTTCATTGTTTCATTGATTGTTAAACTTTATTTTGTTTCTGTTTCATTGTTTTCTTTTTATTCAATTGTTTATTTATTGTACTCTTCTTGAATGAACTACACTGCTTTGGTTCAACTATGTTGTGTTTTGTGATAAGTATTGTTTCGTGATGCTCTAGTGTGTTGATTGATGTTGAGATGATGTATGATGTGCTAAAATACAGATGATGACTCACAGTGTATGAAACAGATGCTTGAGGTAAAATTTCATTGAGATACTGAGCAGGGTGTTTTTCTGAATTCTGGGACTTGAGAGTTTACCTGTGTGAGTTTTGGGCTTCAGAGTTTTTATGACTAATTGCTATTACTTTGGAAGCATGACTGATGTTGCCCAAATTTTCTATGATTGAACTACTTACTCGTAGGGTTCATATGATCAAGGCCATCTTTTGTTACCCTTTATTCCTTTAGCCTTCACATGATTTTTGTCCACTGAAAAGAAAACAATTTGTTTTAACCTTTGAACCTTGAGCCTTATGCCACTAGTGCAGAATTGGGCTTTAACGTCATCCTGTAGACGTCAGACCACAAAATAAGCAACATAAATTATTGACCGGTGGCATTTTCGTAAATAAGTGGGCATATAAGTGTGTGTTAGGAGGGCCCCCGACGTCCATAATATTATCGACGTCGAGGCCCCCGTTAATAGATGTCTATATGCCTGACAGGTAGGTGAAAAGTCATTTTTTTAGCCTTAGAGACGTCTGATCCCGCCACCCCGATGTCTATATTCGATTATAGACGTCAGTGCCCCTCCCAATGGACGTGTATATGTCTGACAGGTAGATGAAAAAGTATTTTTTTCCGCCGTGAGACGTCGGATCACGCCATCCGACGTTTAAATGGCCTGATGAAAAGTTGTTTTGGACGTCATATTAGTGAGGGCCCGGACGTCTAGGCCAGAATAGACGTCGGTTCAACTGGGAAGCCGACATCTAGTTAGTTGTTAAATCATACATCAAACCTGCTGTTACGAGCACCACTTCATCGTCTTCCTTCTCGCCTTTTCTCTCCGCGACATTGCTTTTCCATGTGCGTTTTTGTCTCTTTTGAATCGTTTAAACGTACTTTTTTACTGATTATATTAGTCTTTGCTTGATTATCTTTCACTTGAACCGATTAAAATGAGTTTTTGTTGTGTTTTGGTGTAGTTTTTCTCGTGTCTTTGGGTAGCGTTGTACCGCATTCTCTCTTTGCTAGTTTCCTCGTATGAAACGCTTGTGTGTTTTGGATGTCTTATAGCATTTGAACACAAAACCAAACTTTGGTCCTTGCCTAGTTCTATTGTCACCGTTCGTTTTCATTGGCAGTTTTAATGGAACTGGGCAAGGACCTAGATTCGGTTTTCGGTTGAAATGTCATAAGAGATCCAAAAGACGCAACCTTTTCTATGACGAAACTAGTAAAGAAAGAAGGTTCTACTACGCTACTCAAAGACACGAGCTATAGTAGACGTTAGTTAATGCATTGTCCGACGTCTATGGAGCCCTTTAGACATCGAACATTGCATTAACCGACGTCTATGGAGCCCCTTAGACGTCGGGGGTTATGCAGTAACCGACGTCTATAAAGACGTCAGACCTGTTTGAGTCCGACGTTTGATTAACGTCACCCACAAATACGTCTGTTATGGAGCTAACGTTAAAAGGCCAAAATAACAGACGTTAAATGCCCTTTCTGCACTAGTGTGCATGTTTTGAAAACCCTTTGTGAAAATATTTACCTTGAGTTAAGTTGAGAACATTTGTGAGGTATTGACAAAGGTTCAAGTTTGGGGTTGCTGGAAAGATTGAGAATGGAAAAGCTCAAGGTAAGGGAAAGTTGGGCAAAAGAAAGAGGGTTTGTGCTTGAATAATGAAATCATAAATGTCTCCCTTAACTCAAGGATTTTGCTGACCAGAAAAACCAATTTCCTTCTTAGCCCAGCCAAGTTACAAGCCATGAAAAGCCCTTGTGATGAGAACTTGCTCGTGAGTATGTTTGATTGTGGTTAAATGAAAGGCAAAGTTAAATTGTGTGACATTGTGATAGCAGAGTGAAAAAGTCACCAACACCTTACTATACACCTTTGAGTTGAGTGATACAGTTTTGAGTGCTTGAGTGATACACTTTTGAGTGCTTGAGTGAAACACCTTCCTTGGTGAGGAGTAGTTCGTTGAATTTTTTATTACATATTGGTTGATTGATCATTCCTAAGGATAACATCTATTGAAGTATATCAGCATCACATTGATTTTGATTGAATTAAGGCATCTGCACATCTTGACTGATATTTGTATGTTGAGTTGACAAAAGTGATCTCTTGTCCTAGAAGAAAAATGTTTGTGAAAAATGTTGAGTCATTGTAGTGATTATTTTGAAAAACTGAGTTCATTCTGTTTTGCTTGAGGACAAGAAAAGTTTTAAGTTTGGGGTTGTGATAACGGTTGAAAATACTATTATCTGTGATGTAATTTTGACACTAAATACACCCTTTTCTGCTTAGAAACTTGCTTGGAATCATGTTTTTCTGTTAAGGTGTGTGAATAAGAGAGTTGAGGTTGAATTTGATGGTTTTATGACTAATTTCCCTTGTTTTGGTAGGAAATGAGATAATATGGAAAGTAGAGATGAAGTGCCAAAGAGATGGAGTTTAGAGAGGCCTGGAAAAGCACCAAAAGGGAGGAATGCTCGAAGCTTGGGCGCCCTTTTTGGAGGCTTAAGCGTAGAAGAATGTCGCTCACCGCCCGGGCGCCCTAAGTGGGGTGCTTGAGCGCTAGTGACACGAGCCCGGGCTTTGTTTCTTTTATGTTTTAGCTCTATTTAAAGGACCCATACGTCCTAGGTTTTGTATCTTTGGCAAGAGGAACACAAACACACTTTTCACCCCTTGGGGGTAGATTTGGGGATGTGACATTTGTCCTCTTCTCTTTCTAGGGTTTTTCTATCTCATTCTTCTCCATTATTCATCTAGTTTCACCATGTCTATGGTGAACTAAACTTTATTTGTTGTTGGGGGATGATGTAACCTTGTGAAGTCTTATGTATTTTAATTGATCCTTAATAATATATTATTTTTCATTAATTGTTAGAGTAATTCATCTGCGATTATTGCATGCTTTGTGTGGTGTATGAATTGCATGAGTGCTGGGAGGTTCCTTACAATTCAGGTTCTTGTTGAATTACTCCCAAGAGTAATACTTCTCAGGGATGAGGGTATGAGTCTTGGTCGTCTTAAGCTCTTGATCTTCATAATTAATTATTAGGAATGCTAGGAATTGTTTGAACTGGTAATTAAGGACAGGCTTATTTCACCGAGGGATCGGGTTTAAGTGATTTAGTGAGTGACATTAACATTAATGAATAAAGAAGAATTCTTACATACATGAGAGGGAACTTGGCGAAATGTAACCCCAACAAAATACTCATCCCATATTAAACAACATACGTTCATCATTGTGCTACTCTTCTATCGATCAACTTGCATTCATATTTAATTTTCTATTTTTGCATTTGAAACCAATGATCTCGTTTTCTTTAAGTCTTAATTAATCGAGTTATCACACAACTGTCTAGTGCCGAGAGTCCTTTGGGATACAGTACACTTGCTGATTCATCAATAGTAGGCTCATTATATATCACAATCCAACACCTTCCTACCTGTCCTTTGTGTGCTATAGTGCCCTCCAAAAGGTGATGAATGAAAAAATTCAAGCACATAAGGTATCTCTATGTCAGGAACACACCTTCTTATGACTTGGTCACTACTAATGCGCCATAAGAACGGTACATCCCATACATCGTACTTCACCTCACTTTTCAGTTTGGCCTTCTTAGATTTGGAGAAAGCTGAAGGAATAGCTGAAACAGCCAAGTAGTTAACAATGTCAACAAGCCAAGGTTCAAGATACATACCTTTTACAATAGTCAATGCAAGTAGGATTTCATCAGGAAAGTCATCCTGAATAAGAGTTTCATCTTCTTCCTTTTTAATCCTACTAAGATGGTTTGCTACTAGGTTATGGGCTTCACTTATGTCCCGAATCTCAATGTCAAACTCTTGGAGCAGTAGCATCCACCTGATCAACCTTGGTTTGGAATCTACTTTCTTTAGAAGGAATTTCAATGCAACATGATTTGTATAAACAATTACACATGAGCCCTGAGTTGACCGGATTGGACCAGCTTTGACCACAGTTTAGCATCCAATGAAGGTCTATTTTGTATATTGGACATTTAAATTTAACCCTTTTAGTCATTCGAACGTTAACTTCAGTTGCATCAACAAATCTTATAATATACAAGAATAATTTATGCACTAAAATTCACTTTTTACGTCTCTTTAATTCTCATGCACTCATCAATATTCTAAAAGATATTCTTTGATGTTGTTATATAGTTACAAATTAAAATATATGTTGGGATATTGTTAATTAAAACATATCTTAGGATATTATTATATATAATTAGATATTATTGTTAGATAATATTAATAAAACATAATGCATTATTTAAGGACTTATCATAATTAATTCGAATAAAAATATTAAGATAAAATATATTATCTAAGGACTTATCAGAATTAATTAAGTTAAAAATAAATTTATTTTATCTTATTTATATCTTTTATTTTAGTTTATTGTTATTATTCCTTATGGACTTTTATTATAAATAGAGTACCTAGGTAAATTCTACACATAGTTGTAACTATATTAGACACCTCTTATAGAAACTTTGGCCATTAGAAAAATAAGACAGAAACTTTAAAAGTGTAAGGAAAGGAGAGAGTGAACGGGAGAGTGCAACTACATTGGAGAAGATCTTTGGGCATAGAGAAAGCCTTAGGATTGACCAAGGTATGGAGAAACTTACCTTTGTTTGTTAGTTTTATTATATGATTAATGTGGGTAATCTCGATTTTCTTAAGGGGTATGGAGAAGCTTACCTTTTTTGTTTTTTTTTATTGTATGATGCATGTAGGTATTCTTGATTTTCTTAAGGGGTTTGGGGAAGTTTACCTTTGTTTGCTTGTTGTTGTATATCATATATTCTTGATTATCTTGATTGGTAATCTTTACTTTGATGCATGTGTGCATGAGTATGGTTATGATTATCTATTGTTATTGTTGGGTAAGGGTTTATGCATGCATGATGATAGGGTTTATATCATGTTTGTGTTGGGTTTTCCCTATGAATGTATGTATGGTTTGGTTGGGTTATCCCATTGATCGAGGTCGTACCCGAATCAAATTAATATGCAATTAAGTGTAGTATAAGGTAGGAAGTGACTCCTAGGTATTCTCTCAAGGACCAAATATTGGTTTAGTCATTAGATCAAACACTTGGTGGGAGAAGGGGTTTAAAGGTGTTTTTGTGAATGAAAATGAACTAAATTAAAACTCAAATTCAACACAGATTCAAAACAGGTTGGTGTCTACATCAATTGCAATGCTTCCAATCACGGATTAACACAATTAAACACTACTCTCGTCCCAAATCAAACACGAATTAACCAACTAAGCGAAGGTTAACCCGGTCTTCAAAAACGTGAATTAAACAAACACATTGCACGAATCCAATCAAATCTGCACCCACAGTCCAATTAACTAAGCAAAAATCAAACATCAATTAGGTAACTAAGCGTATACCCAATTGCAAACACAAACTGAATTGACTTCTGATGAATCAATATTTTGCTCACTTCACTTGGTTTATTGTGCTAGAATTAATTAGGGAATTGTGCATAATGTCCGATATTTTCCTGTTTTTACTATTTGTACTTAATTTGATCAGAAATTTTAATTTCATTCAATTTGAATTATTTGAGTTGATTATTTGCATTAGTAATTACAAGGGAAATTTTGGAAATACAAATTGAGACATTTGGAAGAGTATTCATTTACACACTCTATTGGAAGAAGCTACGCTGCACTGATTTAATGTGTGTTGATCTCTAATGAAATATTTTTTATGGAATTTGTAGAAGCAAAAATTTGCTTAGCACATTACACCACACAGCCATAATAGCTAGTACCTATTGGAAAATTCATTTTGGCAAAGCATTGCCTACCACCACATTAAAGAAATGAACTCACGGCAATTAGAAAATGAAATGCTGAATTTTTATGCTCACACCAGCCACTCACGGTTTCCTTCATTGGTTTTGGCATCACACATGATATGAAATAAAAATGGAGGGACCACCTTGCAATAAGTTCACGGTTTTGGCTTGCAACAAAAGAGAAAAGAATATTGTCACCACTTCCTAGATACAAGAGAAGGGAGCTACGGCCCACATATGGCTAGAAAACACATGGGAGCCGCCACCTAGGATTGAAGAATTCTTTGAGAATTGAAAAGCATGAGCACGTTACTGATCAGCAAATTGCTTGAGAATGAGCAATGTTCATTAATTAAAAGATTGTGAACACTATGTCCCACACGTAAATGAAGAAATACTTTCCAATTTGGAATATTCAAAGAGCAAGGAAATGCTACACCAACTCACGGCCCACATGGTCATTTTGCACTAGAAGAAAGTAGAAAGAACTTGTTACAATATACATGGGTCCGTAGCTTGGAATATGATTTTCATCTGGATTTGGAGAAGCATCCACCAGCACCACAGAGTTAGAAGAAGCACACATCAGCCACATCCAACAAACAAACTCTCCACAGCAGCAGCACGTAGGTAGCGTTCCAGAGCTCGAAGAGTGATAACCAAAGTCCAGCATGTGAAAGATGAAGCCACCACCACAATTGGAAGGAGCTCACGGTCTAGGTGCAGTAAGGTAGGGACTGGAAGCAACTCCATCAACACGTTCCAGCAGTTCTCCTTCACATTCCAGCTTGAGAAACACGGAGGTCCAGCTGAGATGGAGAAGATGAGAGTACGGTGCTTGAGTAGAGAATGAGGTTCACGGCCTGCACCAACAGCTGTCTTCACCGACAACATCCAACTCCAAACAGCTCCAACATGCAGAAGCAGCCCCATCAAAACGGTACAGCAAGCTTGCAGCAAAGGAGCTGGAAGAAGAAGCCCACACGCTGAAATAGTGGAGTCTCGGCCAGCAGCTTGGAGGAGACGGTCCAGCACCTTGTTGAAGCAACCACCAGCAGCAAATGAAAGTGCAGCCCCATACAAGAACATAGCAGCTGAGGTTGTGTTCATCAATATGAAGAAGCATCCAGCAATAAGCACCGTGGCGATTGATGAAGAAGCTCTTGTTGCAGCATTGCAACCAGCCACACGCACATCTTGGAGTGTCCAGGGGCAGTTCATGGTCAGCAGGAGAAGAGGTGGGGATCACGGCCAAAATAGAGAAGGAAAGGACAAATGGTGATTCAGCTGATTGAAATGGAGAAAGGAGGGGACCACATTGAATCAAAAGAAGGTCACGGTTTTTATATTTGTTCACGGGCTGCCAATCCAAATTGCTGAATTGAAGGAGGATGTTCAGAAGGTTGGCACTATAAATTGGCAGCAGCAGCAAAGATTTTTCGGAGGAGATTAGTTTAGGAGTAGAGTTAAGAGTTATGTTCTGAGTTTCTCCTCCCCTTTGGGGAGGTTTTGTGTTTGATTCAATTTTCAGTTTCCAGAATTGAATTTTAATTGTATTTTCCAGTTCGAGTTGCATTTCTCAATTGATGTTCGTTGAAATTTATTTTCATTTATCATTTTCTGAAATTATCGTTTTATGAATTTACCATTTTCTAAACTCTCTTTATTTTATCGTCTACTGTTACGTTTTATGTATGTTTACAGTTCCAGTATTTTAATTTCAAACACTGTGTAATTTTCCCTTTTCCATTTTTACCGTCTTTTACCGCTTGTTTTTACCGTTGTTAAAATTTATTTCAGTGTTTTCAATTCTGTGTTATTTAATTTCTAGTCTAATTTTTTTTTTTTTCGCATAAAAAATAATCACAACCCCCCCCATTTCGTGTTAAATCTGAAACTGAACCACCAAAAATTGGTCCTTGAGAGACGACCTAGGAGTCACTTCCTAGTAATATACTGCATAATTTTTGTATCAAATTTGTATGACCGCGACAGTCGTACCAACTTCATGCAAGGCAAGAACAGCTGATAACGGTTGAAAATACCGTTATCTGTGATGTGATTTTGATACTAAATGCACCATTTTCTACTTAGAAACTTGCTTGAAATCATGTTTTTCTGTTAAGTTGTGTGAATAAGAGAGTTAAGGTTGAACTTGATGATTTTATGACTAAATTCCCTTGTTTTGGCAGGAAATGAGATAATATGGAAGCAAAGCTGAAGTGCCAAGGAGATGGAGCTCAGAAAGAGCTGAAAAAGCACCAGAAGGTAGGAAGGCTCGAATCTTGAGCGCCCTTTTTGGAGCCCTCAGTGCAAAAGCCTACCGCACACCGCCTGGGCGACCTTTTCGGGGCGCTGAGCACCAATTTCCTGAAGAATCACGCTTGCTTGCCCTCCGAGTGAAGCTGAGCGTCAGTTTTAGTATCGCAGCACACTCGGGTGCCCTTTCTAGGGCGTTGAGCGCCACTTTTCCTAAACCACGCCTGCTTGCCCTCTGAGTGAAGTTGAGCGTCAGTTTTGGTATTGCAGCACGCCCGGGCGCCCTAAGTGGGGCGCTGAGCGCCAGCGAGATGGTCCTCGGCTTCATTTTTGTCTTGATTCCACTCTATTTAAAGAACCCAAACGCCCTAGGTTTTGTATCTTTGGCAGAGGAGGCACAAAAACACACTCTTCCACTCTTTGAAGGCGGATTTGATGCGAGAGCGTCCATCTTCAACTTTTAGGGTTTTTCTATCTCATTTTTCTCCATTGTACATCTAGTTTCTCCATGACAATGGGGAACTAACTTCTATTTGTTGTTGGGGGATGATGTAACCTTGTGAACTCTCATGTATTTGAATTGATTCTTAATAATTTATGCTTCTTTCATTAACTGTTAGGGTAATTCTTCTATGACCAATGCTCGCTTTGTTTAACTCATTCATAGCGTGATGTATGAATTACATGAGTGCCGGGAGGTTGCTTACAATGGAGGTTCTAGTAGAATTATTCCCAAGTGCAGCATTTCTCAAGGATGGGGGTATGAGTCTTGGTCGTCTTAAGCTCCTAATCTTCAGAATTAATTATTAGGAATGCTAGGAATTGTATGAACTAGTAATTAAGGATAGGCTTTCTTCACCGATGGATCGGGTTTTAAGTAATTTAGTGAGTGACGTTGAATTTAATGAAAAAAGAAGAATTCTTATATACATGAGAGTAAACTTGGTGAAATCTAACCCCAACAACATATTCATCTCATAACCTAAACCTCATCCGTTCACCATTGTGCTACTCTTCAATTGATCAAAACTTCATTCATATTTAATTTTCTGTATTTGCATTCTAAGCCAATGATTTTGTTCTTTTTAAGTCTTAATTAATCGAGTTATCACACGACTGTCTAGTGTCGAGAGTATCTTGGGACACGATACTTGGTCTTACCATTTTATATTACTTGTATGATTCGGTACACTTGCCGAAGTCTCAACAAGTTTTTGGCGTCATTGTTGGGGACTCACGGTTTAAACTATTCTATTTGTGTGATTCTTGATTAACTTTGACTTTATTTTTTTTATTTTTCTTTATCTTTATTTTTTATTTTTTTATTTTAGTCTTTTGTTTGGTTTTGTTTTTATTCTTTGTGCTAACAGTTTTTTCTAGGGTTTTGTGTCTAGTATATACAGGATGCAATTCGGACAAGAAGTTAACTATATGGGAACTCAATTCCACCAAGGTAATTTCAACCACGGGTGGTTACCTCATCCAAGCATAGGACAAAGTCAATTTGGACAAAGCTAGATGACACACTTCAACATTTGAAGCAGATGTTTGTATCTTATCATAAAAACATTGAAGCGGCACTCAGAAGGATGGAGATGCAGATTGGTCACCTAGTTTAGAAGATGAAAGATTTTTGGGGTAATATGAAAGTTAACCCTAGAGAGGAGTGCAAAGTCGTTGTTACTAGAAGTGTCAGAATTTTAGATGAGAGAGAAAAGAAGAAGAAAGGTTGAGTGAAAAAGAGAAGATGTAGAGGAAGGGAAAGAAAAAGAAGAGAGTGAGAGAAAAGAAAAGGAAAAAGAAAGAGTAATAGAGAGAAAAGAGAAAATTGAGTCAAAAGAGAAAGAAGAGAAAAAGTGAGGTTGAAAGAAAGACAGAAGAGAAGAATGTGGAAGAAGAGAGAAAATAAAAAGAAGGGGTTGAGAGAAAAAAGAAAGAATTATATGAAAAACCCCTTCCTTACTCAAAGAATTATTCTAGGAAGGAGAAGGAAAACAGTTTGAGCGTTTTAAAGAAATCTTCAAGAAATTGGAGATTAAAATTCCTATAACTAAGACATTGCAATAGGTTCCTGGTTATGTTAAATTCCTGAAGAAATTCAACAAAAAGAAAAAATATCCAGAAAAGGAAACAATTGAGGTACAGGGCAATTGCAGTGTGATCTTGCAGAAGGCATTTCCTCCAAAGGTTAAGGATTCAGGAAGTTTCACTATTCCCTGCACTATTAGGAGTCATGAAATAGGGAAAGCCTTAATTGATTTAGGGTCCAATATCAATTTGATGCCCTTATATGTACTTGATGAGTGCATATTTATGCCCACATTTATGCCTTAAAAATTAAATTTTTGATGGGATATTTGTGCTTAAATGGTTGATTTGAAGAGGATTTGTGATGATTGAATTCATCGGTTTTGTGAATTACAGAGACGTAAAATATGAATTTTAGTGCATAAATTATTCTTGGATGTTCTCATGTTTATTTGTGTAGCTGAAATTACAAGTTTATTGGTAAAAATTGCAAATTAAGGCCCAAAATCATATTTTGTTTGGAAAATAATATACAAATGGGCCAAACAGACAGTTTTTACCCTTGCACCTCCTAAATTTCCCTACATACACCCCTCTTTTCTTAACCAGGTCCAACAGTAAAAATTTACCCTTACACCCTCCTAATTCCCTATACACACCCCTCCTAAATCAGACTCCACCAGATCCTGTGTTAACACTTCGACAAGTGTACCGAATTGTATCAAGTAATAATAATTGGTAAGACCAAGTATCGTTTCCCAAAGGACTCACGACCTATACAGTTATGTGATTTCTTGATTAAATTAGACTTGAAAACAAAATCATTGTGGTTGAATTGCGAAAAATAAACATGAATGCAAGTTTTGATAATTGGATTGAAAGATGCAAAAGTGATTGATGTAAAATATGGAATGATGATGTTGTTGGGGTTTCCGACTTATCCTATCCACAATCATGCATTCTTGAATTCATCTTTCTTCATTAATGTTAATGCCACTTTCTAATTTACCTTAAACCTGATGTCTCGGTGAAGAAAGCCTACTCATAATCACTAGTTTATAATGTCTTGTCTCCCTAGCAATTATTCATGCATTACATTCGCACAGAAGCTTAAAGGTAATCGATCCTCCTATTCCTATGTCTAGGTAATATTGCTTCCGAGAGAATTTCTCCAGTTGTAGATTTCCCTGTATGTGTCCATATCGACAAAATCAATAATCATGCAATTCAATTAGTTAAACAAAGCATGCATAGAGTAAAGAGGAAAAACCCTAACAATTAATGAAGTAAAGCATATATAATCAAGAATCAATTCAATACATGAGAGTTTCAAAGGATTACATCGTTTCCCAAACAACAATGGAGATTTAGTTCACCATAGACATGGTGAAACTAGATGAAAATAATGAAAAGAATGAAAGATAGAACCCTAAAAGTTGAAGATCAGAGCTTTAGCATTCAAAATCCGCCTCCAAGGGGTGGAAGGAGTGGAATTTCACCTCTTTCTGTCCAAAGATACCAACCCTAGGTCATCTAGACCCTTATATAGTTTATTAAAAATTACAAAAAATAGGCCCAAGCCTAATTAAATGGCGCCCAGCGGTAATTTGGCGCTCAGCGGTAAATGCGGTTCTAAAGAATGACGCTCAACGGTAAAAGTTGCACTCAACGGTAACTGCGATACTTGATATTGCCCTCAGCGATGCCGCTTAAAAGTGAAACTGTGTATCCATCAACTAGATTGGCGCTCAGCGGTGCAAATGGCGCTGAGCGGTGACAACGGTTCTTCTGTTGTGCACTTTTCCTTCCTTTTCTGAGTCTAACTCCTTGTACTTCAACTTCTTTCAACCAATTCATATTAGTTCCGGCCAAAACAAGGAAAACCAAGCATAAAACCCATCCAACTATCTTATTTCCAAAACTTAAGCAAAAGTATGATATCAAGCTAGTTTCTAAGTCATAAAGGTTGTTTTTAATGTAAAAAATAAGTATAAAAATAATGGTTTTTCAATCGTTATCACAACCCCAAACTTAGAACTTTACTTTTCCTCAAGCAAGCAAGATGTAAGTCAGTCTTCCACCAATCAATACAATGATTCAACACATTCAAAAACTCTTTCTTTCAAGACAAGTAATTACTCAAATCAGCTCATCAAAAAGAATTCAGTCAAGATGCACACATGCCTTGATTCACAACTACTCATCATGGTGTTCACATAATCACATAATCTCCAACATATGTTATTCTCATGAATGATTAATTAACTAATCATAGATGCAATCAAGTACTCATGGAATCATTCCTCACCAGATAAAGTGTTTCCCTCAATCACACAAGTGTATATAGAGGTCACTCATTCATTCTACTATCACAATGTCACATGAATCAACTTTGCCTTTCATTTAACCATAACCAAACACATTCACAAGCAAGCATCATCACAAGGACTTTCTATGGCTTATAATGTGGTTGGGCTAAGAAGAAAATTGGTTTTTCTGGATCACAAAATCCTTTAGTTAAGAGATTCATTCAACCCATTCTCACTTCTTTCCAACTTTCCCTTGCATTGAGCTTTTCTTTTTCTTTTGCTTTTCACGTGCTTAACACTTGGCTCAATGCTTTTTATTTTTCCTTTTTAGACTTCCCAACAACCCCAAACTTGAAACTTTATCAATACCACAAGATATTCTCAACTCAACTCAATGTAAAAATTTTAAAAAAGGGTTTTCACATCATATTCAAGGCTAAAGGTTCAAAGGATAGAACACATTGTGTTCTCTTTTATTGGGCTAAAATCATGCATTTGGCTAAAAATGATTACCAACAAATGGCCTTGATCATATGACACATACAAGCAAGTGATTCAGTCATAGAAACCTTGGCAAAGTCATTCATGCTTGTCGAGGTAATAACAATCAATCACAAAAACTCTGGAGTTCAAAACCTCACACATAAGCTCATTCAACATTCCATCTATTCCAGATACACATCCTGCTTAGCATCATAATCACAATCACAACATCATGCATCTATTCACATAGCTTGTGAACAACCGCCTATATATCAGCATATAGTGCACAATCTCAATATCAATCAATATCCAAGCATCATCAAGCACTACTCATCATGCATAAATCACAAGAAAACCGTCATAGCAGATAAAGTTTCACACTGAGTACATCACAACCTACTCTAAGAACAGAAGCAAATAAATTCAACAGTACAAAACAAAAGATAAGAAAACTAGGTTGCCTCCCAGCAAGTGCTTCTTTAACGTCACTAGCTTGACCCAATAAGCTCATGGATCCCTCAGCTTCATAACTGTTGAGAGACATTCCAATTCTCCTCCCAAATAGTGCTTGAGACGTTGACCATTCACTACCTAACTTCTCTGTGGATCACTGGCGATTGGATCTACCAATTCAATTGCTCCATGAGGACGCATTTCTTTCATTGTGAACGGTCCTGACCACTTTGACTTCAACTTCCCAGGAAACAGCTTCAAACGTGAATTGAACAACAACACCTGCTCTCCTTGAGTAAAAATTCTTTTTATCAGCTTCCTGTCATCATAGAATTTTACCTTTCCTTTGTAGCTCCTGGATGAATCATATGCATGCAACCGCATCTCTTCAAGCTCCAATATCTACCTTCTGTGTTTATTTTGAATATCTGAAGGATCAAAATTCAAAAATTTTAGAGCCCACAAAGCTTTATGCTCCATCTCCACTGGCAAATGACATGCTTTCCCATAAACTAGCTGAAAAGGTGATAAACCCATAGATGTCTTCATTGTCGTCCTATATGCCCAAAGAGCATCATCCAATTTCTTTGACCAATCCTTTCTTGATGAAGCAACTATTTTCTCTAAAATCCTCTTTATCTCCCTATTAGACACCTCAACTTGTCCATTTGTCTATGGATGATAAGGTGCAGCCACCTTATGTCTCACACCATAATGTTTGAGTACTTTTGCAAGCTGAAAGTTACAAAAATGAGATCCTCCATCACTAATAAGTACTCTTGGAGTTCCAAAGCATGAAAAAACCTGCCTCTTCAGAAATTTAATCACAGTGCTAGCATCATTCTTGGGACAAGCCAGAGCTTCCACTCATTTACTCACATAATCTACTGCCACCAATATATATTCAATGTTGAAAGATGGTGGAAAGGGTCCCACAAAATCAATACCCCAACAATCAAAGACTTCAACCTCTAAAATGCCTTGTAATGGCATCTCATGACGTCTTGAAATAGCCCTAGTCCTTTGACATTTATCACAATTTCTGTCATGATTATGAGCATCTTTAAACAGGGTAGGCCAATAAAATCCTGACTGAAGAACTTTTGTTGTTGTTCTTTCTCCATTAAAATGTCCCCCATAAGGTGAATCGTGACAGTGCCAGAGAATTCTTTTTGCTTCTTCATTTGCCACACACCGCCTTAAAAGATTATCAGCTCCAATCTTGAACAAATAAGGATCATCCCAGATCTATTGCTTGGCATCATGTAAAAAAAAATTTCTTTGTTGTCAATTAGGATCTTCTGGAATTACTCCCGTAGCTTTGAAATTAGCCATATCAGCAAACCACAACCTTTGTTAGATATACATGAGTGTTTCATCTGAAAAAGATTCCCAGATTTCAGCTTTCTTGCTTGTAACTTCAGTGTTAACCAACCTAGATAAATGATCAACTATTACATTTTCACTTCCCTTCTTGTCACGGATCTCCAAATCAAACTCTTGTAGTAAAAGCACCCATCTAATCAATCTCGGCTTAGAATCTGACTTGGTTAGCCAATACTTTATAGCTGCATGATCTGTGTAGATGATCACTTTAGACCCAATGAGATAAGGTATAAACTTCTCCAAAGCATACACAATAGCAAGAAATTATTTTTCTGTGGTGGCATAATTCAATTGAGCTTCATTCAAAACCTTACTAGCATAATAGATATTATGAAATACTTTCTCTTTTCTCTAACCCAGCACAACACCTATTGCATAATCATTGGCATCACACATCAATTCAAAATTTCGATTCCAATATGGAGCTACAATCACTAGGGCTGAGATCAATTTGCTTTTCAAGATGTCAAAAGCTTTTAAACATTCTTCATTCATCACAAATGGTACATCTTTAACAAGCAAATTACTCAATGGTTTGGCAATCTTTGAGAAGTCTTTAATAAATCTTCTATAAAACCCAGCATGGCCTAAAAAACTTCTAATTCCCTTCACATTTGTTGGTGGAGGAATTTTCTCAATGACCTCTACTTTGGCTTTATCCACTTCAATCCCCCTAGCCGAAATTTTGTGACCTAACACAATTCCTTTTGTTACCATGAAATGACATTTCTCCTAGTTAATCACAAGATTCGTTTGAACATATCTCTTGAGGACAATATCCAGATTAGCCAAACACCTTTCGAATGAATTTCCAAATACTGAAAAATCATCCATGAAGACTTCAATACACTTCTCTATGAGATCAGAAAAAAATTCCTGCATACACCTTTCAAAAGTAGTTGGCGCATTACATAACCCAAATGGCATCTTTCTATAAGCAAATACACCAAATGGAAATGTAAATTTTGTCTTCTCCTGGTCTTTTGGATCTACCACAATTTGATTGTATCCAGAATATCCATCTAGGAAGCAATAGCAAGCCTGACCCGCCAATCTTTCCAGCATCTAATCCATAAAACGAAGGGGAAAACGATCCTTCCTAGTAGCCTTATTGATAACAATTGAAAAATTGTTATTTTTATACTTAATTTTGACCTTAAAGACAACCTTTATGACTTAGAAATTAGCTTGGAATCATGCTTTTGTTTAAGTTTTGAAAATAGGAGAGTTGGATGGGTTTAATCCTTGGTTTTCCTTGATTTTGCAGGAATTGAGATGAATTAGATGAAAGAAGTTGAAGTAGTAAGGAGCTGGACTCAAGAAAGGAAGTGAAAGTGCACAAAATAAGAGTCGTAGTCACCACTCAGTGCACATTTCACCGCTGAGCGGCATTCTGAAGACCCGTAGTCACCTCTAAGGGCTAAAACTACAGTTGAGCGTCAATTCTTAAGACCCGCACTTACCGCTGAGCGGAAAAAGTGCCGTTGAGCGCCATTAATTTGGGTTTGGGCTTATTTTTGGTAATCCTTAGGAAACTATATAAGGTTTTAGTTGAATTAGGGTTAGTATCTTTGGACAAAAAGAAGCGAAATCACACTTTCTTCACCCCTTGGAGGAGGATTTTGGATGCTCAAGCTCTATTCTTCACCTTCTAGGGTTCTATCTTTCATTCTTTCATTGTTTTTCATCTGGTTTCACCATGTTTATGGTGAACTAAACCTTTATTGTTGTTGGGGAACTGATGTAATCCTTTGAAACTCTCATGTATTGAATTGGTTCTATATTCTATATGCTTTTCTTTATTATAGTTATTTAACTAATTCAATTGCATGATCTTTGACGTTATTTGTATGGACACATATAAGTAAATCTAGAACTGAAGAAATTCTCCCAAGAGCAATATTGCCTAGACATAGGGATAGGAGGATTGGTTGCCTTTAAGCTTCTGTGCGAATGTAATGCATCAATAATTGCTAGGGAGACAAGACATTGTAAACTAGTGCTTAGGAGTAGGCTTTCTTCACCAAGACATCGGGTTTAAGGTAAAATAGAAAGTGGCATTAACATTAATGAAGAAAGATGAATTCTTGAATACATGAGAGTGGATAGGATGGGTCGGAAACCCCAACAACATAATCGTTCATATTCTACATCAACCGTTTTTGCATCTTTCAATTTCATTGATCAAAACCTTGCATTCATGTGTATTTTTCGTAATTCAACAACAATATTTTTGTTTACAAGTCTAATTTAATCAACAAATCACATAACTGTCTAGGCCGTGAGTCCTTTGGGAAACTATACTTGGTCTTACCATTTTATTATTACTTGATACGATTCGGTACACTTGCTGAGTGTTAACACTTATTTAGCTTCCTATAATCAATGCACATTCACCATCCAGTAACAGTCTATGTAGGAATAAGCTCATTCTTCTCATTATAGATTACTGTCATTCCACCTTTCTTTGGCACTACCTGTACTGGACTCACCCATTCACTGTTAAAGATTGGATATATAATGCCAGCTTCCAGAAGCTTCAATACTTCTTTTCTAACCACCTCCTTCATCACTGGATTTAACCTTCTCTATTGTTGAGCACTTGGTCTATAGTCATCCTTCATAAATATTTTATGCATGCAGTAAGTTGGACTGATACCCTTGAGATCTAAAATTGACCACCCAATAGCTTCTTTGTTGACTTTCAATATTTCCAACAACTTTTCTTCTTCTTCAGGAAGTAAAGAATTACTGATGATGACTGGCTTAGTTTCATCTTCTCCTAAGAAAACATACTTCAAATGTGTTGGTAACATCTTTAACTCCAACTTCTTTTCTTTGACGTCTTTTCTGATATCAATCATCTCAAAATTAGCCTCCTCCACTGGGATCTCCTTTAATGTCTCCAAATCCGTCATACACTCATCAATTAATTTTTCTTCTTCTTCGTTCAAGTCTTCACAGGCATCAATAAGAGTTTTCTCTAATAGAGAAGAACAATGTACCATTCTTTCTTGCACCATACAAACTTCATCAAGTATATCAAATTTGAAACATGTTTTATCATCTTTAGGATGTTTCATGGCTTTGAATACATCAAAATTTACTTCTTCATCTTGAACTTTGACTTTAAGCTTGTCATTCTCCACATCAATTACAACTCAAGCAGTCTTCATAAATTGTCGACCAAGGATGAGAGGCACATCTCCATTCTCTTCCATCTCCATTATGACAAAATCCACTAGAAATAAAAATTTATCTACCTTCACCAGTACATCTTCAACCACCCCATATGGGTATTTAAGAGACTTGTCCGCCAATTAGAGTGTCATTCTAGTAGGTTTGAGTTCCAAACCTTCAATTCTTTTGAACATAGCAAGCGACATCAAATTAATGCTAGCTCCCAAATCAATCAATGCTTTTCCAACTTCCAAATCTCCGATGGTACATGGAATAGTGAAGCTTCCTGGACCTTTGAACATAGGAGGTAATTTTTGTATGATTGCACTGCAATTACCTTGCACTTCAATAGTCTCCTTCTCAAGATATTTTCTTTTCTTTGTGAGAAGCTCCTTCAAAAATTTTGCATATGATGGCATCTGTTGCAATGCTTCAGAGAAAGGTATAGTAATCTCAAATTTTTTAAACATCTCCATGAACCGCTCAACCTGTTTTTCTTTTTCCTTCCATGAATAGATCTTTGAATAAGGAAGGGGTTTTTCAACATCTTTTTCTTTTTTTTTCTCTCATCTACCTCTTCTTTCTTTTTTTCTCCCTCAATTTTCTCTTTCTGCTCACTTACTTCTTCCTTACTCACATTTTCTTTCTCTTTTCTGTCTATTTTTCTCTCCTCTAACACTTTGCCACTTCTTGTAACAATGGTTTTACACTCTTCCCTTAAATTACTTTTCACATCCTTCTCACAACCCTCCATCTTATTGACCATTTGTCCAATGTGCATCATATTGATAAATGCAACCTCTATATTCTTACAATAGGAGACACTCATTTTTCATGAACTGTTGGAAAGTTTCCTCCAGCTTTGTGGTCTTCTCAATTGGAGTAGGTTGTTGTTGTAACTGTTTTTGCTGCCTTTGCACCATTGAAACATTATATCTCTCTTGTGATAATAGAGAAAGCTTTTTTGTCACTTCCTCCAACTGTTGAGTGATAATTTTATTTTGTGCAAGCAAGGCATCTTGAGATTGCAATTGTAGGACTCCCTTCTGTTGAGTTGGAGCTTCTCTTTCGCTATGCATCTCGTTGTCATTAGTAGCCATGTTGTCTATCAATTCAAAAGCTTCCTCTGGAGTCTTACACTTGATATTACCTTCAGTTGAGGCATCTAGCATCAATTTGGTTTGTGAACCAAGACCTCCAAGGAAAAGAATGACTATCGTTGCTTCATCAAAGCCATGAGTGGGCGTCTTTCTCAACAAGCTCTTGTATTTATCCCATGCTTGACCTAGCGTTTCTTCCATACCTTTGCTGAAAGAAGAAATTTCTTGCTTCCCTTTGTTGATTTTGGATTGTGGAAAGTACTTGTTTAGAAACTTTGAAACCACGGCTTCCCATTTAGTAAAGCTATCCTCCGGGAAAGAATTCAACCATAGCTTAGCATTGCCTCCCAATGAGAAAGGAAACAAGCTTAGCTTTATTGCATCATCCGGCACACCATTGATCTTCACAGTGTTACAAATCTCATTGAATGTGGTTAGATACTCATATGGACTTTCATGTGACAATCCATTAAATTGGTTGCTCTTCACCAATTGTATCAATGCACGTTTCACCTCCATGTTTGCAGCATTGACCGTCGTCCTAGCAATGCTATTAAAGTGATGAGGGCCAACAACATTGGTGTAATTCGCCAACGTACATCTACCATTGTTCTCTCCGGCCATCTCTTCAGTACTTTGGTTAGATCTTTGTGGTGAGGGTTGTAGAAGTTTCTCTGGCGAAGGAAATAATTCTCTAGATGTTCAGATCCTCCTTCTCCTTCTACTTTCGTCTAATCCTTCAAGAAGAGGTTTCGCTATTTTCTTGCTCGTAGTCCGAATTATATCCTGCATACACAAGAAAACAAAACCCTATAATCAATTGTTAGCACAAAAAGATAAAAAAAAAATAGAAAAATAAAAAGATAAAAAGATAACAAAAATAAAAAAGATAAAAAAAAAAAGATAAAAAGATAAAAACAAGGTCAAAGATAATAAACCAAGAGTCCCCGGCAATGGCGCCAAAAACTTGTTAACACTTCGGCAAGTGTACCGAATCGTATCAAGTAATAATAATTGGTAAGACCAAGTGTTGTTTCCCAAAGCACTCATGACCTAGACAGTTATGTGATTTCTTGATTAAATTAGACTTGTAACAAAATCATTGTGGTTGGATTGCGAAAAATAAACATGAATGCAAGTTTTGATCAATTGGATTGAAAGATGCAAAAGTGATTGATGTAAAATATGGAATGATGATGTTGTTGGGGTTTCCGACTTATCTTATCCACTCTCATGCATTCATGAATTCATCATTCTTCATTAATGTTAATGTCACTTTCTAATTTACCTTAAACTCGATGTCTCGGTGAGAAAACCTACTGATAATCACAAGTTTACAATGTCTTGTCTCCCTAGCAATTATTCATGCATTACATTCGCATAGAAGCTTAAAGGAAATCGATCCTCCTATTCCTATGTCTAGGTAATATTGCTTGCGGGAGAATTTCCCCGTATGTGTCCATATCGACAAAATCAATAATCATGTAATTGAATGAGTTAAACAGAGCATGCATAGAGTAAAGAGGAAAAACCCTAACAATTAATGAAGTAAAGCATATATAATCAAGAATCAATTTAATACATGAGAGTTTCAAAGGATTACATCATTTCCCCAACAACAATGGAGGTTTAGTTCACCATAGACATGGTGAAACTAGATGAAAATAATGAAAAGAATGAAAGATAGAACCCTAAAAGTTGAAGATCAGAGCTTTAGCATCCAAAATCCACCTCCAAGGGGTGGAAGGAGTGGAATTTTGCCTCTTTCTGTCCAAAGATACCAACCCTAGGTCGACTAAACTATTATATTGTTTATTAAAAATTACAGAAAATAGGCCAAAGCCCAATTAAATGGTGCTTAGTGGTAATTTGGTGCTTAGCGGTAAGTACGGTTCTAAAGAATGACGTTCAGCGGTAAAAGTTGCGCTCAACGGTAACTGTGATACTTGAATTTGCCCTCAACGATGCCGCTTAAGCGTGAAACAATGTACCCATCAACTAGATTGGCACTCAGCGGTGCAAATGGCGCTGAACGGTGACAACGGTTCTTCTTTTGTGCACTTTTCCTTCCTTTTCTGAGTCTAACTCCTTCTACTTCAACTTCTTTCATCCAATTCATCTTAATTCCTGCCAAAACAAGGAAAACCAAGCATAAAACCCATTCAACTATCTTATTTCCAAAACATAAGCAAAAGCATGATTTCAAGCTAGTTTCTAAGTCATAAAGGTTGTTTTTAATGTAAAAAATAAGTATAAAAATAACGGTTTTTCAACCGTTATCAACCTGCCACGTGTCCAAATCTCCCACACACAGATCTGACCATTGTGAAGCTGCCACGTAACTCCCTTGACACATCATCTTCTTCAACAAGCAGAAACCTTAATTCATAATCCAAACCCTAAGGCGTCGTCAGCCACCCTATAGCCACCACCCTCAACCTTCAAGTTTCCGCATCACCTACCACCAGCGTCGCCGCCACAGGACCACCGTCATCATCCTCGTCGGAGAGTAGGTCACCACAGCACCTTCGTTCTCATCCAAACTCCATGGACGTCGCGACCTCCTTCATCAATCTCGCACAACCATGGAAGCTTTGCTTCTCCACGAGACCTACATTCAGAAACCAACTCAGAATCATGCCCTCACCATGTCACACTGCCTCCGCTAGACCATGAGTCACCGCGCTGCAGAAGGCAACCAAAAGAATCACCATCTTCATCACGCGAAGCACCTCGCATCTCACTTGAAAATCAAAGAAAAACCAGACCAACACCCAGCACACGAAGACTCAATCCGATTTCAATCCTTCGAACCCTAAATGCCCAAATCGAACTCCAAGCCAGAATCCCAATTGATTTCGCATCTTCGAGTTCGCATCCTACGAGAGCCGAGTTTGAACCTTCGAACCTCCATCCATCATCGCCGACGCACCGCGAGCCTTCTCCTGCGCGGAATCATTATCACCTTCGTGCTACCGTGCCGGAAGACGCACACCAAGGTTCGAACGCGACCTTCATCATCTCCCATCTCGGACCTTCACTCACGTCTTCACCATCATCGTCCTAATGGCATCACGTTCGGACCTGCACAGCCAAACCAAAAACCCAAAAAATCACTTTTAGGCGCAACAAGCCCTTTCCCAAAGTGAAAAACCCTAATTGGGTGAGAATTAGCCACGTGGCAGACCCTCATTGGTGCGTCTACTCAGTCAAAGTTGGTTAATTCTGGTCAAGTTTGGTCAACAAGGGGTTCTAGTGCAATTTTGGGACATTCAGTTGGGGTTAAAGTGCAATTAGGGAAACTTTTAGGGACTTTTCTGTAATTTTTGAAATTTAAAAAGGATTTTAGTGAAATAGATAATTCAGTTGATATTTTTAAAGATAATTGATTCAATCTGAAAATATATCAACAGAAAATATCTTATCAACAACTTATTCAGAGTCCAAGCCCAATAAGTCCTATATAAAGAGACCCAAGGGAGGCAGAAATCATACTTGATTCATTCTCAGACTCCTCCACTTGAAGCATTCATCCACCACTCCTCTCACTTTTATTCCATCATGTGTTTCACTCCATTCATGGAGGGCTAAGCTCCTAAGGCTATTCCACTGTAATTTCATTATGGATTCTGAGGTTAAGTTGAATTAATGCAATTGTTTCTTTTGATTATTGATTTGATTTATTCTCTTTCTATGTTTCTCATCTCTCAATCATATTAAAAGAAATGGTTTTTTGCATCATAAGGTGTTTGAATCTACATGCATATTGATCATATGAGTTCAAGGGTTTCTAGGTTTGGTTGAGAATCTACTTTGATTAGATTTAGGAACTTGCATATGATTAAACGGATTTTTGTTATCAATTGAGAATGTACTTTGGTTGGTGGTAATAATTTCAACTATAATTAATTAAGAATTTACTATGATTAATTAGCTTTTAATTTGGTTAGGAGATTTAAGAATAGACATGATTAAACACAATAGAATTTGATTGAGAATGTACTTTGGTTGAATTTATTGTGAATAATCTAGAAAGGTCTTGCATTTGATTGAGAATCTACTTTGGTTAATTGCATGATCGCCCTCAAATTAATTAATAATATACTTTAATTAATTTGAAACTTGAACAATAATCAATTGAACAATGATCTGTGAATAACCGATGATGAATCTATCTTGGAAAAGCAGTGGAATTAGCCTATTTCCTCATAATTGTTTTTAAGTTTCTTATTTGTTCTTTAAACATTCGCCAAACATCACTTTTATTCCTTAGCATTGCATTGCATTCATAATATTCAAATATTGAAAGGCAATTCCATATTCATTGGGAGACGACTCAGGGTTACTTTAACCCTATCTACTTTCTTCAATACCACTTGGCAATACTGAAGTTGCCTTGAAAAGTAGTATTAATTTGATAGCTTCAACGACAACTTATCAGTACTTGAGAAGATTGGTGGTCTTGAAGTCAAGCCTACAAAGGTGACTTTGCAAATGGCAGATGGATCCACTACGAAGCCTTATGTAGTGGTTCGAACAGACAATCTTAGATTCCTGGTGGAATTTCTAGTGATGGAGATGGGGGAAGATTTGGAGATCCCTATTATTCTTGGAAGGTCGTTCATGAAAACGGCCAAGGTTATCATCAATGTTGATGATGGAACTATATCATTCAAAGACCAAGAAAAGGAGGTGATATTCAGCGCCTTCAATACTAAGCAGCAGATCCAAGTGAAGAAGACTAGTCTCAAAGCTGCATGTGAAGATGTACCAGGGACTAGTACAAAAGCTGCTAAGCCAAGCAAGAAAGGTAAAAAGTGTTTTATAAGGAAGAAGAAAAAGACAACAAAGGAAGAAGTGTTCATCAAGACTCCCTGGAAAAATATGAAGAACTTAGACCAGGCTTACCAGTGAGATTCAACAACAAATTATGGGTCGTGAAAGAACTCAGAGCTGATGGACTGATAGAGATTGAATCTCCAATTTCAAGAAGAGTCAAGAAGGTAAACAGGAAGCTGCTGAAGATAAGTAGGCGTGGAGAAAGAAAAGAGAGAACACCAAGATCAAAGATGTGACATCAGCTTAATGGTGTCAAGCTAGTGACATTAAAGAAGCGCTTACTGGGAGGCAACCCAGCTTTCTAAACTTATCTTTTTAATTTATGTTTATGTTTATGTTTTAGTATAGGTTTTTGTACTTGGCTTGAATTAACTATGCTATAATGGTTTGATTATGTTGTGTTTTGTGATAAGTGATAACAGTTGAAAAACTGTTATTTTTATACTTAATTTTGACATCAAAAACACCCTTTATGACTTAGAATCTAGCTTGAAATCATGTTTTTGCTTAAGTTGTGGAAATAAGAGAGTTGGATGGGTTTTGGCAGGAATTTAGAAGAATTGGATGAAAGAAGTTGAAGTAGCAAGGAGTTGGACTCAGGAAAGGAAGGAAAAGTGCAAAATTCAAGTATCGCAGTCACCGCTCAGCGCCATTTCACCGCTCAGCGCCAAGCTTGCTTGTTGAGTACACTGTTACCAATAAGGAGTATTGGTAAAACCTGAAGATGTGTTTTGATGATGCTGCAACTTATAGATTTTGGATGTAGTAGGAAAATATTTAGAAAAAACAACTTGTAGATTTTGAATGTAGTAGGAAAATGTTAATCATTGTAATTTTTACTAGTATAATCGATTATGGTTAAGCAATAATCGATTATCACAAGTCATACTTGAATAATCGATTATCACTTCATATAATTGATTATCACTTTTTTGAAAACTCTGTAATGGACTTGAATAATCGATTATTCATGGAAATTGGGAGCTGACCTTTGGCATTCAGTGTACTTGGCTATATAATTTGATTTTTAGTGGAACTCTTAATCACTATATAGTGATTAACGACTGGACGTAGATTCTATTGAATCGAACCAGTATAAAAATATTTGTATGATTTTTTCTATTCCCTACACTCATATTATTTTACGTATATCAACTATTTGATTAATTTTCTGAAAGAAAATTATTTTTACTAAAAGGACCAAATTAATTTTAATTGTGATCGAACACGCTTTCAGCTCTCTGAGTTTTAATTCCGCTACGCTATACTCTTCGAAAAATACCCCCTACGATACCAACATACACTGTTTCGCGCTTAACCGTCATTAGTGAGGGTTGATTCAGAGTGTCGCACTCACCGCTCAGCGCCATTTCACCGCTCAGCGCTGTTAACTTGGGCTTGGGCCAATTTTCTGTATTTTTAATAAACTATATAAGGGTTTAGTCGACCTAGGGTTTGCATCTTTGGACAGAAAGAGGCGAAATTCCACTCCTTTCACCCCTTGGAGGTGGATTTTGGATGCAGAAGCTCCGATCTTCAACTTTTAGGGTTCTATCTTCATTCTTTTCATTATTTTCATCTAGTTTCACCATGTCTATGGTGAACTAAACATCCATTGTTGTTGGAGAAACGATGTAATCCTTTGAAACTCTCATGTATTGAATTGATTCTTGATTATATATGATTTACTTCATTAATTGTTAGGGTTTTTCCTCTATACTCTATGCATGCTTTGTTTAACTCATTCAATTGCATGATTACTGATTTTGTCACTATGGACACATATGAGAAAATCTAAACTTGGGGAAATTCTCCCGAAGCAATATTAGCTAGATAAAGGAATAGGAGGATCGATTGCCTTTAAGCTTCTATGTGAATGTAATGCATGATTAATTTCTAGGGAGACAAGACATTGTGAACTAGTAATTAGGATTAGGATTTCTTCACCGAGACATTGGGTTTAAGGTAAATTAGAAAGTGGCATTAACATTAATGAAGAAAGATGAATTCATAAATACATGAGAGTGGATAGGATAAGTTGGGAACCCCAACAACACAATCATTCCATATTTTACATCAATCATTTTTGCATCTTTCAATCCAATTGATCAATACTTGCATTCATGTTTACTTTTCCGTAATATAAACAAAACAATTTCGTTTACAAATCTTATTTAATCAAGAAATGACATAACTGTTTAGGCCTTGAGTCTCTTGGGAAACGATACTTGGTCTTACCATTTATTATTACTTGATACGATTCGGTATTGTCGAAGTGTTAACAATAAGTATTGCTTTATGATGCACCATTAGTAATTGTTGTTGAGGTGATGCATGATGTGCTTATATACAGGTGATAGCTCACAGTTTGTTTGAAACAGATGCATGAGTAAAAAGTTGATTGAGATACTGAGCAGGATGTTTATCTAAATTTTGAACTTGAAAGTAACCTGTGTGAGGATTGGACTTCAGAATTTTTTTGAATAATTGTTATTACTTTGAAAGCATGAATGATTTTGCCAAAAAATTTTGTGATTGAACTACTTGCTTGAAGGTTTCATATGATCAATGTCATCTTTTGTTATCCCTTCTTTTTAGCCTATACATGATTTTAGCCCAATGAAAAGCGAACAATTTATTCTAACCTTTGAATCTTGAACCTTAAGCATGATTTGAAAATCCTGTTTGAAAATCTTTGCCTTGAGTTAAGTTGAGAAAATTTGTGAGGTATTGATGAAGGTTCAAGTTTGGGGTTGCTGGTAAATTTGAGAAAAGAGATCAAAAGAAAAAGCATTGAGCTAAGCAGTGAGCAAATGAAAAGTAAAAGTAAAAGAAAGGAAAAATGAAAAGAAAGAAAAGAAAAGCTCAATGCAAGGGAAAGTCGGATGGTTCTGGGAAAGAGAGATTGTGTTTGAATAATGAAATCATAGATGACTCTCTTAACTCAAGGACTTTGTTGTCCAGAAAAACCAATGTTCTTCTTAGCCCAGCCAAGCTACAAGCCGAGAAAAGACCTTGTGATGAAGACTGGCCTGTGAGTATGATTGATTATGGTTAAATGAAAGACAAAGTTAATTTCTGTGACATTGTGATTGTAGAGTGAAAGAGACACCAACACCTCACTATACACCTATGAGTTTGAGTGATACACTTTTGAGTACTTGAGTGATACACTTTTGAGTGCTTGAGTGAAACACTTTCCTTGGTGAGGAGTAGTTCTCTGAATTCATGATTTCATCTTTGTTTGGTTGATTGATCATTCTTAAGAATAGCATATGTTGAAGTACATGAGCATCACATTAAGTTTGATTGAATTAAGGCATCTATATACCTTGACTCACATCTTTATGATGAGCTAATAAAAGTGATTACTTGTCTTGGAAGAAAAAGTTTTGAAATAAGCTGAGCCACTGTAGTAATTGTTGAAGAAAGCTGAGTACATTTTGTTTTGCTTGAGGACAAGTAAAGTTCTAAGTTTGGGGTTGTGATAACGGTTGAAAATATTGTTATCTGTTATGTGATTTTGATACTAAATGCACCCTTTTCTACTTAGAAACTTGCTTGGAATCATGTTTTTCTGTTATGTTGTGTGAATAAGAGAGTTAAGGTTGAACTTGATGATTTTATGACTAAATTCCCTTGTTTTGGCAGGAAATGAGATAATATGGAAGCAGAGCTGAAGCGCCAAGGAGATGGAGCTCAGAAAGAGCTTAAAAAGCACTAGAAAGTAGGAAGGCCCGAAGCTTGAGCGCCCTTTTTGAAGCCCTCAGCGCCAAAGCCTACCGCACACTGCCTGGGCGCCCTTTTTGGGGCGCTGAGCACCAATTTTCTGAAGAACCACGCCTGAGAGCCCTTTCTAGGGCGTTGAGCGCCACTTTTCCTGAACCATGCATGCTTGCCCTCTGAGTGAAGCTGAGTGTGTATCGCAACACGCCCGGGCGCCCTAAGTGGGGCGCTGAGCGTTAGCAAGATGGGCCTGGGCTTCGTTTTTGTCTTGATTCCACTCTATTTAAAGAACCCAAACGCCCTAGGTTTTGTATCTTTGGCAGAGGAGGCACAACAACACACTCTTCCACTCTTTGAAGGCAGATTTGGATGCGGGAGCGTCCATCTTCAACTTTTAGGGTTTTTCTATCTCATTCTTCTCCACAGTACATCTAGTTTCTCCATGACAATGGGGAACTAACTTCTATTTGTTGTTGGGGGATGATGTAACCTTGTGAACTCTCATGTATTTGAATTGATTCTTAATAATTTATGCTTTTTTCATTAACTGTTAGGGTAATTCTTCTGTGATCAATGCTCGCTTTGATTAACTCATTCATAGCATGATATATGAATTGCATGAGTGCCGGGAGGTTCCTTACAATTCAGGTTCTTGTAGAATTATTCCAAAGAGCAGTACTTCTCAAGGATGGGAGTATGAGTCTTGGCGGTCTTAAGCTCCTGATCTTCAGAATTAATTATTGGGAATGCTAGGAATTGTATGAACTAGTAATTAAGGATAGGCTTTCTTCACCGAGGGGTCGAGTTTTAAGTAATTTAGTGAGTGACGTTGACTTTAATGAAAAAAGAAGAATTCTTATAGACATGAGAGTAAACTTGGTAAAATCTAACCCCCAACAACATATTCATCTTATAACCTAAACCTCATCCGTTCATCGTTGTGCTACTCTTCAATTGATCAAAACTGTATTCATATTTAACTTTCTGTATTTGCATTCTAAACCAATGATTTTGTTCTTTTTAAGTCTTAATTAATCGACTTATCACACGACTGTCTAGTGTCGAGAGTCTCTTGGGACATGATACTTGGTCTTACCATTTTATGTTACTTGTACGATTCGGTACACTTGCCGAAGTCTCAACAAATGCCCCATCAATACAATCGAGAAATCTCAACGATGCAAAGCAATATCCATAATCATCAACTCAAACAGATTCACTCTTCCATTAAAACGAAATTCAACAACACATAAACGAGACACAACAACATCAAAACGAATTGAAACAGAGGCAGAAAACGTAAATTCAGAGCTAGAAAACACAAGTGCAAACCTAGAAAATGAAACCAATTCTGAAACGTAAATGGCAAAGTTTAAAACGAAACTAGAACTGGAAATAAAATTGAAAGCAATAACCGAAATTGAAATTGCATTGAAATGTAAAATAAAGCCTAAAACCCCAAATTGGGGGAGCTCTCCCTTGTTGTCCAAAGTGCAAGAAAATGTAAAAGGAGAGAGTAAGAGGTGTGTTTGGGGTTTACCCCCCTTTTGCACACAATCCTAGGTCAGCCCACTAATGGGTCTCCACAAAAATGACCCAAAAACGGCCCAAAAAGTCAAATATGTCCAAAAACTACCTAAAAATGAAATTACATTTGAATTCAATCTAAAACGCCTATGTGGAGAGTGGTTATTGACGTTATTGCCCTCTTGAAGTCCCAAAATAATATTCCAAACAATTCCCTACAATTAATAATGGACATAATTAGCCTCAGATAATTCAAATTAACTAAAATAAGAATTACTGGTGAAATTAAGCCCAAATATCAAAACTGAGGAAATATTGGACAATTAAGCATAATTTCCTAATCAAATGTAGTACAATAAGCTAAGTGAATAGTAGAAAGTATTGATTCATCACCCATAATGGGGTTTGATGTTAAGGGAGAACAAAGTTATGATAATTGAGGGTTTTATCATGCAAATATTATGAAGATGGTATTATAATCATGTGTAGAATATTAGGTTTGTTTGGGTTATAATCTGCATAATGATGAGTTTTGGATTATTCAAGTGATGTAATGTATGTATTAGGGTATGTTCATAAGGGTATGTGAGGCTTGAATGCATGCATGATGTTTTGGGGGACTTTCCCTAGAGATTTAGGGTTGTTGCATATGTGTTTGCAAACTTGAATTATGTTTAGGATGTGTTTCGTTTCGACAATAATTGATTATCACTAGTTATAATGGATTATCTACGCATTGGTTGTGACTGTTGTTTTGGGAATAATCGATTATTTGGGATGATAATCGATTATCCTCTCATGTGTGACAAATCTGGGAAATTTTCACTAAGATAATCTATTTTCATAAGTGATAATCGATTATCATAGTGTATTTTCTATAAACAAGAACCTAAAAGTTGAATATTAGAGCTTCCGCATCCAAAATCTGCCTCCAAGGAGTGAAAGTAATGTATTTTTGCCCCTTTCTGTCCAAAGATATGAACCCTAGAACATCCAAAACCTTAAATAGTTCATTAAAAATACAAAAAAAATAGCCCAAACCCACGTTGTCAGCGCTCAGCGCCCCAAAAGGGCGCTCAGCAGTAGCTACGACACTCTTTTGACCCTCAACGGTGGCGCCCAAGCATCAAAAACAGTGCTTTCAAAACCAAACTGGCACTCAGCGGTGCCGCCCAAGCGTGAAATAGTGCTTTCAGAACTAAGTTTGCGCTCAGCGGTGGCGTCCAGGCGTGAAATAGTGGTTCTTCTATGTTCCACTTGTCCAGCCTTTTATGACTCCAACTCCTTGCTACTTCAACTTCTTCATCCAATTCATCTTAGTTCCTGTCAAAACAAGGAAAAATAAGCATAAAACCCATTCAACTCTCCTATTCTCATAACTTAATCAAAATCATGATTTCAACCTAGTTTATAAGTCAAAGGGTGTTTTTAATATCAAAATTAAGTATAAAAATAACGGTTTTTCAGCCGTTATCACAACCCCAAACTTAGAACTTTGCTTATCCTCAAGGAAACAAGATATAACTTAGTCTTCCACCAATCAATGCAATGGTTCAACACATTCAAAAACTCTTTCTTCCAAGACAAGTAATTACTCAAATCAGCTCATCAAACAGAATTCGGTCAAGATGTGCACATGCTTTGATTAAAATTCACTCATCATGATGTTCACATAATCACCTACTATCCAACAGATGTTATTCTCATGAATGATCAATTAACTAAGCAAAGATGTAATCATGTGTTCATGGAACTCTTCCTTACCAGACAAAGTGTTTCACTCAATCACACAGGTGTATATAGAGGTCACTCCTTCACTCTACTATCCCAATGTCACATAGAACAAAATTGCCTTTCATTTCACACAATCAATCATACTCACAGGCAAGTATCATCCCAAGGAATTTTCATGGCTTGTAATGTGGTTGGGCTAAGAAGGAAAATTGGTGTTTCAAGATCACAAAATCCTTGAGTTAAGAGAGTCATTCATAAATTTATCATTCAAGTTTAATCTCTCTTTGGACAAACCAATCTCACTCATTCCCAACTTTCCCCTTTTTGCATTGAGCTTTTCTTTCTTTGCATTTTATTTTCTTTTCTCTTTTCATACTTGCTCAACACTTAGCTCAATGCTTTTCATTACTTTCCTTTTCAATTCTCCCAATCAACCCCAAACTTGAACCTTTATCAATACTACACAATGATTCTCAAGTTAACTCAAGGTAAAGATTTTCACAAGGGATCTGTTTAAGGCTTGAGGTTCAAAAAGGGTAGAACACTTCATGCTCCTTTTCATTTGGGTACAAATCATGCATTGGCTAAGAAAGAGGGTAATCAAAAATGGCCTTGATCATGTGACACAAGTAAACGAGTAGTTCAATCATAGAAACCTGGGCAAAATCATTCATGCTTTCAAAAGAATAGCAATCATTCAAACAAATACTCTGGAGTTCAAAACCTCACACAAGCTAATTCAATGTTCCACATACACCAAATACACATCCTGCTAAGCATCATAACCACAATCATAACATCATGCATCTGTTCACAAAGTTTGTGAACAATCACCTGTATATCAAGCATCCTGTGCAACATCTCAACATCAATCAATACCAAAGCATCATCAAGCAATACTCATCACACACAAATCAATATCAAACCATCACATCAGTTATAGGTCTTAAATAGAGTACATCAACACCTATTCTAAAAATTGAAGCAAAATAGAGTTCATAAAACAAAGATAAGAAATATCCTGTTCTACTGAAAATAACATTCATCAGTAAATGCTCTCATCATTAATCTGAGTCCTCCTCATCATCATCATCTGCCTCTTCTTCATCACCATCTTCATAATCATCATCTTCCATAGCTGAAGCTTCAGCTGCTCTAGCAACACTAGCATGCACCTGATCCTCTGGCCATTCCATTATAGTGTTGAACTCATCCATCATCCACTGTCGGCTATGGGGTGTATCATACAACCCTATAATCATCTTCGTAGTGACCACCTGCCCTCTATGCAATGCCTACATCCTAAACTCCATTAGGGACATATACATATCCCTCATCTGAAAAGGTTGTGCATCCTAAGGTGGTTCCTGTGCTGGTGGTGGAGCCCTCCTATGAACTCTAGGAGGACGTGGTGGTGACACCTGCTGGGTCGCCTCATCCGTCATGCAATACTGGCTATAATAGGAATCATCAATCTCCTTCCTTGGTCTCTCCATTGGCGGTGTGGAAGTATTCACCCCAGCTAATTCACACAGATGTGTGATCAGAGATTGATGCCCCAGAGGTGCTTTGTTATTGACAGAAGTGGCACAAGTCCGAATCTCATTTGCTATGACTTGCCCAATATTAATATTCAACCCTTTCAGCGCACAATACAAAAAGATAGCCCTATGAACAGTAATATCAAACACATGAGAACACGGCTGAATATTGGCATGAGTGAATGCCATCCAGTATTTTGACAAAGGAGTCAACTGAGATCTTCTAATATGGATAGGTACATCATTCCTGTTCCTTTGGAAGCGTCATCCAGGTACACACAATATCCTCTCCACATCATCAAACTCTACTCTCTCATCCATACTTAGTGCAAACTGACATTGTTCACTGGCCAATTTAGCACGCAAAAACCTGTTAATAGTATCAGGGTCATACCGAATAATATTTTCTCTCAATAACTCATGTAATTCTCTGTGTGAGTGTTGCCAATTGGCCTTGCATTGGTGTAAAATTCCTTGACCACTGCTATGTTTGTTGGCTTAGGGTAAGCAGCTAGTTTCTCCCATTCTCTTCTTTCTACTTCTTCTCCAAATTGTGGGGCTAAGGATGGTATACACTCCACTTTTCTCTCCATCAAGAGCCTTTGATCTTGAACTTTCCCGAAATGTCAGTCATGCTTATAAGAAAGAAACTTGTTTAAATAAAACATTTTCGAATCCTTTCTCTTGTTTCCCATGGTTTTCCCTCTCTTCCCTGATGATGAAGTCATCCCTGCATCAACAACAATTCACAAAATCACAAGAGGCATAATCAAGAATTAGTATATGAACCATCAAAACAATCCAAAACCACTCTTCTCATCACCGCTGAGGACAAAATAGGGGGCCCTCAGCGTCACCTGCATCAAGAAACCTCCAACCAAAAAACCATAAAGGTCCAACAACCAGCAAAACAACATCTACAGAATCGCGCTGAGCACCCCTTAGAGGGCCCTTAGTGCCACTCAGTGTAGTTTTCAAAAATGGCCTTAGCTAGCCTTCAACACTACCCACATGCATTTTTCACAGTTCCAATCATCAATCAAACATTTTAATCGGTCCAAACAATGATTCTTTCAACAAATCATGCATAGACATCAAATTTCTTCAAAAATAAAGCTTGGACCAAAACATTCATTCAAAATCATGCTTTCAAATGCCCTAGAATGTAAAATGCATGTACTTACTTGGTTGGAGATGCTCAATGTGTGAAGAATGCCAAGTGAAATTGAGGAGAACAAACCCTAACAATAGTGCTCACAACAAAACCCCAAACTTGGATGAAGAAGTGATGCAAAATTGGTGGAGAAAGGGTTTTGTGGAGGAAGATGAAGGAGAAAGTGGCGAGAAACCCATTGGAGAGTGTTTTGAAGTGGCTAGAAAGAGTGAAGAGTGAAAGGGGCGGCTAGGATGAGACCTAGGGTAAGAAAAGAACCTAATGGGCCAACTCACGATGAGCCCAACCTAAACCTAAAATCTAATTCTGCAGAAGTCGCACTCAGCGCCCTAAACTGGCGCTGAGCAGTGAACGCGACACTCTTACTCCTCTTTTCTTGCTTGCCCTAAGCGTGCTTAATCAATATTCACTCAAATTCAACTCTAATGTTTTCAAATTCTAGTATTTTCCACTCGCTTCACATACTCTCTCTCAATCAATGCATTTAATCTCTCACATCACTCAAACATTCAACAATTAAAACCTATAATGCAACTAGAACAAAAATAAATTCAAACAACTGGGTTGCCTCCCAGGTAGCGCTTGTTTAATATCACGGCCTGACCCATGAATCCTTCAACATCCTTTAGTAGATGCATATCTTTCTTACCAACATCCATCAGTCGGTGTGTCTAAACATGGTATCCTTCAGTAGATACTCAATCACCTAGCATCCATTAGTAGATGCTATACCCAAATAAAATAATGTTCCAAAGTTTCAAAGTACATCACCAAAATAAACAAACTCAAAGAAATTAATGTTCTCAAATCACTAGGGTGCCTCGCAGCGCTCTTTTAATGTCATTAGCTTGACCCAATAAAGCTCAAGTTCCATCTTTAGTGTTGGTGTTCTCCTTGCTTTCATCACACCAACTCATCAATTGCTTACGGTCCACCTTCTTGACTCGTCTTGAATATGGAGCTTCAATTTCTATCACTCCATTCTCTTTGAAGTCTTTCACAACCCACAACTTGTTCTTGAATCTTACCGGTGTGCCAAGTTTGAATTGTGCATCCATCAAGTCACCATGAACCATCCTTCCTTTGTCATCTTTTTCTTCTTCCTTAACCTGTGACAAGAAACAATTTTTACCTTTGATGACCGGCTTGACAGCTTTACGGCTAATCACTGGTGCATCTTTACATGCAGCTTTATGACTAGTCTTCTTCTCTTGAATCTGCTGCTTAGCTTTGAATACATTAAAGATCACCTTTTTCTCTCGGTCTTGAAGCACTATCATCCCATCATCCACATTGATGATGACCTTTGCCGTTTTCATAAACGGTCTCTCGAGAATAATTGGGATCTTTTCGTCTTCCTCCATCTCCATCACCACAAAATCCACCGGGAATTTAAGTTTCTCTATACAAACCACAACATCTTCCGTTACACCATAGGGTTTCTTAGAAGACCCATCCGCCATGAGCAAAGTCACATTTGTTGGCTTGACTTCAAGATCACCAATCCATTCAAGCATAGATAAGGGCTTCAAATTAATGCTTGACCCTAAATCAATTAAGGCTTTCCTTATCTTCACCTTCCCAATGACACAAGGAATAGTAAAACTTCCTGATAGAAGCAATTTCTATCTTCAAGAAGAAATAGCTCATCAGATCTGGAGATGGCAACGGAATGAAGTGAAGGATGAAGAAGACAGTGCATATAAAGTGTTTGATGGAATGTCTGGCAATGTTTGGAGGTGTGTGTGAGGTAGAGTTCTAACTCAAATGGCCTTCCAGTAGGGAAGGGAGCTAGAGGAAGATAAGCTAAAGAAGCTCGAGCAAGGAACTCGAAAAAGTAGGGGCTAGATTTCAGTAGCATAACACTCTTTCAATTCAAGTTCCTTTACAAAGAAATAAGTCTCCCTTTTATAGAAGAAGAGAAGACTCTACAACGTGCCTAGCAAGCTAAGATAAGTGCACTGGAGAGACTATAAGGCGTGTAACATAATGTTCAGAAGCCAGCTAATCAAGCACGTGTGCAATGAGGAAGTTGGTTCATAGTGGCAATCTTCCTTGCTTTTTCAAACCGGAATGTAGTAGCTCCAATCTGTAAAGCACTTTAAAGCTACTCTTCTTTGCCTCCTTTATTCCCTCTTGCTTGTCAATCTTCCTAGGATCCTTCCAACCTTTATTGTCCTACAAAACAAAGTCAATGAATTTATTTAAAGAGAAGAAGGTTTTAATAAGTAATACTCCATAAGAGTAAAGTAGTGAGTGCTCCTTCTTCTTCTTGGATTCTTCTAGCCATGGCTCTAGTTAGAGGTCCTATTTGTAGCTTAGATGGTCCTTCATAACTTCCTGGATCTTCACTTTTGGAGGAAGTGGTTTCTCCAAAATAACATTGCAATCTCCCTATTCATCAATAGTCTCCTCATCTAAATATCTCTTTTCTGTGAGGAATCGCTTCATGTGCTTAGCATAAGGAGGAATTTGCTGCAGTGCTTCATTCAAAGGTATTTTAATCTCCAATTGCCTGAAGATCTCTTTAAATCGCTCATATTGTCTCTATTTATCAAATTTTTCTCTCACCTTAGGATAAGGAAGAACTTTTTCCCTTTTCTCACAATTTTTCTCTCCCCTCTTCTTTTCTTTTTCTCTCGTCTCAACCTCACATATTCTTTCTTCTCTCTTTTATAACTCAACTCTTTCTTTACTCTCTTCCACCCTCTCATCATTTATGCTCACAATAGCTTTACACTCTTCCTTAGGGTTAACCTTAGTGTTAGCCTCAAATTGCTTTTCTGCTTTATCTTCCATCTTTTTGGCCAGCTTGCCAACCTGCATCTCCAAATTTCTTATAGCAGCTTCAGTGCTTTTGTGATTGGAGATAGTTACCTGCATGAATTGTTGAAGAGTGTCTTCTAACTTTGTTGATCTCTCATTTAATGCAGAGACTTGTTGACATAGTGATGGTTGCTGTTGTTGTGTATTAAATTTTCCTGCTTGTCCAGCTTGTCCATTTTGACCTTAACCCATGCTTGGATGAGGTTTCCACCCTTGGTTGAAGTTTCCTTGGCGTTATTGGAATTGATTACCCATAAAATTGGCATCTTATAGGGCCTCCATTGGAAAAGCACATTGACCATTGATATGATCACCATCACATAATTCACAGAGTTGTTGTTGAACCTGTGAAACATTCTTCAGCTCCTTTGGCAACTGAGCGAGTGTCTTTGTTAAATTTTCCAACTGTTGAGTTATAATTTTATTTTGTGCAAGCAAGGCACCTTGAGATTGCAATTGTAGGACTCCCTTCTGTTGAGGTGGAGCTCCTCTTTCACTATGCATCTCGTTGTAATTAGTAGTCATGTTTTCTATCAATTTGAAAGCTTCCTCTAGAGTTTTACACTTGATATTACCTCCAGCTGAGGCATCTAGCATCAATTTGGTTTGTGAACCAAGACCTCCAAGGAAAAGAATGACTATTGTTGTTTCATCAAAGCCATGAGTGAGCGTCTTTCTCAACAAGCTTTTGTATCTATCCCACGCTTGACCTAACGTCTCCTCCATACCTTGCCTAAAAGAAGAAATTTCTTGCTTCCCTTTGTTGATTTTGGACTGTGAGAAGTACTTGTTTAGAAACTTTGAAACCACAGCTTCCCATTCAGTAAGGCTGTCCTCCAGGAAAGAATTCAACCATAGCTTAGCATTGCCTCCCAATGAGAAAGAAAACAAACTGAGCTTTATAGCGTCATCCGGAACATCATTGATCTTTACAGTGTTGCAAATCTCGTTGAATGTTGTCAGATGCTCATATGGACTTTCATGAGACAGTCCATTAAATTGGTTGCTCTTCACCAATTGTATCAATGTCGGTTTCAACTCCATGTTTGTAGCATTGACCCTTGGCCTAGCAATGCTATTAAAGTGATGAGGGCCAACAATAGTGGTGTAATCCGCCAGAGTGCGTCTGCCATTATTTTCTCCAGCCATTTCTTCAATACTCCGGTCAGATCTTTGTGCTGAGGGTTGTAAAATTGTCTCCGGAGAAGGAAATAATTCTCTAGATGTTCGAATTCTCCTTCTCCTTCTACTCTCATCCAATCCTTCAAGAAGAGGTTTCGTTGTTTTCTTGCTTCTAGTCTGAATTATACCCTGCATACACAAGAAAACAAAACCCTAAATAAACAAAACAAAACGAAAAATAAAAAAAAATCAAGTCAAAAATTAATCAATACTCACACGAATAGAATAGTTAAACCACGAGTAGAATAGTTAAACCACGAGTCCCCAACAATGGCGCCAAAAACTTGTTAACACTTCGGCAAGTGTACCGAATTGTATCAAGCAATAATAATTGGTAAGACCAAGTATCGTTTCCCTAGAGACTCACGGCCTAAACATTCATATGGTTTCTTGATTAATTAAGACTTGTAAACGAAATAATTGTGTTTATATTGCGGAAAATAAATATGAATGCAAGTGTTGATCAATTGGATTGAAAGATGCAAAGGTGATTGATATAAAATATGGAATGATTATGTTGTTGGGGTTTGCGACTTATTCTATCCACTCTCATGTATTTATGAATTCATCTTCTTCATTAATGTTAATGCCACTTTCCAATTTCCCTTAAACCCGATGTCTCGGTGAAGAAAGCCTACTCCTAATTACTAGTTTACAGTGTCTTATATCCCTAGCAATTAATCATGCATTACATTCGCACATAAGCTTAAAGGCAACCAACCCTCCTATCCCTATGTCTAGGTAATATTGCTTTTGGGAGAATTTCCCCAGTTCTAGATTTTCTCATATGTGTCCATAGTGACAAAATCAATAATCATGCAATTGAATGAGTTAAACAAAGCATGCATAGAGTGTAGAGGAAAAACCCTAATATTAATGAAGTAAAGCATTTTATAAAAAGAATCAATTCACTACATGAGAGATTCAAAGGATTACATCGTTTCCCCCAACAACAATGGAGGTTTAGTTCACCATAGACATGGTGAAACTAGATGAAAATAATGAAAAGAATGAAAGATAAAACCCTAAAAGTTGAAGAGCGGAGCTTCCGCATCCAAAATCCGCCTCTGAGGGGTGAAAGGAGTGTATTTTCGCCTCTTTCTGTCCAAAGATATGAACCCTAAAACGTCCAAAACCTTAAATAGTTCATTAAAAATACAAAAAATAGCCCAAGCCCACGTCATCAGCGCTCAGCGCCCTAAAAGGGCGCTCAGTGGTAGCTACAGCACTCTTTTGACCCTCAACGGTGGCGCCCAAGCGTGAAACACTACTTTCAGAACTAAGTTGGTGCTCAACGGTGGCACCCAGGTGTGAAACAGTGGTTGCACTTCCGGACTGGCGCTCAGCAGTGGCGCCCAGGCGTGAAACAGTGGTTCTTCTATGTGCCACTTTTCCATCCTTTCATGACTCTAGCTCCTTGCTACTTCAACTTCTTCATCCAATTCATCTTAATTCCTGTCAAAACAAGGAAAAATAAGCATAAAACCCATTCAACTCTCTTATTCTCATAACTTAATCAAAAGCATGATTTCAAGCTAGTTTCTAAGTCATAAAGGGTGTTTTTAATATCAAACTTAAGTATAAAAATAACGGTTTTTCAACCGTTATCAGGTAAGCTACCGATAAAACAACCATAATAATAAAAAGATATAAACACATTGAATATATCAACCATAAACCACCTCATACCCAGCAGTAATAACAACAAGATTCCTAATCCTCTAACACAAAAACTTAATCATAATGAATTACTCAATCATCAATCCTTGATCTTCAATCCTCAATCCTTGACCCTAGAAGCTTGTTGTCATCACTAAGATCTCACCCATAGACCCTTGGCCTATCCACTCATTAGCGCCTAAGCTAACTACTTACTATAACTATTATAGTAATTGTGCTATCAACATAACATCACCTAAAGCATCTCAAATATTATGATCATCATCATAGACACACTACGATCATGTCTATCACAGTTATAAACAACACCATGAGCATCACCATACCATAAACACTACAATGGAAAGAGTCTGTCTCACTCTTGTACCCTACCTCACCGACTGTAGCCAGTCTTATAGCCCACTTGTAGTCTCCACTACGGGACATCTGTAGCCTCCCCTACAGATCATATGTAGCCTCCCCTACAAATATGATCGAGTAGTCTCGCGATGCAGCTAATGAACATGTAATCCTGCCACATAAGGATAATGACCACGCCTTCACCCCACACAAGGAAGACTCAATACCTGAACAACCCTTCGAATGCACAAGGCAAAAGGAATGACCTATCCGCAGATAGCACCAAGATTTATGAGGTACAACAAGTAGACTTATCCTCCACTCTAATGCTCATCAATCACATACTCAAATATACCTCAACATTTACTCATGCTCGAATCCTCAACCACAAGTCAAACTTAACCATTAACCTCAATCTCTGATTATCATCACGTTCCACATCTCCTTACCTAGAAACATCACGTAGGAAGGGATAATCGATTATCATCCCAGATAATCGATTATTCCCGCAATCATACTCAACATGGACACGCAGATAATCGATTGTAACTAATGATAATCGATTAATTCCGAATCGAAACACATTCTAAACATGATTCAAGAATTCAAACATACATACATCAACCCTAGATCACGTGGCAACATACTTAACACATCATACATTCATTCAAGCTCCACATACCCATGTAAACATACTCCAACACATATAATACATCACTTGAATCATCCAAATCCAATCATTAACATGTTATACCCCAAATAAACCTAATTATAATGTATATGAATATTACCACACCCTTACATTATATATTTGCATGAAAAGCCCCAACCATCATAACTTTGTTCTCTCTTAGCATTAAAACCTCTGTTGGGATAACCCAACAACCCATACATAAATTTATACGGAAAACCCAACACAAATATTACATGAACCCTATGTCCATGCATACACAAATCCTTGTCCATCAATATAACAACATATAATCATGGTTTAAACCCTCGGATGGTCCTCATATTTATATGGGAATCACAAATGGGTCATCGTTTTTTTTCGGTCTCAATTGGGTCATATTTTTTGTAAAAATGAGCCAATTTTACCCTAACCGTTAAGTGCTCTCAGACGGCGTTAATTTTAGCTGAGCTGTATTTTATATTTTGATGGTGTGGCATTGTTGATTAAAATTCAATGGCTGATGTGTTTTAAATCACTTTCCACGGTCATGGTGAGAACAAGGGTTGAGCAGTCCCTGTAGAGTTCAGCGAGGTGCTTCCCGATGGCAACACCAAGGCAGGCGGAAAGGAGTTGGATCAAGAGGCCCATGGTCGTTGCCCACATCAAAAGCCATAGGCCCATGGTCGTTGCATACTTTTGATCTGTTATTGAATATTGATACATTTATACTACTGGTTGGATTCAGTTCTTTAATACTCAAAGTATTTTGTCTTTATCTTTTTTTGGTGTCTTTTTCCGCGGCCTGCTTCCAGAATTTTTGTTTAATAATGTTACTCATCTTTTTACTTGTACTTTGAACATGCAGCATCATATCCGAATCCTCAAGGGGTACAGAACGAGCATGATCCAAATAATACAACTGTGCGTACTTCTTTGCAATATAGAAACTGCTCTTCTTTGTTCTTGTTCATGACCCTAGTTTAATTGCAGATTTTTGTCGGCAATTTGGATCCTAATGTTACCGATGACCATTTGAGGGTTTATGCATCAGGAGCTGTGCAGAAGAAGCTTTGCAGGTTTTAAACGGCACACTTTTAGGTGGACAAAATGTTCGGCTTTCATGGGATATATCTTTGTGTCCGTACCACCATCCTCTATAAATTGCAGTTACACAGAAACATACAAGTTTTAAGTTTTTTTTAAGCTAAACAGGGGCAGTTTTGAAAGCACTGATCTTTATTGTTAGCAAAATGATGAAGATGAACTTTTGATGATGTCCAAATCAAGTCAAGAAAACCCAAGACTCATGAAGAATGATTTTTGAAGACTTGTAACTTTTGTAATAACTGTATGAACATAGGAAAATAGTGGTTTTATGTTTGCATTCAAAAGTGATGTAAAAATGAACCAAGAAGCAAAAACTGTGCAGTGCTAATCGATTAACAGAGGTCAGTAATCGATTGTTCCAGAGACGAATGGAGAAGCACAGCACTGCATGCTAATCGATTAACAAGGGCTGTTAATCGATTAGCGTTAATCGATTAGCAGAGGCTGTTAATCGATTAACAAAGTGAACGTTTGAAAAACTAGTCGTTTCTAGAGCCGTTGGACTATCCGTTGGTGCGTTAATCGATTAACCACTTAAGTTAATCGATTAACACAGTGAGAAAGGCTGAAAACGAAAAATGGAAGAGCCTTTGGATGAGTCTATAAATAGACTCTCATTTCCTTTCAACAAAAAAACACAGAAACTCTTCCCTTGTGCTCAAATACTCAAAAATTCTTGAGACTTGTGTGTTCTTGTTCGGCTTGTGAAACTTGTGTCTGTGGAGCTGGTGAAGTGCTGCTACGGTGATAGAGGAAATAGTCGGTTCATCCTTGGTGTGTCTAAGGAGGTGTTCGGAAGAGAATCATCCTTCGTGAAGTATTCGGAGGAGGTGTTCATCCTTCGTGAAGTATTCGGAGGAGGTGTTCATCCTTTGTGAAGACTCAAAGGAGGTGTAGGTTCATCTCTTGTGGTATCAAGAGAGGTGGTTTCTAAACTCTTACAAATTGTTTCTTTGTGATTGTAATTTGTAATTGTTTTGTGATTAGTGAATTGTTTATCTTGCTTTGAGATAAACGACTGGACGTAGGATTGGTAAGATCCGAACCAGGATAAAATCATCTGTGCAAATTTCTCTCAACCTTACTCTCTTTATTTGTCTTTATTAATTGCTTGGTAAGTTTAATTGAGTAGAAATTAAAAGGCACACGTTCGTATTAAAAACCCTCTTGGTTTGTTATTCCACGCTAACCATTCCGTTGCAGCCGCTTCTGACAATTGGTATCAGAGCTTGCTTTGATAGTAATTCAAATGGCGAGATCGTATCAAACATTCGTAGAGGGTGCTTTGATGGACAAATTTGTAAGCACCAAAATATGATGTCACAAACTTGTTTTTCAATCGGCAAGTATGACCGAATCGTTCAAGTAATAAACTTGGTAAGACCAAGTATCGTTCTTCCCAAAGGACTCACGGCCTAGTTTAGTTGTGTGGTTTCTTGATTAACTAAGACTTACAAACGAAATATTTGGATTATATTATGCAAAAGACGAAAATAAACATGTATGCATGTAATTTGATCAATGGCAAAGACAAAAGATAAACACTTTCAATGAAATATATGAATGAATATGTTGTTGGGGGTCAATTTCATCTCATCCACTCTCATACATTTTAGGAATTCAACATTCAAATCATCATTGTTAATGCCACTCTCTAAAGTACCATTCTAGATGGCTTCTCCCTAATCACGAGTTCATACAATTCCTAGCATTCCTAATGATTAGTTCATAAGTGCAGGAGCTTAACGACAACCAATATAATATTGGGAGAAATTCCCCGGATCTAGACTTCCCCGTACGTGTCCGTATCGACAAAACCAATAATCATGCATTGAATGAGTTAAACTATGCAAGCATTGAGCAAAGAGGAAAAACCCTAACTAATGATGAAAGAAAGCATAAATCTTAGATTAAGATGCAAGCATAAATTCCATATATGAGAGCTTCAAGAGATTACATTGATTCCCCAACAAACATACAGAGTTTAGTTCACCATATTCGTGGTGAACCTAGATGAATTACAATGAAAGTATGAAAGAATAAACCCTGAAAAGGTGAAGAGGTAGCCTGAGCATCCAAGATCCTCCTTCAAAGGGGTGGAAGAGAGAGTGTTTGCCTACGTTCTGCCAAAGATCCTAACCCTAGGACGTGCAAGTCCTTATATACTATTCTAGAGTTACAAAAGATTACAAAAGCCCAAGCCCAAAAAGTGCCGCTCAGCGGTAAATACCGCTCAGCGGTGACCTCGCTTCACTTTTCTTCCCCTCAGCGGCCAGTTTGCCCCTCAGCGGACCTCCCGTGACCTCCTGAGTGCCGCTCAGCGGTAAAATGCCGCTGAGCGGTGCCTTCGACTTCTCTTTTTGCACTCTTTGCTTCCTTTTATGATTCCACTTCTCTTCTTCTTTACTTCTTTCACTAAATTCACCTTAAAACCTGCACAAAAACACTGAAATCAAGCATAAACCTGTCCAGCTCTCTTATTTCTGAAAATATAGATAAAAGGCATGATTTCAAGCTAGTTTCTAAGTCTAAAGGTTGCTTTTAGTATCAATTTTAAGCATGAAAATAACAGTTTTTCAACTGTTATCATGCTTCTATCCATAGACCACCACTATTCACAGGTGAAAATTACGCATTTTGGAAGGTCAGAATGCAAATATTTATTGAATCTATTAATTGTGATATTTGGGATGTTATTGCGTCTGGCTTTTCTGTTCCTACTGACAATACACACGAACCAAAGCCCCGTGATCAATGGACCATTGAAGAAAAGAGAAGATCTCAGAATGACGTAAAAGCCCAGAATATCATTGCATCAGCGTTGACTGTTGATGAGTTCTACAGGGTCTCTGTCTGCAAAACTGCTCAAGAAATGTGGGATGTACTCAGAGTGACGCATGAAGGAACAGATGATGTAAAGAGGGCAAGGAAGAACTCTTTAATCCAAGAGTATGAAATGTTCCGGATGAAGCAAGGAGAAACAATTTCAGACGTTCAAAAACGCTTCACCAACATTGTCAATCATCTCATTGGACTGGGTAAGTCATTTGATACCGATGAACTTAACATTAAAATCTTGAAGTCTTTAGACAGGTCGTGGCAACCAAAGGTGACTGCAATCTCGGAGTCACAAAATCTCAACACCATGACTATGGCGGCACTTTTTGGAAAGTTGAGGGAACATGAACTTGACCTCGGAAGACTAGATGAAGAAGAAGCAAAAGCAAAAACTAAGAAAAAGAGTCTAGCCTTGAAATCTGAGGTAGAAAGGAGCAAGAGCAAAATGGAAGATGAAGATTCAGAAGATGAAGAAAATTTGAGACTCATGATAAAAAGGCTCAACAGGTTCTTGAAATCAAAAGACAAAGGAAGATTAAAATACGAAAAGAATGATAATCCAGTATCTTCCTCAAATTACCGATGCTACGGCTGTGGAGAAAAGGGGCATCTAAAACCAGACTGCCCAAATCAAAAGAAAAAGAAAGTCTACATCGCATGGGACGATGACAACGAAACAATTTCCGATTTGAGCGATCTAATGAAGAAGAAAACATCTGTTGAGTGGTGAACGACGACGCTGGAAGCCAAGTAAGTACATCTAGCGATTCTGATAATTATAGTCAAATTAGTGAAGATGAATTGCATGAAACTTATGTTGCTTTAATAGTAGAATCTGAAAAATTAGATAAAGCTCATAAGAAATTGAAAAAGGATTTCAAAAATTTAAAATTAAATTTTGAAAATATTTCTGAAGAAAATAAAAATTTAAAATTAAATTTTGAAAATATTTTTGAAGAAAATAAAGATTTGAAAAATAAAGTTTAATTTTTTGAAAAGGGTAAATTTACTAGTAGTGATGAATGTGCATCTTGTGTTAATTATAAGAAACTACTAGATGAAACAACCTCAGGAGAATGTAGTAAAAATAATGAAAATAAGGTTGTTAAAAATAAGTATGTTCCTAGAATTAAAAATAAACATAATCATAGAACCCGTAGAACTTGGGTAGAAAAAGGAACAACTTATAGGAACACAAATGTTGTATCATGCTTTTATTGTATGAAAAAGGGTCATACTTCAAATAAATGTAAAATTAAGCATTATGGTGTTCCAAGTGGTAGATATGTTTGGGTTATAAAATGATTTCTTTTTTCTAAATCTAACCCAAAGGACCCATACAAAATAGTTGGGTACCAAATGTTTCATATTTAAGAATATTTTTTAAAAATGTTTTTGCTTTAAACATTTGAAATAGAAGAATGTGTGCATGTTGTCTTTGATAAAATGTATGTTGTTTTTCCTTAATATTTCTATGCATATATCCTTTTATTAAGGGGGAGTATAATTTCTAATAAATTTAGGGGGAGCAATTATACATCACTTTTTAATAATGATCAAAAAGGGGGAGAAATATTTAAAGCCTTAAACTTATTTCTAAGTTCACTAACAATTGTTTCTTCCTTAAGTTGTGTTTTAAATACAGATTATTACCAAAAGCTTTAAATCAAGAAGTTTTTGATCATCATCAAAAAGGGGGAGATTGTTAGCAAAATGATGAAGATGAAGTTTTGATGATGTCCAAATCAAGTCAAGAACAACCAAGACTCATGAAGAATGATTTTTGAAGACTTTTAACTTTTGTAATAACTGTATGAACATAGGAAAATAGTGGTTTTATGTTTGCATTCAAAAGTGATGTAAAAATGAACCAAGAAGCAAAAACTGTGCAGTGCTAATCGATTAACAGAGGTCAGTAATCGATTGTTCCAGAGACGAATGGAGAAGCACAGCACTGCATGCTAATCGATTAACAAGGGCTGTTAATCGATTAGCGTTAATCGATTAGCAGAGGCTGTTAATCGATTAACAAAGTGACCGTTTGAAAAACTAGTCGTTTTTAGAGTCGTTGGACTATCCGTTGGTGCGTTAATCGATTAACCACTTAAATTAATCGATTAACACAGTGAGAAAGGATGAAAACGAAAAATGGAAGAGCCTTTGGATGAGTCTATAAATAGACTCTCATTTCCTTTCAACAAAGAAACACAGAAACTCTTCCCTTGTGCTCAAATACTCAAAAATTCTTGAGACTTGTGTGTTCTTGTTCGGCTTGTGAAACTCGTGTCTGTGGAGCTGGTGAAGTGCTGCTACGGTGACAGAGGAAATAGCTAGTTCATCCTTGGTGTGTCTAAGGAGGTGTTTGGAAGAGAATCATCCTTCGTGAAGTATTTGGAGGAGGTGTTCATCCTTCGTGAAGTATTCGGAGGAGGTGTTCATCCTTTGTGAAGACTCAAAGGAGGTGTAGGTTCATCTCTTGTGGTATCAAGAGAGGTGGTTTCTAAACTCTTACAAATTGTTTCTTTGTGATTGTAATTTGTAATTGTTTTGTGATTAGTGAATTGTTTATCTTGCTTTGAGATAAACGACTGGACGTAGGATTGGTAAGATCTGAACCAGGATAAAATCATCTGTGCAAATTTCTCTCAACCTTACTCTCTTTATTTGTCTTTATTAATTGCTTGGTAAGTTTAATTGAGTAGAAATTAAAAGGCACACGTTCGTATTAAAAACCCTCTTGGTTTGTTATTCCACGCTAACCATTCCGCTGCAGTCGATTCTGACATTTATGACCTTGTTGACATTCAAAGAAGAGAATGGAAGATGAGGTGCTTTGTCGGCGGAGGAGAAGAAGAGTTCGACAAACGTGCCCCCAACGACGGCTTTTTTTAGTTTGAGAGGGAGAAAGGGTGTGTGTCTGGGGAGCGAGGGTTTGAGGATGGGAGTGGGAAGAAAGCAACTTGGGCGGAGGAGGAGCGGAAGAGGTGAAAGGTGATCAATGGTTGGAGGAAAGAAGAAGCGGTGCCACGTGGATTTGATTTTAAAACACATCAGCCATCAATTTTAATCAACAATGCCACGCCATCAAAATATAAAACACAGTTCAGCTAAACTTAACGCCGTCTGAGAGCATTTAACGGTTAGGATAAAATTGGCTCACTTTTACAAAAAATATGATCCAATTGAGACCGAAAAAAAACGATGACCCATTTGAGATTCTCGTATAAATACGAGGACCATCCGAAGGTTTAAACCTTAATTTATCTATCAATATTTTCCTCTAATAATTTTCCTAATCTAATAAGTCATTCTAAATTATTCTTAGAGTTCTATAACTTTACAATCATATTTAAATTATATTCTATTTAACATTAATCCTTGTAAAATAAACTTTCCCATCTAAAATCTAGTTCAAAATGTTCTTTTCAGAATAATTTCTCAAATAATTGAGACTTCGGGAAATTCCCTCTCCCAAACTCTATCAACTTAGATGTTGGTACATATTCTCTACTTGCTTGTAAGAGTTCTTAATTTGAACTAATAATTTGAAATCCCTTGCTTTAAGCTACAGGCTAGGTTTGCCAAATTCACAAATCCCTGTGTATTTGTCAAATAACTCATTTAAAATATCTAATTTGAAAGCTTTTGAATCTACTTCATATCGTATTTTCTAGGATGTGTAAAAAAATTTAAATATTATTTTCGACATTCCGTATGGAAAAAATATATTTAGAGACAAAAGGTAAAAGTATCTTTCTGTTCGGTGGTTGTGCGACAAAATATTTATAAATAAAAAAATAATTTTTTAAAACGATAAATTTATAATTTATCAGTTCTAAAATGATAACTTGATAAAGTAGACAAATTTAGTAAAGTAAATAATAAAACGACCTAAGTTTTATTGTACAAATAAATTTATGTTTTCAGTTAAAAACATGCAATTATAATTTTAGATTTTTTTAATTTTTATTAAAAATCGTAGTACTTTTTTTTAAAGTTAGATAGACTTTTTCTTCATTTGAATAAATTATTTCATTTAAATGAGTTGATTTAATAAATATTATTTTAATTAAATTTTTACTTTTTGCAAAATTATTTTTTACTTATCAATTTAGACCACTGTTATATTTAATTTATATTTTATGATTTTCATTGTATAACATTAAAATATTTATTAATCGCTTCAATTTATAATGTTAAATCTGAATTATATAAAGAATATTAAATTAGTATTACAAATACTATAATAATTAATAATATTTAAATAATTGAAATTAATAATACTAAATAAAAATATAAATAATAAAAATATATTAAAATATAAATGATAGTAATTGGGAAAAAATAACTATAATATTTATCATCTAAAAAAAGTTTATGCTTTTAAATATATTTTTTAAACACAAACTAAGTTAGTAAGTGACTTAATAATTTACCATAGATAACATATTTTATGAATATTACAATATCATTTAATTCATCTTTGGTTACAAAAATCAATAGTACCATTTGGATTGAAAAAATATTTTTAAAATTATATTCTGATTAAACAATCATATAAACGAAATTTTAATAGAAAAAAAAAACTTTGAAAGAATCATTCCTAAAAAAATTAAGAAAGAAAACAGAATGAAAGTTTGAAGATTTCCAGATTGTGATCATATATATTTTTTTGGAAAATAATACTCGAACAACCAAATTTGACAACATTTGAATACGGCACACGTGTCAGCCATTGAGCGGTCCACGTTTTAGGGTGAAAAAGCTGCTGCATTCTGAGAAAACCTGGTTGAAGTGTGACGTGGCGAGGGACGGGCATGGGCAGTTTAGGGTGAGCGTTCGAAATTTGAAATGATATTCGAACTTCGTAGAGAGAGAAGCGGGCGCGAACATTGGAGACGCTCAAACGTGACCTAGACAGAGAGACAAGAGAGTTGGAGAAAGGGTTGACGAGCGACAGAGAGAGAGACCGAGTCCGCGCCGGAGTGCCGCCATCCACTGTTGAAGGCCGTGTCGGAGAGATCGAACGCCTCGAGCCCGTTCCGTTTGACGGCGCCGCAGCTCCGACGTCGAGCGCTCGATGCGAACACAGCATCGTGTTTCCTCCGTTCCGGCCCAGCGACCTAGGGAGGCGTTGAAGGTGTCGCATCGTCCCAGGTGGTTCCGTCCCTGTCCCGGAGTGCCGCCGGAGGTTCGCCGGAGTGTGGGCTGTGAGGTGGACCAAAAAGAGGGGTTTTCCGCACTGTGAGTTCCACCGACACCTTAGGCAAACCGTCTCCGTTCCAACCGCCACACGTCGTCTTCACTGAAGGTTGGTTTTTTTTTTTATTTTTCAGTGGAATGAATGTTGAATACATGGATGATGTTGTTTTTGGATTGGATTTAGTGTTGTTCTGTTACTCATTTTTATACAAGTGTTGTGGTTAATCTTACATTGTTGCTGTAATTCTGTTCGATTGGTAGTCATGGATTGCAATAACGAAGAAGGTTACAAGAATGTAAGTATATTTAACAATACGAAAAGTTTAACCTTTCTTTCAAAACAGGGTATGATGGTTTAATTGTTTGAAAATGAATTGTAGTTGCGGTTGCGGGCATGAAGTCACACAAAACCGATAGTGGACCTTAATTCCATACTACGCGACAGTCATAGGACACGTATCGAAATGAATCTGTTCAAGTTGTGTGTTTATATGAACAGTCCAATTGACTTCTGCACTCCTTTGTTGAAGGAAATGGTTAGACGTTGGGTTAGCCGCAACGAATCTTTTGTTTTGAAGCAAACAATGGTACCATTTACAGTAGGCGATGTTTGCATGGGTTTAGGGTTGGGTGTTGGTGGTTTAGATGTAAATTTTGATGATGACTTTGATGCTGTTGTTTGTCATCAATTTTCGTCAAAGTCATTCACTGTAAAAGATGTCATACATAGGATAAAGTTGTTAATACAAAATAATGAGACGGATGTTGATTGTGTTTGTCGTTTGTATATTTTAGTTTGTTTTATTGTTTTCTACTTTCCTAGACATTCAAAGGCAGTTAGTAACATGCCTTTTAGAGTATTAGCTAACATTGATAATTTGTACGAATATAATTGGGCAAAAGCTGTGCACACATTTGTGGTAAATAGTTTAGGAAATGCTTCAAGGAAGATAAGGCAAGGTGACATAAGGGACCTAGGTCTTAGTGGGAATGTTGCAGTGTTGCAGGTAAGAAATTGAAAATTTTATTACATTTGATGTGGGCATAATTTGTTTATTATATGATTAATGTTTTGGTTAATATTTGTTTTTTAGCTATGGGCGGTTGAACGTTTGGGTTTAGCGGACGGTGCACATGACATTGTCTTCCCGCGAATAATGAATTGGCGTTCGCTTAAGTTAAGGTGTAACAAAATAGAGGAATTGTTTAAACGGAAAGAGGTAAGTTAGGTGTTATTTTAATTGACATTTTTTTGATATGTAGTACATGAATTGTGTATTTTTGTTATTAAATGATTACTTACATAAGGATGTTTATAGATATGTTGGGAGTGGTTTTTGCGGGACGAGGACCGTCAAAACTCAATCATTTGTGCGGCCCTTCATTTGGAAGAAGGGTCAATAGCGGAAGATGATGGAGATGAGTTAGGGTTAAGTTGGGAACAAGTGGTCATGAAGAAAATTGAAGACAACCAAAGAAAAATGGTTGCAATGGATAAAGATTTAAGAAGTTTGGCTACATTGGTAGGTGTTGGGAAGGAAGATTATGAGAAAGGGAATGATGGTAAAGAAGAGGATGGTGATGTTCATGGTCATGGTGGGGCACATGGGGAAGGGCAATGTTTTCAAACATTCACGTATAGTGATGTGGGTGGTTGTTGCGAAGGACTGAAGGATGTCGTTGAGGACGTTATGGATATTGGACCTGTTGTAAGCACTGTGCCACTACATGATGACACTGAGGATGATAATTTATTGAATGTAAATCGAACACAGTTGTACAACATGGTTATTCCGTTTAAACTTCCTTGGAGGTAATGAATTTCACACTTTGACAATTCTTAAATTCCATTTATTAATACTGTGATGATGAAACATGTTGACTTATGTCATATTTTTGTTTCAAGGGTTGTTTCTGAAATTTCCGGTCAAACATTTGGAACCCAAGAGTGTTATTCTTTTGGACCTAGGATGCAGGTTGGCAACACGGTAATAATGAAATTTGATGTGTGAATTTATGATTTATTTTATATGTCAGTTGAATTGTATAGTATTAAGAAGTTGTTGGTTCTGTAGGGGATTTTGTTTGCCACATCAGTGTTCATGTTCTTTGAAAGAAGGAGTACTGGAGTAGTGAAAAGGATATGTTTTAGTCCATTATATGCGGTAGGTTAAAATATTAGTTGTTTTATGCTCCTAATAATCAATTAACATGAGAAATGAAAGCTAACCGTGTCAGTTCCTTGCATACCCATGTTTTAATTGAGTCAAGAAAGAGAAAGAGTAATCGGAAAGTTTGGACATTGAATGACTACTCTTACTACTTCCAGTCTAATATCATCGGATTTGATGACATTGTTAATGCCGAATTTGTTAGTGCAATTACATTTCATTTAAGTTATTTGGAGAGTATGTTTATGGCTATTCGTAGTTGATGGTGTGATATTATTTTTGTTGTAGTTGTTTGTCCCAATTATCCATGACGGCCATTGGTGGTGCTACGCTGTGAAGATTCCATCATTGGAAATGTTTGCACTGGACTCTTTTGGGCACAAAAGAAAGGAACGACAAAAGATTGACAATGTCATTGTATGTATAGTAATTGATGTTTACTTTGTGATTCCAAATTTATAAGGGAAGTTTGTTGTTTCCATGCACATAATCTTGCATTGCTTTTTGGACATTTATTGAATTGTGCGGAAGAGAACAAACCATCATTGGAGGTACAACACTTGCATACTCCAATCCAACCAAACAAGTATGTTTGTAATGTTCATTTTTGTAAGTATAATATTTTATTGTATAATTCATATGTTAAATATCATAGTCACGTTGTTGGACTTGTTTTGATGTAGATTTGATTGTGGAGTAATTGTTTTGAAAATTATGGAGTTGTGGGATGGCATTGACAAATATGAAAGAAAGACAATGCCCAGTTACACAACTGTAAGCTGTCTATATTTCTATGTTGTGCATCGTGGATAAAAATGTTGCTTTGGATTAATGTTTTGTGCATTATTGTGTTTGCAGGAAGAACTACAACAAGTTAGGGAGAATTATGTATGTCAATGGATTTTGGATGTGGACAACGTGCGGAGGAATGAAGTCTTGGAAGATTTAGGCATGTTGTAAAATGTAGGGGATTAATGATGTTTGAACAGTTGTTGATACATTTGATATTTATGTATTGGTTGCACATCCAATCTGAATTTTGAAAATTTTGAGAAGGAAATATATTTGGTAGTTCAAATTAAGTGATTTGAAGTTATTTGACTTTCACGTGCAAAACGTTTTATCCAGGTACGTATTGGTCCTGTGTGTCCAAAGAATTATACCAAAGTAACGACTTATTTTGACTTTGGTAACAGTTGTGGTCCTGCAGTTGGATCGTTACCAATTGAGGTTGGTGTGGGACGATTTTGTTAATAAAATGACAAATCATTGTATCGAAATCAATGACAAACACAAGCAATGAGGGAGAACACATTAGGCACCCCTGAATGAGTGTGGTGAAAAAAGTTCGCATTTGTGTGGGAAAAGTTCAACCTAAGTACCCACTTATTTAACCATTGGTAGCAGCAGTTGTGGTCGTGCAGCTGCAGCGTTACCAATTGAGCTTGGAGTGGAACGAATTTGTTAGTTAATACATTCCCAGATAATTGTTTAAATATTAATGACAAATACAACACATGACCTACACGACATTAGGCACCCCTAAATGAATGTGGTGTACGAAGTTGACCTTTGTGTGCAAAAAGTTATATCTAAGTCCCCACTTATTTACCCTGTGGTACCCGTTCTGGTGGTGCAGTATAAGCGTTAGCAATTGAGCTTCCAGTGGCACAAATTTCTTAATAAATTAAGAAATAATTGTTTGGAAATTGATGACAAACACAAGGAATGATATGTGAGGACATTAGGCACCCCTAAATGAATGTGGTGTACGAAGTTGACCTTTGTGTGCAAAAAGTTATATCTAAGTCCCCACTTATTTACCCTGTGGTACCCGTTCTGGTGGTGCAGGTGGAGCGTTAGCAATTGAGCTTCCAATGACAGGAATTTCTTAATAAATTAAGAAATAATTGTTTGGAAATTGATGACAAACACAAGGAATGATATGTGAGGACATTAGGCACCCCTAAATGACTGTGGTGTACGAAGTTGGCCTTTGTGTGCAAAAATTTATATCTAAGTCCCCACTTATTTACCCTGTGGTACCCGTTCTGGTGGTGCAGGTGGAGCGTTAGCAATTGAGCTTCTAGTGGCACGAATTTCTTAATAAATTAAGAAATAATTGTTTCGAAATTGATGACAAACACAAGGAATGATATGTGAGGACATTAGGCACCCCTAAATGACTGTGGTGTACGAAGTTGGCCTTTGTGTGCAAAAAGTGAAACTTAAGGACCCACTTATTTAGCCATTGATACCAGTGGAGATCATTAAATAATTGTTTGGAAATTACGTAGAAGTCGAACACATTAGCCAAATTTAATTGTAACAGCATGACGGAAAACAGAATGTGTGTAAATGTTTAACAAGAAAACGTTCGCATCAGGGACTAACAAGTTTCCTTAGTATGTCATCTATTTCGTTTGATGAAGTGGGGTTTTGTGGGATGATTAGGACGGACGAGTTGGTTGTTGGGTGTGTTGTCCTTGCATACAGGCCTTTTAGATATGAATTCAGCTCAATTTGTTTGACATGAACGATGTCGGATGGATCCAATACCAAATGCTGAAAGCAAAGCAAGGGTAGGTAAGGTGGGTGACAATGAAAGCAAAACTTTGGGTGTATGTACATCAACGACATTGTCGATGGTCAATGATGCCTCTCACATGGATGGACGTCTGCATTGTAATGAAGAGGTTCGACCTAGTTGTGAAATTGACGGCTTACTTGTGCGCAGTCCTGTAGCTGTCAAACGCAAAGGCCGACCCAGGACAAAAAGGTTGCAATCAACAGTTGAAAAAATTACAAAAAAGAAAAAGTCTCATGCTACTAAAACCAAACATGCAAGGAATTCCAATGTCAGTAACAGACACACATGTCGTTTGTTTTGATGTACTTTCTTAGTAGTCAAGTTCATTGATTTAAACCTTAACTACTACTCTTATTTCAGGATACAAGTAACCAAGACATAACGGACGTCCACAATGTTCAGGAACTTCCAAATGAGGATATGTTTGAATCTCAAGTCACCCAATCAGAATTCATGTCTTTATTGACATCCGGAGAATACATCGTTCACAATGATGACTTTTCACCAAATACTTATACACACCTTTAACCCATGCACTGTGGGTATAAACTTATTTTTTGGGGTATGTATGGTGTTCAATATTTTGTGTGTCCTTACATTGAAATAAATAACATTAATATATTACTTGGTTAGATTTATTTTTCATGAATATGGTTACTGAGGAATGTTTAATACCGAACAGTGTGTTGAATACCGAACGTTGTCCAGATGATTTCGCATAACGCAAAGCATGGACACCGAACGTCCTCCAAAACAAACGTCAACGAACGAGCGTCAACGAACAAGCGTCAACGACCGACCGCTAAATCACTACCTACTCTTGAGTTCAAGCTTCCACTTAGGCGGACCACTACAAAACGTGCGTTAACGAACGCTCTGCCATAGTAACTGCCGAACGAGTTCACATATTTAGTTAACAGAGCGCTCGTTGGTAACTTCCATAGCGTTCCCTGACGGCTACGAACGTTCAGCAGTTGACGTACTGTTTACGTTGATTTGACCGTTGCCATGCACTTTGTTGCATTTTTATTTCGTTCGTTAAGAGGCCGTTCGTTAACAGGCCGTTCCTAAAGAGGTCGTTCGTTATCCATGGTAACCGTTCGGCCCATTTTTAAAGCCATTCGGTTTGTGCTTCCAATCATCCGTCTTTACTTATGGTTCAGTTTTGACTTTAAACCTTCCGCGTCCTGTGCTTCCTTGGTATGACGCTCGTTATGTAGCCACCGTTCGCCCATTCTTAGCATCGTTCGTTTTCTTCGGCAATGATGGGGTTTGACATGTGCTCTACTTTTGACTTTGAACGTTCGGTTTGTCAACTTGGTTCTTAGGACCGTCCTTATTTGGCGCCCGTTCCGTAATATTCTTATTCGGAGAACGTTCGTTCTCAATGTTAGTAGCGTTCGTTCTTAATGTGGTTTTTATTCCTCTGTTATCCATTTAATGTACCCCAACCACCACGTCATAAACTATTACGACTCATTTATTATGAAATAAATGGTTGTTGAAACGGTTCAACACATTTACTGCTTCGTGGAACGGATTCAAATTCCACATCTCCCAATGCCATTCAACGTTCTTGTAACCAACCAATTAATTTACTCTACCAATTCATTGGACACGTCTAACGGTTCACTGTTCTGACTTTTCGTCAAACCTCTTCATTGTGTATATATATTTGTGGTTTAGGGTTGGGTAAATGGAAAGAGCCAAACATATTGGTTTTGCTATTTCAAGTTATGGTTGCCTCAACCTCCGCTCTAACATTACGAGTCTTGTGGAAATTTGGATCCATCCACTTTTCTCATTCGGTAAGCATGTTCTTCTTAATTAATTTCTTCTCATGAAAGTGACCTTATACTTGGTTAAAACTTGTGCAGGACATTGGGTATGTTGATAGGCACTTTGCTGCGGCCTTTCAAAATGAATTAGGACCGACATGGTCCTTGCTGGACAACAATGGTCACACGCATGTGGTGACTTATAACATGGATACCGTCAATCCAAGAATAACTAATGGTTGGGGTCAAATGAGAAACATATACCCTGAAAGATTGAACGATTCCCACATAAGCTTCGACTATGTGGGTAATAATAATTTCCATATCACCATATATTTCGGTGCTTGCTCCCAAGAGAGTAAGGAATCCTTCATTTATGATGGTACCAATTATCCTGATACGTCATTGTTTTCGGTGAAGTTGACAAAATCACAAGCACGGGGAAGTCATTTGGTACGTCGTCACTAATTTTTTATTTTCTAATATATAGTTGTCATAAATTGGACAATGTGATTTACTTCATTTTTGTTACTGCCACAGGACTTGCAAATTGCATTTGGGAATCTTATCAGGACCAAAGGCTTGACACAAGTTATGCTCCTTGGACAGAAGGACGGCGTCATGTGTAGTGTTTTGGTTTCTGTCACTCGCAATTCCACAAAGTTTGGCAAAGGATGGAAGGAATTTTGCACGGAATATGGGTTGAAGGAGGGAGACGTGCTAGTCTTTGAGGTTAACAATCTTGGAAATGACATTTTAGTTGAAGTTTATATTAATGGATGTCCCTGTACTGTGATACATCCAATCTCAGTGTAAACCATAATGTACATTACGAATTCATGTTATTGTCTTTGAATTTTTATGATCTAATGAAAATGCAATTATTACTTATTTCTGTCAACCACGTTGGTCTTCATACAATTGTTGTACTTCAACTTCAATAATTTTGACTTAACTTCATTTGTTATGGTAAAAAAGAATAAATTAATTAATTCATTAAAACCATTGCAATAAAACATTTGTTGTCAAAATGATCACTAACATTTCCCATTTACTGAATAAAATAGTAATAAATAATGAAAAGTAAATAATATTTTGGAACATGAACTAAAACATTCTAACAAACAAAAGGTTTATTACTATAAATTTCTTAACCTTTTACACATCAAAACACATTCAAAGAACTTGATTTAATGTTCATCCCACTTCATTTGAACTCCCTGCTTCTGTCATAAACTATTACAGACAACAAGAATGAAATCATGACAATTCAAAAAAGGATTCCAATGTTTTCAAAATTAAAACAACTATTTCAACATGATTCCAAACATGATAACATTATCTAAAACCGAAATTCGTAATGTAATACAACTTATTGAGGTACTCATTTTTTTCTTCTAACACCTGCAGTATAAGGACTTCTTTTTACGACACTCTTAACCCGTATTCGGGGTTGCGCTTTCATACGATCATACATTGTGCTTTGTTGCATTTGAAATCCACGTTCAACCACAGGGGTTTGCTGGTCATGCTGAACCGGTGTACTTTGACAACCATCTTCACTTCCCCACAACGGTTCTTCCACAAATTCTTCATTCTTATCTTCATTTTTTGCTTTAACCAACTTTCTTAAATCGTTAATACTACTTTGCATGTCCGCGATTACCCGTGTTTGTTCTTCTACAACAAAAAGTAATTTTTCCTTATCTCCTCTATTTTGCTTCTTAAATGGAATACCAAATTTCTCACAAGCGTCTTTCACCATACCATAACAAAGCTCCTCTTTGGACACACCAACATCAATAACAACCTGCAATGTCATTAACAATTTTTGTTTCATAATAACACAAATCATAAATAACTTTGCACCTTCCTGTAATCAACAACTACTCACCGATCCCTTTGCCAAAGCAGTTTTGATAAACTTATCCCCAATATTCATATCAATCCAGTTCAACAACCTTGGGAATTTTGTTACCCGTGTACTGTAAATGGACTTCGATGTCACAAAATGGTGACAAAACCATACCTGCAAATGTTTAATCCATCAACTAAGACAATAAAAATTATTCAAACAATAAACAATTATTGTCTTTCACTAACAATTACATAACAAACACGTACCTGCAACAGGTAAGCACATCCTTGAACATGAATATAGCTTTTGGTTGTTTCATTCTTCATTGTTGTTGAAGCACTACACACACTTTCAACAAAGTACTGAAAAACTAAACTGCCCCAATTGTACTTAGCCACACACCCCAACTCCCAAACAAGGTCAAAAATGATTGGAAACACTACTCCACTTCGATTCAAAAGCAAGAACTCTGATATCCCTACCAATATATACAAGCTGCAAAAATGTTCTATTGGAAAATTTTCATGTTCCTCTAACAAAAAGTCATATACCATGCTGACATCCACTTTCCCCTCAGGGAAGTACTCCCTACAAACACTACGATGCCCAACTTTATTTAAATCTATCACTTCACCAACAATAGGCAACCCTAACGACAGACACACATCAAATTCAGTAAACTTAATAACTTTGCCCCCAAAATAAAACCCACTCATGTTATCTACCCATTGACCACATAACTTAGATAACAAATTCCGACCTATCTTAATACAACTTGGCAAGTATAACAACCAACCAAAAACATTGTTCTCAATGTAACCCTTGTGCTCAATAGTCAACCGTTCGTTCAAAACACCTATCATCTTGGTTCTGCAGTAGTGTCTGAACACTAACTGCATACGAAGTCATGCTTACTAATTAAATACAGTCAAACAACAAATGTATGAAAATGAAATACAATCCTACGTACCTTCTTCCTTCTATCACTTCCTTTGTCACTTTGTTCACCAAGTTCTTCCTCCATCACACTACACCAACACAAAAAATGAAATTACATTACACCAACACAATCAACTAAAACAACAAATTGGAAATCATAACAAACATTGTCAGCATTTGTTAAAACACAACAAAAAAGACAACAAAAATATAATAGTCATTAATTAATTCATATAATTCGTGCCTCATAAAACAACATTTTCAAACACTCATGCTACAGGAAGAGAACTGGTACCTTAGGCAAAATAAGTGGGTACCTAGGTGACAGTTTTTGCTCAACACCGCCAACTACGTCCACCACTCTGGTTTTCAAACACTCATGCTACAGCAAGAGAACTGGTACCTTAGGCAAAATAAGTGGGTACCTGGGTGACAGTTTTTGCTCACCACGGCCAACTACGTCCACCACTCTGATTTTGGGGTGGCTTGTTTGTTTTCCCTCATTTTATCTACTTCTAAGTAATCTGGGAACACTCATGTTAACATTATTTCATATAATTCGTGCCACATAAAACCACTCTGGTTTTCAAACACTCAAGCTACAGGAACAGAAATGGTACGTTAGGCAATATAAGTGGGTACCTGGGTTCCAGTTTTTGCACACCAAGACCACCTACGTCCATCACTCTCATTTTAGGGTGGCTTGTTTGTTTTGCCTCATTTCAGCTACTTCTAAGTAATCTGGGAACAATTTCTTAACATTTTATTAACAAAATCGTCTCCCATAAATATACATTCTCTAGGACCCTAGGTTCACCAACATCACTGCTACCAAACCCGAATGAAGTGGGTTATTAAATTCCATTTTTTGACAGCAAGGCCAACTAGGTCCATGACTACCAATCGAACAGAATTACAGCAACAATGTAAGATTAACCACAGCACTTGTATAAAAATGAGTAACAGAACAACACCAAATTCAATCCAAAAACAACATCATCCATGTATTCAACATTCATTCCACTGAAAAATCAAAAAACAAACCAACCTTCAGTGAAGACGACGTGTGGCGGTTGGAACGGAGACGGTTTGCCTAAGGTGTCGGTGGAACTCACAGTGCGAAAAACCCCTCTTTTTGGTCCACCTCACAGCCCACACTCCGGCGAACCTCCGGCGGCACTCCGGGACAGGGACGGAACCACCTGGGACGATGCGACACCTTCAACGCCTCCCTAGGTCGCTGGGCCGGAACGGAGGAAACACGATGCCGTGTTCGCGTCGAGCGCTCGACGTTGGAGCTGCGGCGCCGTCAAACGGAACGGGCTGGAGGCGTTCGATCTCTCCGACACGGCCTTCAACAGTGGACGGCGGCACTCCGGCGCGGACTCGGTCTCTCTCTCTGTCGCTCGTCAACCCTTTCTCCAACTCTCTCGTCTCTTTGTCTAGGTCACGTTTGAGCGTCTCCAATGTTCGCGCCCGCTTCTCTCTCTACGAAGTTCGAATATCATTTCAAATTTCGAACGCTCACCCTAAACTGCCCGTGCCTGTCCCTCGCCACGTCACACTTCAACCAGGTTTTCTCATAATGCAGCAGCTTTTTCACCCTAAAACGTGGACCGCTCAAAGGCTGACACGTGTGCCATGTTCAAATGTTGTCAAATTTGGTTGTTCGAGTATCATTTTCCATATTTTTTTATGATTTGATTCAAAATAAAACAGAAAGAGATTAGAGGGAATCTATGACAATTGAGAATAATAGATGATGTCTCTCACACTGCCTTTCCTGTTGACCTTCCTCGCACTCTCTCAAGCTCAACCACTCTCCGATGACCCTCCGCAACCATCAACAACTGTATGCATCGTCGGCGCCGGCATCGGCGGCTCCTCAGTTGCCCATTTCCTCCGTAAATACTCCCCGGAGTCCACTCCAGCCACCGATATCCGAGTGTTCGAGCGTAACGGCGTCGTCGGGGGCCGCATAGCCACCGTGACGGTTGCGGGGGAGACCTTCGAGGCCGGAGCCTCCATTCTCCATCCTAAAAACCTGCACACAGTGGATTACGTGAAAATTTTGAACCTGAAGATCAACGAGCCTGATTCGGATCCCCTCTCTCTCGGCATTTGGAATGGGAAAAAGTTCGTTTTCAAAACTGTTACTCTTAGTTCCAATGTTCCTCTCATCAATAAGCTTCTTGAACTCCCATTTGTCGATACTCTCTTATCGCTCTTTAATTCCGCTCGCATGTTCCTTCGCTACGGCTTCTCGCTCTTCAAGATGCAAAACTTCGTTGAGGTATTTCAACTGTTTAACCGTTATACTTACTAGGTGGTTGAGTAAATTACTCAGTTATTATTTAATTACTTACTAAATGAATCTTTGTCAATGGTGAACTTGTTTACAAGTATAGATACAGATTTTACACGTTCAAATAATTCATTTTTAGTGCTTAATTTGCATACACAAGTGTACTCCTCATCAAAAAAAAAAAGAACTGATTTGCTGAGGAATAATACAATCACACACACTGACGAGTACTCACTTGGCAACACAAGCTGATCTCGTGAAGAAAGACTTCAATTTCATTTCTACAGTACACACACTGTTAGAAAATATTTTTACATAAATATCTAATAGGGATTTATTTTGTAGTATAAATTAAACTCTTTCTTAATTAACAAATTACCTGTATTTAAGTTAACCAACAATGCAAAAAAGTTTAGTTAGTGAAAGTGGGGAGGGGAGGGGGATGTGAAAAAAAAGTTTAATTGACAAATTACCTGTATTTAAGTTAACCCCAAATATGTATTGTTTCCTGACGAAGCTTTATTTAATTTAGAGTGCTGTTGAGAGATTCTTAAATTACTATAAGGACACTAGTTCGAGACCCATTTTTGAGACTGTGGATGAGATGCTGCAGTGGGCTGGTCTATATAATCTTACTACAAGGACTTTGCATGATGAATTAGTGGATGCTGGGTTGTCTAACTTGTTGATCGACGAACTAGTCACTGTAAGAATTCCTTTGATCCTTTCAAATGTATATCTCAATCACTATTAATGTTTCGGTGATTCTGCTGAGTACATTGATAGCACTATTTTGGTTATGATTTGCTAGCAGTCATTGTGGTAGACTAGTGGTGCTTTGTTATGAAGGATTGTCATTGTTTCACTGTTAACAGAGTTACAAAACTGTTTTTTGTGTACATATGACAGAACACCTTTCTTTTGTTTGGTGGGGTGGGGTAGGGGTTGGAGAGGGTTATTAAACTACCTACTTAACGACGAACAATTTGGGAAGCCATGAGCCCATGGCCAATACTTCAAAGAACCTGACTAGTTTTCAGGATTTGTGTTTGCAATTAATATTAATGGTTTTATGTGGAAGTCATTGTTACCAGAGAGCAAACGATTTCACACAAATAATTGATCAATATCTAAGATTTAAAGTAACTGATCAGAAGATGGACTTCTGTTCGTTTTATTTATGCAGGTCATCACACGTATTAATTATGGCCAGAGTGTCTCCATGAGTGGGTTGGGAGGGGCAGTTTCTCTCGCAGGATCAGGTGGAGGATTATGGTCTGTCAAAGGAGGTAACTGGCAAATGGCCGCTGGACTGATTAATCGGTCAGATGTTGCACTACACCTGCACGAAGAAATAAAATCTGTTGCTGACCTTGGAGATTTTTATGAACTCAACTCAACAAAAGGAAACAGTTATAAATGTGAAGTTGCTGTGGTTGCTACACCATTGGATGAGTTAGATATTCAGTTTATTCCCCCAATTTCGATTCCTGAGAGAAAAATGCAGCACACATATACAACTTTTGTCAGGGGCTTTCTGAACCCTGTGAGTATTTGAGACTCGAGGCATAAAATTACTGAGATTAGTATTTGTCTGTTTTGTATGTCTTTTCCTTTTATGGTGGTTGGTGTTACGTCTGATGGATTTGCTTTCTTGTGCACTAGGCATATTTTGGTCTCAAGGCTGAGACAAAAATTCCTGATCTTGTGGGCACAGTAGAGGATCCTAGCCTTCCATTTTCATGCATTGCAGTTCTCAAGAAGCACAATGAAAAAGAATCCACTTATAAATTATTCTCTCGTCAACCAATGGAAGACACATTACTGGATAGCATCTTCAGGTAATAATATCTGCTACTTGTTAATTAATTTCCCGTTCCTTGACACTGAAATTATACTACTGATTGTATACCAAAGCCTTCTTTACAAACCTGCGCTGTTGGAAAAGAAGTCTAGTCCATAATAATAACAATGTGGGCTCTAACAAATCATTAGAATTCAGCTTCTCTAAAATGAGCACCTCATTTTATAGGTAAAGTAACTAATCTCAATCGTTGATAGCAAAATCAATTTTCGACGTTACATGCACATATATAACAAATCATCTGTGTTGAATTATCAACTGCTGATTCTTTTTTTCAACTTATATCACTTGTACTTGCTTACTTTAAAGAGCCAAACCCAATTATTTAGTCCTAAGGTGCAAGTTGGACACATATGGTTTCGAACCTGATGTTGACATTTACTTGTTGATCTTTGCATTAACTGTTGAGCTTTCTATCAAATGTCGTCCCGTTTCCCTCCCTCCTACAAAAACGAGAAAAAGAAAACTTGAACAAGGTCGTAATATTTTGTTGATTGGTATCACTGGCAGTGTGAGGAAGGAGACTATTCAGATAAACTGGGCTGCATATCCTCATTACCATGCCCCAGAAGTATTTGCACCATTTATATTGGACAAGAGGCATCTATACTACGTAAATGCATTTGAAAATGCAGCTAGCACCATGGAGACAAGTGCCGTGGCAGCTGAGAACATTGCCCGACTCATACTGTCAAGATATTTTGGCAAAGAAATTGTGAATTCATCCAATTTGTCTGCAACTTCTCGAGGAGAGGGTACTCATTTAGATTTATGATACATTGATTTTAATTTGTAAGATATTGTTAGTTTGGGTGATGTTGAAAGATTTTATGTAAATTGCATATGAGAATTTGGATAATCATACAATGTGTATGTACTGGCCAACAAAAAAAAGATACTCCCTACAAACAAAAGCGACTCATTTGCCTGTTTATTAAGAAAATGGAGGGAGAAGTCAAACTTAATACAATGTTTACACTTTGATGCATGCGGCATACACGCAAAATACTCCATCCCCTTGTATTTTGTTAATCGATGATGTGTGTTAATGTTAAGATTCCAATGGCTAATGAGGGTTCCCTCACCATGGGGTTGGTTTTGTACACATATCTAGTAGTAAGCAGTTCTTTTCATTTGTAGTAATTATATTTATCTGCGAGTAATTTCTTTTAAATCCTGATTTCTAAGACTATTATAAATGCGTTTGATGCTTAAGAGGTTCCTAGATTTGTTGACAATGTTTTAGTTTTTATGCTTAATTTTTTTCCTACAATGGAAACCTTGCATTTTTATCCCAACAGCCTGTTGTGGGGTAATATGGTTGAAATTGCAATCATGGGAATGATATTGAGTATGGAGTATTTGGTTAAGTTTTTCTTTCTTTCTATTTTTACTGTTGAGTACAGAATACCAGTTTAGTTTTAATTTATTTTTGTTTATAAAGTTTTATACAGGAAATAATGTAACTAAAATGTTTATTTCTATATAATTTATAAAAAATATTGAAAACTAGAAAGTAAAAATAAACCACTTTTTTCCATTTTTTAGTAATCATGGTATGGGCATAATAAGGATATAAATCTTGGATCAAATGGTTAATGTAAAGATCTAAAAAGTTATATTTTAGAAGTGATAATAATTCAAAAATAGTAAACATTGATTATTTTAATATTAATAGTTTTGTCATGAATAAGTTTTATTATTTTAAAACATGTCATAATGATTTGGATCTAACTAAAGGACCCGTCACAAAAAGCATGGCTAAGAAGATCCAAGAAGGATGGGAGACAACATATGCCAAAGAATCACTTTTCAACTTGTTCACATGTAAGGCATAAAGACTTGTTCAATGAGCTTTGTTCCTCATTGCTCAACTAACTACATCAGAAGTTGCTCTGTGCAAAACATTAGAGCATTCTAGGCCTAGCGAGCTACATCTTGCCCAATGACTTTTTCCCTTGCTTAACACCCACGTTAGAGAGAGAGCTCAAAGTAACATGTTTTTCTCGTTTTTCCCCACTTGTTAAATATGTTTTCATGCACTTACATGTGTCATGTGATTCCTGCATTGTGCCTGATGATCAGGAGGGTAGATTAGGGTATACATAAAGGTTGAATTCACTATAAATCAATGATCCACCCTATGTAATTGATTCTTTTGAGAATTGTATTGAAATATTGTGGAGATCACTCCAACACCTTTCTCTGCTTAAAAGTCACTAGCTAGAGAGACCTTGAGTCTCCTCTAGCCTCCTTCCCTAACTAGGCAAGCCTACCTAGTCTGAAATTTACCATACACACCACATCCAATGCATTTTCATCTCTCTGGAATACAATCTTCTGCTGCATTTTCAAACCCCTTTTTGCACTTGATCACTGCATGCTTTAGCATGGTTTCACCGTTCAACCTTGAGGTAAGCCACCAAGCATCATCTCTCTAGAAACCATTTTTCTAGAGTTCTTTGTCTTCTCTTTAAGGGTTTTTCCTCTTTACTCATCTGATTGAAAAATTGAGACCGATTAGCTTCTCCGCTTGTGTAAGTTTAGTTTCAGCTCTTTTTCTTGGTCTTTTTTGTTATATGTTGCATGTGAGCATTCATTCACTTACATGCGTCGTTTTAGTTATCTATATGAATCTTTATTGATTAGTGGTTCTAATAGTGTATCTTGATCATATTTGTGTATTTTCTATGTGTAGATAGGATATCTTGTGAGGTTGAAAGGGTTTGGGATTCTTTAAGTTCATTTATCTCTTAAGTAAGGAAAGATAATTGCATTGTTTTATAAAGTTATAGATATCTTAAAATTGTGATTTTCATGATCAAGTTGTATGATGAAATTGAATCTACTATTTTGTTTTAGATGTTTGTCATGTTGTTTGTCTTGGTTGAGTTTTTTTTAATTGGAGAACTTAGAATCTCATCAATTGAGCCAGTTGGTATGTGCCTTAATATTAAAAGTTTTTTTTTACCAAAGTGCTAAGAAGCAAATGTCAATTTGACCATTTGAACAAGTTTCATTTTCCCTAAGTAACAAAAGTTCATTTGATGATGTCTGATACAACGCTAAGCAGACATAGGCTAGAGTTGAACGTCAATTTATTGTGGAGGTCTGGGAGCATTTTAGCTTCAGGCCACTAAGCGCCAATATTTGTGAATGATTTAGCGATAAACGATGTCAAGGTGTTGTTGAGTGCCATCTTTATAGTACAGGTCTTAAGCATTTTAACTCCAAGGCATTAAACACTAGAAAGTGTCGTTGAGTGTAACTTTTTGCGAGAAAAATGACATTAAATGCCATAGCTTACATTGAGCGATACCTTTTGAGATTGTCTTCTTCTTTCATGGTGTTTATTCATGTATGATATTGTAATGATGATGAGTATTGCATGTGTGTTTAGTGTGATTCCATGGATTTCTTGGGAAGATTCTATGGTGACATTTCATTAGTGTAAGCATTGACGTGAGAGTCTAGATGTGATGCAAGGTGCAAGAAGTATTAGTTTAGGAGCTTTACCTTGGCCAAAGATGTTGACAAACTAACCTTGTGTATGGTAGTTTGGGTAGGCAAATTGTTCCACCACCAAAGGTGCAAGATTCCCCGAGATTTCACATTAATGTTTTATCTAAATAATTAAGTCTAATATGAGTCTTCATATGTGAGATGATTGTTTTTATGAATGAGTGATGTATTTTTATGAATTAAGTCTAATATGAGTTTTCACATTACCTTACCATGTTTGTTTTTTGTGTTTTCTTGTGGTTGTGTTGTTTCTTTCGTGATGATTAACTTATTGGTGTGAGCAGTTGAGGAATAGATATTGAAACATCTTTAGTGGAAGACAGTGATGTTGCGGAGTTTTCTTCTTGATTGTCTAGTAATTATCCTTAGTTGTTTTAGATATATTTATTATTATACTTTTTTTACAATTGTATTAATATTATATCTATAAGTTAAAGATAAATATATTTTGTTTTATCTTGACATCTTATTTTATCTGTTATAAGTTAGTAAATTTGGGATGTTAGGATTAAAAGAAAAATTATTATCACTTATGTTAATTAATTCTTTTAACATTTTTTCAATTAAAATATTAATAATAAAATAAACATTTTAAAAATGTAATTTTAACCCACATAATGTAGCAATATTGATTCGTTGGAAAAATATGAAAATTCTAACTAATTGCTTCATGAAAAACCACACAAGTTATCACCTTTAATATTTCAAACAATAACACACTTACCCCTTTTTCCAATCAGGAAGGAAGAGACAAAAATTTTATTCGTTAATTGAAAATATTTAATGCATGTTGAAAATGTGAAAAAGGAAAACATTAAAGTATATTGCTATATAGTAAAAGGACAATTGTGGATTGTTTTCCTACTTTAAGGATAAGGAGGCTTTTTTTACTTTCTACACTCCCACAATCTTTTTTGACACGTCCTCCAATTTTCAAAATGATCATTTTATCCTTTTTAAAACTGACCTCCAAATTGCATGTTCTGTAAACTTTCTGGAACAAACTTTCCAAAATTTCCTAAATAAGTTTTACAAAATCTTTCAAATAAAATTTTCGGAAAAGAATTTTCGAAACATATGAAATGCATTTTGAAATTAGAATTTCTGAAAGAAAAAAACTTTTTGAAATGCATATAATATTTTTCAAAATGATTTTTTTGATGAAGACCCCTGTATGTATGAAGTGTGTTTCTAAACAGATGAAATACTTGCGGAAAAAACTTTTCAGAATGAAATTCTTTATCACATTTTCTCTTTTCTTCTTCCTTTACAGGAATGGTGACTATGGAAACGGTGACAGTAACAATACTAGTAGCGGTAGTGTTTTCTTCCTTGAAATGGTGACTATGGAAACGGTGACGGTAACAATACTAATAACGGTAGTGTTGTGCAGTGGTGAAAAGTATTTGAGAAGTTTTTTACCATTAGGAGAGTGCAGTTAGTGATTTTAGGGGTGCAGGAAGCAATAACATAGTAAGGTGAGCACTCCCTTTACAATATGTGTTTGAACAATTTCAAGCTTAATGAAATCTATTTGGTACTTTTAGTTTAATTTTTATTTATTTACTGTGAAGATTTCTATTGTTTCCCTCCATTTTTTTGTAATTTTTGTGTTTGATTAAGAACGGTTTTTAATAAATTGGAAAATAACTAGTTCAACATCTGATATCCACCTTACACTTCTCCCATGGAAGAAAAACGTAAGAACAAATGTTTAACGTATGATTGTGGAAATAACTCTTACTAAAAGGATTAGTTAGCAATCAACTTTGCATATGGGAGCAATTTATATAGATTGTTTCTCACATTTAAAATATAAAATATAAGTATAAAATTAATGTATAATCTTCGAGCAATTCATGTTCAGTTATATTCTCTTACAAAATCTTTTAAGAAATGTTAATCAACTCATTATTTTATATTTTTTACTCTCTTTCTTGTTTTTTGATCACTTTTTTTTTCAAACCCTCGCTAATTCTTATATTTGTTCATGAATCTCAAATGGATCATCTCGTTGGAAATAGTTTCAATTGAATCCTAAATTTTATAAAATCGTAACAATTAAGCCTTTTGCGTTAAGTAGTAAAAAAAACATCGTTTATAACCACTTAACGGAAAGGACTTAACTCGTTTTTTGTTCAAAGTAGTAGCTCCTTAGTATTTTTTGATGGGAACAACTCAAACGAGATGTCTTTCACATTAAAAGAATGTAAAATTTTGATATCAACTAGGGCTACCATAGTCGCAACTCAATTGAGTTAGTCCTGACCAAAATTTGTCTAAATTCAATCGAGACGACCACACTGAAAATATGTCAAGCCAGACCCGACCAAAATTTGGTCAAATTCTATTAAGTCGACCTTGACCAAAAATCAATCGGGACAACCACAATCAAAACTCACTTGAATTAGTTTTGATCAAAATTTGGTCGAGTTAGCCCCGACTGAATATCAACTGAATTTGGCCGAGAAGGCAATGACTGAAACTCAGTCAAGTTAATCTTGACTAAAATTCAAGTGAGTTGGCACCAATTGATAATTAATTGAATTCAACCGGGATGACCACTGCTGAAACTGAGTTGAGTGAGTCTTGACCAAGATTAAACTGAATTCGACAAATCGATCCCAACCAATAATTGGTCAAATTTAACTAAGTTGACCAAAACTAAAATTCAACTGAGTTTGTCCTAAATGAAATTCGATTAAATTAGTCCTAACCAAAAATCAATCAAGTCGACTTCAACTAAAAATCGACCAAATTCAATCAATTCATCCATGACTAAAGTTTGGTCTAGTCAACAATTGTCAAATTAGACTATAACTTTAAAAACTCTCAAACAATAAATATAAAACAATGTAGTTTTAAATTAACAAGTAGTTATCTAAACTACAACTTTAGAAGTTAAGTTTTAAAAAACTGAACTACAAACAGTTCAATATTTTTTGTATAACATAATATAGTTAATTAATAGTTCAGTTAATTTACATGGCAACCTTGTAATCAATGTTTCCACATGGACAAGGAATGCACTAACGAATGGCACAACATCATCAACCAAGAATTTCGGGATATTATTGGTAAACATTTTCGGTTAACCTTGGAGTATCTGTCGTAAATAATGTGAAAGTAGTCGAAAAAGGGGAGAAGGAGGGGGAACAAAACATATGATTTAGTCTATAGCTCTTGTTAAAAGTCATGTATAATTATACATGGAAATCTGTACAAATTAAATGCCACTGCAGATAAATCAATCAAACTCAGGAGGTGCATTGCAAGAGAAATCTATAAGATACAGGCAAACACAAAGTCATATTGCAAGCCTTGGTTTACAGAGCAATTGACATGTTTATGGTCGCAATGTTCTTCAAGCTGCCAATGGTTCCTCCATAACTGTTTGCGTAATAAGTAGTTTAATTAGAAGTTAGATAATTTCTTTTCTTCTTTTATCTCTGCTTTGGAAGTCGACAAGAAGGAAGTGGAAGATACCTTTTTTTTTCGTAGATACTTCAGCATCACTGGTAACTGGTGCTTTGGTTGGGACATCAGGAAGGTCCAACTTTTCTTCGATTTCTTCGTGAGCTGAGGGAGGAACTTCAGGAAGATCTTGGACTGTAAGCTGAAGCAACAAAATGAACTCTGTAAAATTTCCATATCTAAGCCTCTTTGATTCAGAATTATTTTTGCGACAGTTTGTTATATGTATCATTCCTATTCCAAATTCATTATCTCTGCAGTCAATCACTAGCTCAAAACTTTGCATACAGGCAAACACAATTGAATCCCATGCTTTTACTAGGAGAATTGCCAAGCCTACCTCACAGTTAGATGCCCCAAATAATATTATATCCCCATTCATCTTAACAACAAATAGTTGGCAAATTTAACCGATAAGAAGCTCTATTAGCCTTGGCTAGCACAACAATAATATGCTCATGCCATTCTCCCAAAGATGTACAGTATGTGTGAAAATGGTTAAAATGAAGCACAATAATTTATGTCCCTTCAATAATCCATACTATTATGATTAACCGAAAATTCAATAGGAACAATTTGAATGGATGATATTTATATTGGAGAGAGTAAAAGGTAGAACTAATACCAAATTATAAGACTGGGAAAACATATACCTGGGTTTCCAAGTCTTCAAATTCTGCTAAAATCTCCTCCTCATCTTCTGCTGATAATTTTTCCCCCAGTATCGCATTAATTTCCTTCACATTCAACAAAATTATGGCAACCATCAGTGAGCATCAAATATAAACAAGGCATATGAAAAATAGTAAACAGAAAACTAGCAGCCAAATAATAATAGCACTTTCAAGGCCCGGTTTTATCAATCTTAGATAGCAGAAAATGGCAGAAAGCCAACAATCCGCTGTATCATATAGTGAATAGCAACGTGGGAAAATTATGGAAGTTACATAGCAGCTGGAATATATTGCATATACCAATTATATATGCATAAGAAAAAACTGTGCTCTATGTATGCATATAAAAGATAAAATGCGCACAAATAGGCATAATAATTATTCAAAATTTCAATTAGGCAGAGACTTCCTATAGATAACAAGAGGATGTAGGTGACATGCCACAACAACACTTCAAGCAAAAGGAGTTGCAATCATGGATTCAAGGAATTTCACAATGCAATGGTGCTATAGCAGCTGTAAACATGTTTGAACACCCCCCACCTTCATCTACCTTCCCCAAAAAAGGAAAACCCTCAATATAAAAAAAGCCAGACATGGAAATCAGTTTTGTAAGCAGGAAAACTGAAGTGTAACCACAATAGTAAAGTCAAACTCACATCTTGATAGGCTTTAGCTTCAGCAGTGTCATCCATAAGTTTCTGAACATCGTCAATGTTTATCTCACTTTGTATGGCTTTCATTGCATCATTACCAGCCTTCAAACTTTCAAACACAGCCTTCTGCTTGCTTGCCAGTTCAATATCTGCTAACTGAAAAAGAAGATTGTTATAGGTGTATAATCAAGTAAAAAGACAGCAATGTTAATTCACAATAATCTCTTCTGATTATTGCAAAGAAACAGATAATTGTAAAACCATATGAGATGCAAACAGGTAATAGTATAGTTATTACTGATGGATCAAAATGAAACAAAAACAAAGACAGAATATATAAATGACAGAATAATAATATAAAAATATTACTTGCTGCTCAACATTTATAAGCCAAGTATCAACTTGCTTCAATAATTCTTCTTGTGTCTTCTTTTTCTTCAGTGCTAGCAAGGCCCTATCCTTCTTCTTTTCACGAATCAAATCTCGTGCAGCCTGTTTTTCTGCTTCAATAACTGCATCAAGCTGGAAAACACAAAATAATAGAAAAAAAATGAAATAGCATAAGATCCAAATTCAGCAAACATTTATTCATCGGAACTAGCCATGAAAAGATTCCAAAAGATCCAAATTTATCTGTGCATCTTTACTGATCATATTTTTTACCCTATTGTCTTGTAACATAAAATTCAATCAGAGAAAAAAATGATTTGTGGAGAAAGAGGGAAACCTTCTGTTGATATTGGGCGAGTTTGCGTCTCTGGGTCTTGAGAGCGAGGATTGCTTTATCAACGTCTGTGACCTTTGGTTTCTTCACAAACAAATTACCCATCGATTATTCTGATCTGAATTTCACTGTCCTTAGCCTACAATTGTCTCCTAATTTGTGCTTGGACTTCAATCGAACGATCTTTGAGAAGAAATGGGTATTGATGATTATAGTTCTGTTGAAGCTGCCAGCGAATCAAACAAAATCTTTGGTGCTTTAGTTTTACCAGACCAAACACACACTTTTACAGGGTTTTGGTCCTTTACTAAAACAACCTGTTACCCTAGAAAAAAAAGAAAAAAAACCACTGTAATTGTTTCTCTTTATTGGCTAAATTTAGTGTATCATGAAGATATCATATTATGAGTCTTTATTTCTCTTCTTTTCTCTTTAGTACTAATCTTTATTCTTCAATTGAAATGTAGTTTTTTTTTAAGTTATTATTACGTAAACATAATATTATATAAATTAGTTATTATTAATTTCAAATTTAATTTATAGGTTTAAAGATAATAATTTATTAAAAAAGTTAATATATAATTTATATATTATTAATCAAACCACATGTAGTATGTTCTTGTGTCTACTCTTTTTTACTATAAATAAAAGATTTATTAGTATAATAATTATTTGAACAAAATTAATATTAAACTATAAAGTAATCTTTAATTATTAAAATAAAAATATTATGAATAGTTATTTGAATAAAATAGTTATTTAAAGAATAAAAATAAAAATAATTGTATTAATGTTATAAATATTAAAATATATTTCCTTCATCATAATATAATTAAAATGCTTATGGATTCTAATGGTAAATTATTTGCCAAACAACTTTTTTATTACATTTATTTTAATTATGATATTGATTCATAGTGAAAACACAAGCGTTATATTAACTTTTTTTAATAATAATAATAATAATAAATAATAAAGTTATTGTTATTATTATATGTATAAAATTAAATATAAATAACTTTTATAATTTTATTGTAAATGGTCTTCATTTATTTGTAAGTAATTTTTTAATTAAAAAATGGTTAAATTAAATTGTCAAATGAAAAAATGGTTAAATGTAAAGAAACGGTTACTTAAAGAAAAAATTAATAAAATAATTATTTTATTTTAGAACAACTTTTATTTAAAAATAAAAATAAAAGATAAAGATAGACTTCAAAATAAAAAAATCATTTTTATAAATAGGTATAGATGAACCAATCACTTTAAATAGAGACTTTCTCTTTATTTTCCACGAATTAGATAAGTTATTGGAAAGTAGTAATGCATAAGCATTAGTGGTTAGACTCATTTTCTTATTCTTGTAAAAATGTATTCATTAATAGTATATATTATACCTACCAGTAATTAATAAAATTAAAGTATAGAAACATTTCCTTGATAGAATTAAAGTATAGAAACATTTCCTTGATACATCCTAATTAAGGATGGTAAAAATATCTATGTCAGTGGGTATTTGCGAATAAAATTCATTGTGAATAGTTGATATTCTCAAGTAATAAGTATTTGTGAGTTGATATTCTCAAGTAATAAGTATTTGTGAGTTGATATTCTCAAGTAATAAGTATTTGTGAGTTGATATTCTCAAGTAATAAGTATTTAATAAGTATTTGTGAGTTGATATTCTCAAGTAATAAGTACCTGTGAGTACCGAGTAATTTAATACTCATTCATTAACAGGTCGCATTTGATATCATATTATCCATATCCACAAGTACCCACTAAAAAAATGAAATTACATTTTAATCATTGGGTTTAAGATGTTGAAGTTTTTATCTTTTGCCTCTTTAGAGATTACGCATTGTGTTGTTATGCCAATGTGCTATTAGGAATTTAGAAACTACAGAGATTTATGAACCGGAGGGATTTACGAAGTAGAGGATATGAAACCGTCTTCAAGGCCACCACCGGGGTTGAATGTTAGACGCACACTTTGTCGGGCAAGAAAAGGTAATTTAACTTGTCTTCTAACTATCTCTTTTCCTCTTTCCTAATTTCTTCTCGGTTTTGTCATATATAAATCCTTTTTGGTAGCCTTCCTTGTTTTGAGACCTTTTCTTTCTTTTCCTTGGCGTCCACTCACGACTTTGGCAATATTTTGTGGTGTAAATTCTTTTTTGAGGAGAACCAACATCTTGAGATGGCATTCTAGGTGGCGGAGACATAATTGGAGCTTCAAGTCTTAAGGATACAAGAAGAAAAAGAGAGAAACACTTGGGAGGAAGACTTTCAATTTGTTTGTATTTCTTGAATTAAATTTGCTTCTTTTTTCCTCTTGTATCTCATAACCTAATTAGGTGTCTTGGTAGGGAGTCTTTGGTGTCCAATCTCATCTCCTAATTAGAAACTCTTTATACCCTATTAAAAATGTTTTTAGTTGGTAAAGGTTTAAAGATTCTAAGTGCCTTCTAACTTTACCATTAAGTTACATAATCTAGTTTATTTGTTTTCTATATTTGCTTATAATTTAGTGTGTGTCCACTTATGTATTAAAATTAATTCCATTTGAGAAGTTTAATGTAAGAGGGCTTGAGGTATACTTTGGTAAGAAATTCTTGGTTAAGTAATCATTTGTGATTCACCTCCTTTATCTGGATGTGAACTTGAGTTCATTTTGTCTCCTTAAGTCTCTTAGGAAATTTCTTTTTGAAATACAAGTTTTGTTTGTGCATAGCATCTAAAAGCCTAAGCATGTCTAAAACCCCTTCTTACCAACTTGAAAGTGATTCTAGTGAAAAGGTCCAACCAAGTTTGAACAATTTGACCCAAAAGCTAAAATCACTTAAACTTTGGAGGAAGCAAGAAACAATCTTAAAAGAAAAAGAGAAAATTGAAAGAGATATCCATCTTGCCATCCTTGTTGCATTGCTAAGATTTGAATGATTTGGTGCAAATTTGCATAAAAGTAGAGTAACAACTTTTGAGAAAAGATTTGAAAACTTTCCACTTTAACTCTAGTGTTAAGAAAGACTATAAGAGGGAGGGAAAACAAGTGAAAGGAGAGTAATCCCCCAAGAAATTTGTGAAAGGAAAATAGAAAGGAGGAATTATCATCATCTATATGCACTAGTGATATTAAATGTTTTAAGTATCAAGGTAGAGGTCATTGTATCACAATCTCCCACCAAAAAGACCATAATTTTAAGGAGTATTGATTCATATGGTAGTGAAGAAGAAGAGAAAGGCACAAGTGATGATGAGAGTGAGGGAGAAGATTCTGACCCTTGTATTTTTCTGATTGAAATGTCTATTTTAGCTTACTACCTCACTTGCACCAATCTATCCTTACTAAGCCATTGAAGTTTATATGGCCTTAGATGTGGTTTATTAGCAAAATTGACTTTATCTCTAGTTGGTGTGGAACTTCCAACACACCTTCCTCATACCAAGGTATATACATCTTGTGCGTGGGACTAGATATTAATGGGTGATCCAATAGCGACCCGATAGCAGATGGAATGATATGTCCAACAAACACAATCTTGTTAGGATAGGCTCTAATACATGACTCTGATACCATGTTAAGAAGTGAACTTTAAGCTTAACTCAACCCCACAAAACTGACTTTTAAAGTGAGGTTTACACTCATATATATACTCTAAATTGATCTGACCTTTAGTTGATGTGGAACTTCAATAAACACTAATATAGCACTAGCCATATTGGTGTAATTATCTCTATCTATGATCACCATGCACACCTTGCCATTGATTAAACATCTAGTGTGAAAGATGTTTTCTCTTTAGTTGTCTTCCATAGGCTTTACTTGACCACCAAGTAATTGACTAATCATCAACAAATCTCCCTTCGAAGTCTCCTCTTCCTCAATGTCCTCACTCTCCTCTCCTTCTTCAACCTTAGATTCATTTATATATTTTCCATCTCTGAACCATAGACATTTTGTTAAGGAACTCATAAGCATAGTGTCCTAAGCCTTGACACTTGAAACGCTTCACATCTCTACTCCTTTTAGAGGGTTTTTCTTGGAACTTTGAAAGAGTCTTTAAAGGCATAGGTGTGGAACTACTAAAAGTAGCAGCCCCATCTTTCATGCTTTTGTCCTTCTGACTAGAAGATCCAAAGTTGGTGGAACTTTTCTTGGCCACTCCTTTTCTTTTGAGTTGTTGCTCCACTTAAATTGCTTTATGAAGTAAACCCTTCGTCTAGACAAACTCATACAACTCAACAATATCACATATATCATCATTCAAAACACCAATAAATCAAGCCATAATCATCTCCTCATTTTCTTCAATCCTTGCTTGAATCATAAGCATATCCATTTCCTTGAAATACTTCACTCCCCTTGTTGCCTTGAATAGGTTTTTGGAGTTTGAATTAAAGTCCCTTAAGTAACTAGCCGACACATACCACTTCCTCATGATCCTTTTCATCGTAGTCCATGTATCAATCATTGGCTCCTTATTTCTAGCTCTCTTCTTTTGTAGCTTGTTCCACCAAACAAGAGCATAGTTGGAAAACCATGTGACTGCTATTTGGGTTTCCTCATAATTGTTGAATGATAAAACATGCTTTATTTTCATCTCTCACTCCAAGTATAGCTTTGGATCACTTTTTCCTTTAAACGAAGGAATGTTAAGCTTGACTCCTTCAAGCCTACTTGGTCTTGCAACTCCGTCATTTCTTTTCTTCTTCTTCAAGACCTCTATTCTCCAACTAATCCAACCTTTCAAGGAGCTCATTGTTATGTCACATCATTAATCCTTCTAAATGTTGTGTCAAAGTCCTTGTTTGAATGGACTAAGTCTTGCTCCTTGGTTGGAATTTTCCTTTTCTAGCCATCACAACAAATATATCAACGCAACAATAAAATAGAAAATAAAAAAAATATTGTAAACTCGCCACACTCAAGTGTATCACACAATTATGGCTTTTCTTATAATGAAAACAATTTTTCCTTTCACCATTCAAATTCTCCTTGGATTCTTAGGCAATTCAAAAGATTATGGTCACAACAAAGAACAATGGTCCAATGTGTCCACAATAAGGTTAGGTAGATAGAGAAAGACTAATAAATCGCTATAGCAAAGGGTAAAAGAAAATTGGTAAATAAGAGAATTATCAATCATCTTTCAAAAACACCAATATATTACCTTAAATTGAAGCTCTGATAACCAAATGATCTAAACCCCATTTCCACAAGGGTTGACTTAGAATCTTTAGGGTTAGAATCTTGTGAGAAATTTAGAAAATTAATGAAGGGGTGGATTGAAAAGTGGCGAAAATTCCAAGGTTGGTTCAAAATTTTAGAAATTTCGATAACATGAGTTACATGAGTTATAAAACTTCAATTGAGATTATTCCAAAATGAGGTGAAAGTGCTAGTTTTAAACTTCAATTTAGGCTAAAAACCACTCAATTTGGGCGAGTAGAATGTGAGTTGTGACTACGAGATAAATTTGGGTAGGATTGAGTTTTCTGAATTCTGGTGAAGGAAGAATAAAAGGTGAGTATTGAAAGGTGGAAGGAAAGAATCACTCTTTCAAAGGGAGGCATCTCACAAAGGATGTGAAAGTCCTTTCATGGAGTCAAGGGGTACTTCAATCATTCAAGACTTACGAGAATCACTCTCACTAAGATAAACATGTTAAACTCTAATATTTCTGAATAAAACTCAACTTGTTTCCTTGATAAAAATGGTTTAGCTTATATAAAATCTTTGCCATCAGAATTACAAAGATTCAATAAAGGAAAATACATTCCACTTAAGATAATAATGATCCATTAACCTAGGAAATGAAAATCACTTAATGTTCGGTCTAAATTTGTTCTTATTAACAATACAAATATCAGTAGCCAAGATTCAGCAATTACAGCAAGTATATTCTGCAAATTTTTAACCCAAAACAGCAAAACTTTAAAATTCCAAACAGCATTTTCGTTCAATCAGCAAAGTGCAAGTTTCTGATACAGTATTTTCATTCAAACAGCAACATTTTCTGGTGCAGAAACTTTAAAAACAGCAACATTTTTTTCTAGGCAGAAACAAAGTAAAAACAACAGCATTTTTTGTGGCAGAAACAAAGTAAAACAGCAACCATTTTTCTGCAGAATTTTATTTTAACACAGCAAGGAATTTGCAGAATTTATAACAGCTAACAGCAAGCCTTTTTTGCAGCAAACAGCAAATGATTTAAGTGCAATACAGCACCAAACAGCAAGAAAACAGAGCAGAAACAACAACCTTTTTGACAGCAAACAGCAAAGTTTTCTGGTGCAGAAACAATAATTAAACAGTGTGAAAAAAAACAATTAAACATAGACATTCCTCTTGTTGAATATAGTGAAAATTATATATGGGATTAATCTCCCTTGTGTTAAATACACACATAGGGTTCTCTATTTATAATAGAAGAAATATGGGCTAAGCCCAAAATTCAAATAAGAAATAATAACAAACTAACTAAAAGATAAAAAATAAAGATAAAAGATATAATATATCTAACACTCCCCCTCAAGCTGTGCATACAAATCGTATGTACAAAAGCTTGTTACTAATATAATCCATAAAGACTTAGTGAAAATATCTACTTCTACACTCGAGTGACACCAAATTACTAATGATTTGCAAGACGTCATAGAAGACGAAATAACAACCCAAAAGACTCCCCTGAGCAACAAATCTAGGAGGTTACTCCATGTAAATCTCTTCTTGCAAACTACCGTTGAAGAATGCCACCAGTGGATAAAGATGTAATTGTTGAAGAGCCACCATGGCTATAAATAAACTAACAAGAACCATCTTTTCCATGGGAAAAAAGCATATATAGATGGGTCAAACACAATGGTGACAAAAAAATGAGGTCAGAAGAGACACCAGCAGAAGAAGCCATGGATGAATAAGAGAGAGAAACCATAAAAAATCCAAAATTCTCCAATCAAGACACCTGAAAAAGGAAAAAGAGCAACCTTGATGCTCTAAACAACTACCAAACATGCCACAATGCACGACAAAAAAGGGAGCAAATCCATAACTTTAAAAGGAACTCCGATGAAGGCGTCGTTAAAGGCATGGTAGTCGTCTGGCCGAGACGATAAAAACAATGTGATCATCAGTCGAAACTAGAACTCCGGTAGTGACAGTGGTAGACGATGGCACCGCCGGCAGCAGTAGATGGCGCCGCCGCCAGCAGCGGCGGATGTAGTGGCAGAGGCACCAAAAACTTTTTCCTCAAAAAAGAACCTTAAGCTCTAGATACCATGTTGAATATAGTGAAAATTATATATAGGATTAATCTCCTTGTGTTAAATACACACATAGGGTTCTCTATTTATAATAGAAAAAATATGGGCTAAGCCCAAAATACAAATAAGAAATAATAACAAACTAACTAAAAGATATAATATATCTAACACCTCTTATGTCCCATTTCGGAAATTCCAATGTATACAGCACTCTCTTTTTTTCTAATCAAATAAAAAACGCAGGGCACACTCATTTACATTCTTATGGAATATATCACATAATATACCATTATCATTTCCAGAACCCAAATTCTAAACAATGCAATCTCAATCACTGAAAATTCTAATGTTCGAATCAAAAGGCATAACATTTTATAAACTGGACATGTCTATAATCTTCAAACAATATCAAAATCACAAATCAAGAATAAAAAAGAGAATTTCAGGTTTTTCTTTTACAGATACACACCCATATAATAAAACAGATTGAAATTAGCTCCCCCAAACACATTACACCCCTGTTACTCAATAAACAATGCAATTATCTCCGCTCTATAGCCCCTCATTACAGTTACTTAAAATCCTTAATTTCACACACCTACAGATTAAAAAAAGAGGATACAAATGCTAACTCAACCACTTATAACAGCAAGCATTGGCACCTACTAACCATATACAAGACAACTACATTATCATGCGAAAACGTTACCCAGAACGATAGATATATGAATCAAACCAGTATCCACTGTTTCAACAATAACCCAACATAGCGCCCCTAGTGTAGCAAACCGACACAATCATATCAATTCTCAAATCACCGAATTACCCACTCCAATATACATGGACACAATACCACCTTTCTCTTTTGTTTAAACTAAAACAGTGCATAATTCTAAAACAACCCAAAACAACGAAACAAGAACCAAATAACAAGCACCAATTTCACAAAAAAAAAAATCACCAACTTCACAGATAATTTTATCTAAACAAAATAAAACCGATTAGCTCCCCATACCTAGTTTTGGTTCTAGCTCCTCTTATGGTCACACCCTCGTCACCGACAGACTTCAAGCTTTCTAACGTTCTTCACTCGCCCTCCGCGTTCTCTCGTTCTCAAGAGTCTTTCTGTCGGTCATTCTGCAGCGTTTTTTTTTCTCCTCTTCTTTGTCTTCCTCAATTAGCCACTAATTAAGCTCTCCCCGAGGTTGCTCCAAAATCCCAAGAAAATCCGAAGAATTCTCTCTCTCAAAGAATCGCACCCGAAGCCTATCACGGTTGGGTTCACAAAAATAAATAAATAAATAACAATCTCCCCTTCCCCTTTCGATCCTCGAACGTCAAAAGAGCCAATCGAGATTGCACAAAATTTTTGCACTCTAAAGATCTAGGGTTGGATAATTTCGCAGAGAGCGGTTTTCCCTTTTTCACCTAAGTCACTCAAGGCAAATAAAAAAATACAGAAACAGGTGCTTTCGGTCCAATTAATTTGTATAGTTAATTGAGTTTAAAAAATATTTATAAAACTTTAAAAATAAAATAAAATATATTAATAAATGATAAAGTTAGTAAAGAGTGGTATATAAAAGACAGCTACAAAATAATTAAAGTGAATTAAATAAATATTTATGAAAAACTTAAGAATAAAATAATGAATAAAATATATTAATAAAGGATAAAATTGTCCAAAAATTGTGTAGCAAGAAACAATATACTACTTTATATATAATTATAGATATACAGTAATATATAAGATGATATTTTTTTATAATTGTTTTGGGTATATATAATATAATTGTTTATTACAATAACGCTGTAATATGTTTTTTTAATAATGTTTATTACGTAACAAAATATGTGAACGTTTTCAGTGGTTAGGTTACCATTATATTTTCTGCAACAATCAAACTTTATTTTAATAGATAATGATGCTTTGACAAATTTTTTTATAATATTTTAATATTATTTATGTGTTATTGATTCAAAATTATTTTATAATCAATAATAATAGTTATAAATACTAATATAAACTAATCACATAATAATGTTTAGATGATGTTAAAATATTATAAAAAAATATTATCAAATTATAATTATTTTATTTTAATTTTTGATAAAAGTAATACTTAAAAGTTTTTTTTTCTCGTCTTAGGTGTAAACAAAGAATAAGAACGTGAAAAGTTTGAAACGCAGCGATTCAAGTTAACTCACTCCACGAGGAGAGTGACTCTTGGACTGGAGTGAAATTTGGGCGCCAAAAGCTATTTTAGGTTTCAATATTTTCTTGTCTTTCTCTCAATCTATTAGTGTTTTCATTTTTTCATTTTTCTATAAAATCCCATTTTCTCGTTTGTCATTAAATTTCACTCTCATCACTCGTTCACGACACAGACGCATAAAAGAGGATTCGAGAAATGTCTGGGAAGGCGAAGAGGAGAGACGAAGCCGGTGCTTCTGACGCCGACTCTGAAGTTCACCCGCCGCCAAAAAAGATATCCAAGAAGGATTCCGACGACGAATCCGACTCCATTGTCGTTTGCGAGGTCCACTTCTCCACTATACTAGGGTTTTTTTTTTCCTTTTTTTTATAAATTTTATTTTATCGTTTATTTACTATGTTATCTTGGTGGAATGTAGATTTCTAAGAACAGGAGGGTTTCTGTGAGGACCTGGCAAGGCAGGGTTGTGGTTGACATTCGCGAGTTTTACACCAAGGATGGCAAGAAATATCCTGGCAAAAAGGGTTATATTATTTTGACGTTTTTGTTTGATTTTATTTTTCGAAATTATTTGGTTCTTCGATTTTTTTTTTTTTTTTATGTATTGGTCTGTGAGTTTATTTTTAGTTCAGTGGGATCGTTGTTTGAGGATTAGGAAGGGTTTTGGATTAATTTTCCAAGGGTATAAAATGTATTTTGCTGGATGGTTGAACTATTGCTATCTCATACCCTATGTCTCTGGTGGGGTGGCTCATTCTTTTTTCGAGAAGGTAGTTAAACTGATGAACGTGATATGTTCTGGCTGATGATTTATGCAGTTCTTACTTGTAGATTGGTAATGTATTATTGATAAGATTGATGATAAACACGTTCCGTGGGATATCAAGCCACCTCTTTGAGATTTACTTTGTTAGCTACTGGTTACTCATAGCCTATTTTTTCTCATTTTGTGATTAAAGGAAACTCTAGTCCATTGTAATGTATGGTTTTGGCAAACAATTAGGTTTAGGATAATATGAAAACTGAATTGGTTTTTATGATTTTGAACTTTGTTACTGTTAGTATAAATAAATTTATTAAATCCGTGAACATTCAATTTGATTTTGTTTAAGAATCTGGACTTTTTTCTATGAATGAACTGGTAATAATACTTACTAGTCACCATATTAGTTGTTGGCTCATTGGAAATAATGTTGTTAATGTGTATATATGGACTGCACTTTTGCATAATTATCATGGAAATAATGACGGGGATTTCTCTTCTCCTCCTGACTACATGTTTTCTTTTCTGTTTCTGCTGTATTCCCGTGTTTTCCTGCTGCATTTTGTTCACACATGTATTTATGTTGTTTATTATAATTGTCGTGTATTTTGAATAGGGCAGAGAGAGAGAGAGTATTTACTTGTATATAAATCATTTTTAAGTAGAATAATAGCTACTCTGCATGTACTGATATCCTATATCAGTAGCTATGCATTTATATTGAAAATTTGCTTTTGCTGCTAACCAATCTTCTATTTTTGTGAACAATAGTTTTTTGGCTTTTGACCTGATTGACTTTTCAAAGGTCCTGATTTATGCCATCCATTTGTTTCCAAGATCATGCTTGTGCATTGCAATTGAGGCATCCTTAGATGGCCTGTGAAGTTCTTCCAGAATGTAGAAAGATTGGAGTGCAGGATTAGATTTTGTTGTCTTCTATTTTGTCCTCACTAAAAATTTGATTCTTGATAGAGCTCATTTATATAGATATTTGATATTTATCCTTTTATTTTAAACCCAGGGTTACCCTAACATCTTTAAATTTCTTTTCAGGTATCTCGTTGACCATGGATCAGGTATATCTTGAAATAATTTGGATGTTGCATGGTTACAAGTTCTTTTTTTATGCATATGATCAATCAACGCTTTATTTTTTTCCTAAAAGTTCTGAAGAAATGATTTTCAAGTTAGCAACCAATGATTCATTTTCTTTCTCGTATGCAGTGGAATGTTCTTCGCACTCATGTTGAAGAAATTGACAAAGCAGTCAGTGAGAATTCTTAGGAAATGGGCACCGTGTGTACTTACGAAATGACATGTGTATACAGTTTTTTGGATTATTAGAACAACACTGAAGGGTTATGTGATGTCTAATTCATACCTTTTGTAAGCCGGTACTGCTATTGTAGGTTTTGGATGCCTAGCTTTGTTTAATGGTGCCTGTAAAGTGAACAGTTGTATGCTAGTTGTTATCTATATGCTCTGCTTCCAGTCTAGTGTGGGTCTTCCATTAACTTTGATTTAAAACTTAACTTCTTCATCGTCGTTGGAATGCACAAACCAAGATAGAAATGAACTCCTGGAACAAACCTTGGAAGTTCTCTTAAAATGGAAAGAAAATACACGCATTGAAAAATATTTTACAATTATAACAAACTATTTTCTGTTTTTCCGAATATTGTCGTATGACGTCTTTTTAATGTTAGAGGAGCATCTGGACTAAGAGTATTTTCTTTTGTATTTAATCAATTTGGTTAAGAGAATTATATTGTTCTTTTTCGACTCTTCTTTTTATCTACTTCATCTTTGCTGTTTAAAAAAAATAAAAATGAGGTTTGTAGGCTGGGTGTATGTGTACATTACTTTGGAACTCAGATAAATGAATGTAATTCTTTTTCATATTTCAGAAAAATATGAGTTGTTTAATCTATTAGTTTAATTTCTGAAGTAATTTCTTTGGTGACATGAAAATTTAGAGTATTCCCATATTTGACTATTATCTAAAAGACTTTTAATCTCACTGGGAGCTGTGAAAAGGGTTCTGCAACATTATTAAATTTAATATTGCATTTTCATTAGTTAGTGTTGGTCTAATTCAACGTTATAGGAGAAGGAATTTATAATTGTCTATTTGTATGAAGTATCTGGCTACAATTCTGTCACGCATTGAGCTTCGTAAGATGAATTCCTTACCCATATAATTTATACGGCAAAAATGATAAAATAACGTATAAGTCAATGAAATTGGAGCAATTTTGCAGTCACTAATGGGAACGCAACACTTTTAAAGCTTGAAGCTCTTAATCAATGAAAGTTAATCAGAGCAAAAATACATCACAATCATTTCTAAAAATCTAGAATGTCGTGCTACAACAATCATCTGGAAGTGCGTATATTCTCTGCAAGCATCACTTCATTGTTTCTGAAGTTGAAAATGCTTCACCCAATGCATTTTAATTTTCAGGTAATTATGGTGAAAAGTGGCATATACAGAATTTGAAGAGTTAGGAAGAGATGTCTAATGGAGAGTGTGGCAACGTTTAGATTTTACCTGAAGAAGAGTGTATAAGAAAGTTGGGCTAGTGGATAACTTGATACATGTTTTCATCTACCATCATTATACAGCAGGTATGCTTATAGATCCCATGTCAAGTACTCTTGGCAGGATCTGTAACAATGCACAGCTTGTAAGGTTTGAGGCAGCAAGCAGCAGTATTGAGTATAAACAGAGAAGATAAACTCAATCCATACCTCACCCAATCGTGCATTGATTTTCAAGGGAACAAAATCATCAGCACGCGTCACACCCACGTTCACAATTGCAGTAGCAGCACCAGCCTCGTGAGCTGCTCTGTTAAAGTCAAATCACAAATCCAATTATGTCATGTACGCAATCAATGCACACAAGAAAACGAAAAATATTTCACTGCTTGAAATTGGGGATTAAAAGCTTCTTTCTAAATTAGAGTTTTGAAGCTAATTACAACAAATAGTTTTCTAATTTCAAATGATATTTTTATACGGATCTCATTCTCAATAATATAATAGCCCGAATTGCATTGCAACAGGTAGTTTTTTAATTTCAAACATTATTATCATTATTATTATTATTATTAGTATGTTGTGTATACAAATACTAGAATTTAGATAATATCGACACCATAACAAGAAGACCCTGGGACATTGTAAACTTCAATCTACCTGACAAGTCGAAAAGCAGACATGGTCATCAGAGACGACCCAAGAACAAGAAAAGCATCACATCTTCTGGACGCTTCCATTGCCATATCAGCTCGGTCCTTGGGAACATTGTCACCAAAGAAGACAACCTTCATAATTATTCAAAACGAGAAAATTAAGGACACCAGCGTAATAAGACAAATCAAAACGATCACACATTTTCATATACATGATTGACTAAGTATGCTTTCTCTGTCCATAATAATTTTTGTTCAAAATGTACTTGTATTCTGTTCCTTCAGCTGAATCGCGAAATATCTTGAATAGCATCCCTGAACTTATTCAAGAGGAGATAGAATAGCATAAATCATAACACACGAAAGAGATACATTAGAGAACACACTAAGATTTATCACATAAAATAGAACTACAAAAAATAATACTCAACTTCGATGGTCATCAACATGGAATTTTATCTCAGGGATGACAAAATAATCTGCATGCTCCAATATTCATGAGTAAAATTCATAATAAAATGGATATTAAATAGGTATCTTTAATGGGTGCCTATGGGTAATGAGTCACTTGTTGATGGGTGGATACATATATCATTATATCCAACTTACATAGCCCGCTACCACTGTCCTTTAGTGACTTTATATATTCTGAACTGGCAATCAAAAGATCCAGAGGTGTCTACTCAGCTTCTCTACATTTCAAGTCGTATAATGCTTTATGGTAATGTTTTTTTCTCTCTGAGAAGTAGAGAGGGTGTGCTCATAGGCTCACGGTATCAGATCCATAATTATAAAGTAATGATTAAGATTTCTTATACTCTTCTTGCCCCCACTTGTTACCAACTAGATAATAGAGAACAATACTAACAGGCTGAAGTATCCAGAAAAGTATCACGCACAACCAAATATTTCAACTGAAAGAAACCGATTGGCTTACATCAGGTTTGAGAACTCCATTGCACTTATGACATGTTGGGATTACAAAATCCTCCTCCCAAAATCTTTCATCAATCTCAATATCACCATCAGGTCTTTGTTTCATGCCAAAGCTCTTATCTGATCCAGGGTTTCCATGGTCCAAGTTATCAATTGCTTCCGCCCACTGGTTTATCAGAAAAGGGAATCTCAGAACAGAAAAATGCAGTCTTATTGTTTTGAGAAATGAAAACTACAACTACTGCATAAAAGCATTGATAAAATGAAGCAATATATTGTTGCTTTCAGATGCACAGTAATGACGCAAGCTATGTTCTACTTTCAGAGTTTCAGTTTCAGTACAAGGGACACATTTAATAGAAATTATGGAAATGATCTCAACATGCAAAGCATAATTCGTAAGAAAACTCAACTAACCATCCTAATATATAGTCAGCGTTGTAATTCTACCGTACACAGTTTAGTAATCCCTGCAAGATTCAAGATGAACCCCTCAATGAATTGTCTTTTTATCTCCTTTATTTATGTGCAGTGTGAAGGAATTTAAGAAAACAATAAGTATTTGAGGAAGTTTTAGGAGTTAAGAAAGTCTATATCAATGCCGCAACAAAGGGCATAAGTCTTGCTTAAAACATGAGGTTTAATAGCCAGTATTACTAGGTAACATTTGAAATATTTAAGCTTTATTTACGTAAAAATGGAATATTTACTTAAACATTTGAAATATTTCAGAGTTTTTCCCATACTTATCTCTCTACCTTTAGTTATGAAGCATGGACTCTAACAAACATCCAACACGACACAAACATTCCTGAAACAAATAATGTCTAAAGTGTAAGACACGAGGACATACAAAGAGAGACGCCAAAAAATGAAGTTCGAGTAACTTAACAAAATATTTAATTTGACAGTATATTCACATTTTTAACCTTGTTAAGAAAAGCAAGAAACGTTATTTCGTGGTGACTTGCTCCAAGGGCCTTGGACAGTCACTGAATCACAAGCAGAGAGCCAACGCAGAAGCTCCACGAAAATGAGAACTAAAGGTACAGCAGAAATGGAAGATGTATGGTGTGATGGAAGAATTTATGGTGTGTGTGGTGGTGACTTTCAAGCATAGCATTGCTGGAGTGATCTCTACAACATAACACTATAATTGCATCAAAATTGAGAAATACAATGGACGAGGGGCTGAATTTATAGGGATTTCAGCACCCTTGCACGAGGAGGAGGGTCTGCTGATCATCAGCCACTAATCATAGATCAAATGCCACGTGTAAGCAACGTTTTACAGGTGCTAATTTCAAAAAGATTATATCTTTAAAGTATCATGACTTAATCACAAACTCACTTCAATGGCATTTTTCTCATTACAGAAAGAACTTCTTAAACTCTTATTCATCGATCATACAATTTTTTCATTAGCTGCAAATCCTAACCTTTGGATTAAGGGCTTTCAACTGGTCTTGAAATAAGCTCCGGCAAAAGGAATATCCACAATCTATACAAATTACAGTGTATACAGTCCCATGTATTTCTAATGGGTTGCTACCAGCACGATGATGCAGCCTGCAAATGAGGTACAGTGAAATTCCAGGATAGCCTTGCTTTTAACATCTCATATTTTCCAAATAAGCAAATTTATAATTGTATAAGGTACCTATCAACATTTTGGGTAATCATAAAATCAATTCGGCCAGCTTTATCTAGTGTTGCCAAAGCAGTATGGGCAGCAGATGGTTGTGCCTCTGTAAATCGTCTCCACCCAGCATAGCTCCTTGCCCAATATCTCCTCCGAGCTCGACTTGAACGGAGAAACTCCTTTTAAATAGTGTCAAAAGAAAGGAGAACTTAAGACATAGATTAAGATGAAGGGACTTCTTGAGTTATGACTATTTTGGCATGCAAATTTAGCTGAGTATTCTTCATCAAAGTCATTGCCATAAGCATTCAAATTTAAATATGCACACATAAATACACCGGTGCCAAATTCTTAATAACTTATCAACAGTCGAACTTGAAGTCCTTTTTACCCATCTGTAGATGGTTAGTATTCAGTGTTCCCTACTCTTTTGGCAAATAACTTTTTTTTTCTCAAATCAAAGAACACAACCAAAGATAACGGCATACTGCAGGTATTGTGTTCTTTCTTTTCCCCTATGAACAGTAACATCTAATGTATTTGAAAAATGATATGAAATCCCAAGCCATTAAAGCAACATCGGGAATGCGATATCTCAAAGCAAAAGATCTATGTTCTCATATGCTTAGCCCTTTTTTCCCTCTTCCATTGGCCATGTTTTTCTAAATTATTTAGGCCATATGAGGGTACAATAATCTAACAGAACAAGCCTTTAAATTACCTGATGGGTTATCGGTTTGAAACCAGAACTATAAGCTCCATTGGGGCTGCAGTAAATAATAAACTGCTATCAGTTAAGTGAAGAACAGATAAAGGAAAATAAAGCTAGCAACATGAATAATAAATTTTAGTAATGAATTCCACATTCTAAAGATATCAAACTCAAAAAGGATGACGTCTATATAATCTTTACACACAACAAGTACGGGATATCTCTTTGATTCCACCGATGATTGAAAGTGGAAACTGGTCAGAATTAGCACTAGTGACAGTGAGTGAATGGACCGCAACCCCTCCAATTGATAAGTCATTGATGCATTTGATTTCAACTATTTACACAGTAACTTTGTTTTTTTTCTTAGCCCTCTTTGCCACACATACATTATTACATATTGATGCAGCAATGACGTTAGAATTTTTTTTTTCAATTACACAATTCTTCTAGAAGCATAGAATAGAATAAGATCAAATTAGCATAGACTGAGATCAGATTCATGTGATCTCAGACTTCTACTAGTTTGAAAAGCAGCCAGATTGGTTAAAGAACACCAATCCAACTCACACTATTAATGAAAAAGATGAAACCCAAAGGGACCTACAGATCCCTTTTTGCTTAAGATTGACAGAAACATACGTAATACCAATGACCAAAAATTTCAGATCATCTACAACGAAACAAAAATAGGAAAAATATTTTAAAGTACGTAGGTAATACATACATATAATCACATCTTGCTTTTATAATAAAGGGAAAGTACCTGAATATTCTAAAGGAAGTGGTAGGATCAATAGAAATGTGATGAAGTATAGTAAATATTATCAATCAAAGTACAGTATCTATAACATTACCAAAGAAGAAAGTAGCTAACTGAGTAAAACGTTAAATCCTTTTATGTTGCCATCGGTGAATGCTTAATGCTACATCTACTAAACTTACACGGTTCAAATATTAAAAATAGTGGAAATAGTTTTCAATATCATAAACAAATTCTCACAAGTAGCAATTATGAGCACATGTTTTACTTTTGCCCGATAAAAATTTTAGGTTGCTTTATAACGTTAGAAAGTAGTACATAGAAGAGCCAGAAACCTTCTGTAGTCGGGGATGCCACATTCTGTACTGATTCCAGCTCCAGTCAATACCGTGAGCTTGGTACTGTACGTTGAAATTGAAGTTCAGTTAGGGAACTGTTAAAATTTACAAAAATGAAAACTACCAAAGTACTGTTATTATTACATGTAGTATGCATGGAGGGATCTAATATACTTCTAACCCGTAAAAAGACAGAGTAAGAAATTAAACCTCTGGTCGAAAAATTCATACAAAAGATGAACATCTTTGATACTGGGAGGATCTGCTTCTGGAACTGTCTTCTTATCCCTTGAGATATTAGACAAGGCCTTTTCTTCATTTCTTGGGAAGGTCCTAGGGACAGAGATTCGGCACGTTGTATGTGCAAGCCTTACACTACCTTTAAATGATACAAGTCTTTCACCTCTTCTTGCTAAGTGCCAATTTCCACCCATTGGTTTAACAATATCTATTAAGATGAAATAATTTGCAGAAGCGCAATGCTATAGTGAGTAAAATAAGCCACTACTATGAGGAATTACTCAAATTAATAGTTTGTGTGAGTGCAAAAGAAGAAGCTTGAATGCAAGGGGAGAATACTTGCCTGTTATAAGATTCCCCAACACTTTCCTCACAACCCCAAAAGACTGTTCATTTAGATAAAAACAAAACAAAAAACAAAAAACACATTTTTTAGTTACATCAATAACTATGTTTCGGTGTCTATAATCACATGAGTAACAATTTGAAGGACAGGGAATGCTACTATCATTAACCATGTTTCTAGAAAACCCTCCTTGCAATAATAATCCAAATTACCGGGAAAATGGTTCTCTACTTCAATTTTGTCCAGTTTCTGATTCTTCCTTTACTCATAATATCCAATTTCTATGCAGTAATCTTTGTTAAAACTCTGAAAGAGAGAGAAAGGGAACTTACAGTGAGAGAGAAAGACAAAGGCATTTTGTTTGTGTGGTGGAGAGAACAACCAAACAACCTTGCGCATCGCTCTTTGGCCTTTTACTCTGGATTTCGGTTCATTATGTTCAACCACTTCCACGTCGCATACTTCTCCGCCTACAATAACACAGTTTGTTTTCTTTTCCAAAAACACAATAATCATATATAAATCTATGATCTTTTTGTTAGAAAAATGAACATAATTAATAGACTATCACGGTCGAAATTTCTAACCTCTCAATCAATTAAATAGGTTTATTTTTTCTTTTTTTTCTAAATAATTTTTTTTGTCACGTGTCAAACTACTTGGCAATGAGAGTGTCGCTATCCGACATCGTATTATTGTATTTCTTTTCATTTGGTTTCTTTACTTTTATTTTATTTCAATTTAGTTTTTTCTTTTTCTTTTTTCTCAATTTAATCTTAATTTTTTTAAAAAAAATTGTTCCTTTCCAAATGAAATAAGAGTATGTACATTTTTCAGAATCTTAGTCTTTAAATTTGTTATGTAGTGAGACTATTTTCGTATAGATCATCTTCACAAAAATATTTAATATTGAAATATTAACTTTTATAGTTTATTCATTAATATTATTTAGGTTAAATGATTTCATTTGTTGTTTTATTTTGTAGAAAATTTTTAAATGAGTTTCTTTATTTTTTATTTGTCTCAATTTAATTTTTGTTTTAAAGACTTTAATGCAACTAGGTTATTTTCTTTAGTATTATATAAATAAAAATGTGTTATGTGTTGGTTCGTAATTTTTGTATTTTTCTAATAAAAAAATATCAATTTGTATAAAAAAAATTGTAAAGATTTATATAAAATTAAATTTTGTTTGAATTTGGAGAGGAACAAAATTATTTAATTTAAAAAAATAGGACTAAATTGAGACAAATAAAAAATTTAGGGATCAAATTGAGACAAATACAATGACACGTGACACTATCAGTGCCACGTCACACTGTCATTTCCAAGTGGCACTACATCAGCTTGACACGTGGCAAAATCTTTTATTTTTCAAAAGTAAAAATAAAAATAATTATAAAAATTCAAAAAAAAACACGAGCTGACATGTGTCACTCTCTTTAACAGTGTTAGTACGTAACAAACGACAATGACCTAATTGTTCCAATTTTTCAAAAAAAATGACCTAATTGAGACAAAGAAAAAGTGAAGGATCTAATTAAGAAAAGTCACCAAAAAATAGGGACTCTCTAAATGATTAAACATTTTAAAAATGAATAAAAATTGACTCATCAGCCATATATTAATATTACTGTGAATATATAAAAAATTATTTTCTCGTAAATGTGGAGTTCAAGTATGCCATCTCACATTTGTATAAAATTAATGTAAAATTAAAAATAAAATTTATTCTCATAATTCCAAAAAGGAATACTAATACAAAGTTTAAAAAAATTAGGTTTAAACCCTTTAGTTGTCCCTATTTATGTGAGGTTTTCCCATTTTGATCCCTTTCTTATTACAATCCCCAATTGAGTCCTTATAAGTGATAATTTGCATCAAATAAGCCCATGCCATTAAATTTCGTTAACGGGGTTAAGTTTTTGCACATGTGGGAGGATTACGTGTTTTTTTCATGAAACGTGACATGTTTAGAGTTTAAATGTGGCATTTGGGAAGTTATTAAATTGAAATAATGTGATTTGTGAAATATATAGGATTTAGGGTTCTTTACCTTGCGCGAAGTCATTTGGGTTCTTTCTTTTTGAAGATTGGAAGCACTTGAAGTTTCGACAGTGGGGAGTGTGAAAGCAGAAGACGCAACAATGTCGATGGGTCATTCGTGTTCCTCTTCCACTTGCAATGAATGTGGAAGAAAGCATTTGCAGTCTGTGAGCTCTCGTGGAGATGGAGGGTGAAATAGGAATGATGCTTGGCTGATTTGCCATTGTGGAGAGAAGTCTGTGTTGAGGACTGCGAAAACAAGTAAGAATCGCGGCAAATAATTCTGGGGTTGCCCTAGGTATAAGGTTGGAAGTGAAAATGGTGGATGCAACTACTTCAAGTGGTGTAGTGATTGGGGAACTGAAGAAAGTGTTAGCTGTGAGGTGCTGGAAGCAAATGATGAGAGGTTGGTGAAGAGTTTTGAAAATGAAAGTGATAAGAAGAAAGTTGGTGTGCAGAAAGCTGTGATGGGTTTTCAAAGCTGGATGAAATTTTTGGTTGGGGTTGTTAGTGTTCTATGTGTGATGAACATCATTATAATTGCAATGTTGATTGGAAGAGCTTGATAATTTAGGTTTGTTTTGGTATTAGTTGTAGGGTTGATATTTAGTTCTGTTTAATGTAGAGGTTGCAATGTATTTATGTTTTCTGCTATGAAGATGTATTAGTTTCAGATCTTTAAGGAAATGATAATTTGGGAAAAATTAGTTGAATTGTTGTCTCTGTTTTGGTTTCATTTTGTTGTCAGCAGTTGCCCTATGTATAACATAACATGTGCATACAACCTGTAAAACAGTTCTTAATAAAGGCTGAGTAAACAGTTCTCAATAAAACATACAACCTGTAATCCAGTTCTCAATAAAACATACAAAATATTGTATTCTTAGGACCTGAGTAAACAGAACTTTAAGAGGAATTTAACTAAGGGCAAAATGATGATAAATAATAAAAGTAGCAATTGTATATTAATACGATTGAATAGTCATCCATTGTTCATACAAGTAGCAATATGTAGGATAATTTAGGCTATTACATACTGAAACATTAAACCATTGTTTATAACAGATGTCTGTAAGATGATAAACATCAAACTTTGCCCTATTACATTTGCTACTACTAAAACAGATAACAATCTTCAACTCTGAAGTGGTTCTTCTCCATCTACTTCACCCTCAGATAATGAACTGGGTTGTTGTCCCTCTTCCTGCACCTGATTTCTCTTGGGGCAGTTTTTTATGTTGTGCCCTACTTCCCTACAAATGCCACATTCCTTCAGTAATCCCCCTTTTGACATTCTGGTGCTACTTTTCTTTAACTCCCATTACTCTAACCTTCTTTTCTTCTTAGGACGACCAGGCATCTGTCTTGTTGATGGAGGCATGACATCTGGAATTTGGGTTACCTCCCATAGATTGTTTCCATTAATGGGATATATAATGGAGGAATAAATTTCTTCATAGGTTGACTTTTTAAAGCATACATGTATGTAGTCCTCTGGATATATGTTGAGAAACCTCATTGCTGCCAGTGCATGTACACAAGGTATTCCACTGATGCTCCATTTCCTGCACGAGCATGAATATTGATCTATATCCACCACAAACTTTTCCCCACTTTGGGACACATGTCTGACTTCAAATAGCCTTTGTGCAGACCAGCTGTCAATCAATAGGTAACATTAATTTTTTACTATCTAGGATAACATAAACAAAGATATACATATGTCATAAATGTTGGATACCTGGGAATCCAATTCTTTGTTAGTAGTCCCTCCTTTTGTAGTCTACTTAGTATTTTTGGACAAATTAATGACTTAAATGACGTTACCCTTGACCTATTAGTGGCCCATCTCTTCATCATGTATAGTCTGATTTCCTCCAACATTGTAATAATTGGCTTTGTCCTCGTATTTACCAGCACACTATTAAAGGCTTCTGACATGTTATTAACTAAAGTATCACATTGAGCTTGGTTGTGAACCTTGATTTGGACTAAAACCTTCAATAAAGATGTATGTCACACAATAAATATGTTCAGTAATCAGAAAGTAAAAGTTAAGTAAAACTTATGTAAACCGAGAGAGTCAAACCTTGGAGGAATAGCTAACAAGTGTCGAAAAGCATCTTGGTTGACCTCTTTGATACATCTCATCTCGCTCTCCCATTTTTGTGGGTGGGTTGCTATAACTGCCCTCCACATAAGCTTTTTCAGGTTCTTTTCAAGGAGTTTCTTCCTGAAGTTGGCATATAAATGTCTTACACAAAATCTTTGTGCAACTATAGGAACAACATCTTGTACAGCTTGTAACAAACCCTGTGAATGAGTCATAAAAATGGTTAAATGGTATTGATTTTAATACATTTGTATAAGATAAAAGTCAATAATTATAATGGAAGTTACCTTCTGTTGATCTGATATGATTATAAGTGAAGAACACGCCTCAGGTCCACCTAGGTCTTCAATCAATAGCTCCATAAACCAAGTCCAAGTCTCCTTGTTCTCAACTTCTACGATTGCATACACCAGTGACAACATTTGGTCGTTTGCATCACGAGCCACAACAGTTAATAGCTCACCACGATGTCTGCCTTTCAAAAAGGCTCCATCAAAGCTAATGATTGGCCTGCATGAGACAAAGCTATCTATGCATGCCTTTAGGCATGCGTAAAACCTCTTGAAGATTGATTTCCCATCATATGACTCAACTTTCACCTTGATTGTGGACCCAGGATTTCTTCCTAATAACTCATGAGCATAATCATAAATTCTACTATACTGCTTACTGAAGGACCCAGCCACTTCGTCCGATGCATAGGCTTTGGTCCTATAAGCCATGTTCTTAGATATTGCTATGTTCCATTTCCTAGTAATTTTATCTCTAATATCAACTCCCTTTACATTAGGATTCTCTCTTAGTGTTTTTTCCAATTTTCTACTAAGCCATTTTGCATTGAATAGTCGCAACTTGTGTTCCATACTGCATGTATGCCTGTCAACCACAGTCCTCAGTTGCCATGACTTTACTACATCCATGAAACCAAAATATGCCCTCCACGGACATTCTCCTTTTGATCCCAAACATTTAACCTTAATTCTTTTTTTATCATTTTTAACAAGTTTCAAATTTTTCCCATTCTCTACTGCATAACTTTTGATGGCATCAAGGATGTCTTGTTTATCCACGAAATATGTTCCCACTTCCTAGTTGAAATCAATCATTTTTTTTGCATAATAAACGTACAAAAATGCCCATACCCTTCTTCATTATCACTGTCCTCATCACTTATATCAAGAGAAGTTAAGTCCTTAGATTGTCATTCATCATTGAACCAACTAGAATCATTAATATCATCTTCTTCCATATCTGACTCAGACCCAAGTAAAACAGGTTCAACCTCAACCTCCAAATTACTAGAACTATGACTTACATCACATTGCACATTTATGTCTACTAACCCATCCTCACTATTCATCTGACCATCATCATCATCACGTGATGTACTCCAATCAAGACATGTACTTCTATATCCTTCAAGTCTTGTACTTCTATTCTGTAAGCCTCACCATCTAACTTATGACCCTCACCATCCTGTGCTTTTATCCTCTCAGCCTCAACATCAGCTTCCTCAACCTCTATCATTTCTTCATGCACTTCATCTGGTGCTGTCCTCTCAGCATCACCATCCTCAACCTCTATCCTCTCAACCTCAACTTCAACTTCATCTGCTTCTGTCCTCTCAGCCTCAACATCAGCTTGTTGTCCCTCTATCCTCTCTTCCTGCACTTCATCTGTTGCTGTCCTCTCACCATCAGCTTCCTCAATTTCTGTCCTCTCACCTTCAACATCAGTTTCCTCAACCTCTATCCTCTCTTCCTGCACTACACATGCTTTTGTCCTCTCAACATCTCCTTCATCAACCTCTATCCTCTCACCCTCATCTTCAGCTACTTGTGTCATCTCAGCCTGACCAACATCATGTGCTTCTATCCTCTCACCATCACCACCTACCCCCTCATCCAACTGTTGCCTCAAACCATCATCTATACCCTCAGCAAATTTTGCACCCTCACCACCCTCATTCACCTGAGGTGCAACTTCCTCACCTCCCTCATCAACGTTGTATTCAATCATGTCAATCACATCAGGTTGAGAGATAGTGTGCACAACATATAAATTAACTTGTCCATTTAAGTGAGCTAAATTGACCATATGCATGACACCTACGTCATCGCACAATGCTTCTATCCTATCATCTAATACAGGACCACATCCAACAGAAAACCATAGATCCTTAAAACCATCGTACCCAAGACTTTTCACTACACTAACTACAACAAAATAACTCCATAAGTCAGGATCAAAATACATTGTCTCACTTTCCCCTTCATACTTCAGGTACCCGTCATTCACGAACTTCCCCCCATGGTGAATAATAATCTCTATATTGTCCATCACACACAACACAATCAACAATATTCTACACCTACAAATAAGCCTAAAACAACAAAAAATACCACTTATTAAAGTGATAATGACAGAACAAACAAAGGGTTTAAAGATGGGGGACATTGTGACATGGGGGACCACAACCGCAATATGCAAACACCACATTTTCAGACAACCCCAACCCCACATTCAAAAAAGCATCCCCAGATAACAACAGAAACAACCGAATATTAAATTCATATCTATGTAAAGTACACATACCAACCTTGCAGTAAATTCCACTCCAACCACTTCACGCACACCTACAACGACTTCGTGTTTGACGTCCAAACTCCAATCACGAACCTCCAAAGCCCTAATGAAGTTTGTATCCTCTCCACTAAAGACTTCTCTCAAGCTTCCGATGCACTCTACTCAAAGATTTGTAATCCCAAATTCAATTTGTTTGAACCCTAAATCCCATGCATAATGCCACGTTTAAACTCTAAACATGCCACGTTTCAAGAAAAAAACACGTAATCCTCCCACCTGTGCAAAAATTTAACCCCGTTAACGAAATTTAACGGGAGGGGATTATTTGATGCAAATTACCACTTATAAGGACTCAATTGGGGATTCTAATAAGAAGGGGATCAAAATGAAAAAACCTCACATAAATAGGGACAACTGAAGGGTTTAAACCAAAAAATTATAGTTAAATGTTTTTAGTATTTAGTTTTAATATAAATTTTCAATTCATTAATAGAAGTTTAATATATTATGGTTTCTAAACTTAAAAAATGTATAATCCTTTAAACTCAATTACGTTAAATTTTTTTTAATGCAATCAATTTGTTTATATCGTTTGAAGGTTCTCACTTCAATAACAATAGAATACATGTTTAACACATAAAAAAATTAATGTAATTGGGTTTAAATCATTATATATGTTTACTTTTAAAGTTTTGAGATCGAAATGTATCAAAATTTCATACAGGAACGAATCCCAATTTCACATCAAAGTTATGGAACTGAAAACATATTTAGTCCAAAAATTTATTAAAGCAAACTTTTGTTAATAAATCACACCTATTTTCATTCTTTCGTAGTTTAATTAGGTTATCTTGATATTCAATTTGACATTGAGAGAAATGTATGGGTCAATATTGATTTCTAATATTGTATGTAACGACATATAAAATGAAATTTTAGAAGTGATAATGATTTAAAAATAATGAGACTCAATTATTTTAATATTAAAAAGTTTTAATACAAATAGTTTTGTTATGAACGAGGTTCATTATTTTAAAACACATAATCTCTCTAGAAACCACTTTAATAGAGTTCTTTAACTTCTCTCCAAGATTTTTTCCTCTCTGTTTGTCTGATTGAATAATTGAGATCGTAGGGCTAATTGTTGTGATAAGCTCTTCAATTTAGACCAATTGGTTTCTTTGTTTCATGTAAGTTGGGTTTCAACCCTTTTCCTCGGTCTCTTTTTGATATATGTTGCATGTGAGTATTCTTCCACTTGCATGTGTCTTTTTAAGTTATCTATATTAGTCTCTACTGATAAGTGGTTCTAATGGTGTGTCTTAATCTTGTTTATGTTGTTCTTAGGCATAGATTCTAAGCTTGAAGGGTTTTGGGGTTCCTTAGAGTTAGTTCGTCGATCTCTTAGGTAAGGGAAACTAATTGCTTTTTTTACAAGTTATAGATATCTTAAAATTTGTGACTTTGCATGATTGAATGTTGTGATGAAGTTTCGTCTATTGAAGTTGGTTGTTTTGGATGTTTGCGTTGTGATTTGTCTTAATTGAGTTGTATTGATTGAAGAATTTGAGATTTGATTATTTGAGTCAATTGGTATGTGCCCTGACATTAAAAGTTTTATTTTTACCAAGGTACTAAGAAGGAAATACTGATTTGACCATTTGAACAAGTTCCATTTTTCTCAAATCACAAAAATTGGTCAGCTGCTTTCTAATACTGCGTTGAGCGGTGGCAGACTGATGTTGAGAGTCAGTTTATTGTGCAGGTCTAGGAGCATTTTAGCTCAAGATCACTGAACACCAGTTTTGTATCATTGAACACAGTAAAATGTGAATGCTTTGGTACTAAGCGGTAGTAGGACACCATTGAGCGCCATATTTCATTGCAGGTCTAAAGCATTTTGTTTCAAGACACTGAGTGGTTGTAGTGTCTTGTTGAGCGCAACTTTTTGCGAGAAGAATGACACTGAGCACCAAGACTGTCATTGAGCGCCACCTTTTTCAAAAAAGTTTAGCATTGAGAGTCAGGATTGCTAGTGGGCACCACCATATACAAGAAGCCTAGTGTTGAGTGTCACTTCTAAGCGCCAATGTACATGTTTGAAATTTCTTATTCCATTGCTATTTGATATAAAATTTAGAATGTACTTTATACATGTTTCAGAGTATGAGAAACAACCTTCAAGTGGTACAAATTTAGGACAATATAAAGGTACCAAAAACATATATAGACACTTTGAGTCATAATATATGCATTTACATTTTTTTATAAATGACTCTTGATACATTTTTGGTCACTCAAGGAAGCCTAAAACAATGGTATTTGGGACTTTGTTGTGGTTAGTATTCATGAAACTACAATTGTGGCTGAGAGTGATTAGCCTCTTGTTTTCGTTTGGATTTTCTTTGAGTTGAATCATGTGCACATTTTGCAAAAGTCTGATTAAGTTGAAAATCTAATTAGGTGAACTATTGTGAACTGTGAATGAAAATAACAAGTTCTAAGGTGTAATCCAACTCTGGTTTGGTTGTCAAATTGGGATTTAAAAAAAAATGCAAAGAGAACTGGTGCAATTCACAATAGTGTTCACTGTTTCAGTAGACTATCTTTGCCAAAATTATATAGCTCTCTTCAATCATAATTGGTTCAATGTTATTCCTTTTTATTGCTTTAATAATTTGTTCTAATTATATTCCTTAGGTTTTGTTTGTGTGTTAGTTGTTCTAAATAGCTTGTTTTTATTCGCTTGTCTTGTTTGGTTGTCTTGGTTTTGTCTACTTCACATGTGGACTCTGATTTGTTGTTCCTAATTGAAGCTTTTGTTTGTTTTTACAATCTAATCTGGAGTATGTTCTTGAGACTTCGACAAGTGTACCGAATCATACAAGTAATATAAAATGGTAAGACCAAGTATCGTGTTCCAAGAGACTCTCGACAATAGACAGTCGTGTGATAACTCGATTAACTAAAACTTCAAAGTAACGAAATCATTGTTTTAGAATGCAAATACAGAAAATTAAAGATGAATGCAGTTTTGATCACTTGAAGAGTAGCACAACGATGAACGGATGAGGTTTGTGTTATGAGATGAATATGTTGTTGGGCTTAGATTTCACCAAGTTTACTCTCATGTATATAAGAACTCTTCTTCTTTCATTAAAGTCAACGTCACTCACTAAATTACTTAAAACTCGATCCCTCGATGAAGAAAGCCTATCCTTAATTACTAGTTCATTCAATTCCTAGCATTCCTAATAATTAATTTTGAAGATCATGAGCTTAAGACGACCAAGACTCATACCCCCATCCCTGAGAAATACTGCTCTTGGGAATAATTCTACAAGAACCTAAATTGTAAGGAACCTCCCGGCACTCACACAATTAATACATCACGGTATGAATGAGTTAAACAAAGCGAGCATTGATCACAGAAGAATTACCCTAACAGTTAATGAAAAAAGCATAAATTATTAAGAATCAATTCAAATACATGAGAGTTCACAAGGTTACATCATCCCCCAACAACAAATAGAAGTTAATTCCCCATTGTCATGGAGAAACTAGATGTACAATGGAGAAGAATGAGATAGAAAAACCCTAAAAGTTGAAGATGGAAGCTCCCGCATCCAAATCCGCCTTCAAGGAGTGGAAGATTGTGTTGTTGCGCCTCCTCTGTCAAAGATACAAAACCTAGGGCGTCTGGGTCCTTTAAATAGAGTGGAAGCAAAACAGAAACGAAGCTCAGGCCTATCTCGCTAGCGCTCAGTGCCCCACTTAGGGTGCTCGGGCGTGCTGCGACACTAAAACTTACGCTCAGCTTCACTTGGAGGGCAAACAGACGTGGTTCAGGAAAAGTTGCGCTCAACGCCCCAAAAAGGGCACCCAGGCGGTGTGCAGTAGGCTTTAGCATTGAGGGCTATAGAAAGGGCGCTCAAGCTTCGGGCCTTCCTACTTTCAGGTGCTTTTTCAGCTCTTTCTGAGCTCAATCTCCTTGGCACTTCAGCTCTACTTCCATATTATCTCATTTCCTGCTAAAACAAGGGAATTTTGTCATAAAATCATCAAGTTCAACCTTAACTTTCTTATTCACACAACTTAACAAAAAGATGATTTCAAACAAGTTTCTAAGTAGAAAAGGGTGCATTTAGTATTAAAATCACATCACAGATAACGGTACTTTCATCCGTTATCACAACCCCAAACTTATAAATTTGCTTGTCCTCAAGCAAAACAAAATGTAACTCAGTTTTTCTCAACAATTACTACAATGGCTCAGCATATTTCAAAACTTTTCCTTCCAGGACAAGTAAACATTTTTATCAGCTCATCATAAAGATGTCAGCCAAGATGTACAGATGCCTTAATTCAGTCAAACTCAATGTGATGCTCATGTACTTCAACAGATGCTATCCTTAAGAATGATCAATCAACCAAGCAAAGATGAAACCATGAATTCAAAGAACTACTCCTCACCAAGGAAAGTGTTTCACTCAAGCACTCAAAAGTGTATCACTCAATTACTCAAAAGCGTATCACTCAAACTCACAGGTGAATAGTGAGGTGTTGGTGTCTCTTTCAATCTGCTATAACAATGTCACACAAATTAACTTTGTCTTTCATTTAACCATAATCAATCATACTCACAAGCAAGTTTTCATCACAAGGTCTTTTCTCGGCTTGTAGCTTGGCTATGCTAAGAAGAAAAGTGGTTTTTCTAGATAACAAAATCCTTGAGTTAAGAGAGACATTTATGATTTCATCATTCAAACACAGCCTTTCTTTCCCAGAACCATCCTCACTTATTCCCAACTTTCCCTTGCATGGAGCTTTTCTTTTCTTTCTTTTCATTTTTCCTTTCTTTTGTTTTTGCTTTTCATTTTCTCATTGCTTAGCTCAATGCTTTTTATTTTAATATTTTTTTTCAAATTTCCCAACAACCCCAAACTTGAACCTGATCAATACCTCACAAATGTTCTCAACTTAACTCAAGGCAAAGATTTTCAAACAGGGTTTTCAAAACATGCTTAAGGCTCAAGGTTCAAAGGTTAGAACAAATTGTTCTCTTTTCATTGGGCTAGAATCATGTGTAGGCTAAAAGAAGGGATAACAATAGATGGCCTTGATCATATGAAACCTGCAAGCAAGTAGTTCAATCAGAAAAAATTTGAGCAAAATCATTCATGCTTTCAAAGTAATAGAAATTATTCACAAAAACTCTGAAGCCCAAACCTCACAAAGGTTACTTTCAAGTTCAGAATTCAGATAAATATCCTGCTCAGTATCTCAATCAACTTTTTACCTCAAGCATCTGTTTCATATAAACTATGAGTCATCACCTGTATATAAGCACATCATGCATCACCTTAACATCAATCAATATAATAGAGCATCATAAAGCAATACTTATCACACAACATATCATAATCAAACCATTATAGCATAGTTAATTCAAGCCAAGTACATCAACCTATACTACAATAAAAACAAAGTAATAAAAACAGAAGCAAAATATAGTTCAACAATGAAAACAATAAAAACAATAGAGATAAAAATAAAAGAAATCTTATTCTAGAGGCAAAATAGCATCCATTAGTAGACGCTATCATTTGAAAATTCCAGCATCCATCAGTAGACATTAACAATACACCCATCATGAGATGTCTAATCTTATAGCATCCATCAGTAGATGCTTAATCACATAGCATCCATCAATAGATGCTATTATTCGTCATCCTCATCATAACATCATCCATCAGAAAATGTTGTTATCTGAGTCCTCCTAGCATCCATCAGTAGATGTTGTCACCACTACCATCAGAAGTAGCATATAACCTAAAAAAAAAACTCAAACACACAAAGAAAAATCAAATCCAAACCACACAAATAATCAATAAAAAAGAAAAATCAGAAACTGGGTTGCCTCCTAGTAAGCCCTTCTTTAACGTCATTAGATAGACACCATCAAGCTCCCGTCACATCTTTAATCTTGGTGTTTTCCTGTCTCTCTCCACACCAACTTATCTTCAGCAGCTTCTTGTTCACCTTTTTTACTCTTCTTGAAATTGGAGATTTAATCTCTATCAGTCCATCAGCTTTAAGTTCTTTCACAACCCAAAATTTGTTGTTGAATCTCACTGGTATGCCTGGTTTGAGTTCTTCATGTTTGACCAAAGAGTCTTGATGAACACTTTTTCCTTTATTGTCTTTTTCTTCTTCCTTCACTTGTGACAGGAAACAATTTTTACCTTTCTTGCCTGGCTTAACAGCTTTTGTACTAGTCCTTGGTGCATCTTCACATGCAGCTTTGACCCTAGTCTTCTTCACTTGGATCTACTGCTCAGCATTGAAGACGTTGAACATCACCTCCTCTTTTTGGTCTTTGGGGCTATAGTTCAATCATCAACATTGATCATTACCTTGGCCGTTTTCATGAATGGCCTTCCAAGAATAATAGGGATCTCCAAATTTTCCCCCATCTCCATTACCACAAAATCTACCAGGAATCTAAGGTTGTCTATTCGAATCACAACATCCTCCACCACACCATAGGGCTTCTTAGTGGATCTATCCGCCATTTGCTAGGTCATCTTTGTAGGCGTGACTTTAAGACCACCAATCTTTTCAAGTACAGATAAGGGCATCAAATTAATACTCCCGATAGTGCAAGGAATCGTGAAACTTCCTAGATCTTTAACCTTTGGAGGAAGTGCCTTCTGCAAGATCACACTGCAATTGCCCTGCACCTCAATTGTTTCCTTTTCTGGATATTTTTTCTTTTTGTTGAATTTCCTCAGGAATTGAACATAACCAGGAACCTGTTGTAATGTCTCAAACATAGGAATTTTAATCTCCAATTTCTTGAAGATTTCCATGAATTGCTCAAATTGTTTTTCCTTCTTCTTCCCAAAATAATTCTTTTGGTAAAGAAGGGGTTTTTCATATAATTCTTTCTTTTTTCTCTCAACCTCTTCTTTTTCTTTTCTCTCTTCTTCCACATTCTTCTTTTCTCTCATTCTTTCAACCTCACTTTTTCTCTCTTCTTTCTCTTCTTTCTCTTTTGACTCAATTTTCTGTTTTCCCTCTACTACTCTCTCTTTTTCCTTTTCTTTTCTCTCACTCTCTTCTTTTTCTTTCTCTTCCTCTACATCTTTCTTTTTTTCACTCAACCTTTCTTCTTCTTTTCTCTCTATTTTTCTCTCATCTAAAATTCTGCCACTTCTAGTAACAACGACTTTACAGTCCTCTCTAGGGTTAACTTTCATATTACCCCCAAAATCTTCCATTTTCTGAACTAGGTGACCAATCTGCATCCCCATCCTTCTGAGTGTCGCTTCAGATGTTTTTATGATGAGATACATACATTTGTATCAATTGTTGAAGTGTGTCATCTAGCTTTTCCATTCTTTCTTAAAGAGAGGATTGTTGCTGCCATTGTTGTTGTTGTTGTTGTGGTGGTCTATTGAATTGTTCGACAGCTTGCCCAAATTGACTTTGACCCATGCTTGAGTGAGGTAACCACCCGTGGTTGAAATTACATCGGTGGAATTGAGTGCCCATATAGTTAACTTCTTGTTCGAATTACATCCTGTATACACTAGACACAAAACCCTAGAAAACATTGTTAGCACAAAAAAAATAAAAACAAAACAAAACACAAGACTAAAAAAAAGTCAAAGTTAATCAAGAATCACACAAATAGAATAGTTTAAACCATGAGTCCCCGGCAACGGCGCCAAAAACTTGTTGAGACTTCGGCAACTGTATCGAATCGTACAAGTAATATAAAATGGTAAGACCAAGTATCATATCCCTAGAGACTCTCGACACTAGACAATCGTGTGATAACTCGATTAATTAAGACTTAAAAGTAACGAAATCATTGGTTTAGAATGCAAGTACATAAAATTAAATATGAATGCAGTTTTGATCATTTGAAGAGTAGTACAACGATGAAGAGATGAGGTTTGTGTTATGAGATGAATATGTTGTTGGGTTTAGATTTCACCAAGTTTACTCTCATGTATATAAGAATTCTTCTTCTTTCATTAAAGTCCACGTCACTCACTAAATTACTTAAAACCCGATCCCTCGATGAAGAAAGCCTATCCTTAATTACTAGTTCATACAATTCCTAGCATTCCTAATAATTAATTCTGAAGATCATGAGCTTAAGACGAGCAAGACTCATACCCCCATCCCTGAGAAATACTGCTCTTGGGAATAATTCTACAAGAACCTGAATTGTAAGGAACCTTCCGACACTCATGTAATTTATACATCATGCTATGAATGTGTTAAACAAAGCGAGCATTGATAACAGAAGAATTACCCTAACAGTTAATGAAAGAAGCATAAATTATTAAGAATCAATTCAAATACATGAGAGTTCACAAGGTTATATAATCCCCCAACAACAAATAGAACTTAGTTCCCCATTGTGATGGAGAAACTAGATGTACAATGGAGAAGAATGAGATAGAAAAACCCTAAAAGTTATAGATGGAAGCTCCTGCATCCAAATACGCCTTCAAGAAGTTGAAGTGTGTGTTGTTGCGCCTCCTCTGTCAAAGATACAAAACCTAGGGCGTCTGGGTCCTTTAAATAGAGTGGAATCAAAACAGAAGCGAAGCCAGGCCCATCACGCTGGCGCTCAGCGCCCCACTTAGGGCGCCCGAGCGTGCTGCGACACTAAAACTTGCGCTCAGCTTCACTTGGAGGGCAAGGAGGTGTGGTTCAGGAAAAGTTGCGCTCAGCGCCCCAGAAAGGGCGCCCAGGCGGTGTGCAGTAGGCTTTGGCGCTGAGGGCTCCAAAAAGGGCGTTCAAGCTTCGGGCCTTCCTACTTTCTGGTGCTTTTTCAGCTCTTTCTGAGCTCCATCTCCTTGGCACTTCAGCTCTGCTTCTATATTATCTCATTTTCGTCTAAAATAATGGAATTTAGTCATAAAATCATCAAGTTCAACCTTAACTCTCTTATTCACACAACTTAACAGAAAAACATGATTTCAAACAAGTTTCTAAGTAGAAAATGGTGCATTTAGTATCAAAATCACATCACAAATAATGGTATTTTCAACCGTTAACATCTGTCTAGAGTAGTAGATTTGTTGTGTTGTCATTGCTTTGTGGTTGTCATGTTTCGTCTCTAGTTTTTATTTGCCTTAGCCTAACCCTTTCCTGATTGAGAAGCTGATTCACTCTTATTTTTGGAATTTGACAGAAAGGTTGTGTGTTAGGTAGCATCTTAGGTGGTGGTGGTTTGAAAGATTCTTCAGCCTTGAACTACCAAGGGGAATTTCCCTTCCAAACCTTTCATTTGTGTGCTTTAAGCTTTTAAAGAGAAGCCTGAGTGTAGTGAGTTTAGTGAGGCTGGATTAGCCTAATTTCCTTGGCAAATTTGTGAGAAAGTCAATTTTTTCCTAATTGTTGCTAATTGTTTACCTGTGCATAATTAATAATCTGTTTGGGAAAGAGAGCAAGTTGTTACTGTAATCATCTCGAATTTTAATTTGATTACTGCATTACATTCTGAATTGACCTATTTGGGATTCTTTTAAATAGTTGCAAAGGTTGAAAGTTTGGTCTTGAATATGATGAAGATTGAGTAGATTGGTTTATGAGAGTGAATATCAGAACTTCAACATGATGATTTGAGAGCTTAAACAATTGAGATTTATTTGTGCAGATTTCCATTATGTTTAAATTCATTGTTTAATCTTAGCTGAATTTTCTGCATTGCATCATATCACTTTTTGTCCATTGAGTTTATCAGTTTTGTGCATCCAGTTTATCTTTGTTGATGTGATTATTGGAATGGTTAGAATCCAATTTTGTCTTGTTTGATTAATACAATTGTGAATTTGTTTGCCTCTATTTAATCACAAATTGAAATTACTAGCTTTGTATGTTCTGCTAATTTGGTGTTCTGCTTGAATTTTGAACTTCTTCATTCCTACATTAACTTCTTTCAACTATATATATGCATCATTTCTGATTGTATCACATCATTCTTCCTTCATTGGATTGATGAGGTTTCAATTAGTTTGGATTGTTGTTTAATCAGTTTGGTTTCAGCCTTGAATCACATCCATTTGCATTTGGTTAAATGTACATTTCCATGTGTATTTTGAGGGATTTTGATGTGACTTTGTGTGTGCATAACTGAATTGATTGAATCTTTAGTTTGAGCAGAAGCTTAATGAAGAAACAATAGCAGAAACACCTCACATGGGAATTTTGAAATTAAGGGAGTTTGTTTAAATTGTTTTCTTTGTTATGGCTTGTAGTTGTTGGGATTAGAGCTGTCAAAACAGGTAATTCGGCTCGACTCGGCCCAGGTCACCACGGGTTGGTCACTTAGTGAGTCAATCCAACTCAGCTCACTTATTAATGAGCTGAAAAAATTCGAACCAAGCCCGACCCACCACGGGTTGGTGGGTTAAACGGGTTGGCTCACTAGCTCATTTAATTATAAGTTTTTTATAAAATAAAAAAATTACAATTTTTTTTAATTCAAATCTAAATAAACGTCACACTAAAATGACGTTAAACTTCAAAGACAATTCAAAATTAAAAAAAAGTATCATAAATCTAATTTAAAAACATGTACAAAAGGCAAACAAATAAGTTTTTAATATTGATAATTTTTGTATCACTTGTCCATTTATAATATTAGAGTCTTGAATAGATAAATCAATAATATTTTTCTCTCTTGAAACATCTTCTTTTTTATCACCATCTACAATATAATAAAAAAAATACTAACTAATAATATTGAAACACAAAAATAATAAATAATTAAATTAAATTAGGTGGGTTGGTGAGCCAACCCGGCTCACCACGGGTTCAACCCGGCTCACCACGGGTTCAACCCGGTGAGCCGGGTTTTATGTGAGCCGGGTTGAAAACTAGCCCGCATAAAAAAATTACATTTTTTTCAAACCAAACCCAGCTTAAACCGTGGTGAGCTGGGTTGACTCGTGGGTTACAGCCCATTTTGACAATACTAGTTGGGATTGAGTGGACTGCTGATTTTGGAATGAAATTTATCTTGTGCAGATTTGAGCCTATGGGAATTAAACAACTGTAAACAATCATTTGATTAGGGGAGTTGATTAGTTTAATTACCTCCAGTTTCCTAATTGTTTCTGATAATTTTAAGCATTGTATGCTTTGCTGAGTTGGTTTGAATATCTGTGCAGGTTTGGATAGATGAGAATTGTGAATTCTCCGTGCAACAAATTTTCAATGGATAGCAAATAGGAACCTTTCTTTGCATCAAGTGTACAAGCCCAAGGAAGGGAAGTTCTTACTGCTATATATATATATATATATATATATATATATATATATATATATATATATATATATATATATATATATATATATATATATATATATATATATATATATATATATATATATATATATATATATATATATATATATATATATATATATATATATATATATATATATATATATATATATATATATATATATATATATATATATATATATATATATATATATATATATATTGTGCAATCTGCTTAGTTAAGGGTTTTAAGTGACAAAAGCTATGTGCATTTGTGTTTGCAGAATTGGACCAGCTAGTTTCTTGATTTAGATCGAGATTTGAAAGCAATATTTTGACACTTGAAGTTTTCATACAAGATGAAGCGGTGGAGCATGACCGTAGCAGCCCACCACAACTTTGATTTTCTTTTGTAATTTGATTTGTTCAAATTGGTTTGTAACAGGCTTGTGTTAGCCTTTCTTTTAGTTTCATTCTTATTTTGTAAAGGGTCATTAAAAATCCAAGTGGATTGAAAAAGTCCTTGGTGCTCTTTCAAACTATTGACAACTTTACTTGCTTTCTTAAAAATTGACATAGCTTAGATAGGTGAGTGTGTCTTGTTAGCCAAAGGTACAAGCCTCACCATAGGAGTAGAATTTGATATTGATTGCTTGATTTTTTTGTTTCACGTGTTTAGGGGTGATCTTTGTCACATTAGATGTTCGTAATTAGGAGTCTAGTATTGTGATTGTCTTAATTGTTGTTGTTTGAGTTGTGTCCTTTGTTTCTAAAAGTAATTTTAGTTTAAGGGGTAAATAGTTAGTAACTTAAGACATTTCTCGCAAGCCAAGATTTGGTACTTAAGCAGTCTTCTTGACTCACCTCTCTTACTTGGGATTTGTCTAAGTGTGGATCTTATAACCCTTTAGATTAAGAGAACTTTTAAAAACAAAGATGACTTGTTATAGTTCATATAGGTCGTTTAGGTCTTCTAGGATAGATAATGAGATGTTTAATCAAGTTAGGAATTTTCCATTCTTTAGTAAAGACATAGATGCATTAACATACCTAGCTTGGGAAAAAGAAATTCATAAAATGCATCCTTTAATTACTAGAAGAAGTGAATTTGAATCCTATGGTTCATTTTTTTTAGAGAGAGTGAATCTCATGTTTTTAGTTTATATCTTTCTAGGTTAGAAAAACATGCAAGTGAGTGGTGGGATGAGAGGTAGTATTGGGTTAATAAAGGTAGGAAATCCACCATTAATAAATGGTATGAATTAAAATCTTGCATGAGAAGAAAGTTTATGCCTTCAACTATTAGGAGAAACCTACAATTAATGAGAAATAGCGTTGAGGAGGGAAAAACATTTCTTAAAAGCTTAAAAGACCATGGTTTTCTTCGTAGAGAAATAGAATTTGAAACTAGACTTAAGGATGTCAGGAGCGGCTGCAGCGGAATGGTTAGCGTGGAATAACAAACCAAGAGGGTTTTTAATTCAAACGTGTGCCTTTTAATTTCTACTCAATTAAACTTACTTAGCAATTAATATTGACAAATAAAGAGAGTAAGGTTGAGAGAAATTTGCACAGATGATTTTATCCTGGTTCGGATCTTACCAATCCTACGTCCAGTCGCTTATCTCAAAACAAGATAAACAGTTTCACTAACACAAAACAATTACAAACTACAATCACAAAGATACAATTTGTAAGAGTTTAGAAACCACCTCTCTTGATACCACAAGAGATGAAACTACACCTCATTTGAGTCTTCACAAAGGATGAACACCTCCTCCGAATACTTCACGAAGGATGAACACCTCCTCCGAATACTTCACGAAGGATGATTCTCTTCCGAACACCTCCTTAGACACACCAAGGATGAACCGGCTATTTTCTCTGTCACCGTAGCAACACTTCACCAGCTCCACAGACAAGAGTTTCACAAGCCGAACAAGAACACACAAGTCTCAAGAATTTCTGAGTATTTTGAGCACAAGGGAAGAGTTTCTATGTCTCTAGATATTCCCTTGAGAGGAAATGAGAGTCTATTTATAGACTCATCCAAAGGCTCTTCCATTTACTAAAAGACAAACTTAACGGCTACTTTGTCCAACGGCCATAAACGGCTACTTTGTCCAACGGTCATAAACGGCTAGTTTGTCCAACGGTCATAAACGGCTAGTTTCTTCAATAGTCATAAACGACTAGTTTCTTCAACGACTAGTTTCTCCCACGTCCGTGTTAAGTGCGATACTCTTACCGTTAACCGTCACTATTCACGTGAATAGTGTTACTATTCATGTGAATAGTACTATAGTGTTTTGTTACAATGATTTACTATAGTAATTTTACAAAACACTTTTCTTTTCCTTATCTAAGTCCTATACACATTTCTAAGAGTATTACAAAAGCTTTCCATCACAATACAAATCTTCAAATCATTTTGATTCTTGATTGGTCTTGACTTGATTTGGACATCATCAAAACTTCATCTTCATCATTTTGCTAACAATCTCCCCCTTTTTGATGATGATCAAAAACTCCTTGATTTAAAGCTTTTGGTAATAATCTGTATTTAAAACACAACTTAAGGAAGAAAAGGTGCATTAGTGAATAAGCACAAATTGCACAAATAGGCAAATAAGCTTTAACCATTTTCTCCCCCTTTTTGATCATAATTAAAAAGTTGTGTTTGATGTTCTCCCCCTAAGATAATACTCCCCCTTAATAAAAGCATGTATGCATATGAGCTAAAAATATTTCAAATTTAAAAATTCATTCAAACATGCATAATAGGATATTTAAAGCAAATATTTTTAGGAGAAAGAGCTTATAAAACATTGTTTAGATCTTCATCTTGAGGATTGTCATCATTCTTCGCTTCATTTGTTGTCTTCTACAAATCTTCATCATAGCCTGTATGTAATTCAACTGACTCAAGAGGCTTTGCCTCAAGGTCTGCAATTTCATCAAAGACAACATGCACACATTCTTCTATTTCAAATGTTTTAAAGCAAAAACATTTTTTAAAAAAATATTCTTAAATATGAAACATTTGGTACCCAACTATTTGTATGGGTCCATTGGGTTAGTTTGAAAATTTGAAATCATTTTACAACCCAAATATATCTACCACTTGGAACACCATAATGCTTAATTTTACATTTGTTAGATGTATGACCCTTTTTCATACAATAAAAGCATGATACAACATTTGTGTTCCTATAAGTTGTTCCTTTTTCTACCCATGTTCTACGGGTTCTATGATTATGTTTATTTTTAATTCTAGGAACATACTTATTTTTAACAACCTTATTTTCATTATTTTTACTACATTCTCCTGAGGTTGTTTCATCTAGTAGTTTCTTATAATTAGCACAAGATGTACATTCATCACTACTAGTATATTTACCTTTTTCATAAAATAAAATTTTATTTTTCAAAATTTTATTTTCTTCAAAAATATTTTTAAAATTTGATTTTAATTTTTTATTTTCATCTGCTATTGATTTTTGAATGTTATCAACTTTCAATTTATGTTTATCACAAAATTTACACTCAGCAGATATATTTGTATCATTTTCTACATTTGAAATTTTACTATTTAAAGTTTCTATTTCTTCTAAGGATTTTTCATATTTCTTTTGTAATTCTTTAAAATCCTTTTTCAATTTCTTATGAGCAAGATCTAGTTTTTCTGATTCTATCAATAATTCTCTATAAATTTCATGTAATTCATCTTCATCAATATGATCAGAATCATCAGAATCGCTAGAGGTACTTACTTGGCTTCCAGCGTCGTCGTTCACTACTAAACAGATATATGCTTGCTCATCAGAATCACCCATACTTGATGTTGTGCTTGATGAAGAGCTTGATTTATTCTCTTCCATGATTAAAGTATTCGTTTTAGCACACCCGATTTCATCTCCGCCTTCATGAGTTACTCTTAAAGTTTCCCACATTTCTTTAGCGCTTTTGCAGACAGAGACCCTGTAGAACTCATCAACAGTCAACGCTGACGCAATGATATTCCGGGCTTTTACATCATTCTGAGCTCTTCTCTTTTCTTCAATGGTCCATTGGTCACGGGGCTTTGGTTCCTGCATATTGTTAGTTGGAACAAAAGGACCAAATGCAACAACATCCCAAATATCTATATCAATAGATTCCATAAAAATTTGCATTCTGACCTTCCAAAATGCGTAATTTTCACCTGTGAATAGTGGTGGTCTATTGATAGAAGCACCCTCTACAAAGGTTTGATGTGATCCTGCCATTTGAATGACTATCAAAGCAAGCTCTGATACCAATTGTCAGGAGCGGCTGCAGCGGAATGGTTAGCGTGAAATAACAAACCAAGAGGGTTTTTAATTCAAACGTGTGCCTTTTAATTTCTACTCAATTAAACTTACTTAGCAATTAATATTGACAAATAAAGAGAGTAAGGTTGAGAGAAATTTGCACAGATGATTTTATCCTGGTTCGGATCTTACCAATCCTACGTCCAGTCGCTTATCTCAAAACAAGATAAACAGTTTCACTAACACAAAACAATTACAAACTACAATCACAAAGATACAATTTGTAAGAGTTTAGAAACCACCTCTCTTGATACCACAAGAGATGAAACTACACCTCATTTGAGTCTTCACAAAGGATGAACACCTCCTCCGAATACTTCACGAAGGATGAACACCTCCTCCGAATACTTCACGAAGGATGATTCTCTTCCGAACACCTCCTTAGACACACCAAGGATGAACAGGCTATTTCCTCTGTCACCGTAGCAACACTTCACCAGCTCCACAGACAAGAGTTTCACAAGCCGAACAAGAACACACAAGTCTCAAGAATTTCTGAGTATTTTGAGCACAAGGGAAGAGTTTCTATGTCTCTAGATATTCCCTTGAGAGGAAATGAGAGTCTATTTATAGACTCATCCAAAGGCTCTTCCATTTACTAAAAGACAAACTTAACGGCTACTTTGTCCAACGGCCATAAACGGCTACTTTGTCCAACGGTCATAAACGGCTAGTTTGTCCAACGGTCATAAACGGCTAGTTTCTTCAATAGTCATAAACGACTAGTTTCTTCAACGACTAGTTTCTCCCACGTCCGTGTTAAGTGCGATACTCTTACCGTTAACCGTCACTATTCACGTGAATAGTGTTACTATTCATGTGAATAGTACTATAGTGTTTTGTTACAATGATTTACTATAGTAATTTTACAAAACACTTTTCTTTTCCTTATCTAAGTCCTATACACATTTCTAAGAGTATTACAAAAGCTTTCCATCACAATACAAATCTTCAAATCATTTTGATTCTTGATTGGTCTTGACTTGATTTGGACATCATCAAAACTTCATCTTCATCATTTTGCTAACAAAGGAGTTTAAGGATAAGAAAAGAGAAATAGAGTTTGAGAGAAAAGAACAGGAAGAAAAGAGAGAAGAAAGAAGAAAAGAAGAGAAGAGAGAGAGAGAGAAAAAAAGAAGAAAAAGAGAAAAGAGAAGAGGAAGAACGAAGAAAGGAAGAAGAGAGAAAAGAAGAAGTGAGAAGAGAAGAAGTGAGAAGAGAAAGAGAGAAGAGAAGAGGATAAGAAAAGAGAAAAAGAAAAGAAGAGAGAAGGGCAAGAAAGGGAGAAAAGAGAAAAGGAGAATTTGCTATTGATGACAAATCCTATTCTTTCAAAAACCATCGAACCTAAAAGGAAAGGTTTCCAATTCTTTACGTCTTTTTCAATCATTGTTCAGTCTTCAAATATTAAATTCTCTTTCAAATTCATTACCATTCCATATTTTATACAAACTTTTTTCAAAATATGGCAATTCAAATCTTGAGTTATCCTTATCCTTATGAAAATAAATAACCCAAGGCAAAAGCGAATTTGGACTTCTAAATTTTTCTAAAATTACAAAACAAAATATAAGAAGTCCTTATTATCTTATTTTTATAGAAAATTTCTTTCTTGGATCAATATTAATTGAAGATATATTTTATGCGTATTGCAGATTCGTGTTTGATCCAAGAGGAAGCAAAGTATATATAAAGAAATAAAGGAATAAGGCAACTCCAAGATGGCCTTGCTCCCAAAACTGTCTGGAGCTTGTTCATAAGGCGGCTGCCAGATTTGAGGACAAATCCTTTTTTAAGAGGGAGGGAATGATGGAATACTACCTGAAGTACCTTTCTCAGTGTCCTCTTTTCGTATATTTTACATTTTATTGTACAAACATTTTAGCTTTCTTGGAGCATGGGTTACTATAAATATCCATCTCCACCAATGTATTTTTCACTTTTGAGAATGAGAATTTGATTTCTATTGAGAGCACTCCAAATACAATTCTCCTTGAAAGTCTGGTTAAAGAATCTAAGGGATCCTCCTCTAGCCACCTTTCAAGCACACTTCTCCATTTCTCTATTTTCCAAATTCCATTTGTGCTTCGTTTGATTTTTCTCTCTTCTCCATGACACATTTATTCACCAATATGTTGCAACATCAGCACGCGTCAGTGTCTTTGGCTTCATCAGTGCTTCTACACTCATCTACGCTCTGAACACATCAGCGCATCTCATTTTCACTTCACTTCTCATAGTTTCATTCTCACAGAAACCACATGTTCTTCTTCTGCGCGCCTCGCCATTTTAGAGTTTCTCTCGAGCACATCTTCATCAGCCGGTTTCCATCTTCTATCATAGTCAAATTAGGGTTTCTCCCTTCCTTATACCTTTTCCTCCATTTTTGACCGATTAAAGCCAATCACACTGATCATTCTTCACTTTCGACTAATTAAACCATCATTCCCACCGATTAATCAGTTTAGTTAGTGTTTCCTTATTGTTCTAAGGATCCTTCTGTCTATATTAGGGTTCTTTGAGCTTTATCTCAGATTTGGTTCGTTCTCTTTTGATTTCTTTCTTCTGTTGTGCCATGGGTTTCTGCGAAGGTTATCACACTTCAATTTTCATAGATTCTCTCTTGATCTTGTGTTCCAATCATTTTCCGCTGCATCTTCTCATCAAAGGAAGCTTCAAGGAGCATTACATGCGTTCGCGTCGCGCCAATTTGTCTCCTCCTCAGGCGGCTTCCATCAATTCTCTTGGTTTTTTGGATTAGAACTCTAATTCTTATCAAAGATTAACATCTTTGTGGCGAATCTTCATTTGCCTATCAATCTACTAGATTATGTCGTCTCCATCTTTGTCTTATTCTACATTCTTCTTTGATTTATTTTTGTTATGCCTCTTGAAGATTCAAATTAATTAAAGATCATACTATTTTCTAGACAGAATCGTATCATCTGGTATCTAGAGCAAAATTCTGGTTTGAATATTTTCTTTTATCTCATTTTTCTATCATATTAAAAGAAACTCAATCTAATTATTTTTTTTATTTTAAATAATGACTCTCATGACTATCACATTTTCTAGATATCTAATTTTCATGTGCGGTTAACTGATGGGTTTAGTGATTGAAGTTTAACTAAAGCTCCTTCTAATTTGTTTAATGTGACCGACTTATGATGTTTCTTGTCAATTGGTTGAATATTAGGATTTCACCTAGAGTACTCCCCATATTGGCTTTTATGGTGTGACAAGAGTTCACTAAACATTCATTGTTGATCGGTCGAGTGTTGGGAATTCACTAAGAACGTTACCCAAACTCGTATTTGTAATGCAACAAGAGTTCACTAAGAATGTTCCTTGTCGATCAATCGAGTGTTGGGAGTTACTGAGAAAGTTTCTCAATCTCCTCTTTGTGATACGACAAGAGTTCATTAAGAATGTTCCTTGTTGATCGGTCGAGTGTTGGGAATTCACTAAGAATGTTCCCCAAACTCATCTTTGCGATACGACAAGAGTTCACTAAGAATGTTATTTCCTTATCGGTTGAGTGTTGGGAGTTCACTAAGAAAGTTCCTAAAACTCGTCTTTGCGATATGACAAGAGTTCACTAAGAACATTCCTTGTCGATTGGTAGAGTGTTGGGAGTTCACTAATCATGTTTCCCAAACACGTCTTTGTGATACAACAATAGTTCACTAGGAATGTTCCTTGCTGATCGATTTAGAGGTCGTTGGGAGTTCATTGAGAACGTTCCCCCAGCAACCTTTGTTGGACGGACTTGACTCAATTGTTAGACTCGATCCTTGTACACGAGAGAATAGTTGGAAGTTCTAATTTTATTAATTTGGGAAAATAAAAGATTACAATATAGTTCAACTAAAATTAAATTTAAGTTTCGAGGCGTTCTAAGTATTAGAAATGATTGTGTCATCTGGATGCGTTAACTGTAAACCCCATTCTTTAGATATTCAACAGCTCTGAACGGTTCTTCCGAATTTGCTACCAGCATTCCTTGAGTGGGTTTCTTACGAGTTTCACAAGTCTTTCTTCATACCAAGTCCCCTTCATAAAATTTCCTCGACTTTACCTTTGTGTTATACCATTTTGCGATTACTCGTTTATACTCTTTTTGTACGAGCGTTGCTTCTCCTTTTTCTTGTAAGGTGTCTAACTCAACTTCGTTGATCTTTGTGTCTTCTATTTGCCACCTAAGAGAAGACTTGTCCACTTCAACTGGGATCATGGTGTCAGTACCATACGTGAGATTGAAGGGTGTTTTGCTAGTGGTACCGTAAGGTGAACAATGATATCCCCGTAGGACCTCTAGGAGTTCATCTACCCATGCTTCTTTAGCGTCTCTTAAACGATGTTTAAGCTCAACCACGATGGTGTTGTTGACAACTTCGACTTGATCGTTCGTTTATGAGCGCTTCACTAAATCCGTCACGTGTTTATTGTCTAAGTTTTTGTAAAACTCAATTAACTTCTTATCAATGAATTGTTGACCATTGTTAGTAATGATTGTGCGGGGAAGACCAAAACAATAACGAGTTTTTGCACAAACTTCTACACTTGTTGTGCTGTTTTGTTGCGAGAGGCTCTACCTCCACCCACTTAGTGAATTATTCTATCACTACAAGGAGAAACTTCTTTTAGGCTCGATCGATCAGGAAGGGACCCACGATGTCCATGCCTTACTTGGCGAATGGTCAAGGGATAACTATATTATGCAACTCGATCAATAGTACCTTGACGTTGTTTCCCTGCTCTTGGCACTTCTTGCACATTTTAATAAATGTTTTGTAGTCTTCATCCATCGTTGGCTTGTAATACCTGATTCGTAAGGCTTAGGCTTCCAAGCTCCGTTTGTCCAACTCCTTACACCAGTTACCGTTCGTCCTTTACTCTGTTCGGTCGTACTGAGAGTTTACGTATAAAAGACACTCTGATGTCGAAGTTACTAAAGATTCAACATTCTTAACAATAAATGCATATTAAAAGTAACCAACCTATCACAATACCTTAAACCTATATTTATGAATTTCAGAATGAGCTTCAAATTAACGTCTATTTAGTTACGACCTAACTAATAATGATTGTGCTTTAACTTAAGTTAATCATCATCAATCATTTATTTAAAATTGACTACTCGATTCATATTACTCACCAACCAATTCACTTAATGTATATGACTAATGGAACCATATGATCCTAAGCATATACATACGCAATAAATTGTAAGAAATTAAAATAAAACTTCCTCATCCCATACTTTAACCACAAAAACAAATTATATTTAGGAATATATTCATAATTGACTATTGGGACAAAAATATTTTCTTACTCAAAAATTATAATTAATTATGAATACTTGTGAATTATGATGGTGACTCATAGATACGTACTACTAAATATATTTATACAATTTAAAAAAAATTTAAGAATAATGAGTTATTTTTATTAATATCCTTATTTTATTATATCTAATTAGTGAAAACGTGTATTATTTTTTTTAAAAAAATTAAAAAATTATTATCCTTTATATTATAATTATGAAATAAAATATAAATAATATTTATAATTTTATTATAAGTTATTTTTATTTATTTTATAAGTATTTTTATAATTAAAAAATAATTAAATATATAAAATTTGTCAAATTAAAAAGTAGGTTAAGTTTAAAGAAACAGTAAAATTATAAAATAAAAATTTAAATTTTAAATTTTTTATTTAAAAGATAAATTTGGAAAATAAATATGAATATGACATATATTTTTGTTTAATAATATAATAATTTAATAGATATATGACATAATGATTTAATAGATATATGACATATATTTTTGTTTAATAATATAATAATAATAAGAATAATATTATGATTAAAGGGTTTTATTGATTAGGAAGCGGAATAGCCAACCAAACCGGTCCTTTGTTTTCCTTTTTCTATCTATCTACGTGCAGATAACAGAAAACCCAAAACCCTAGAATTTGAGAATCGCCGGAGGAGAAGGAGCAATGGACTTTGACGAGTACGATTACTTGGAGAAGACAGTGGAGGAACAAGATGACGGCGACTCAAGCAGGAAGAAGAAAGAGACAGAAAGGAGCTACCGGAAGCGCGAGGAGATCGACGAGGTCTCCGAGGAGAGGAAGAACAAGAGGTCAAGGGGCGACGACGAGAATGGCTCGAAGAAGGATAAAGATCGCGAAGACCGCGACAGGGAGCGCCACAGAAGTAGCAGGGATAGAGATAGAGATAGAGACAGAGACAGAGATATCGAGAGAAGTAGCAGGGACAGGGACAGAGACAGAGATAGGGAGAAGGAGAGAGACAAGGAGAGGGATCGTAGGGACAGAGACAAAGATAAGGAGAAGAGGGAGAAGGAGAGGGAAAGGGAGAGAGACAGAGATAGAGACCGAAGGGACAAAGAACGGGAAGAGAGGGAGAGGTCTCGGAGGAGCAGGAGTCGTTCTGAGCGAGAAAGAGAAAGAGAACGAGAACGGGATTTCGACACCAGAGATACCAGGTAATGTTTCTAATCTTTCTTCTTTTTGCCAATTCTCATTTTAATTTATGGCTATATTATATATTAAATCACAGGAAATATACTATTTGGTATTCTATAGTCCATGATAGTATGATTAGCTTCATTTTTCCTCTAGACTGTCTATCATCCAAGTCATTTTACTTTTAGAAGATGGGATGTAACAGAGAAATTAAGAGTACTATTTGGTTTCAGGAAGTACACATCCCTTTTCTGGAGCCAAGTAGAGTTTCTGTCAATTTTTTTGCACTAATTTAATTTAGTTTTCATTACTCTTTGTATCTTTTATTCGTGTATGAGTGAGGTGTACTAGGAAAGGGATTCCGTGGTTTTTTTTTTCGAGAAAGTGATTTTTTTTCTCGAGAAATGTAAAGAAACTTTCGATAACTTTGCTCAAATTTTAACTGGGTTCTTATACATGTATATTTTTTTGGAAAATTGAGGTTGGTCATTTAACACATGGAAATTAACCAGAGTTACCGAAAAAGTCATTGAATCCGTCCCGGTGTTTTATGTCTGATGTCTTCCACCCGGGATGTAGATTTAAATTTTCTACATCATCAAGTAAATATTGGGTTTTTCTTAAGTGTACAAAGTCAATAGCGTGCTATAGTGGGGAGGTTTTAAGCTGCCATGGGATTCAAATAGGGGTGTGATTTTGGATAGTAACCATTTCCATGTGTTATATTGGTGCTACCGTGATATAGACATTTTACCCTAGAAACAATGATGTTCGAATTTTTGGGTTGCAATTGTGATTTCTGCCCCATTTTGTAATGGTTTTCTTGCTTCATATAAATAGTGAGATTTTAAACCCTTCTTCCTTTACTATCCTGCAAAAACTTACCTTTGTTTTGACCCATGTTTCTTTACACTTTAGAGGACTATCTTTTCCCTTGTCCATGCTGTCTTGTTTCTTTATACTTCCTAGTTCACGGGTTGCAATTGTGATTTTTGCCCCATTTTGTAATGGTTTTCTTGCTTCATATAAATAGTGAGATTTTAAACCCTTCTTCCTTTACTATCCTGCAAAAACTTACCTTTGTTTTGACCCATGTTTCTTTACACTTTAGAGGACTATCTTTTCCCTTGTCCATGCTGTCTTGTTTCTTTATACTTCCTAGTTCACGTTCTGCTAGTTTTATGTAATATGTTGAGTATTTTTGTAGTATCAATTCCGCTATTATCTCCCATTTTTTTACTTTGATTGGTGGTGACTGTGTGCGTGGACAGCAACTTATTATTTATCATCAGTTTCTTTAATTTTGGGTTGTTTTGGTTTTTGAATAGTTATAAGAGAAGTATAATTTTTGTGGTTTGTATTGTAGTGTTTAAAATAACAACCTGCCCGCTACAGCTCCCTGCTACTTGAGATTGAAAATATGGGGATAAATATTGAGATACACAAGCAGCTAGGAGGTTGCATTGGATTTTAAATGTTAAAAACCTGGAAATATTTTTGACTAATTTATGAGGGAAAATAAAGTCCAGAACAAGGGCAGTGGTATATCTGAATGTTATAGGATTGAATGCTTCTTTGGATTGTTATATTAACAATATACTTTGGAATAATGGCTACAGTTAAGAGATTGAGACATTACTCCCTCTCAAGATTAGGTGCTGTTTGGGACTCTAATATTAGCAATGTACGTTTGGATTTATGCTACAAATTATACAATCTGAATATTCGGTATAAGTTTGATGTACTGCTCTATTCATATCTTATGCTAAAATTCAATTTCAATTGCAGGAGATATAGGGACAAGAAAGAGGCAGCAGAGCCTGAGGCAGATCCAGAAAGGGATCAGAGGACTGTTTTTGCATACCAGGTTGATTGATTGAGCCTTTTTTGTTATAAATATTAAAAGCCTTGATCTATTTGGGATTTGGTATTTCGTTCTAATTAATGCCATCTGCTATGTGATGATTACAGATGCCCTTAAAGGCGTCAGAGAGGGATGTATATGAATTCTTCTCAAAAGCTGGCAAGGTCAGTAAACTTGCACACGTTATTTTGAACAGTTGGATGTGGTTTTCTGTATGCTTGATTTAATAGTATCACTATTTACATCTAGTATTCCTTATTTTCAGGTAAGGGATGTCCGTCTAATCATGGATAGGAACTCAAGACGATCTAAAGGAGTTGGGTATGCGCTCTCTTATAGCATAATTTATTCTTCATGTGCATGCACAATTGTGGTATTAGGTATCAACTTTCAAGAATTATGTTTAACTGTATTCTTAAATGGACTAGCAATGCGATAATGATGAGGGATGATGGGAATACCTTGCACTCATGTTTAATCAATTCATGCTGCGTACTGAAGGTAGATGACATAATCCCGGTTTCCTTTTTGGTCCTTTTACCAATTTTCTTCCTCTGCATGCAGTGAAGATTTCTTTCGTTTGTTGTTGAGCCTTTTCAGTTTATATCTCTTGAACTGGTTATTTCATATTTCTTGACGAGGTTGATATGGAAGGACATTTCTTCTCCATTCATTTTATTACTTTTTTGGGGGATAGGTAGTGGCATTGAGTGTGGAAATAATTTCTTCTCCAGGCCTGCCTTCCTTAGGTCCCTTTCATAGGATTTCATTTGCTTGAACACACATATAAGTAAAGAAGAGTTGCTGCTTGCTGGTTACTATCCTCCCCGCCTTAGTGGTTTCCCACGGCTTTTGGTTCTGACATGTATCTTATTCTCTATTGATTGAAATATATGCTTTAGTTCGGTATTTTATATCAGGCTAACATTTTCTTCACGACTCAGATGCATCAAAAGATACCCTCAGATTGAGTTGTGTGTGCTAGAGTTTTTGTTTCCCTACATCTTTGCTGTATTCTTTGTAAGTTTTTGTTTGAACTCTTTGTATTTTGTAGTTCTGAAAACTTGATGTAAGTTCTTGATGAGGCTGCAGGTACATTGAATTTTATGATGCAATGTCAGTGCCAATGGCAATTGCTCTCTCTGGCCAACTTCTTCTGGGACAACCTGTAATGGTCAAACCTTCTGAGGCCGAAAAGAACCTTGTCCAATCTAATACCACCAGTGGAGCTGCTGGGGTAGTAGGACCATATGGAGCTGTGGACAGGAAACTGTATGTGGGGAATCTTCACTTCAACATGACAGAGGGTCAATTAAGAGAGGTATATTACTTTGCTGTGTGGTGAATATGGCATGAATTTTCATTACTTGCAGTCATCCTAGGGAATAGGAAAGAGGAGAACCAAACACTGATTTTATTTAAATAAAACCTGAAGAACAAGTGAATTGGGAACCGCTAAACTTGCTTAGTGCAATCTAGTCTGCTGTCAGACATTAATTAAAATAATTTGATAACTTGTCATTTATAAGCTTTTGACTTTTTTTTCTTTAGATTTTTGAGCCATTTGGTCCAGTGGAGCTTGTGCAACTGCCTCTTGACTTGGAGACAGGACATTGCAAGGGCTTTGGGTTTGTTCAAGTTTGTTACTAATGCTTAACTTCAAAAAGTGTTGTTTCCAATAATAATGATGTTACTAATCTCTTTTGTATATTAAATTCTGGAACAGTTTGCTCATCTTGAGCATGCCAAGGCTGCTCAGAGTTTAAATGGAAAGCTAGAAATTGCTGGCAGGACTATAAAGGTAGACATGTTTTTGTGTGGGTCTATTTGTTTTTCTCCCATATGTTTGTCCTTGAGTTTGTAATTAATGTTGTTCATCAAACACAGGTTTCATCTGTAACAGATCATGTTGGAAACCAAGATACAACTGCAAAATCTGCAGACTTTGATGATGATGAAGGTGGATTGGTAAGTGTTCAGTTGAATAAAAACAAAAATGGTTTCTATAGGCATTTTTTAATTGGCATTTCTCATTGTATGATAATTTTATTTGGGTGGATTTGATTTCCAGTTTGTTTGGTTCAATTGACCAGAACTTGTTTGTTTGAGTAGCACTTTGGTAACTAATAATTTAGCTTTAAATATTTGCACGGATAGATGACTGGATTGTTACTATTTGATAGATACTTGATTGAAGCTTTATTTCAATTAAGTTTTGACCATTTTTATTATTTTACTGAGTAAAGCTTAGGATTGAGAAGGCATTACAAATTTTTGATGTCAAACAAATTAAATACCAATTGATGTCTTACTACTTGTGTTGTTTTTGCATATTCACTAGGCGTATTTCCATTTCCCTACTTTTTCCCTGATCCGGCTCAAAATCTAAACTTTAAATTGTATTTTATGCTCCCACTTATTCTGCAGCCAGAACCTTCATCTTTTTCTTTTCTATGTGGGCTTCTGGGACATGGTGTGGTGGTTGAGAAAACTGAATCAAAATTGTTACTTTAGTCTGTTTTTTGTTATGAGTTTGTTGCTGATATATTATGCATTTTTCTGTATACAGGCTTTAAATGCCCAATCAAGAGCATTGCTTATGCAGAAACTGGACCGCTCTGGCATTGCAGCAAGGTTTGTTTAAATATTTTCTTCTACCATATTCTGTTAACTTATTCCTTTTCTTAACAGATTTCAAACACTGCAGCATTGGTCTACCGGTTGGGAATGGGTCAGCTCCTGCTCAACAGGCTATGATGCCTATTGGTAATCCAGGTGTAATATCAGCACCAGCTGTCCCTACGCAAATTGTGCCTACCCCGGTGATTGAACCTGTTGGAAACCCCAGTGAGTGTCTACTGTTGAAGAATATGTTTGATCCCAACACTGAGGTGAGGATTAACTGATTGATTACAATTACCCTCTGCTTTTTCATTCAAAAAGTACTAATATCAAATATTACAAGATGCAGACTGAGCCAGATTTTGATCTAGACATTAAAGAGGACGTGGAAGAAGAGTGTTCCAAATATGGACGGGTGAAACATATTTATGTTGACAAGTAAGTTTATGAACACGTAGAACTTGTCCATAAATAATCCATTCTTTCATCTTATCTTTCCCACATATGCTGTATGTAGTTCCGATTTTATAATTGATGCATCTTTTGTACAGAAGAAGTGCAGGTTTTGTGTATTTGCAATTTGAAACAGTCGAAGCAGCTGGTGCTGCTCAACGTGCAATGCACACAAGGTGGTTTGCAGGAAGAATGATTTCTGCTATCTATATGGTATGCATTTATTCACTTTGTCTTGAGTTACCCGCTGACTTTGTTTCTTCAGTTTTATAACGTGCTGATTTTAACTGTCTTTAATGGAGGGTTTGTGTCTGTAAACTGGGCATTGTCTGACGAAGTTTAACTGGGGAGATTAATATCAATGTAGTTTAGAAAACAAGAAGTACTAGTGTTACTTAAACAAATCACATGGGATAACTGTGTCGGGGAATGTTTTGATCTGATAAGTAGTGGGAATTGAACCAACCCTTTTGACAATATATTTACTGATTGATGGTGCATATTTGTGCATTCCTTATTACCACACTCATCATTGGGAAATAATTATTTCCAATTACATTTTTATTGTCTAATCTAACCTTACAAAACCATTTTGAGGTGAAGTTTGTATTTATTTATATACTATTATTTGACCATATTTCTAGTCAATGTAGGATTTCTAATATAAGGACAAGACTTATCAAGTGAGACTAAATATTTGTAGGTACTAATGATGATGGGTGACATGATATGCCCAAAAAACTTTGTTAGGATAAATACTAATACTATCTTAAAAGTGAACTTGTAAAATGGGTTTGGAAGATGAAATTTACATATACTTTTATATATTATAATTTAACTATATCTTTGGTTGATGTGGGGTATCTAACACACTTAATAGAACCTAGAACCTTAAATTTTGTTGATAAAATCTTATACAATTAAATATTGATATTATCACTCTTGATAAATTCGTTTTTTTTAATGAGAGGATCCTTAAGTACGAAGCTTTGAAGTGAATTGTGTAAAAATTGAGATGTGTATTTTATTGACATTGGCTTGCATGCTAGGTATTATTGGCAGTATTGAGTTTTCTAAGAGATGGGCGCTTAATTCACTGTGCGTTATTGAACATTTATGTAGTGGGTTAAATTAAACTTCAACTGCTACTTTTTGTAAAATTGTGTAATAATGGTGTGCATACATTGATTCTCAAATGGCAAACTTGTGGTTTTGATGCATCACTTTCCTTTTAGTGGGTATCTCAAACTTGTTTTTGTTTTGCAGCAACCTCAGATATACGAAGCCAACTTTAAAGGGGACGCTTGAAGAAGTGCTTATACACCTTTTAGTTCTCAGACGACAGTTTGCATATTTTTCTCACAGTAGTTCTCAGAAATTAAGTTTAGTTTATAAATTTTGATTCATGACTTGTACTATTAGATGTATGGTTACAGAAATTTTACCGTCCAGGTGGTGTGATATTCATGACCAGTAATTTAATTTGATCTCCAATGTATTCAATTGTAACCGTAAGTTCTTTTGAGTTTATTTCTTGGTTACCACTGGACTAATGGTATGGGGAGTGCTATCGCCGAACTCTATAGTAGTGAATTGTAAGATACTGAGGGTGGTAACATAGGTTCAGCTTTTTTAACTGTTAGTATAATTTTAGAATCTTTGACAGTTTGTTTGACTAGAAATATGTCTGGTTACTGTTTACCTTAACCGGCTCATCTTAGAACTAGTCAGAAATTCAGTAACATGTCAGTCCTGAACTTGTATATTTTCAAGCTTTCCCTTTTTCTTTTCTATATTTTAAATTGGAACTCGCATATGAATATTCACATACTCTTTTTATAACCATTCCACATTTACATTTTTATGTTTTTCGATTTTTTATTTTATTATATAAATATTTAGTTTTTTATGATATTACAAATATAAGCTTAATTATTATGGATTAACTTTGACTGAAATAATAATCTGACCTAGTAGTTTCATTAATAGAAAATAATGACTGATGTCCAATGGAACAGATCCTGGGTAGATTAAAGAACTAGATGTTGAGAAAACCGTGTTGCTTCGAATGAAGATGTGATATTTTTTATTTTGGAAAATGGTATAAGGGTTGCTCCATTCAATAATTACAAGATTAAGACACTTGTTAAAATACGTCGAGATGAAATAAAATCTTAAAATCAGTAGGACATTATAATATTTATAAAAATAAATGAAGATATTATGTAATAATTCTTACAATGGTGATAATCTTAGAAATCAAATTTGACCTAACATTCATTTGTAAACTATTATTGTTCATCTACATTGAAAATAAGTAATTGTTATTGTCCATCTACATTAAAAACAAGAAAAGTGTTATTGTTCATCTATATTAAAAATAAGAAAATTGGCTTTCGAACAGTACCAAATGGAAATGCATTTATAACTTAATTATTCTATTTTGTACTGCTATGAAAATTGTTTAATGTTTCTTATCTAAATAGGTTTAATTTAGTTAAATAACAGGCCCAATTATGTTATTTGTGAGTATGAAAGCCAAATTCTCATAGGAAAATGTCACGGTGAGGATTCCGTCTTATCGTTCACATTACAATAAGAAGGATTATAGGTATTTGTACTCTTTGACATCTTAGGATCTTAATATATATAAATCGTACTTAACCAAATGTTGTTTGTTACTTCATTTTGTCAACTAAAAATATTGTGCTACTATTTTCTGTTACCAATGAGGAGCATTGGTATCTTGAAGCTACTGTGAAATTTTGATGATGATAAAAGCTGAAGAATTGAAGACTCTAAATGCATCTTTGTTAAACACATTTTGTAGAAACAAATGTATAGGATAAAATATAATGATGTAAAAACTCTTAGATGTTTTCGTATTTAGTGAGTCATTGCACAAATAATCGATTATCAAGAGGAATAATCGATTATCACGAGCCAATTTAGAAGAGAGTTGCTTGTGCAAATAATCGATTATTACACAGAATAATCGATTATCACTGTTTCATTTAATTCTGTCCAAGTCTTTGGAATAATCGATTATTGATCAGAAGAATCGATTATCACTTTTTTGAAAACCCCATAACGGACACAAATAATCGATTATTAGTGGCAGTTGGGAGATGTCTTTTCAGTTTTTGACCCTGCACGAAACTAGGCTTATAAATAGAGGTCTTTACAGCTCTTAGAAAGCACTTTTCAATTGAGAGTATTAGAGCTTTGTGCATAAGGGAAGCTCTCTATGAGTGAAAAGGATCTATGCCATTTTGAGAATATAGTTTGTCTGAGGAAGTTCTCAAAGTGATAGAGTGCTCTTGTCTGGTCTTGTGAATAGGAGAAGCTCGCGCTTGTGTGTCAAAGGTCGGAGTAGTTCTCTTCAAGTTGGTAGAGCTATTGCTTCTGGTTCGTGCGTCGAAGGAAGCTCTTCCGGTTCGTTTATCGAAGGAAGTTACTTGTTGCACTCTTCTAGTTCGTTTGTCGAAGGAAGATGTTTTCTATTCTTTGCTCATTTCATTATCTTGTAATCTGTACAACTATATTTTTAGTGAAAAAGGTTAATCACTATTTATAGTGATTAACGACTGGACGTAGAATCTTTTGATTCGAACCAGGATAAAAATTATGTGTTGATTTTCTTGATCCCTAAACTCTTAGCACATCAACTATTCGATAAAAGTTTGCTAAGAAAATTAATTTTTGAAACCGACTATTTTAACTTGTGTTGTGATCGTTACACGCTTTCCGCTATCTTACTTTATTCCGCTGCGCGACTCTATAACGGTACCGATTGTTCCGACAATTGGTATCAGAGCTTGCTTTGATAGTTTTTCAAATTTTTCGAAAATGGGAGGTCATAACCAAGTTTATGCTGAGGGTGCTTCTATTTATAGACCTCCTTTGTTTACGGGGGAAAATTATGCGTTTTGGAAAATTAGAATGCAAATATTTTTGGAGTCTATTGACAGGGGTATTTGGGAAGTTGTTATGAATGGACCAATTGTTCCCACTATTTTTGTAAATGATATGCAGGTAGAAAAACCCTTTTTACAGTGGACTATGCATGAAAATAAAATGGCACAATATGATGTTAGGGCTAGGAACATAATTTTATTTGCACTAATCCTTGATGATTTTTTCAAAGTTTCTGTTTATGAAAGTGCTCAGGAAATGTGGGAATTTTTAAGAGTCACTCATGATAAAGTCACAGATGTTGTTAAGTTGACGTTGTTCGATTCAAGCTCCTCAAGCTCAAACAATTCAAATGAGCAAGAAAATCTATGCTTAATGGCCAACAATGAATCATCTAAAAGCCAACTCTTGAAGAAAAAGAAGGACAATCAAGGCTCATCATCAAGCTTTAAATGTTATGGATGTGGTGAAAGAGGCCATATAAAAGCCGTTTGTCCAATTATCAAGAAAATTCACAAAAAGAAGAAGGTCCACATTGCTTGGGATGATAATGACTCAAGTAGTTCAAGTGATTCTGTTGAAGAAGCAAACTTATGTTTGACAGCTAATGTTGATGACACTGCAAGCCAAGTAAGTTGCTCTAGCCTTGACACTAGTGAATTTGATGTACAAAAAGCTTTTCTTGAATTGCTTGATGAATCTGAGAAATTAAATGCTGCTCATAAAAATTTGAAAAAGGAGTTTAAAGAATTGCAAATTAAATATGAGAAAGCATTAGATGAGGAAGTAAGTTTGAGAAATAAAATTTGCAACTTGGAAATGAAAGAGTCTTCAAATGTTGAACATCCTGTTGAATGTCTTTCATGTAAGAGTCATATGCTTGATATTGATATTCTTGAAAATCTTCTTGAAGTTGCAACTAGAAATAATAATGTTTAAATGCCTATAACTGTTAAAAAGGTTTATAAAAACAAAAGTGTTTTTAAAAGTAAGAACCAAATTAAAAGAACCCGTAGGGTATGGGTTGAAAAAGGAATTGTGGCTTATAAAAACCCAAATGTTGTCACATGCTTTTATTGTATGAAAAAGGGGCACACTTCTAACAAATGTAGAATTAAACATTTTGATGTTCCAAATGGAAAATATGCTTGGATTCCTGTTATAAAGTAAATTGTCTCTAACCTCAAAGGACCCAAATGAGATTATGGGGACCAAAACTCTATTGTTTTGTTTTGCAGGTTAATTTTTCAAAAGGAAAAGAAGACTCTATGGTATCCTGGTATTTTTTAAGAGCTTTGAAATAATTTATGAATGTTAGATGTGTCTTAAGTTGAAAATTTGGCCCAAATTTGTGTTTTTCAGAAATTAACGTAAATAATCGATTACCAAAGGTAATAATCGATTATCTCATCCTCAAAAATTTGGATTTTGACAATTTGGCTCACACATAATCGATTATTTAAAGTAACAATCGATTATCTTAAGTCATAGTGTAAAAAAAAAAAAAATAAATAAAAAAAAAACTTTTTTTTATTTGAGAGTCTGTTTTTAAAAGGGGATTATTACATTCAGGGGAAGATATATGGTTTTGTTAGATATCTTGTTTTTATCTCTATTATGGATTAATTAATACTGTTTGTACTTCTTAATTAGAGTTGAATTTCTGGTTCTCTTATATTGCTGAGGTATTCTGTTCTTTCATGTTATGAAATTTCAATTTTATTTATGTTTTGAAATGCATCAATTCTTTTGTTGAGGGGGAGAAAAAATTGAGGGGGAGTTTTTCCAATTTTTTACTTTTTGCTTATGATAAAAAAGGGGGAGAAAACTTCTAATTTAAGTAGTGCAATTATTAGTAACATGTTTGTAAGTATGAAACCTGTGCAGGAAATTAGAAATGCTTTTAACAAGAAGATATTTTTGATCATCATCAAAAAGGGGGAGATTGTTACCAATGAGGAGCATTGGTATCTTGAAGCTATTGTGAAATTTTGATGATGATAAAAAGCTGAAGAATTGAAGACTCTAAATGCATCTTTGTTAAACGCATTTTGTAGAAACAAATGTATAGGATAAAATATAATGATGTAAAAACTCTTAGAAGTTTTCGTATTTAGTGAGTCATTGCACAAATAATCGATTATCAAGAGGAATAATCGATTATCACGAGCCAGTTTAGAAGAGAGTTGCTTGTGCAAATAATCGATTATTACACAAAATAATCGATTATCACTGTTTCATTTAATTCTGTCCAAGTCTCTGGAATAATCGATTATTGATCAGAATAATCGATTATCACTTTTTTGAAAACCCCATAACGGACACAAATAATCGATTATCACTTATGATAATCGATTATCAATGGCAGTTGGGAGATGTCTTTTCAGTTTTTGACCCTGCACGAAACTAGGCTTATAAATAGAGGTCTTCACAGCTCTTAGAAAGCACTTTTCAATTGTGAGTGAAAAGGATCTATGCCATTTTTAGAATACAGTTTGTTTGAGGAAGTTCTCAAAGTGATAGAGTGCTCTTGTCTGGTCTTGTGAATAGGAGAAACTCGCGCTTTGTGTGTCAAAGGTCGGAGCAGTTCTCTTTAAGTTGGCAGAGCTATTGCTTCCGGATCGTGCGTCGAAGGAAGCTCTTCCGGTTCGTTTATCGAAGGAAGTTACTTGTTGCACTCTTCTGGTTTGTTTGTCGAAGGAAGGTGTTTTCTATTCTTTGCTCATTTCATTGTCTTGTAATCTGTACAACTATATTTTTAGTAAAAAAGGTTAATCACTATTTATAGTGATTAACGACTGGACGTAGAATCTTTTGATTTGAACCAGGATAAAAATTCTGTGTTGATTTTCTTGATCCCTAAACTCTTAGCACATCAACTGTTCGATAAAAGTTCGCTAAGAAAATCAATTTTTGAAACCGACTATTTTAACTTGTGCTGTGATCGTTACACGCTTTCCGTTATCTTACTTTATTCCGCTGCGCGACTCTATAACGGTACCGATTGTTCCGACATTTTCGTCAACGAGATAATCAATTAAATAGCTTTTCTCATTTTTTTCTCTTGCTTTTTCATGGATTCCGTGTGTTAAATGATGGTTTCAATTAAAGAGCTGTGTAACGCTATTCGATCTTTCTTTTTTGTTTTCATATTTTCCATTTAATATGTTCCATTATATGCGAAGTAAAAGTTCAATATCAAATATCTCATGTGCATAATGTTTTACATTTATCTTGGAGAAAGTCATGCTACGACGCTTATTTTCTCAACATTACTCGTCTAACATGTTAAAATTCATGAGAAAGATTCTTATGAATGGTAAATAATTTTTTTTTCATGCATTGTTTGAATAAGTTTCGATTTTGAGAAAGATATGGAAAAATTCTATTTTTTTTAAAAACTGAATATTATTACGACAACTCACTATTACGACAAGATCGTATAAAGAATATACTGTCTAAACAACTCAGATTTTTAAGTTTAACAAAAAACATTAAATGGAATACTGGTATGTATGAAAAAAATGTTTAAAAGAAATAGTGTCCAAAAAAGAAATATTTTGTAACATCAGTTTTAAATGGAATCAAACTTATAAACAATGTTTTCTAGACTAAATTGTCTAATGAACTAAAATAATAAACAACATCTAAGAAAAGAAAGTGTCTATCTTTAAAATTATCTAATAGACTATATATATAGTAACAAGCTAGCGTCTTAAGAAAAAAAAAAGTCTATCTCTTTTACAAATTTGAGGCTAAAAGAAATTTTTATTCAATACAAGTTTTATCTCACGAAAAATGTTTTAAAGAATACATTGTCTAATGAATGACTGCTAAACGATATATACATTGAAGAAATATCTAATGTTTATACCATCTGACATGCTATATGTTTTACCAAACGAATCATTTATGAATGACATAACAAATGATAAGATGTCTTGAACATACAATACAGTCTAACATTTATCAATGTTCAAAACATTTAATGCATGTACGATAAAGTTCTTTGATGCTTATATACTTTGTTTTTGATATATGTGCAGATCACTAAAGCAGAAAGATATTATCAGAATTATTATACCCAAGAAAAAGACGTTGTGAGAGAAGAAGAACATTATTAGAATATTTTCCTTGAAGTCTTCTACTCTGTTACATCGTATAAGCCCACTTTGCTTAAGGCTATGATAAAGCTCCAACCCCTAAAAAGAAGACTAAAGTTTGACTTCTCCTTTAAAGGCTATCTACTCTCCTGAAGTTGACTTCCTTATCTAACGGTAATATTTCAAGAAAGGTTATATATAGACGAAAGCTCGAAGAGAAGACAAGACTGATAGCATAATAAGGATAATATAAGAAGAATAGAATAATGAACTCAAGCTTGCTGTGCTTATATATCGTCTAAAGATATATTACTTTTGAGAGAAAAATCTTAGCAAATCACAAAACTCTTTATATTGATTATATTCTCTCCTTGAGAGTTATCATTTGTATCTTTGCTCTTAAACACTGTTTGTGTTGTAAATTCTAAAGAGAACTAAAAGCTTGTCTAGACGTGTTATCTAGGGTTAAAACCAAAAGTGGTTAGAAGACATGAGACTAGAAATGGTTAGAATACTTGTAAACCAAGAGTGGTTAAACACGAACTATTCATGTTGACTAGGTGAACCATAAATGGTAAGAATACTCATTGTGAACCTGGAGAGGTAAAACTCGTGTAATCTTTGTAAAATATTAGTGGAATCCCTTAAAAGTTCTTAAGGGAGAACTGGACGTAGCTCAGGTTAAGTGAACTAGTATAAAATCTGTGGTTTATTGCTCTATTATTTAAAATGTTTTCCATTTACTCATCTTATAAAAACCAACGACTAAACATCTTAGAAATTAGATATCTCCTTTACAAACCATTAGACACTGTTTTGCGAAAAGGATTTCAAAAACACTACTCACCCCTCTCTAGTGTTTTCCTGTATTTTTAGTTGGCATCAAAGTTTACCTAAAGGGCGAGTTCCTAACAGAACTTGAAGAAAAGATCCTAGTGGGTAATGGAAAACGAAGGATATGTTGTCAACATGCCTCTTCTATTCAAGTGGGGAAAAGTTTGATTATTAGAAACAAAGAATAATTACATTCTTTGAATCCTATCACATCAACATGTGGGATGTGGTTGAGAATGATAACTATATACCTCTTGATAATATGGGAGAGCCCTTGCAAAGAAGCTCGTGGATCGATGGGCAAAAACATAGATACCTTCTTAACTCTAAAGCTCGAAATTTGCTAATGTGTGCTTTATTTGAGGAAGAATACAAGAAAGTACATGCGTTCAAGAGAGCAAAAGAAATGTGGGGACACCTTAGTTTTCACATATGAAGGCTCAAATGAAGTCAAAAGAAACAAGTTGAGCTTGCTAACTCGAGAGTACGAGTTATTCACCATGCTAGACAATGAAAGCATCCAAGCCATGTTCAATAAGTTTCAAATGATCTTATATGAGTTAAGATCGCTAGGTAAGACCTATGACAATTTTGATAGTATTGACAAAATTCTTCGAAGTCTCCCTAGGATCACAAGTCACCGCTTTAAGAGCCTTAAAGAATCTTGATGGGATAAACTTAAAGGTGTTTGTTGGAATCCTAAAAGTTCATGAACAGGAGCTTCAACAAGATGGAATTATAAAAAAAAGAAAAGAATATAGCGTTGAAAACTTAGAAGCCTGCCAAAAGCACTCTCACAAAAGCCTTAAAAGCAGAAGAACCTTCAAAAATAGTCAACTAGTGAAGAAGACTTTATGGAAGAAGGAGAAGAAGATGAAGCATTGTTTATCTCGAAAAAGATCTACTCAATGTGGATAAGGAAGAAGGGTACATAGTTTAAAGGCACACACCCTAGATCAACTTCCATAAATGATTAGCGAAAAGAAATTCCTCTCGTATATTATGAATGTAAGAAACCAGACCACTTCAAATTTGAGTGTCCTGACCTTGAGAAGACAAAGAGAAAACCTAACTTCTCCAAACAAGGAAAGAAAAAGGCGTTGATAAGTACATGTGAGGATATAAACTTCTCAAAATCTGATGAAGAAGGTGAGGAAGCTAATCTTTGTCTCATGGCAGACAATGATGAATGCTCGTTAGAAGACTTTGACGATGAGGTAGATTTCACTGACTTACACTCTGTTATTGAAGGTTATTATGAGTTGTTGTCAAATTCTTCCAAATTGTTAGAAGTTTTTCAACTTACATGAAAACAAAATAAAAATATTTCAAAAGAAAATGAACTTTTAAAAAGTAAAGTAACATTGTCTGATGATAGTGTTAAGATTTTACAAAAATAAATTAGTAACTTGGAAGGGCAACTATGTATTCTAAAAAGAGAAAATGAAAAACTCAATTTGAAAAATGAAAAACTTGTGGAAATGATAGCCATTGCCGGGGACGCTAAACGTATCAAAGTCCTCAAACATGAAAATGACACTCTTCATAAGGTGTTGAATAAAACATTTGAAGGAAATGAACGTCTAGGACTTCTAGTCAAAGGATGTAAGCATCCGTTTGACAAACTCAACTTAAACTTTAATAGTAACAACAATCATAGTACACTTAAATTCAAAACTTATTATTTTGTTAAACCTAAAGAGAAAATCTATAACAATGCACCAATCTTTGAGAAAAGGAACATGAATAAGACTAACAAAGCAAAACCCAAAGGAATATGGGTACCTAAAGGAAAAATCATCTCTCTTGCATATTTGCTTGATGACCAGAAGGAGACCCCACTCATGGTACCTGGATAGTTAATGCTCGTAACATATGATGGGTCAAAGGTCTATGTTCCAAGACCTCAGGAGCAAGAAGGGTGGAATAGTCACATTTAAAGGAAATCAACAAGGAAAAATTATAGGCATTGGAAAGATAGGGAAAATTTGATTCCAAAAGTGATGAATGAATTATGCTTGGGTATTCTTAAACTTCTAAGGCATTTACACATTACAACTCAAGATCTTTTAAAGTGGAAGATGTTATCCAAGTAAAATTCAATGACCTTGAGCCTGACCATAAAACGTCAGAGTTAGACGATGAATTTTCAAAATTGTAGATAAATTGAACAAGATCCAAAGATGTCAACATATCGTCTGTACCTGAAACGTCTAAGAATCCAAGTGAGGCCAAAGCATTTGAACCTGAAGAGAAAAGAGTACCTAGTGGAGCACATTGTTTGATGGAGAAAAAAACATCCAAAAGATAAAGTGATTGGTGACATCAAGAAAAATGTCAAGACTAGGTCCTTCTACAGACAAAGCCAAACTGCTCTCATCTCCTAAGGGTAAAAGCCATGCAAGAGGAGCTAGATCAGTTTCACAAGAATGATGTGTTGAAGCTCATGAAGCCACCACAAGGCAAGAACATCATTGGAGAAAAATGCGTGTTTCGCAACAAGCTAGACGAAGATGGAAAGGTAATAAGAAACAAGGAAAGACTTGTAGCAAAAGGTATTGATTACACTGAATCTTATGCACCTGTTGCAAGGTTAAAAACAATTAGAGTTTAATTATTTTTTGCAACATTTAGTAAAATTAAACAAGACCTATGACACCATTTACAGGCAAACCTACTTTGAAACCCTGAGCTCTAAAGTGGACAATACTTTTGATGTGTTGATTGACTCTAACGATGTTGTTGGAACAACCGGTACCCATATTGCGTAGCGGAAATAATAAAACACAGTACGATACAAATTGTTAAAAGCAAAGAGCTTGTTCGGTCAATTTTAAAAAATGGTTCCTTTAATTTTCTCTTAAACGTTTTATCAAACAGTTAATGTGCAGAAAATGTAAAGAGGGTAGGAAGTAGAAAAAATCACACAGTAGATTTTTATCCTGGTTCAAATCAAAAGATTCTACGTCCAATTGTTAATCACTATAAAGAGTGATTAATGATTTCACTAAAAACAGTTTTACAGATTACAAAATGGAGAATGAAATAAGAGTAATAAAACCTTCATTCGACAAACGAATGGGAAGGAAACTTCCTTCGATAAACGAACCGGAAGCAAGCAGCTCCTTCAACAGACAATATGAAACAGTGCAGTAGAAAATCTTCCTTCGGCAAACGAATTGAAAGAAAACAACTTTGCCAACTTGAAGAGAACCGCTCCGACCTTTGACACATAAAGCGCGAGCTTCTCTTATTCACAAGACTTGACAAAAGCAATGAACTAACACTTAAAGAACTTCCTCAGATCACACTGTATTCTCAAGTGACTTAGATAAACCCTCTAAGGGTTTTAGACCACTATATATAGCTCATAGGCTGAACTCAAAAAGACACAATGCAATTGCCAGTGATAATCGATTATTGTAAGTAATAATCGATTATTCAAGTCTGTTACAAGGTTTTCAAAAAAGTGATAATCGATTATATGCGAAACTTGGGCAATTCTCATCCAGACCAGGATAATCGATTATTTCAAGCAATAATCGATTATCTGTGAGAGCAATGGTTTTTCAACAAGGCTCAAGATAATCAATTATTAATCACATAATCGATTATATGCGCAGATATCCTAAAGACAGTAAATTTCTAAGTGTTTACATGTTCAAGGTTATTCCTAATACATTTCCAGTCTACAAAAGTGCTTTTAAATAAATTACAACTACATTCTTGGAGTTCTTCTCTTGCAGCATCATCAAAATCATTATCTATTAAAATACCAATGCACCTTATTGGTAACAATCTCCCCCTTTTTGATGATGATAAAAAATCATTTGTTTAAAAGCAACTTTATGTTATCTACAAAAACATGCAAGAATGAGTTGGATAGAGTTTTGGGTGCAGAGGAGTGGTTGTTAATCGATTATGAAGGGTTATTTATAGGAAGGATTCAAAAACTAGCCGTTTATAGTCATTGTAACGACTCTATTTTGGGCTCTGCACGCGTGATAATCGATTATTGTAAGTGATAATCGATTATCCGTTCATAAGTTAATTTCCAGAACTTGCATGGTAATCGATTATTGATTGGTAATAATCGATTGTCTGCTCATAACTACCCAAATTTCAAGGCAAGTTAGGATAAGCGATTATGACTTGTAATAATCAATTATTAGCGAATGAAAATCTTTTCTACAAGCACAGAATAATCGATTATGTTCCCATAATAATCGATTAAATACGTTGGAAGTACGAAAAACTTGAAAAGGTCATGAATCTTAAGATTAAGATATATCTATAACTTCTAATTCTCTTCTAAGATCATAGAACCTATCCTTAGGCAAAGCTTTTGTACAAATGTCTGCTAATTGATGCAAAATATCAATATATTCTATCTTGCAGTCTCCCTTTTGGATATGATCTCTTAAGAAGTGATGCCTAATCTCTATATGCTTAGTTCTAGTGTGCATTATAGGGTTCTTGGTTAGATATATTGCACTAGTGTTGTCACATTTGAAAGGAATGTGATAAAGGAAGATATCAAAGTCCTCCAATTGCTGTTTCATCCATAAGATTTGGGCACAACAGTTGCCTGCTACTATATATTCAACTTCAGTGGTATACAAGGCTACACATGCTTGTTTCTTTGAGTGCCAAGACACTAAAGAGCATCCTAGAAAATGACAAGTACCACTAGTAATTTTTCTATCTATTTTACAACCCCCATAGTCTGCATCAGAGTAACCTATCAAACTAGGTGTAGCATTAGAGGGATACCAAAGTCCAAAAGAGGTTGTTCCTGATAACGGTTGAAAATACCGTTATCTGTGATGTGCTTTTAAGACTAAATGCACCCTTTTCTACTTAGAAACTTGCTTGGAATCATGTTTTTCTGTTAAGTTGTGTGAATAAGAGAGTTGAGGTTGAATTTGATGATTTTATGACTAATTCCCTTTGTTTTGATAAAAAATGAGTTAATATGGAAAGCAGGGATAAAGTGCCAAGGAGATAAAGCTCAGAAAGGTCCTGAAAAAGCACCACAAGGAAAGAAGCTCGAGGCTTGAGTGCAGCAAACCACCGCTCGCCGCTCGAACACCCCTTTTTGGGCGCTTGAGCGCCAACTGCACGAAGCTTGGGCGTCCTCTGGAAGGCTTAAGCGCATGAAATGCCGCTCACCGCCCGGACGCCCTTTCTGGGGGCGCTTGAGCGCCGGATGTAGAAGGCTTGGGCATCCTCTCGAAGGCTTAAGCGCAGGAAGTGTCGCTCACCGCCCGGGCGCCCCTTTTGGGGGCGCTTGAGCAACCTCTGAGAGGCTTGAGCGTGGAAGATCATCGCTCGCCGCCCGGACGCCCTAAGTAGGGTGCTTGAGTGCCGACGACTCGGGCCTGGGCTTTGTTTCTGTTATGCTTCTGTTCTATTTAAAGGACCCAAACGTCCTAGGTTTTGCATCTCTGGCTAGAGCAGCACAACAGCACACTCTTCCACTCTCTGAAGGTGGATTTTGATGCGAAAGCGTCCTTCCTCTACTTTTAGGGTTTTGCTATCTCATGCTTTTCCATTATTCATCTAGTCTCACCATGTCTATGGTGAACTAATATCTATTTGTTGTTGGGGAATGATGTAACCTTGTGAACTCTCATGTGTTTGAATTGATTCTTAATTCCACATGCTTTTTCATTAATTGTTAGAGTAATTCATTTGTGCTTATTACATGCTTTGTTTAAATCATTCATCGCATGATTTATGAATTGCATGAGTGTCGGGAGGTTCCTTACAATTCAGGTTCTTATTGAATTCTCCCAAGAGTAATATTTCTCAAGAATGAGGGTATGAGTGATGAGTCACAATTCTTCATTATACACTCAGCTTTTCGCACCATATTTTGTTAGTGAATTGTGTTTAATTCTCCATTTTTATCTCATTTTCACTATTTGGGCTTAATTTCGAGAATAATTCTTATTTTAATTAATTTGAATTATTTGAGCTTAATTATTTCAATTATAAATTGCAGGACAATCACTTTTGAAAAGTTGAGAAAAGGTTTGAACGTAATGGCAGAACCGAACGGCCTGTCAAAGATGTGACCGAACGGCCTGTCAAAGTCTGCACCAAACAAGCTGAGAGCCTTGCTGGAAGCCTCCACCGAACGGTCAGCTACCAGTTGAGCATTGTTGAACAGAATTGCCGAGCTTCATAGAACCGAACGGCAAAAACCTGTTGTCTGAGAGTGGATGATCAAACGGTCTGCTACTTGACCGAACAGTTTTCTAAAGGCTTTGCCGAACGGTCTTTGAAACTACATGAGAGTCTTAACAACGGTCTGACAAAGTGCGTCAGACCGAGCGGTCTGTTGAGGTCTACACCGAACGAGCAACTATCTCCTGAGCACTGTTGAATATAATGGTCAAGCACCATGAACCGAACGGTCCTGGAAACTTTGACCGAACGACCTATTGAGAGCCTACACTGGATGGCCGAGCATGGAACGGTCTATGGAGCATTGACCGAACGGTCTACTGAAGACATGACTGAATGGTATGTTGAGAACCTGCAATGAATGGCCGAGCACGGGAATGGTTTTGTAGTAACCGAACGATCTTAGCAATTGCTCTTGACCGAACGACCTTGTAAAGACTGCACTGCACACTAGCCTGTAGACCATTGTTGACCGAACGGTGGGAGCCTTTAATGACCGAACGATCAGATGAGATGACCAGAGAACTCAGCAACAGTAGTATTGGAAGCACGTTCTGGGACTTCAAAAGGGTGGCCACGTCGAACTTTAGGGCTTTGGGCCCAATTTTTATGTCATTTTTGTAGGACAGCCCATTAGAAGGGCAATTTTATCTTTTGGGGTCTATATATCCCAAAATCACCTTCACTTTACCCAAGTCTCCCGGCCACCACTACGTACCTGTTTTTTGGGAGCATTTTCTTCCTCCTCCCCCTTTGGGGAGGTTTAGGTTTTGCCTTCATTCCAATTTCATGTATTAACTCCTTTTACATTGCAATTTAAGAGTTGAAATCGTTCGTGCATTTATTGTTCACTTTCTTTCTCGTCTCTAATGGTTGCATTTTTACTGTTCATCATCATCTTCGCTGCTGTTTTACATTTCTTGTTTCGCGTTTTTTCTGTTCACTTCGTTATCATTTGCGTTTCTAGATTTGAGTTTTTGTGTTTGAGTTTGTTTGGTGCATTTTAATTCACTGCAATATCGTTTCTGCTAAAGCGTTTACTGTTCCAGCGTCTACAACTTCATTTATGCTGCTTTTCGATTCTGCACGTTCACCGTTCTGCTTTTACTGCACACACCGTTCGTTTTTTATTGATACCGTTCGGTCTCTAACATGTTTCACTATTATAGACCGTTCGGCTTGTCTTCATCTGTTTTCTGTTTAGTTTTCCATTGCCTGTTGTCTTCATACTGTTCGGTCACCTAACACCGTTCGGCCTTTCCTATATTGTTTATTTACCGTTCGGTTTTTCTCATGTGTACTAGTTGCATTTGCTTATTGTAGCTTACCGTTCGGTCTCTAGCTTCACTGTTAGAGACCGTTCGACATTTTCTTTGTTCAGATTTATATTATTGTTGCTCTCTCAGTGACGTTCGGTTTGTGCTTGTTTTGTTCGTCATTTCCTTGTGCGTTTACTTTTACAATTCGGACTCTGCTGTGGAACCGACCGTTCAGTCTCCTTGTCAGGACGTTCGACCTTGTGAATAGGACCGTTCGGCTCTGTGAAGAACACCGATCGGCTTTACTGTTTTGCACATTTATTTTAACGCTTACGATTCTGTTTAGTTATGTTTAATTTCCAGTTTAAATTAGTTTAATTTTCCTTGCAAAAACACTTTTAAAACCCCCCACTGCGTGTTTGACCTAAGTCTTGAACCACATTTGGTCCTTGAGAGACGACCTAGGAGTCACTTCCTAGCACTATACTGCATTCTTTAATGCACATCAAAATTGATGGGCCGCGAGAGCCGCATCAATGAGTCTTGGTCATCTTAAGCTCCTGATCTTCACATTTAATTGCTAGGAATGCTAGAAATTGCATGAGCTGGTGGTTAAGGATAGACTTATTCATCAAGGGATCGGGTTTAGGTCCTTTAGTGAGTGACGTTAACATTAATGCATAAAGAAGAATTCTTACATACATGAGATGGAACTTGGTGAAATCTAACCCCAACAATATACTCATCTCATTATAAACAACATCCGTTCATCTTTTTGTTACTCTGCTAGTGATCAAACTACATTCATATTTAATTTTCTGTTCTTGCATCTTAAACCAATGAATTCATTTTATTTAAGTCTTAATTAATTGAGTCATCACACAATTATTTAGTGCCGAGAGTCTTCTGGGATACGATACTTGGTCTTACCATTTTATATTTACTTGTGCAATTTGGTACACTTGCCAATCCATCAACAAGTTTTTGGCGCTGTTGCCGGGGACTCACAGTTTAAACTATTCTATTTGTGTGATTCTTGATTAACTTTGATTTTATTTTTATTTTTATTTCTTTTAGTTGTGTTTTGTGTCCTTTATTTTTGTTTTTCTGCTAACAAATTTTCTAGGGTTTTGTGTCTAGTTTATGCAGGATACAGTTAGAACAAGGAGGAACAAAAGTGCTGAACCTCTTCTTGAAGGACTTGAGACTAGTAGGAGACCAAGAAGAAGCAAATTATCTAGAGAACCTTCTCTAGAGAGAATTTCACAGGCCTTACAATCTGATCAAGAAAGCATGGACAACAATGGTGCTAGGCTTACTTTGGCAGATTATGCAACAGTGGTTGACCCTCATCATTTTAATAGCATTGCAAAGCCGAGGGTCAATGCCGCAAGTATGGAGATGAAGCCTGCGTTGATCTATCTAGTGAAGAACAACAAATTCAATGGACTGTCAAATGAAAGTCCATATGAGCATCTGACAACTTTGAATGAGATCTGTAATACTGTAAAGCTGAATATTGGGAGGCAATGCTAAACTGTGGTTGAACTCTTTTCCTAAGAATAGTTTTATTGAGTGGGAAGATGTGGTTGCAAAATTCATGAATAAATACTTCCCACAATCAAAGATCAACAAAGGGAAACAAGAAATCTCTTCTTTCAAGCAAAGCATGGAGGAGACATTAGGGCAAGCATGGGATAAATACAAGGGCTTGCTGAGAAAGACACCTACTCATGGTTTTGATGAAGCAACAGTAGTCATTATTTTCCTTGGATATCTTGGTTCACAGACCAAATTGATGTTAGATACCTCAGCTAGAGGCAATATCAGGTGCAAGACTCCAGAGGAAGACTATGAATTAATTGAAAACATGGCTACCAATGACAATGAGATACACAATTGCTTGTTTGCATCATATGATCAAGGCCATTTGTTGGTAACCCTTTTGTTAGCCAAATGCATGAATTTAGCCCACTAAAAGAGAGCACTATGTGTTCTATCCTTTGAACCCTTAAGCTTGAACATGATTTAAAAACCCTTGTGAAAAGCTTTACCTTGAGTTAAGTAGAAAATATTTTGTGGTATTGACAAATGTTCAAGTTTGGGGTTGTTGGGAAGTTATGAAAGGGAAATTGAAAGCATTGAGCTAAAAGCTAAAAAATTTTAAGTATGTCAAAAGAAAAAGAAAAAGAGAAAGAAAAGAGAAGAAAAAGCAAAGCTCAATGCAAAGGAAAGTTGGGAATAAGTAAGAATGGTTGTGTTTATATGATTCTCTTAACTCAAGGGTTTTGTGATCTAGAAAAACCAATTTTCTTGTTGGCCCAGCCACATTATAAGCCATTAAAAAGTCCTTGTGATGATGCATGCTTGTGAATGTATTTGATTATGGTTAAATGAAAGGCAAAATCAATTCTTGTGACATTGTGATAGTAGGTGAATGAGTGATTACCTCTTATACACTTGTGTGTTTGAGTGAAACACTTTATCTGTGAGGAAAGATTCCATGAGCACATGAACATCCATGCTTAGTTGATTGATCATTCATGAAAAATAGCATTTGTTGGATATTGGGTGATTGTTTGAATACTAAAGCATGTGCATGTCTTGATTGAAGTTTTTGTCAAGAGCTTAATTGAGTACTTACTTATCTTGAAAAGAGGATTTTTGAATGGAGTGAACCATTGTATTGATTGGTAGAAGATTGAGTTACATCTTGTTTGCTTGAGGACAAGCAAAGTTTTAAGTTTGGGGTTGTGATAAAAGTTGAAAAACTGTTATTTTCATGCTTAAAATTGATATTAAAAGCAACCTTTAACACTTAGAAACTAGCTTAGAATCATGCTTTTGTTCATATTTTTAGAAATAAGAGAGTTGGACAGGTTTATGCTTGATTTCAGTGTTTTATGCAGGTTTTAAGGTGAATTTGATGAAAGAAGTGAAGAAGGATAGAGATGGAATAAAAAAAGAACTCAAAAAGTGCAAAAGAAGAGAAGTCGCAAGTACCGCTCAACGCCAGTTTACCGCTAAGCGGCACTCAAGAACACCCGTTGGCTCCGTTGAGGGGTGAAAGTGCAGCTGAGCGGAGAATTGACTACGCGCTGGTACCGCTGAGCGGCAGTTTACAGCTGAGCGGTGGTATTTTGGGCTTAGGCCCACTTTTCTGTAATATTGCGAATAGTATATAAGCTTTAGGACTTTCTAGGGTTTGTATCTTTGGCTGGAGACGAAGCAAACACACACCTTTCCACCCCTTGGAGGAAGATCTTGGATGCTAAGGCTACCTACTCATCGTTCTAGGGTTCTATCTTTCACTATTTCATTATTGTTCATCTAGTTTCACCATGAATATGGTGAACTAAACTCTTATTGTTGTTGGGGGAATCAATGTAATCTTGTGAAACTCTCATATATGGAATTTGTGTTTAAACATCTTATTTGAGATACATGCTTTCTTTCATCATTAGTTAGGGTGTTTCCTCTTTGCTCAAAGCATGCATTGTTTAACTCATTCAATGTCATGATTATTGATTTTAGTGATATGGACACATACGGTAAAATCTAGATCCGGGGAATTTCTCCCAAAAGTAATATCGCCTAGACATAGGGATATGAGATTGGTTGCCTTTAAGCTTCTGTGCTTCAGAATTAATTATTAGGGATGCTAGGAATTGTATGAACTCGTAATTAAGGATAGGCTTTCTTCGCAAGGTAATTTAGAGAGTGGCATTAACATTGATGAAAAGAATGATGAATTCCTAAAATATATGAGAGTGGATAAGATGAAATTGATTTCCCCAACAACATACTCATCCATATAATTCGTTCCGTGTTTGTGTTCCTCTTTTCCATTGATCAAACTCATGCATACATGTTTACTTATTATCTTTTGCATTTGAAACCACAAGAATTTGTTCACAAGTCTTAAATAATCAACAAATCATATAACTAACTAGGCCGTAAGTCCTTTGGGAGAATGATACTTGGTCTTACCGAGTTTATTACTTGATACGATTCGGTCACACTTGCCGAGGGTTAAACAAGTTTTTGGTGCCGTTTTTCGGTGTTCATAAATTTGTCATCAGTTGACAAAGAAGCTTTCTAAGCCACGAAAGGAGTGCCAGAATGTCTCACAAGTTCAACAACAACTTTATGAACAATGTGGCGGTGATCATATCAATGGTCAATGTGTTGTGCCTGAGAATATAAATGAAGAAGTTAGCTACATGGGCAACCAGTTTCGTCCCAATAATTATAATCAAGGGTGGAAATCTCATCCTAGCAATGGACAAAGTCAGTTTGGGCAAACTGGTGGGCAATTCAATAGACCACCACAACAGCACCAACAATAGTAGCAACAACAACCCTCTATATCTGACAGAACTACCAAGCTTGAGGAGACTCTCCAACAATTCATGCAGGCAACTCTTTCCACTCAGAAAAGCACTGAAGCTACTATAAGGAACCTGAAGATGCAGGTTGGTCAAATGGCCAAGAAGTTGGATGAGATGCCTATCAGAAGTTTTGGGGTGAATACTGAAGTTAACCCCAAAGAAGAATGTAAGGCTATTGTTTGTATGAAAGATGAGAGAGAGAGAAAGAAAAAGAAAAGTTGAGTGAGAAAGAAAAAGAAGAGAGTGAGATAAAAGAAAAAATAGAGAGAAAAGAAGAAAAAGAAAGAGAGGAGAGTGAGAGAGAAAAAAATGGAGAGGTTGAGCGAGAAAAAGAAAAATTAGAGAACAAGCTCAATCACCTTGAAGAGTGCTCCAGAAAAGAAAAAGAAAAACAATTAGGGTGTTTTGAAGAAATCTCTAGAGAATTGGGGATCAAAATTCTTGTGACTGAAGCATTGCAACAAATTCCTGAATATGCGGAGTTTTTGAAGAAATTCCTCAAAAGAAAAGAATATTTAAAAGAGGAGACAAAGGAGGTACAGGAAGAGTGCAGTGTGATCTTACAAAAGGCACTTCCTCCTAAGGATGAAGATCCAGGAAGTTTCACCATTCCTTGTACTATTGGGAATCATAAAATAGGGAAAGCCCTAATTGATTTAGGGTCCAATATCAATGTGAATACCTTATCTGTCCTTGAAAAGATTGGTGGTCTTGAAGTCAAACCTGCAAGGATGACTCTATTTATGGCTGATGGATCCATAAAAAAGCCCTATGGTATGGTGGAAGATGTGATGGTTCAAATTGAAAATCTCAGATTCCTGGTTGACTATGTGATAATGGAGATGGGGAAGATTTGGAGATTCCTCTTATTCTTGGAAGGCCATCCATGAAAATGGCCAAGGTGATTATTAATGTTGATGATGGAACTGTAGCACTTAAAAACCAAGAAGAGGAGGTGATTTTCAATGTCTTCAAGGTTGAGCAGAAAATTCAGGTGAAGAAGACTAGTCTCAAGACTTCAAGTAGAGATACACCAGAGACCAGTACTAAAGCGGCTAAGCTAGGTAAGAAAGGTAAAAAGTGGTTTTTGTCACAAGTAAAAGAGGAAGAAAAAGACAACAAAGAAAAAAGTGTTCATCAAGACTCCCTGGAGAAACATGAAGAATTTAGACCAGGCATTCCAGTGAGATTCAACAAAAAGTTGTGGGTTGTGAAAGAACTCAGAACTGATGGACTGATAGAGATTGAATCTCCAATTTCCAGGAGAATAAAAAAGGTGAACAGGAAATTACTAAAGACCATTTGGTGTGGAAAAGAAAAAAATAGCACCAAGATCAAAGATGTGACATGAGCTTATTGGGTCAAGCTACTGACGTTAAAGAAGCGCTTACCGGGAGGCAACCCAGTGTTTTAAAAACTTCTAATTGTTTATTATTTCTTTAAGTTTGCATTTTTTCTGTTTATTTTATGTTTGCTTTGGGTCAAGCTAGTGACGTTAAAGAAGCGCTTGCTGGGAGGCAACCCAGTATTTCTGCATTTTTTTTATGTTTCTATTTGTTTGAGTCCAGTGTGCTTAACTTGTAATAACTGAAGGTTTGAGGGGTGAAGAGAGATTAATTGATTGATTTGAGAGTTGTTGTGAGGACTAAACCCTCGACAAGTGTAACCGAATCGTATCAAGTAATAAAATTGGTAAGACCAAGTATCGTTTTCCCAAAGGACTCACGGCCTAGACAGTTATGTGATTTGTTGATTATCTAAGACTTGTAAAACCAATTCTTTGAGATTTTAAATGCAAATTACTGAAAAGTAAATATGAATGCATGTATTGATCAATGGAAAAGAAGAGGCAAAACACGTGATTTGAAATATATGAATGATTATGTTGTTGGAGTTTATCAATTTCATCCTATCCACTCTCATGTATTCAAGAATTCACCTTTCTTCATTAATGTTAATGCTAGTTTCTAATTTACCTTAAACCCGATGTCTCGGCGAAGAAAGCCTACTCATAATCACTAGTTTACAATGTCTTGTCTCCCTAACAATTATTCATGCCTTATATAGCACATAAGCTTAAAGGCAACCAACCATCATACTCCTATGTCTAGGTTTATACTACTATTGGGAGAGATTCCCCAAATCTAGATTTCCTCGTATGTGTCCATATCGTCAAAATCAATTATCATGCAATAGAATGAGTTAAACAAAACATGCATTAAGCAAAGAGGAAAAACCCTAACAGTTAATGAAAGAAAGCATATATTATAAAGAACAAATTCAATACATGAGAGTTTCAAAGGATTACATTGATTCCCCAACAACAATAAAGGTTTAGTTCACCATATTCATGGTGAAACTAGATGAAAAACAATGGAAGAATGAAAGATAAAACCCTAGAATTTGAAGAGTGGATCCTGAGCATCCAAAATCTTCTTCCAAGGGGTGAATTAATTGTTGTTTGAACCGATTAAAATGCTTGATTTGGGTCTGGAACTAAAAAGACTGCACGTGGGTAGAGAATAGGACATTTTAAAAGGAATTTTGAAAAATCTACAGATTCGCCGCTCAACAGAAATTTCCCCTGAGCGCGATTCTGGCAGAATGGATTTTTGGCTCTTTTTGCTTGCTGGTTTGATGCATAAGTTGCACTGAGGGGTTCTGTTTGCCCTCAACGGTGATTTGGCATGATTTTGGGGTGTTGTTTGTGGTTTACTAATGATTAACAACATGTCTTGTGGTTTGTGAATTGTGTTTGATGTAGGGATGGCTTCCTCATCTGGCAAGAGATACAAAACTATAGGATCTAAGAGGAAGGATAAGGAACCATAATGCACTCATTCTAGCAAGTTCCTTTCCCGCAAGCATGAGAAACACTTTAAAATTGTTCAAGATAGGAGGCTCCTAATGGAAAGAAAAGCTGGATTGGTTCCTTATTTAGCTCCACAGTTTGGAGAGCAAATGGTGAGTAGGAACTGGAGAAGGCTAGCCACCTACCCTGCACCAGCTAACATAGCAATGGTGAAAGAATTTTACACCAACGCAAGGAGGTTGGGTGATCATCCTGCTGAGGATTACTTGATCTATGTTATAGGCCACGCCATTCGGTATGATCCTGACTCTATCAATAGATTTTTAGATACTGAATGGGTTGGTGAGCAATGTCAGTTCGCTCTCAATATGGAGGAAGGAACAGACTTTGGTGATGTAGAAAGTGTGCTATGTGTGCCTGGAGGGCAGTTTCAGAGAAACAGGAATGGTGTAGTGGTGAACATTAGGAGAACTGATTTGACTCCTCTAGTAAAATATTGGATGACATTCTCTCATGCCAACATTCAGTCGTGCTCCCATGTCTCAGACATCACTATTAGCAGGGGACTTCTTTTATATTGTGTGCTCAGAGGGATGAGCATTAACATTGGACAGGTGATAGCCAATGAGATACAGGTATGTGCGAACACTATGAACACCATGGCACCTTTGAGACATCCCTCTTTGATCACGCACCTATGTGAGCTTGCTGTAGTGTACATCTCTGCTCCACCATTTGAGAGGCCAAGAAAAACTATTGATGAGTGATAACAGTTGAAAAACTGTTATTTTCATGCTTAAATTTGATACTAAAAGCAACCTTTAACACTTAGAAACTAGCTTGAAATCATGCTTTTGGTTATATTTTTAGAAATAAGAGAGCTGGACAGGTTTATGCTTGATTTCAGTGTTTTATGCAGGTTTTAAGGTCAATTTGGTGAAAGAAGTGAAGAAGGATAGGAATGGAATAAGAAAAGACATTAAAAAGTGTAAAAGGAGAAGCCGCAACCCCCGCTCAGCGGCAGTTTACCGCTGAGCGGCACTCAGAAACCCACGTTGGCTCCGCTGAGGGGTGCAAAGGCCGCTGAGGGGATGAAACCAACTCACGCACTTACCGCTGAGTGGTAGTTTACCGCTGAGCGGCACTATTTTGGGCTTGGGCCTAATTTTCTGTATTATTAGGTACAATATATAAGCTTTAGGTGTTCCTAGGGTTTGTATCTTTGGCTGGGACGAATCAAACACTCTCTTTTCCACCCCTTTGAAGGAAGATCTTGGATGCTCAGGCTCCCTTTTCACCTTTCTAGGGTTTTATCTTCCATTCTTTCATTATTGTTCATCTAGTTTCACCATGAATATGGTGAACTAAACCTTGTATTGTTGTTGGGGAATCAATGTAGTCTTGTGAAACTCTCATATATGGAATTAATGTTTTAACATCTTATTTTAAGATACATGCTTTCTTTTATCATTAGTTAGGGTTTTTCCTCTTTGCATAATGCTTGCTTTGTTTAACTCATTCATTGCTATGATCATTGATTTTGTCGATATGGGAACGTACGGGGAAGTCTGGATCCAGGGAATTTCTCCCAATAATATATTGGTTGCCTTTAAGCTCCTGCACTTCAGAACTAATTACTAGGAATGCTAGGAATTGTATGAACTCGTAATTAAGGATAGGCCTTCTAGATAAGGTGATTTAGAGAGTGGCATTAACATTGATGAATTCCTAAAGTATATGAGAGTGGATAAGATGAAATTGATAACCCCAACAACATACTCATCGATATAATTCATTCCGTGTTTGTTTTACTCTTTTTGCCATTGATCAAATTCATGCATACATGTTTAATTAATGTCTTTTGCATTTAAAACCTACAATCAATCGTTCACAAGTCTTAAATAATCAACAAATCAGATAACTAACTAGGCCGTGAGTCCTTTGGGAAAACGATACTTGGTCTTACCTAGTTTTATTACTTGATATGATTCGGTCACACTTGCCGAGGGTTAAACAAGTTTGTGGCGCCGTTTTTCGGTGTTCATAAATTTGTCATCAATTAGGCCTATTACAAATAGTATTGTGGAGGTGATGAGGCAGCTCAGCCAATACCACCACGTTGTCCTCGTAGAGGAAGAGGACCACCACGAGGTCAGGCATATGCAGAGATTCATGAGGCAGAGCCATTTCAAATGAGGGACATGTACATGTCTCTTATAGATGCCCAGATGCAGTCGATCCACAGAGGGCAGGTGGCCACTGCTGAGATTATTATTCGGATGTATAATACACCCCCAGCACACAGGTGGACCATGGATGAGTTTCATAATGTGGTAACAGGACTAGAGGAGCAAGCCCAGGGCAATAGAGTTGGAGCAGCTGAAGCTTCAGCTATGGATGATGATGAAGATGATGATGAGGAGGACGCATTTGAAGATGCTGAAGATGATGGAGAGGAGGAAGATACAGATGACAACATGGGATGAGATAGCATCTACTGATGGATGCTATCATTACTAGAGTAGGATCTTTTCTATCTTTTGTTTTGTACTATTGAACTTATTTGCTTATGTTAGTAGAATAGGGTTTGATGTACTCAATTTGAAACTGTGTCTGTTATGATGGTTTGCTTATGACTTATGCATGATGAGTATTACTTGATGATAGTTGGATATTGATTAATGTTGAGATTGTGCAATATATGCTGAGATATAGGTAATGGTTCACAAGCTTTGCGAACAAATGCATGATGTTGTGATTGTGATTATGATGCTAAGCAGGATGTGTATGTGGAATGGTTAAATGAGCCTATATGTGAGGTTTTTGAGATCCAGAGTTTTTGATTGAGTGTTATTACTTTGAAAGCATGAATGACTTTACCTAGGTTTTCTATGATTGAATCAATTGCTGGTATGTGACATATGATCAAGGCATTTGTTGGTAACCCTTTTTAGCCAAGATGCATGATTTTAGCCCACTAAAAGAGAACACTATGTGTTCCATCCTTTGAACCTTTAGCTTTGAACATGATTTGAAAACCCTTTTTGAAAAGTTTTACCTTGAGTTGAGTTGAGAATACTTTGTGGTATTGATAAATGTTCAAGTTTCAGGTTGTTAGGAATTCTAGAAAGGGAAAATAACAAGCATATTTTCCATTTGGAATTCCAAAATGTTTAATGTTACATTTGTTTGCTGTATGACCATGCTTCATGCAATAAAAACAACAAACATGATGCACCTTGTTTTCACAAAAATCCCCTTTTCAACTCATACTCTACGAGTTCTCTTAACTTTAGACTTTTTATGATGGTGCATGTTCTTGCTACTATTATTGCCCTTTTTAAAGATAGTTTTATCATATGAGTTAGACTTGGTTGCCTTTGCAAGTAGATTTTCAAGAATGTCAATATCAAACATATGACTCTTACAAGATAAACACATATTTTAGTTTCTAGATTACTAACTTTATTTCTTAATACCACTTCTTCATCTAATGGTTTCTCATATTTAATTTGCAAATCCTTGAACTCATTTTTCAAATTTTTATGAGCAACATTTAGTTTCTCAGATTCATTTAACAGTTCAAGAAAGGCCTTTTGTAAATGAAATTCATCCTTTGAGTCAAAACTAAAATCACTTACTTGGCTTCCAACATCCTCTGAGTCTGCCATTAAACGGAGATTTGCTTCCTCATCAGATTCATTAGAGCTTGAAGAACTAGAAGCGTTTTCTTCCCATGCTATGTAAGCTTTCTTCTTTTGGGAAATCTTCTTTCTATCTTTTCTTCACTTTTCTTGTTCTTAGGACAATCATCCTTCACATGTCCTCTTTCTCCACATCCATAGCATTTCACACTTGATGGAGAACCTTGATTCTCTTTTCTTTCCCCATGGTATTTGTCTATTCCTTTTACTCTCATGAACTTAGCAAACTTCTTTATCGTGAGGCTCATGTTTTCCTCATCATTAGAGTCATCATCTTCATTTCTTTTTGACCTTTTTCCTTTAGAAATTTCAGTTTTGAAGGCAAGAGTCTTCTTCCTTCCTTGATCCTCTTCAACAGTCAATCTATGCAATTCAAGCTCATGCTTACAAAGCTTTCCAAAGAGAATTGCCATCGACATTTGGGTGAGATTTTGTAACTCTGAGATAGCTGTCACCTTTGGTTGCCAAGACCTGTCCAATGATTTCAAGAGTTTTACATTTAATTCATCAACATCAAAGGTCTTACCCAAACCTTGTTAGATGATTCACTATGTGAGTGAAGCGCTTCTGAACAACAGAAATTGATTCTCCAGGCTGCATCCTGAACATCTCATACTCGTGGATGAGCGTGTTCTTCCTTGCACGTTTCACATCATCAATGCCCTCATGTGTGACTCTGAGGACTTCCCACATTTCCTGTGCTGTCTTACAAATAGAAATCCTATAGAACTCGTCAAGTACAACAACAAATGAAATAATATTATGAGCCTTGATGTCAAATTGGGCTATTCTGTTTTCCTCAACAGTCCAGTTAAAATATGGTTTTTCTAGTTCTACACCATCAACAATACTTTTTGGAATATAAGGACCATTTAGTACAGCTTCCCAGATGCCTCTGTCAATAGACCCCATAAAAATTTCCATTCTGACTTTCCAGAAGGCATAGTTATCACCAGTAAGAAGTGGTGGTCAGTTGATGGAAGCATCCTCGGCATATACTTGATTTTGATGACCGACCATTTTCGAAAAATTTGAAAGAATATCAAAGCAAGCTTTGATACCAATTGTTGGAACAATCGATACCGATATTGCACAGCGGAAATAGTAAAACACAGAGTACGATACAAATTGTTAAAAGTAAAGAGCTTGTTCGGCCAATTTAAAAAATGGTTCCTTTAATTTTCTCTTAAACGTTTTATCAAAAAATTGATGTGCAGAAAATGTAAAGAGTGTAGGGAGTAGAAAAAAATCACACAGTAGATTTTTATCCTGGTTCGAATCAAAGGATTCTACGTCCAGTTGTTAATGACTATAAAGAGTGATTAACGATTTCCTTAAAAAAAAATTTAGAGATTACAAAATGGAAAATGAAATAAGAGTAATAAAACCTTCCTTCGACAAATGGACGGGAAGGAAACTTCCTTCGACAAACGAACTAGAAGTAAGTAGCGAGCACTTTCCTTTGACAGAAGAATCGGAACAGTGCAGTAGAAAATCTTCCTTCGAGAAACGAACCGGAAGAAAACAACTTTGTTAACTTGAAGAGAACCGCTCCGACCTTTGACACTCAAAGCGCGAGCTTCTCCTATTCACAAGACTTGACAAAAGCAATGAACTAACACTTAGAGAACTTCCTCAGATCACACTGTATTCTCAAGTGACTTAGATAAACCCTCTAAGGGTTTTAGACCACTATATATAACTCACAGGTCTGAACTCAAAAAGACACAATGCAACTGCCAGTGATAATTGTTGAAAAAGAATGGCTTAGTTTCAATACCAAGAGGGGGAGGGGGGGTTGAATTGGTGAAACACAAAAATCAGAGTCTTTTAAATATCTTTTTCACAAAAGGATGATCTTTCAAAAGTTTCTTGAATCACAAGGAATAAGATTTTTTAAGTGCAGCGGAAATTGTTGACTACGTGAAAAGTAAAGTCGACTTAGAAAATTAAAAGTGCAGGGATAGAGAATTGAAACACAGGTTTTTATACTGGTTCGGCCAAACTGCCTACATATAGTGTCCTTCCAATCCTAGGAAGCAAATGCACTATAATGATCAAGGTTTTTACAACAAGGCTTTTATAACGACCTCTACGTCAAAATATAAAACACCTCTCTAACCCTCTAATCAAAATATAGGCATATACAAATAAAGAATAGTAGCAAGATGTCCCCTCTCCTGCAGTATTTAATCACTTTGAACAATCCTCAAAGTCCAGAATATCGTACGTTCTCTTCTTGTAGTCACAATAGGGCAACCACAATCTTCACAAGATTGAGAGAAGAAGTTGAGCACGTATCAGACACCTCAAGCGCAAGTTGATCAATCAGTCAATGCACACAGATTCTTGCTCGTCAAGCAATCACCAAAGAATGAACACCTTAGTCTTTCTTGATGGATTCTTGGAGCTTTAGCACGTTCTACCAGATATCAATAATCTGAAATAATTCAATCAAAACGTTAGATTCACAAAAGTCTCTGGTGAAATCAAATTCGCGTCTATATATAGTTTTTTTTTACAAAATTGACGCTCCTAAGTCGACTATGCTACTAATAGAGTCGATTATACTCAGACAGTTATAACAGTTAGTAGCAGTCAAACAAACTTAATTGATTTCGCATTTAATACAGTTGACTCACAATCAATGCTTAGTCAAAGATATAAAATATAGCCGTTAGACATCACAAGCATTAACAAAATTTCAAAACATAACTAACTAAGTCGAGTAGCTTGCGCATACAGTAGACTTTGTAACACTTCAATGCAGTTTTGAAAAACTTTCTTTCCAAAAATACTCAAAACACACTTTGAAAAAGTTTGTGCAAAGCCATGCATTCACAGATAAGATCTCATGTAAAACACAGTGAATTGCAGCAATGACAGAATCAAAACAAACATGTTCTCAAATAATCATAAACATGAAAGTTATGAACATGTAACACATAAACAACACATGTGTTATTAATTATGTGTTGTCATCATAAAAAACCAAAAGCTCTAAGATTGTAGGTTTAGCTAAACCAGTGCTCCCCCTATCAACAATCTCAACAATCTTCCCCTTTTTTGATGATGCACAACCATGATTAATAAACAACCATGTTGTACACAACAATAAAGATTATCAAACAAATATGAATCCATATAGCAGTATAATTCTTCCCCTTTAGGCATTAGCAAAAAAGGTATGCAAACAGGTATTGATATTTAGATGATCAATTATTTCAGAGATGCATCAGTAAATCATAAAGCAAACACAGATGCTTCCCCTGTCACAAATAATCAGATGATAAAGATATAATCTCCCCCTTAAGTGTACGCATGTGAAATTATCTAATATCCTATGCAATGCTCCCCTTGCCATTATGCATGTTTTATAATCAAAACCCAAATGCACAATGCAGTTTTCACAGAACATTTCAAAGCATGTATAAGCATGTGACAATATTATATCAAGACAGAAATTGTGCAAACACATCAATGAAGCATAAATACAATATCAATCAAAAATATCAATATTATCTCAAGTAATTTCAATCAACCAAAGAATAAAGATATATTGAAAAACAAATAATTAATAATATGTGATCAATAAACAGAATAACCAAATTCCAAATCATGGAATTTATAACCCCTGCTAAACAGTAATCGATTGATCCCCAATTGCAATCGACTTCATTGCTTTCCATTTGAGTTAATCTCTAGTTGTTCATCCAGAAGCAATGTTCCTGCAAAACCTTTCAAGATCTTTTCTAGATCAAGCATTTTAGAATCATTGTAATGTAAGAATTATTACAGGTAAGAAATGAGTTAATAGGGGAGCACTGGTTTAGTTGAACCTACAATCTTAGAGCTTCTGGTTTTTTATGATGACAACATAATTAATAACACATGTACTATTTATGTGTTACATGTTCTATTGCTTACATGCGATATGTTTTAATCAATGTGTAAATCTGTTTAAAGTATTGAGAACATGATTGTGTTGATACATTGCATTTCACTGTGCTATATAATTGATTTTATTTGTGAATGCATGTCTGATGTTTTATAGAAGGAAAACCACAAGGACTTATGTTGAACTTTTAATTGTGTGGCAAAACAATAGTTTTAAGTCGACTTCATTATGGGTGAGTCGATTAAAACTAGTGGCTTTGCGCAAACCATTTTCAAAGTGTGGTGTGCGAATTTTCAAAGTGAAAGTTTTTCAAAACTTTGTTTAACTGTGTTACATAGTCGATTACATGCAACGTGCATTCGACTAAGTTTGTTACAGTTTTGAAATTCTATTAATGCTTGAATTAAATGTTACAACGACTATATTTTTAAATATGTTGACCAAACATTAAATGAGATTCGACTGCATTAATTATTACATTCAATTAACTGCATTGATTGCTGCTAACTGCTTTAACTGAATTGTTATATTCGACTATATTAGTAGCTTAGTCGATTAAAATGCGTCAGAATTGTGTTTATCTATAAATTGACGCGAACTTGATTTCTATAAGAACTTTTGTGAATCTAACAGTTTGTGATATCTTTTGTAGAAAGTGTATTCTAACAGGAAGAGAGAAAGAGCTCCAAGAAACAAGAAGTGACCGTGGTGATCATATCCTTTTGGATTCTTGAAGAGTAAGTTAACTGCACTTACAAAGGCTGATCAAATCTGCACATTGGGTGTAACTGAGAGATTAGAGGCTGCAATCTTGTAAATATTGGATTGAGGTTCCCTGTTGTGATTACCTTGCAAGAAGGCCTATCCCTAATTACGAGTTCATACGATTCCTAGCATTCCTAATAATTAGTTCTTTTAGTGCAGGAGCTTAACGGCAACCAATATACTATTGGGAGAAATTCCCCAGATCTAGACTTCCCCGTACGTTCCCGTATTGACAAAATCACTAATCATGCATTGAATGAGTTAAACAAAGCAAGCATTGAGCAAAGAGGAAAAACCCTAACTAATGATGAAAGAAAGCATAGGTCTTAAATATAAGATGTAAAAACAAATTCCATATATGAGAGTTTCACAAGACTACATTGATTCCCCAACAACAATACAAGGTTTAGTTCACCATATTCATGGTGAAACTAGATGAATAATTATGAAAGAATGAAAGATAAAACCCTAGAAAGGTGAAGAGGTAGCCTGAGCATCCAAGATCCTCCTTCAAAGGGGTGGAAGAGAGAGTGTTTGCTTCGTTTCTGCCAAAAATACATACCCTAGGAAACCCTAAAGCTTATATACTATTCGTAAATTACAGAAAAATTAGGCCCAAGCCCATAAAAGTGCCGCTCAGCGGTAAAGTACCGCTCAACGGTAAGTGCGTGAGTTGGTTTCTTCCCCTCAGTGGCCATTTTGCCCCTCAGCGGATCCCCCGTGAACTCCTGAGTGCCGCTCAGCGGTAAACTGCCGCTGAGCGGTAGTTGCGGCTCCTCCTTTTGCACTTTTTGATGTCTTTTCTGATTCCATCTCTCTCCTTCTTCACTTCTTTCACCAAATTCACCTTAAAACCTGCACAAAAACACTGAAATCAAGCATAAACCTGTCCAGCTCTCTTATTTCTGAAAATATGAACAAAAGCATGATTTCAAGCTAGTTTCTAAGGGTTAAAGGTTGCTTTTAGTATCAATTTTAAGCATGAAAATAACAGTTTTTCAACTGTTATCACAACCCCAAACTTAGAACTTTGCTTGTCCTCAAGCAAACAAGATGTAACTCAATCTTCCACCAATTCATATGATGGTTCACTCATTCAAAAATCTTCTTTTTAAGATAAGTAAAAACTTCAATCAAACTTATGACCAAGATTTCAATCAAGATGTGCACATGCTTTAGTGTTCACAAATTCATTTAGTATCCAACAAATGCTATTTTTCATGAATGATCAATCAATTAAGCATGGATGTTTATGTGCTCATGGAATACTTCCTCACCAGGTAAAGTGTTTCACTCACACTCAAGTGTATAAGAGGTAATCACTCATTCACTCCACTATCACAATGTCACATGAATCAACTTTGCCTTTCATTTAACCACAATCAAAATCATCAACAAGCATGCATCATCACAAGGACTTTTCAATGGCTTAAAATGTGGCTGGGCTAACAAGAAAATTGGTTTTTCCGGATCACAAAATCCTTGAGTTAAGAGAATCATAACAATACAATTATTCTTATTTTTCCCAACTTTCGTTTGCATTGAGCTTTGCCTTTCTTCTCTTTTCTTTCTCTTTTTCTTTTCACATTCTTATTTCTTAGCTTCTTAGCTCAATGCTTTTCCCTTTTTCTTTTTCATGCTTTCCCAACAACCCCAAACTTGAACATTTATCAATACCACACAAGATTTTCTACTTAACTCAAGGTAAAGCTTTTCAACAAGGGTTTTCAATTTATGTTCAAGGCTAAGGGTTCAAAGGATAGAACACAAAGTGTTCTCTTTTAGTGGGCTAACTTTATGAATTTGCCCAATAAAAAGGGTTCCAACAAACGACCTTGATCATATGATGCAAAACAAGCAATTGATTCAATCATAGAAAACCTGGGCAAAATCATTCATGCTTCCAAAGTAATAACATTCAATCAATAAAAACTCTAGAGCTTAAAACCTAACATATAAGCTCATTCACATTTGACATACACATCCTGCTTAATCTCACAATCACAATCATAATATCCTGCATTTGTTCACAAAACTTGTGAATCACCTGTATAAGCATTTTATGTGCACATCTATCTCAACATCAATCAATCAATAATCATTATCAAACATTACTTATCACACAATCACAATCAATAGCAAACCATCATAACAAACCAAGTTTCCAATTGAGTACATCAACCCTAATCTAAAACAAAAGTAAATAAGTTCAGAACACTTAAACCAACAAAAGCATAAGTTCATGATAGCATTCATCAGTAAATGCTATCTCAGCTCCTCATCAATCTGAGTTGTCCTCTGTATCTTCCTCTTCTTCCTCATCTTCATCATCTTCAAATGCATCATCATCATCAGCTTCATCTTCTTCCATCTCCCTAACTGAAGCTTCAGCTGCTTCAGTTCCTTCTCCTTGCACCGGCTCCTCTGGCCAAGCTACCACATTATGGAATTCCTCCAGAGTCCACCTGTGAGCTAGAGGTGTATCACACATCCCCACAATCATCTCAGCAGTAGCCACTTGCCCTCTATGAATGGACTATAACTGAGCACCTATAAGAGACATGTACATGTCCCTCATCTGGAACGGTTATGCTTCATGTGTCTCAGCAGATGTCTGGCTCTGTGCTTGCCCTCTTTCTCTGCGAGCATGGCGTGGTGGAACTGGCTGAGCTGCCTCCTCACCTCCACAGTACTGTCTGTAATATGCCTCATCCATGGCTTTTCTTGGCCTTTCAAATGGTGGAGCAGAAGTGTCCACCCCAGCTATCTTACAAAGGTGAGTGATTAAGGAGGGATGTCCGAGGGGTGCTTTGTTATTTGAGGTATTGGCACACACACTAATCTCATCAGCTATCACCTGCCCAATGTTAACATTTAAGTTCCTGATAGCACAGTAGATGAAGAGTGCCCGGCTGAGAGTAATATCTGGCACATGTGAACATGGCTGAATGTTGGCATGAGAAAATGCCATCCAATACTTTGCAAGAGGAGTCAGATCAATCCTCCTAATGTTTACCACTGAGCCAGATCTATTCCTTTGGAAGTGTCCTCCAGGTATACATAGTACTCTCTCTACATCCTCAAAATCAGCCCCTTCCTCCATGCAAAGAGCAAACTGGCACTGCTCACCAGCCCACACAGTATCCAGGAAGTTATTGATAGAATCAGGATCATACCTGATAGCATGGCCTCTGACATTGCTCAGATAATTTTCAGCTGGATAATCACCAATCTTCTTTGCATTGGTGTAGAATTCTTTTACCACAGCTATGTTGGCAGGTGCAGGACATGTGGCTAGCTTTCCCCAGTCATTCCCTAACAATTGCTCTCCAAATTGAGGAGCAAAGTTAGGTATCATTCCAACTTTTCTCTCCATAAGGAGTCTTATGTCTTGCACCACCTTGAAGTGCTTCTCATGTTTCCGAGAGAGGAACCTACTAGAACGGGGCTGTTCTGGTTCCTTTTCTTTTCTCTTGGTTGCCATGGTTTTCAATCTTTTTCCTGAAGAGGATGTCATTCCTGCAATCAAACCCAGATACAAAACCACAGAACATGATGTTAATCATTAGTAAAAACATAGAATACAACTCCTTTCGAAGCTAAACCACCGCTGAGGGTCAGATTTACCCCTCAGCGCCACCAGTGCCACGTTCCAGAACGCAACAACTCAAAAAAATGACGTCTGGCAGAGTGCCGCTCAGCGGCAGTTTACCCCTGAGCGGTAACTCTGCAGAATTTTGAAAAACTTGTTTTTAAACAGTCCTAACTCCACCCAAATGCAATTTTCAGTTTTCCAGATCAAAATCATGCAGTTTAATCGGTTCAAACATCAATTATATCATCAAATCATGCATAGAAATCAATACCCCTAAATATTCATGGTTTGACAATCATATTCAAAATCAAAAATCCTAGAATGATCAAAATGCTTTTACTTACTTGGGTGGAGATACTAGATGCAATGACAATGCTTCCAAGCTAAGATGCTCTCTTCCAACCCCAAACTTAGATGAAATACTAGTGAGAAAGTGAGTGAAAGAGAGCTTTTTTTTTTAAGAGGGAAAAGATGTAGAAAACCTTAGAAAAGGTATGTGGGAGTGTTTGTGCAGAGAAGAGCCAGCAAACAGAAGCTTATGCGCAGCTTAGGGTATAAAAATACCCTAATGGGCTCGGATCCCGCTAAGGGGAAACTAAAGCCCATTCTGTGAGAGTACCGCTCAGCGGTAAGTTGCCGCTCAGCGGCACTTTCGTGATGTGCTCTTCTCCTTCTTTTCTTAACCTACGTGCCTCCTAAACATGCCCCTCACTGGTTCCCTGCAATTCAATCCTCAGATTACTTATGCACAACCCTATTACTACTACAATGAAACAAACAAAAACAATCAATCAATTGGGTTGCCTCCCAGGTAGCGCTTGTTTAACGTCACGAGCCTGACCCAAAATCCACCAACACCCATCAGTAGGTGTTACAATACTTACCAACACCATCAGTAGGTGCAAAATTTTCTCACCAACACCCATCAGTAGGTGTTACACACTTAGCATCCTTCAGTAGATGCTATATCCAACTAGCATCCTTCAGTAGATGCTATGTCCAACAAAATATTTACAAAATAATGTCCACAAATTAAAAGTTACAAAAACAAAAATAAAATAAAAAATTTTTAAATCACTGGGTTGCCTCCCTGCAAGCGCTCTTTTAACGTCATTAGCTTGACCCAGTAAAGTTCAAGTTCTTTTTTCATAGTTGATGTTGTTATCCCACCAACTCCTCAGCTGTTTCCTGTGCACTGTTTTGATACTTCCAAAATGTGGAGATTCTATCTCTATCATCTCCTTCTCTTTATAGCCTTTCACAACCCACAACTTATTTTTTATTCTCACTGGTGTACCAAGTTGGGGTCTTCCTTTCTTCCAGTCCTCAGGAAATTTTCCTCCTCTTCCAATCTTTTCTCCTTTATGCACCTGAAATAACAAACAATGGTTACCTGTAACCTTGGGCTCTTCATCTTGATGGCTACTCATGTGTGCATCTTGAAATGCAGCTTTATAACTAGCTTCTTCCTCCTGTGTTTGCATCTCATCTTTAAAGACATCTACAACAACTCTCTCCTCTCGGTCCTGGAGCACCACTATACCTTCGTTTACATCAATGATAGCTTTGGCCGTTTTCATAAACGGTCTTCCAAGAATGATATGTATCTTTTCTGTCTCCATCTTAATCACCACAAAGTCTGCCATGAACTGGAGTTTGCCAACACAAACTATAACGTCCTCTGCAATCCCACATGGTTCATTTGGAGATCCATCGGCCATTACTAACTTAACCTTTACAGGTTTCATATTAACATTACCGATTTGCTCCAGTAAAGAGTAAGGTATCAAGTTAACACTTGAACCTAAATCAAGAAGAGCTTTTTTAATCCTTTTCTTCCCTATAGTACAAGGGATAGAAAAGCCTCCTGGATCTGCTGCTTTTGGAGGGAATGGCTCCTTTTTAACAGTTTTACACTTCTTTGTATCATCATCTCTACGCCTTTTCTTTGTAGAGACGTCTTCCTCAGGTTTGGTGTAAACTGCAATTTGTTGTAGAATCTGCTCCCAAGGTGCATCATTATCCACCATCTTGAATAGTTCTGTGAAATCCAGTTGATTCTCATGATTCATTGGAAAAGGAAAAGTATTTTTGCTCTCTATTTCTCTTTTCTCTTCTGTTTCTCCTTTGTCTAACTCAACTATCTCATCATTTGTGCTCTCCACCACTCTACATTCTTCCCTGGGGTTAACCTCAGTATTAGCCCCAAAATTTTTGTTAGGCTTTTCTTCCACTTGCTTGGTAATCTAACCCATCTGAATCTCCAAATTCTTGATAGCAGCTTCAGTGCTCTTTTGGGTAGACTCAGTTTTCTGTATAAATTGATTCACAGTTTCTTCCATCTTTGTAAACCTTTCGTTAAATGCAGCAAATTGTTGCCATAGAGTTGGTTGTTGCTGTTGCTTGTTGAATTGACCATTTTGTCCAGTCTGCCCATTCTGCCCTTGACCAATGCTTGGGTGTGGTTTCCACCCTTGATTGAAGTTCCCTTAATGGTATGGAAACTGGTTGGCCATAAAGTTCACATCTTCCAAAGCTTCTACTGGAAAGGCACACTGACCATTTATGTGGTCACCTCCACATAATTCGCACAATTGAGATTGTACCTGTGCAGCAGTCTTCAACTCTTTAGGCAATTGTGCAAGTGTTTTTGTAAGAGCTTCTAGTTGTTGAGTTAGAATTTTATTTTGTGCTAGCAAGGCATCATGTGTTTGTAATTGAAGAACTCCTTTTTGTTGCAGAGGAGCTCCTCTTTCACTGTTGAGCTCATTATCACTTGTAGCCATATTTTCAATAATTTCTGTTGCTTCCTCTGGAGTCTTCCTTTTAATGTTTCCTCCTGCTGAGGCATCAAGCATCATCTTGGTTTGTGAACCAAGACCTCCAAGGAAGGTAAGGACTACTTCCACTTCATCGAATCCATGCGTGGGTGTTTTTCGTAGCAAACTTTTGTATCTATCCCATGCATGACCCAGTGATTCTTCCATGCCCTGCCTGAATGAAGAAATCTCTTGCTTGCCTTTGTTCACCTTTGATTGTGGAAAGTATTTATTTAGAAACTTGGTTACCACTACTTCCCACTCTGTGAAACTTCCCTCTGGAAAAGAATTTAACCAAACCTTAGCATTGCCTCCTAATGAGAAAGGAAACAAGCTAAGTTTGATCGCTTCATCTAGCACCCCGTTGATTTTGACTGTGTTGCAAATCTCATTAAATGTAGTGAGGTGCTCATATGGGCTTTCATGAGATAACCCATTGAATTGATTGCTCTTCACCAGTTGGATCAATGCTGGTTTGACCTCCATGTTAGCTGCGTTGACTCTAGGTCTAGCTATACTATTAAAGTGCTGAGGTCCAGCTGTATTGGTGTAATCAGCAAGAGTTCTTCTGTTATTATTTTTCTCCATATTTTCTGTGCTATGGTCAGAACCCTGTGGTGATGGTTGCAACAGAGTTTCCGGAGAAGGAAAGAGTTCTCTAGATGTTCTGATTCTTCTCCTCCTTCTACTCTCGTCCAAACCTTCAAGAAGAGGTTCTGCAATTATCTTGCTCCTAGTTCGAATTGCCTCCTGCATACACAAGAACACAAAACCCTAGAATTTTTGGTTAGCACAAAAAGATATAGGAGAAGATAAAATAAAAAAAGAAAAAATAAAAACAGAAATAAAATAAAATAAAAACAGAAAAAATAAAAACAGAAAAATAAAAACAGAAATTCAAAATTAAAGTAAAAGATAATCAATAATCACACAAATTAACCAGTTAAACCACGAGTCCCCGGCAACGGCGCCAAAAACTTGATGATAAATTTATGAACACCGAAATACGGTGCCACAAACTTGTTTAACAATCGGCAAGTGTGAACGAATCGTTTCAAGTAATAAACTCGGTAAGACCAAGTATCGTTCTCCCAAAGGACTCACGGCCTAGTTTAGTTATGTGATTCGTTGATTATTTAAGACTTAAGAACGAAATAAGTGGATTTTAATATGCAAAACAGAAAATAAACATGTATGCATGAATTTGATCAATGGCTAAAACAAAATACAAACACTTCAATGGAATATATGGATGAGTATGTTTTTGGGGTTATCAATTTCATCTTATCCACTCTCATATACTTTAGGAATTCAACATTCTTTTCATCATTGTTAATGCCACTCTCTAAATTACCTTGCAAGAAGGCCTATCCCTAATTACGAGTTCATACGATTCCTAGCATTCCTAATAATCAGTTCTTTTAGTGCAGGAGCTTAACGGCAACCAATATATTATTGGGAGAAATTCCCCGGATCTAGACTTCCCCGTACGTTCCCGTATCGACAAAATCACTAATCATGCATTGAATGAGTTAAACAAAGCAAGCATTGAGCAAAGAGGAAAAACCCTAACTAATGATGAAAGAAAGCATAGGTCTTAAATATAAGATGTAAAAACAAATTCCATATATGAGAGTTTCACAAGACTACATTGATTCCCCAACAACAATACAAGGTTTAGTTCACCATATTCATGGTGAAACTAGATGAATAATTATGAAAGAATGAAAGATAAAACCCTAGAAAGGTGAAGAGGTAGCCTGAGCATCCAAGATCCTCCTTCAAAGGGGTGGAAGAGAGAGTGTTTGCTTCGTTTCTGCCAAAGATACAAACCCTAGGAAACCCTAAAGCTTATATACTATTCGTAAATTACAGAAAAATTAGGCCCAAGCCCATAAAAGTGTCGCTCAACGGTAAAGTACCGCTCAGCGGTAAGTGCGTGAGTTGGTTTCTTCCCCTCAGCGGCCATTTTGCCCCTCAGCGGATCCCCCGTGAACTCCTGAGTGCCGCTCAGTGATAACAGTTGAAAAACTGTTATTTTCATGCTTAAAATTGATATTAAAAGCAACCTTTAGACTTAGAAACTAGCTTGAAATCAATGCTTTTATCTATATTTTCAGAAATAAGAGAGCTGGACAGGTTTATGCTTGATTTGAGTGTTTTTGTGCAGGTTTTGAGGTGAATTTAGTGAAAGAAGTAAAGAAGGAGAGAAGTGGAATCATAAAAGGAAGCAAAGAGTGCAAAAAGAGAAGTCGCGAGCACCGCTCAACGGCATTTTACCGCTGAGCGGCACTCAGGAGGTCACGGGAGGTCCGCTGAGGGGCAAACTGGCCGCTGAGGGGAAGAAAAGTGAAGCGAGGTCACTGCTGAGCGGTATTTACCGCTGAGCGGCACTTTTTGGGCTTGGGCTTTTGTAATCTTTTGTAACTCTAGAATAGTATATAAGGACTTGCACGTCCTAGGGTTAGACATCTTTGGCAGAAACGAGGCAAACACTCTCTCTTCCACCCCTTTGAAGGAGGATCTTGGATGCTCAGGCTACCTCTTCACCTTTTTAGGGTTTATTCTTTCATACTTTCATTGTAATTCATCTAGGTTCACCATGAATATGGTGAACTAAACTCTGTATGTTTGTTGGGGAATCAATGTAATCTCTTGAAGCTCTCATATATGGAATTTATGCTTGCATCTTAATCTAAGACTTATGCTTTCTTTCATCATTAGTTAGGGTTTTTCCTCTTTGCTCAATGCTTGCATTGTTTAACTCATTCTATTGCATGATTATTGGTTTTGTCGATACGGACACGTACGGGGAAGTCTAGATCCGGGGAATTTCTCCCAATGTTATATTGGTTGTCGTTAAGCTCCTGCACTTATGAACTAATCATTAGGAATGCTAGGAATTGTATGAACTATTTGATTAGGGAGAAGCCATCTAGAATGGTACTTTAGAGAGTGGCATTAACAATGATGATTTGAATGTTGAATTCCTAAAATGTATGAGAGTGGATGAGATGATATTGACCCCCAACAACATATTCATCCATATATTTCATTGAAAGTGTTTATCTTTTGTCTTTGCCATTGATCAATTCATGCATACATGTTTATTTTTCGTCTTGCATATTAAAATCTAAATATTTCGTTTGTAAGTCCTATCTAATCAACAAATCACATAACTAAACTAGGCCGTGAGTCCTTTGGGAAGAACGATACTTGGTCTTACCAAGTTTATTACTTGAACGATTCGGTCATACTTGCCGATTGTGAAACAAGTTTGTGACATCATATTTTGGTGCTTACAAATTTGTCCATCAAGTTTTTGGCGCTGTTGCCGGGGATTCGTGGTTTAACTGGTTAATTTGTGTGATTATTGATTATCTTTGACTTTTTGAATTTCTGTTTTTATTTTTTCTGTTTTTATTTTATTTTATTTTATCTTTTAGATTAGGTTAGATTAGATTTTATTTTATTTTATTTTATCTTTTAGATTAGGTTAGATTTTATTTTTTAGATTAGATTTTATTTTATTCTATCTTTTAGATTAGGTTAGATTTTATTTTTTTAGATTAGGTTTTATTCTATCTTATTTGATTCTATCTTCTAAATCTTTTTATCTTCTGAATTTATATCTTCTTCTATATCTTTTTTTGTTAACAAATCTTTTCTAGGGTTTTGTTTTCTTGTGTATGCAGGAAGCAATTCGAACTAGGAGTAAGAAAACAACAGAACCACTTTTTGAAGGTCTAGAAGAGAGTAGAAGGAGGAGAAGAATCAGAACGTCCAGAGAACTTTTCCCTTCTCCAGAAACTCTCCTACAAACATCACCACAAGGTTCTGTTCATAGCACAGGAAGTATGGAGAATAACAATGCTAGAAGAACTCTTGCAGATTACACTAATATTGCTGGACCTCAACACTTTAACAACATAGCTAGACCTAGAGTCAATGCAGCCAACATGGAGGTCAAGCCAGCATTAATTCAACTGGTGAAGAGTAAACGAAAGCCCATATGAGCACCTTACAACTTTTAATGAGATCTGCAACACGGTCAAGATGAATGGGGTGCCAGACGAAGCTATCAAACTTAGCTTGTTTCCCTTCTCATTGGGGGGCAATGCTAAGCTTTGGTTAAACTCTTTTCCAGAAGAAAGTTTCACAGAGTGGGAAGCAGTGGTCACAAAATTTCTAAACAAGTACTTTCCACAATCTAAGGTGACCAAAGGCAAGCAAGAGATTTCGTCATTCAAGCAGGGCATGGAAGAATCACTGGGGCATGCATGGGACAGGTATAAAAGCTTGTTACGCAAAACTCCCACGCATGGTTTTGAAGATCAAGAAGTAGTCTTAACTTTCCTTGGAGGGCTTGGTTCACAAACCAAGATGATGCTGGATGCTTCAGCAGGAGGCAATATTAAATGGAAGACTCCAGAGGAAGCAACTGAAATTATAGAAAACATGGCTACTAGTGACAATGAGCTACACAGTGAGAGAGGAGCTCCTATGCAACAAAAAGGAGTTCTTCAGTTACAAATACATGATGCCTTGCTAGCTCAGAACAAAATTCTAACTCAACAGCTGGAGACTCTGACTAAAACTTTGGCTCAATTACCTAAAGAGTTGAAATCTGCTGCACAGGTACAAACCCAGTTGTGCGAATTATGTGGAGGTGATCATGTCAATGGTCAGTGTGCTTTTCCAGTGGAAGCCGTGGAGGATGTTAATTTCATGGCTAATCAATTTCCATACCGTCAAGGGAATTATAATCAAGGGTGGAAACCACATCCAAGCATTGGCCAAGGACAAACTGGGCAAGCTAATCAATATAACAAGCAGCAGCAGCAACCAACCTTGTGGCAACAGTTATCTATGCTTAATGAAAGGCAAACAAGGTTGGAAGAAACTCTTAATCAATTCATACAGAAAACAGAATCTTCTCAAAAGAGCACTGAAGTTGCTATAAAGAATTGGGAGATTCAAATGGGTCAGATTACCAAGCGATTGGAAGAAAGACCAGATAGAAATTTTGGGGCTAATACCGAGGTTAACCCCAGAGAAGAGTGCAAAGTGGTAAAGAGTGTTAATGAAGAGATAATTGAGTTAGAAGAAGACGAAACAGAAGAAAGAAGAGAAGTAGAAAGAAAGAACACTTTTCCTTTTCCAACAAAGCAAGAGAATCAAATGGACTTCACAGAGTTATTCAGAATGGTGGATAATGACGCACCTTGGGAACAAATTCTACAGAAAATTGCAGTATACACAAAATCAGATGAAGGAACTTCTACAAAGAAGAGACGTAGAGATGTTGAGGAAGAAAAGTGTATAACTGTTAAGCAAGAATCATTCCCTCTTAAAGCACCAGATCCAGGTAGTTTTTCTATCCCTTGCACTATAGGGAAGAAAAAGGTGAAGAAAGCTCTCCTTGATTTAGGTTCAAGTGTTAACTTGATACCTTATTCTTTACTGGAGCAAATTGGCAATGTTAAAGTGAAACCTGTAAAGGTTAATCTAGTAATGGCCGATGGATCTTCAAAGGAGCCATGTGAGATTGCTGAGGATATTATAATTTGTGTTGGCAAACTTCAGTTTTTAGCAGACTTTGTGGTGATGAAAATGGAGACCGAGAAGATACCTATCATACTTGGAAGACCGTTTATGAAAACGGCCAGGGCCATCATTGACGTACATGAAGGTATAGTAGTGCTTCAGGACAGAGAGGAGAGAGTGGTGGTGGATGTCTTCAAAGATGAAACGCAAACAAAGGAGGAAGAGGCTAGTTATAAAGCTGCATTTCGAGATGCACCCATGACTAGACATAAAGATGAAGATCTTGAGGTTTCAGGTAACCACTGTTTGTTGTTTCAGGTACCCAAGGATGAAGAAGAAACTGGAAAAGGAGAAGAGATTCCTAGGGACTGGAAGAAAAGAGAACCCCAACTTGGCACACCTGTGAGACTCAAGAACAAGTTGTGGGTTGTGAAGGGCTTCAAAGAAAAGGAGATGATAGAGATAGAGTCTCCATATTCTAGAAGAACTAAAACAGTCCAAAGGAAGCAGTTGAGAAGTTGGTGGAAAGACTACATCAACTATATAGAAGATGGAACTTGAACTTTATTGGGTCAAGCTAATGACATTAAAAGAGCGCTTGCTGGGAGGCAACCCAGTGATTTACAAACTTTTGACTTTTGATTTGGTTTTGTAACTTTTAATTTGTGGACATTATTTTGTAAATATTTTGTTGGATACAGCATCTATTGAAGGATGCTAGGTGGTTAAGTATCTACTGAAGGATACTAAGTTTGTAACACCTACTGATGGGTGTTGGTGAGAAAATTTTGCACCTACTGATGGGTGCTAGTAAGTCTGAAACACCTACTGATGGGTGTTGGTGGATTTTGGGTCAGGCTCGTGGCGTTAAACAAGCGCTACCTGGGAGGCAACCCAGTTGATTGAATATTTTTGTTTGTTTATTTTAGTTAGGGTTGCATAAGCATTTTTAAACATTGAATTGCAGGGAACCAATGAGGGGCATGTCTAGGAGGCACATAGGTTAAGAAAAGAAGGAGAGGAGCACATCACGAAAGTGCCGCTGAGCGGTATTTTACCGCTGAGCGGTACTCTCGCAGATTGGACTTTAGTTCCCCTTAGCGGGACCCGAGCCCATTAGGGTATTTTTAAACCCTAAGCTGCGCAAAGTCTTATACTTTCTGGCTTTTCTCTGCACAAACACTTCCACACATCTTCTCCTAGGTTTTCCACATCTTTTCACTCTTACCTCTTAAGAAAAAAATCTCTTCCACTCACTTTTTCACTAGTGTGCCATCAAAGTTTGGGGTTGGGAGAGAGCATCATTGAAGGGGCTGATTTCTTCATTGTGGTTTACTAATGCTTAACAATGTATCTTTTGGTTTTGTGAATTATGTTTGATGCAGGGATGGCCTCCTCATCGGGCAAAATGAATCAAGACTATAAGATCCAAGAAGAAGGAGGATACAGAGGACAACTCAGATTGAGGAAGAGTTGAGATAGCATTTACTGATGAATGCTATCATAACTAGAGCAGGACTTATGCTTTTGTTTGGTTTAGTTTTCTGAACTTATTTATTTTTGTTTTTAGATTAGGTTTGATGTACTCTATTGAACACCTGGTTTGTTATGATGGTTTGCTATTAACTGTGATTGTGTGATAAGTACTGCTTGATGATGCTTATTGATTGATTGATGTTGAGATAGATGTGCACATTAAAATGCTTATACAGGTGATTCACAAGCTTTGTGAACAAATGCATGAAATTATGATTGTGGTTGTGAGATTAAGCAGGATGTGTATGTCAAATGTGAATGAGCTTATATGTGAGGTTTTGAGCTCCAGAGTTTTTGGTATGATTGAATGCTATTACTTTGAAAGCATGAATGATTTTGCCCAGGTTTTCTATGATTGAATCAAGTGCTTGTTTTGCATCATGTGATCAAGGCCATTTGTTGGAACCCTTTTTTATTGGCCAAATTCATAAAGTTAGCCTACTAAAAGAGAACACGTTGTGTTCTATCCTTTGAACCCTTAGCCTTGAACATACACTGAAAACCTTTGATTGAAAATCTTTACCTTGAGTTAAGTAGAAGATCTTGTATGGTATTGTTAAATGTTCAAGTTTGGGGTCGTTGGGAAAACATGAAAAGAAAAGCATTGAGCTAAGAAGCTAAAAAGTCAGAATATACAAAGAGAAAAGAAAAAGAAGTAAAGCTCAATGCAAATGTAAAGGTAAAAGAAAGTTGGGAATGAATAAGATAATTGTGTTGTTATGATTCTCTTAACTCAAGGATTTTGTGATCCAGAAAAACCAATTTTCTTGTTAGCCCAGCCACATTATAAGCCATTGAAAAGTACTTGTGATGATGCATGCTTGTGAATGTTTTTTATTGTGGTAAAATGAAAGGCAAAGTTGATTCATGTGACATTGTGATAGTGGAGTGAATGAGCGAAACACTGTACCTCTTATACACTTGTGTGTTGAGTGAAACACTTTACCTAGTGAGGAAATATTTCATAAACACATGAACATCCATGTTTAATTGATTGATCATTCATGAAAAATAGCATTTGTTGGAATTAAATGACTTTGTGAATACTAAAGCATGTGCACATTATGATTGAACTCTTGGTCTTAAGTTTGAGTGAAGTTATTACTTATCTTGAAAAGAGGATTTTGAATGAGTGAACCATCATATGAATTGGTTGGAGATGGAGTTACATTTTGTTTGCTTGAGGACAAGCAAAGTTCTAAGTTTGGGGTTGTGATAACAGTTGAAAAACTGTTATTTTCATGCTTAAAATTGATATTAAAAGCAACCTTTAGACTTAGAAACTAGCTTGAAATCAATGCTTTTATCTATATTTTCAGAAATAAGAGAGCTGGACAGGTTTATGCTTGATTTGAGTGTTTTTGTGCAGGTTTTGAGGTGAATTTAGTGAAAGAAGTAAAGAAGGAGAGAAGTGGAATCATAAAAGGAAGCAAAGAGTGCAAAAAGAGAAGTCGCGAGCACCGCTCAACGGCATTTTACTGCTGAGCGGCACTCAGGAGGTCACGGGAGGTCCGCTGAGGGGCAAACTGGCCGCTGAGGGGAAGAAAAGTGAAGCGAGGTCACCGCTGAGCGGTATTTACCGCTGAGCGGCACTTTTTGGGCTTGGGCTTTTGTAATCTTTTGTAACTCTAGAATAGTATATAAGGACTTGCACGTCCTAGGGTTAGACATCTTTGGCAGAAACGAGGCAAACACTCTCTCTTCCACCCCTTTGAAGGAGGATCTTGGATGCTCAGGCTACCTCTTCACCTTTTTAGGGTTTATTCTTTCATACTTTCATTGTAATTCATCTAGGTTCACCATGAATATGGTGAACTAAACTCTGTATGTTTGTTGGGGAATCAATGTAATCTCTTGAAGCTCTCATATATGGAATTTATGCTTGCATCTTAATCTAAGACTTATGCTTTCTTTCATCATTAGTTAGGGTTTTTCCTCTTTGCTCAATGCTTGCATTGTTTAACTCATTCTATTGCATGATTATTGGTTTTGTCGATACGGACACGTACGGGGAAGTCTAGATCCGGGGAATTTCTCCCAATGTTATATTGGTTGTCGTTAAGCTCCTGCACTTATGAACTAATCATTAGGAATGCTAGGAATTGTATGAACTATTTGATTAGGGAGAAGCCATCTAGAATGGTACTTTAGAGAGTGGCATTAACAATGATGATTTGAATGTTGAATTCCTAAAATGTATGAGAGTGGATGAGATGATATTGACCCCCAACAACATATTCATCCATATATTTCATTGAAAGTGTTTATCTTTTGTCTTTGCCATTGATCAATTCATGCATACATGTTTATTTTTCGTCTTGCATATTAAAATCTAAATATTTCGTTTGTAAGTCCTATCTAATCAACAAATCACATAACTAAACTAGGCCGTGATTCCTTTGGGAAGAACGATACTTGGTCTTACCAAGTTTATTACTTGAACGATTCGGTCATACTTGCCGATTGTTAAACAAGTTTGTGACATCATATTTTGGTGCTTACAAATTTGTCCATCACTCAGCGGTAAACTGCCGCTGAGCGGTAGTTGCGGCTCCTCCTTTTGCACTTTTTGATGTCTTTTCTGATTCCATCTCTCTCCTTCTTCACTTCATTCACCAAATTCACCTTAAAACCTGCACAAAAACACTTAAATCAAGCATAAACCTGTCAAGCTCTCTTATTTTTGAAAATATGAACAAAAGCATGATTTCAAGCTAGTTTCTAAGGGTTAAAGGTTGCTTTTAGTATCAAATTTAAGCATGAAAATAACTGTTTTTCAACAGTTATCATAAGGCTAGAAATGTTATTGCTTCTACACTAACCATGGATGAATTTTTCAGGATATCACAATGCAAGACTGCCAAGGAAATGTGGGAGGTTCTTGAGGTGACACATGAAGGAACAGATAAAGTAAAAAGGGCTAGAAAGAATTCTCTTATACAGGAACTTGAGTTGAGAATGAAGGCTGGTGAGACGATCTATAAGGTACAAAAATGATTCACACACATAGTCAATCACCTCATGGCTCTCGGGAAAGTTTTTGATAAAGAAGAAATCAACATAAAGATCTTGAAAAGCCTCAATAGAAGCTGGCAACCATAAGTCACTACTATATCTGAATTAAGAGACCTTATAAGCATGAATATGGCAACCTTGTTTGGCAAGCTGAGAGAACAAGAATTGGAGCTTCGAAGGCTAAAGGAGGAAGAAGAAATTGAAGAGAAGAAATCGATTTCTCTAAAAGCCTCCAGCAAGAAAGCTACAAAAATTCATGAATTTGAAACTGATTCAAATGCAGATATACCAGAAAAAGAAATGATGAATATGATGGTAAGAAAATTTGGCAGATTCATGAAAAATAAAAATTTTGCAACTAACAATGCAGGTTTCTCAAGAGGAGGAAAGAAGAATTCAAGAAGCAACGCTGTTCAATGTTATGAATGTGGAAAGGATGGTCATATCAAGCCTGATTGTCCAGACTTGAAGAACAAGCAAAAAGAATTCTCCAAGTATCCTCAGGATAAGAAAAGGAAACAGAGGAAAGCTTATATTGCTTGGGAAAACAGTGATGAAGATTCTTCCAATGATGAAGATTGTGTTTGTGAAGAAGAATAAAATATATGCTTCATGGCATGCTCTGCACAATCAGACTATGAAAGTGATGAAGAATTTGAAAATGAACCAATAGAAGTTAAGTACCACATGCTACTAGATGCATTTTAAGAGGTTCATGCAGAGGCCATGCGACTTCAGTACAAGGTCAATTGATTGTCATCTGAGAAAAGAGATTATGAATACAAAATTGATAATCTTGTGCAGCACAATGAAAAGCTTGAAAAATATCTTGAAGAAGCTCTAAAATCTGCAAAGACTGTAAAGACTGAAGTATAAGTTGTTGAGAAAAAGTGTGATAGTTGTTCTCTACAGTTGAGAAAATTGAGTACTTAACCAGCACATTGGCAAAATTCACTCAAGGCAAAGAAAATCTTGATGCTGTGTTGAGATCATCTAGAAGAGCTATCTACAAACAAGGTATTGGTTACAAGGCTAAAAGTAATAAGAAATTTATTGATCTGAGTAAACCTACTACTAATGCATGCTTTTACTACAATACACTTGGTCACACAGTAAGAAACTGCTATTTTAGATATGTTGATGTTCCAAAAGGAAAGTACAAATGGGTTCCCAAGGAACAGCTTCCTGCTACTAACAAGACAAAACCCAAATTCAAATGGGTATCAGCGTCAAAATCTTTTAACTGTTGAACATGAAACGAGAAGTAGCTGCTGTAGCATTACAGAACTCAAGGATAAGCTAACTTGTTGATATCAAATTTCTTGAGTATCTACAAGCGGTAACAATCACTTTCACATTGCATCATGCATAATATTTGTTTGGATGATTGTTTGATGATTGATTGATTAAGATTGTGTGGTGTGAAAATAAATTTTACGACTTTTAATTGATTTGATTGAGTAATTAATCGATTACATGTTGCTGTATGAATGTTTCTGTTTTGTGAAAACTTTTTGTCATACAATAGTCAACTCTGCAAATAATGAAATCAATTAGATATTTCTGTCAGTGGGCTTTCTGTATTCAAAAATTTAAATGTGAGCGTATTTTGGTGATTATGGTTCGCGCCCTTATATTATGTAATATTTGAGGAACTGTGATAGCATTAAGTGAGGTTGGTAAGGATATTTCCTGTAACCCTAGACTAAAGAAGTGGTTCCAAGCACTCTGCATCAGATGGCATCTTCTCAACGCTCCAGAGGTAGTAAAGGAAAAGAAATGGCGATCACAAGAGTTGCTGATCCTGAAGGGTGGATCAGTGATGATGCAACAAGAGAAAGATTTCTTCGTGGACGAGTCAAGAATGTGGTTACTCCCAAGCATCTTGACTTAAAGTTATTTGAAAGAAAAAGCTTTCAATTCCTAGTATGGCTGAAAACTCAAGAACTCTCCACATTAGTTCAAATGAAAGGTGACTGGTTTCCAAATCTGGTGAAAGTGTTCTACCATAATTTGAAAATAGTGAATGGTGACATCTGGTTAAGGGTAAAAGGTGTAAATATCCACATTGACAATGATGTGTGATTTCAAGTTGTTGGATTGAAGGTTGAAGGTCAATTCTCTCATCTACCAAACTCTGAAACAAATTGTTGGCTAAGGAAAAAGGATGTCTACTGAAATTGGCTTAGATCTCTAGGAAGATACACAAGAGAAAGACTTTACATGCAAGATGTAATGGGTGATTTTTCCTGGAAGAATGATGCAAGATGTAATGGCTACAGAAGATATTTGCCTCTTGCATGCTATCAAAAATGACATTCCCACCAACTGGGTAGAGGTTCTCAAAGATCATATGGCTGATGCTGCCCTCAGTAACTCTCATTATTTGCCATATGCTGTACTGATCAACAAATTACTAATTCTACAAGGTGTGGACATTAGTGGAGAAAAAAAGTGCTCCTGTAATTGCACAAATGTAATAAACAAAAACACTATTTCAAGTTTTAATCTGGTAAAAACAGTGAGAGGATGGTGCTTTAAAGGAGAAGAAGAGTTAATGTATAGTTCTAGAAGCACCTATGCCATGAATGATGACAGAAGGAGTTTCGTTCCTGAAACTAAATTTGAAAGATATGTGGTAGATCAATTTAGATGTCTAAATGAAAAGTTTGATCAATGGAAAGGAAATATGATGAGGCTCAACATCGAAGAAAAGACAAAACTTCTGATGAGGACACTACGAAAACGTTTGACTCAAAATAGGGTTACAACGAATGTCTGTCTTAGTTGTTTGGGTGTTTTAGTTGTTTGTTTCAATTTGTTTGCTTAGATGTTTTCAGTGTGTCTTTTGTAGTAGGATTTATAAGTCGTTATCTTTGTTGTGTTCATCTGATTGTAATCATGGTTGAAATATCAATGAAATCAGAGTTTGTTTTAAATTGAGTATCTGATCATGTCTGATTGAAGTCGATTGTGTGGTGTATGAAGTTGATTGATTTACTATTTACTGTTACACTCATACATTTACACACACAAAATATACCTGTAATAATTCCTGTATTAAAATGATTCTAAAATACTTGATATGGAAAGATCTTGAAAGGTTTTGCAGGAACATTGCTTCTAGATTAACTACTGAAGATACAATTCAAATGGAAAGCAATGAAGTCGATTACAACAATGGATCAATCGATTACTGATTAACAGGGGTTATAAATTCCATGATTTGGAATTTGGTTATTCTGCTTATTGATCATAGATTGTTGATTGTTTCATTTTTCAATATATATTTATTCTATAATTGATTGAAATTACTTGAGATAATATTGAGATTGTTGATTGAAATTGTATCTATGCTACATTGATGTGTTTGCATAATTTCTGTCTTGATACAATTCTGTCACATGCTTATATATATATATATATGCTCTGACATTACTTTCTACGAAAACTGCATTGCGCATTTGGGTTTTGATTATAAAACATGCATAATGGCAGGGTGAGCATTGCATAAGATTTTATATATTTTCACATGCCTACACTTTAGGGGGATATTAAATCTTTATCATGTGATTATCTGTGACAGGGGAAGCATCATTGTTTGATTAATATGATTTATTGATGCATCTCTGACCAACTGTTTATGAGCATATCATTATCAAGCATACATTTTTTGTTAATGCACAAAGGGGTAGAATGATAGAGTATTGCTATGATATTTTACTCTGATATGAATTGATATCTTTTCCTCTGAATCAAAATGAGAAATTTCAACGTTTGCTCTGATACATTTTGATCATTTGATCTGATACATTTTGATTTGATATGATTTGATTTGTACAACATGGTTGTTTATTAATCATGGTTGTGCATCATCAAAAAAAGGGAGAGATTGTTGAGATTGTTGATAGGGGAGCACTGATTTAGCTCAACCTACAATCTCAGAGCTTCTGGTTTTTGATGATGACAACATAATTAATAACACATGTATTGATTATGTGTTACATGTTCTATTGCTTACATGCGATATGTTTTAATCAATGTGTAAATCTGTTTAAAGCATTGAGAACATGATTATGTTGATACATTGCATTTCACTGTGCTATATAATTGATTTTATTTGTGAATGCATGTCTGATGTTTTATAGAAGGAAAATCACAAGCACTTATGTTGAACTTTTAATTGTGTGGCAAAACAACAGTTTTAAGTCGACTTCATTATGGGGTGAGTCGATTAAAACTCGTGGCTTTGCACAAACCATTTTCAAAGTGTGCTGTGAGGATTTTCAAAGTGAAAGTTTTCCAAAACTTTGTTTAATTGTGTTACATAGTCGATGACATGCAACGTGCATTCGACTAAGTTTGTTACAGTTTTGAAATTCTATTAATGCTTGAATTAAATGTTACAACGACTATATTTTTAAATATGTTGACCAAACATTAAATGAGATTCGACTGCATTAATTATTACATTCAATTAACTGCATTGATTGCTGCTAACTGCTTTAACTGAATTGTTATATTCGACTACATTAGTAGCTTAGTCGATTAAAATGCGTCAGAATTGTGTTTTTCTATAAATTGACGCGAACTTGATTTCTATAAGAACTTTTGTGAATCTAACAGTTTGTGATATCTTTTGTAGAAAGTGTATTCTAATAGGAAGAGAGAAAGAGCTCCAAGAAACAAGAAGTGACAGTGGTGATCATATCCTTTTGGATTCTTGAAGATCAAGTTAACTGCATTTAGAAAGGTTGATCAAATCTGCACATTGGGTGTAACTGAGAGATCAGAGGCTGCAATCTTGTAAAGATTGGATTGAGGTTCCCTGTTGTGATTACAGGAAGAAGAGCATGTTGCGTTCTTGACTTTGAGGGTGGCTCAAATGGTTTAGACTACAGGAGAGGGGATTCTTGCTGCTAGTATGTTTTGTATATGCTTATATTTTGATTAGAGGGTTACAGAAGTGTTTTATATTTTTGACGTGAGGTCGCTATAAAAACCTTGTTGTAAAAACCTTGATTATTATAGTGCATTGACTTCTTGTGGTTGGAAGGACACTGGATGTAGGCTTGGCCGAACAAGTATAAAAACTCAGCGTTTGATCTTTCTATCCCTGCACTCTTTTATTCAGCCGACTTCTTATTGTAGTTAATCGATTATATTTCTACTGCATAAACAAGTCTTTTTTCTTGCGTTTCAAGAAAACTTTTAAAGGCATCCACTTTGCGAAAAAGATTTAAAGAAAACATTATTTTTACATTTCACCAATTCACCCCCCCTCTTGGTTTGAGAAATTAAGCCATTATATTTTCAACTCATCACATAATAGAATTTAAGCAATACTTATTGAATTTAAGCAAAATATCTGATTTCATTAATTCTCAAAAGATATTACAATCAGTTAACCAAAAGATAATGGCTTATAAAGCCTACTACAAAATAAACACTTAAAACATTAAACTAAACAAACTAAACACATCATCATACAACAACAGAATAACAATAAAGACAAGCTCTCCTAGTAACCCTATTCGGAATTTGAAATTTCCATAGAATCCTCCTCAGAAGAAACTGTCTTCCTTTCGTTGCTGAGCCTGGTCAAACCTTCTTTCAAGATGATTGAATTTATCATTCAGAGTTCTAAGCTGATCAGTTGCGAACCTCTCAAAATTGGTTTCTTGAAAGAAGTTTGTATGCTCTATATTTGTTGTTGGAGTACTCCCTGAGCTGTAAACAAAATCCTCTTCACCTATGAAACACCAACCTTTCATAGTCTTAACTAATCCAAGAGACATAACAAAGTTTCTGTCAAACACATTTGTGGAGTCCCAAAAGCATTTATGCTCATTAATAATGACTACACCTTGTAGCACAAGTATCTTGCTTATGAATACAGCATATGGTAAATGATATGATCCTTTTAATGCTGCATTTTTCATATGGTCTTTGATTACTTGCAACTAGTTTGTCGGAATATTGTTCTTGATAGCGTGAAGCAAGTAAACATCTTCGGTGGACATCATCTCTCTTATCAGCCTCCCTACAGAATTATCCAAGCGAGAAGATGAGAAACAATCTTTTCTTCCTTGTTTAACGCTTCATGTGCAAAGAGTCTTTCAATTGAGTGTCTTCCGGGAAATATTAGCCACTTTCTAGAAAGATTAGCCACTTTCTCTTAGCAATAGATCTCTTATTCCAGCAACTATCAAGTTCAGCCAATTCCAGTAACAAGATCCCACAGCCGGTAATCACATAACAATATCACCCACATAAAACACCAATGTATACTATCAAAATCTTCCTTTCATTGATACTCACAATAAACAACAATCACAAATTATATATAACACTCTCAAAAACCTAAAAATCTAAACTTCAATACACGTTTAAAAAATTTCTCTCGTTTCTTTTCCACTGACCCAACCTACTTCTCATGTCCTCTTCCCCACAGACCCTTCTACTTTGCCACGACGACTTCCTAGACCCCTTTTCCCCCCTTCTTTCTTTCCCCCCTTTTTACTAGATACAAATTTCAAAATACCCAATCATACAGTTAAATACACAAACTACCCACCCTTACTAAACCACAGTTCCATAAACAAGACACAATATAAAGGCGCAAAGCTCAAATCACCAATAGGCCCTATTTAAATTTTCAAATATAGAAAGCTCATGACAGAGATATCTAGTCGATTTCATTAATTTCAAAGTTGACTTCTGTATGACAAAAGGTTTTCACAAAACAGAAACACACATATAGTAACATGTAGTCGACTATATACTTAATCCAATCGATTAAAAGTCATAAAAATTGATTTTCACAGAAAAAAATCTCAATCAAACAAACATCAATCATACATTCAATAAGCAATCATTCAAACAAATGTTATGCATGATGCAGTGAGATAATAATCGTTACCACTTGTAGATACTCAAGAACTTTGATATCATCAAGTTAGCACATCCTTGAGTTGTGCACTACTATAGCAGCCTTTGCTATGCTGCAAAACAATTTAAATTTTTCGATGCTGGTACCCATTTGAATTTGGGTCCTGGCTTGTCAGTTGCATACATATGTTCCTTAGGAATCCATCTATATAATCCTTTAGGAACTCCAACCTTTCTATGAAAGCAGTTTCTAACATTATGTCCAATGTTATTACAATAAAAACATGCATGTGTGACAGATTTGCTTAAATCAACAAATTTCTTTTAATTTGTCCTATTAGATTGAGCTTTGTAACCAATACCTTGTCTATATACTGCTCTACCCGAGGACCTTAAAACAACATTCATATTATCTCTACCCTGTGTAAACTTAGCTAGCGTGCTAGTTAAGTAATCAATTTGCTCTAAATGGGCAAGGCATTTTTCAGAATTATTTTCTACTGTTATAGTCTCAGTAATCACAGTTTTAGCAGATTCTAAAGCAACATCTAATTCCTTTTGAAGTTTTTCATTATCATCAATCAGATTATTAATCCTATGCTCATAGTCTTTTCTTTCAAAGTTTAATCGATTGACCTTATATTGCAGTCGCATGGCTTCAGCATGGATCTCCTGAAATTCGTCAAGCAGCATGTCGGATTTGACCTCAATTGGCTCATTCTTGAACTCTTCATCACTATCATAGTCATTCAGTCCCGAGCCAGCCATGAAACATATATTTGATTCTTCTTCGCGATCACAGTCTTCATCACTTGAAGAGTTTGAGTCACTGTTCTCACAGGCGATGTACATGCTTTTCTGCTTTCTATTCTTGTCTTGAGGAAATTTCTTACTTGCTCTTTGCTTCAATTTCAGGTCAGGGCATTCAGGTTTAATGTGACCCTCTTTGCCACACTCATAACACTGAACAACATTTGATCTTGTAGCTTTCTTTGCTTTAACATTACCTACATGGTCAGTAAGTTGACTTTTAGTTTTCATAAACCGATTAAACTTTCTTACCACCATGGACATCAGCTCATTGTTGTCCAGTTTAGCGTCAGATTGATCCTCAAATGGTACAATCTTTGAGGCTTTTTTCCTAGTGGATTTCAAGGCTATGGACTTCTTTTCTTCAATTTCTTCCTCTTCTTTTAGTCTTCCAAATTCAAGCTCATGTTCAGCTTGCCGAACAAGGTAGCCATATTCATGCTTGTAAGATCTCTTGATTCAGAAATTGTAGTAACCTTGGGTTGCCAGCTTCTATTCAGACTTTTCAATATCTTGATATTGATCTCTTCTTTGTCAAACACTTTTCCTAGAGCCATCAAGTGGTTGACTATGTGAGTAAATCTTTTATGTACTTCATATATAGTCTCTCCAGCCTTCATCCTGAACAGTTCATACTACTGTATCAGTGAGTTCTTTCTGCCTCTCTTTACTTCTTTTGTGCCTTCGTGTGTGACCTCCAATACGTCCCACATTTCCTTTGTTGTCTTGCACTATGAAATCCTGAAAAATTCATCCATAGTTAGTGCAGAAGATTTTACATTACGTGTTTTGACATCATATTGTGCTCTACGGTTTTCATCCTGAGTTCACTCAGAAAAAATTTTCAAAATAGTTTTTCCATTAACAACATGAGTTGGCTCATATGGACCGTTTAATGTTGCATCTAAAACACCTTTATCCACGGATTCAAGAAAGATTTGCATCCGGACTTTCCAAAAAGCATAGTTTTCACTAGCAAATAGTGGTGTTCTATTTGTTAATGAACCTTCACCAAAGGTTTGAGAACTAAATGCCATTTTCCAGGAATAATCGACTTAAAGAAAAAAGTAATTGACTTGTTTTTCAAATATCTTATGAAAACCAGTTTTGGTGCCAATTTTTGAAAAAGAATGGCTTAATTTCAATACCAAGAGGGGGGGGGGGGGGTGAATTGGTGAAATACAAAAATCAGAGTCTTTTAAAAATCTTTTTCACAAAAGGATGATCTTTCAAAAGTTTCTTGAATCCCAAGGAATAAGATTTTTTAAGTGCAGCGAAAATAGTTGACTACGTGAAAAGTAAAGTCGACTTAGAAAATTAAAAGTGCAGGGATAGAGAATTCAAACACATGTTTTTATATTGGTTCGGCCAAACTGTCTACATCCAATGTCCTTCCAATCCCAGGAAGCAAATGCACTATAATGATCAAGGTTTTTACAACAAGGCTTTTATAGCGACCTCCACGTCAAAATATAAAATACTTGTCTAACCCTCTAATCAAAATATAGGCATATACAAATAAAGAACAACAACAAGATGCCCCCTCTCCTACAGTCTTTAATCACTTTGAACATTCCTCAAAGTCCAAAACGCCGCACGTTCTCTTCATGTAGTCACAACAGGGCAGCCACAATCTTCACAAGATTGAGAGAAGAAGTTGATCACGTATCAGATACCTCAAGTGCAGGTTGATCAATCAGTCAATGCGCACATATTCTAGCTCGTCAAGCAATCACCAAAGAATGAACAGCTCGATCTTTCTTGATGGATTCTTGGAGCTTTAGCACGTTCTACCAAAACGTTAGATTCACAAAAGTCTCTACAGAAATCAAATTCGCGTCTATATATAGTTTTTTTACAGAACTGACGATCTTAAGTCCACTATGCTACTAATATAGTCGATTATACTCAGACAGTTATAACAGTTAGTAGCAGTCAAACAAACTTAATTGATTTCGCATTTAATACAGTTGACTCACAATCAATGCTTAGTCAAAGATATAAAATATAGTCGTTAGACATCACAAGCATTAATAGAATTTCAAAACATAACTAACTAAGTCGAGTAGCTTGCGCATACAGTCGACTTCGTAACACTTCAATGCAGTTTTGAAAAACTTTCTTTCCAAAAATACTCACAGCACACTTTGAAAAAGTTTGTACAAAGCCATAAGTTTTAATCGACTTACTTCATAATGAAGACGACTTAAAACTGCTGTCTTCTTTTCTTTCTCCCTTTTCTTTCCTCTCAACCTTACTTTTTCTCTCTTCACTTTCTTCTTTTTCTTCACTCAACACATCTTTTTCTTTTCTCTCATTTTTTCTCTCTACAACCTCTCACTTCTAATGCTTACGATATCATTACACTCCTCTTTAGGGTTAACTTCAGTATTAGCCCCAAACTGTTTTTCAGATTTCTCCTCCAACTTTTTAGCTAGTTGGCCAACCTGTATCTCCAAATTCCTTATAGCACCTTCAGTGCTCTTATGATTGGAGATAGACACTTGCATGAACTATTGTAGTGTCTCTTCTAACTTGTACTAGGCTTACCCATGCACTGTTAGAGATAAGATAAATAATGCCAACTTCAAGTAACTTTAGCACTTCTTTCCTCGCCTCCTCCTTCATCACTGGATTGAGCCTCCTCTGTGGTTGCGCAACTGGTTTGTACTCATCTTCCATGAATATCTTGTGCATGCAATATGTTGGACTTATACCTTTGAGATCTGAGATTGACCATCCAATCGCTCCTTTGTTGGCTTTGAGTATTTCTACCAACATTTCTTCTTCTTTGGGAGAGAGAGAGTTGCTGATGATAACTGGTTTGTTTCCACCTTCTTCTAGAAACACATATTTCAAGTGTGGCGGTAACATCTTCATCTCCCTTTTGCTTTCCTTGGCTTTTTCTTCTGTATTTTGCAAAGGATCCTTTTTTAATTCTTCCAGATCAGTCAAGCACTCATCAATTAGTTCCTCTTCTTTTTCATTCAGCTCTTCACAAGTGTCAACTAGTATTTCCTCCAAAGAAAGAGTATCACTTGCGTTGTTTTCTTGGATCATGCAAATTTCATCAAAAGCATCAAGATGAAAATATTCCTTATCATCTTTTGGGTGAGACATGGCTTTAAAGACATCAAAATTTACTTCTTCATCTTTCACTCTCACCTTTAGTTTGCCATTTTCCACATCAATCAAAACTCTTGTTGTCCTCATAAAAGGTCTCCCAAGAATAAGAGGTACATTCACATCCTCCTCCATCTCCATGATGACAAAGTCCACAGGAAAAAGAAATTTATCTACTTTCACAAGCACATCTTCAGCTACCCCATAAGGATATTTCAGAGATCTGTTTGCAAGTTCAAGAGTCACCCAAGTAGGCTTGAGTTCCAACCCCTCAATCTTTTCAAACATGGAGAGCGACATGAGATTAATACTGGATCCCAGATCAATAAGTGCTTTTCCAACAGAGATATTCCCTATAGTGCAGGGAATAGTGAAGCTTCCTGGATCTTTATACTTGGGGGGTAGGAGCTTTTGAAATATAGCACTATAGTTTCCTTGAACTTCAATAGTTTCTTCTTCAATGTACTTCCTTTTCTTTGTGAGGAGCTCCTTCAAAAATTTAGCATATGAAAGCATTTGTTGCAGAGCTTCAGAGAAGGGTATATTAATCTCCAATTTCTTAAAGATTTCCATGAAACGCTCAAACTGTTTTTCTTTGTCCTTCCTGGAATAATTCTTTGGATAAGGAAGGGGCTTTTCATAAGATTCTTATTTCTTTCTCTCATCTTCTTCCTCTCTCCTGGTTTTTTTCTTCTCTCTCTTTTTCTTTTTTTCTCTCTCTTCTTTTTCTTTTTTCTCTCACTCTTCTTTTTCTTTTTTCTCTCACTCTTCTTTTTCACTCAACCTTTCTTTTTCTTTTCTCTCACTTTCTTTTTTTTCACTCAACCTCTCATCTAAAACTTTGCCACTTCAAGTAACAATAGCTTTGCATTTTTCTATGGAGTTGGCTTTCAGGTTACTCCCCAAATCATCCAACTTCTGAATCATGTGGCAGAACTGCTTCTTTATCCTCTTGAATGTTGCTTGATTGCTTTTATAATGAGAATCAGACACATGTAGTAACTGTTGAAGGGTATCATCCATCTTAGCCCATCTTTCTGGTAGAGAAGGTTGTTGTTGCCATTGTTGTTGACCGACAGCTTGTCTAAATTGCATCCTGCAAGCTAAAAATTCTAGAAAATATTGTTAGCAAATAAAATAAAGTAAAATAGAATAAACCCAAAATTAATTAAGAATCACACAAATAGAATAGTTTAAACCGTGAGTCCCCGACAACGGCGCCAAAAACTTGTTGACAATATTTTTGATCTCCAGAAACGAAACCAAAAACTTGTTGATGGATCGGCAAGTGTACCGAATTGCACAAGTAATATAAAATGGTAAGACCAAGTATCGTATCCCAGAAGACTCTCGGCACTAAACAATTGCGTGATAACTCAATTAATTAAGACTTAAAAGAAACGAGATCATTGGTTTAAAATACAAAGACAAAAAATTAAATATGAATGCAAATTGATCAATAGTAGAGTAACACAAAGATGAACGAATGTTGTTTAATATGAGATGAATATGTTGTTGGGGTTAGATTTCACCAAGTTCCCTCTCATGTATATAAGAATTCCTCTTTATGCATTAATGTTAACGTCACTCACTAAAGTACTTAGAACCCAATCCCTTGGCGCAATAAGCCTGCCTTAATTCCTAGTTTGTGCAATTCCTAGTGTTCCTAGAAAATTAAGTCTGAAGATCAAGAGCTTAAGACTACCAAATACTCATACCCTCATCCTTGAGAAATATTACCCTTAGGAGAATTCAACAAGAACCTGAATTGAAAGGAACCTCCCGGCACTCATGCAATTTATAAATCATGCAACTAAATGAGTTAAATAGAGCAAGCATTAAAATAGATGAATTCCCTAACAATTAATGAATAAAGCATATATGATTAAGAATCAATTCAAATACATGAGAGTTCACAAGGTTACATCATTCCCCAACAACAAATAGAGTTTAGTTCCCCATAGACATGGAGAAACTAAATGTACAATGGAAAAGGATGAGATAGTAAAACCCTAAGAGTAGAAGAGGAAGCTTCCGCCTCTAGATCCGCCTTCAGAGAGTAGAAGAGTGTGTTGTTGTGTTGCTCCAGCCAGAGATACAAAATCTAGAGTGCCTGGGTCCTTTAAATAAAGTTGGAAAAGAGTAGGAACAAGGTCCGGTCCAAACGAGTCGAAAAAGTAGTAGAGATAAAGTTGTTAGGGATTTAGTTTGATAGGAAAATCACACAGAGAGGAGATTGGAAGATAATAGAAGTGGCTAGCTGGAGCTAAGGAAAGTGGGGTGTATGCATGGGTCTTCTGCATGGAGTAGTTACGTGAGTGTGAATGTAGCGTCTAGGTAGTAGAGGGCAATGTTTTGTTGTGCAGAAAACGACTCATATAGTTAGGGTTGCAGAAGAAATAAAATAAAGTGAGGTTGGGTAATATATATAGGGTTTTGGTGTGTTTCACGTTTAGAAAAAAAAAAGAAGGAAAAAGTGTTAGAAATATTATATTTTTAATCTTTCAGTTAGTTTGTTATTATTTATTATTTGTATTTTGGGCTTAGCCCATATTTTTTTCAATTATAAATAGAAAACCCTATGTGTGTTTAATACAAGGGAGATTAATCCCATATATAATTTTCACTATATTTAACATGGTATCAGAGCAGGTTTTCTGATCTCTTTCGGTGGTCTTTGCTGTCTTCCGGTGGCCGGCAGCCCCTAAAAATTTCATAAGATTCATTTTCTCTTCTTCTTAAATCTCAGCACCCAGAATCAAAGAGAGAAGTCTCCTGGGAACCACTGCCTCCTCTGAACCAGTCGCCGCTCAATCGATCATCGCTCTCTGCTGCTACCGACCATACACCGTCGGCCACCGTCACAGTTTCGACGGGTGAACAGCAGATCTGAGCCGTCTCCTCAAGCGCGACCTAACCATGGCGGTCGCTGTCTTTGTCTCGTCTGCATGCGCTGTCACGCGCCTCCACTCTCCGGTAGATTTCGGACGCGTGTTCATCACGCGTCGCCTTCTCGGCGTCGATATCAAACCGCGCCAATGCCAGTCGTCTCACCGAACCTCCCTCTCTCTGTTCAAACCTTCCAGAGCAGCCATTGCTGCCATCGACGTCTGTCTTCTTCTCGCCGCATGCTTCCGCATCTTCGGACCTCCTTCTTCTTTCTGCGTTTTTTTGTGCTTCGTTTCCACCGTTGATGCACCAGCGTCTAGTCCTATCTTTTCCGCTTTCGTCATCCTCCAGCTCTACCGTAGAGGGTTTCGCCTCTGTGTTGCTGTTCTTGCCTTGTTCTTCCTTTCTTATCGTATCTACCGCACAGATCTGCTGCGTTTATTGCCTCCTTCTCCGTTGCTCTCCTTAATCCACTTTTGAAGTTGAAGTGTTTATTGCCTCCTTCTCCGCTGCTCTCCTTAATCCACTTTTGAAGTTGAAGTGTTTATTGCCTCCTTCTCCCCTGCTCTCTTAATCCACTTTTGAAGTTGAAGTGTTTATTGCCTCCTTCTCCGCTGCTCTCCTTAATCCACTTTTGAAGTGGAAGTGTTTATTGCCTCCTTCTCCACTGCTCTCTTTCATCCACTTTTGAAGTTGAAGTTTCACAAGCTGATGTTTGTTCATTGACATGTGATAACCCATCTCTGTTTGCCTCACACTCTTGAAGACAAATCATCTAGTTCAAAACCAAGTTCAGTTACTTCAAGCTTGGTTCATACAATTTGTATGCTCCAGCTTGAGGGGGAGTGTTAGAAATATTATATCTTTTATCTTTCAGTTAGTTTGTTATTATTTATTATTTGTATTTTGGGCTTAGCTCATATTTTTTTCAATTATAAATAGAAAACCATATGTGTGTTTAACACAAGGGAGATTAATCCCATATATAATTTTCACTATATTTAACAAGAGAGAGAGAGCTTGGGGAATTTTATAATATAAATGGGTGGTTGGAGGATGAAGAAGTGAGTGAAGGGAGAATCGAGTTTCTTGCCATCTAAAGGGGTTTAGATTGGGTGTTAAAATAGGAATTTAAAATGAAAAGAGAATGGGAAGTGGCGGTTGGATCATAGGTAAGGTTAGACGAGGAAGAATGTAAATTGGGTTTAAATGTAGTTGCAGAGAATGTTTAATAAAAGTATGTTAGTGAGAAGGAAAGAAAAAAAAACAGAGAGAAGGTGGAAGAAAGGGTTTTACGTAAGATAAGGTGAGTGGTTGGGTAAGGTGGAGAGAGAAAAAAAAGTTGGAATAATATTAATTTAAGAAGGAGTAGGAGGCTTTGTTACCCAAATAGACAAAAATACATCATATATTACAAGAATAAGCAAATTCAGTTCAAAATACCAAAATGGGGAAATCGTGGGGGGCCAAAACGACTTCAAATGAAGAAGTCGTGCCCCCTACACGACTTCACACTGTGCATTTGACCAGTGGTGAAGTCGTGCACCCCAAAAACGACTTCTGGGTCCTGTAATTACGTTTGTCAATACCAAATTCCGTCCGGATTGTTTTTGGATTTTTACTTATATTGTTGTTTTTATTTTTATTTTCGTTTTTTATCTTTTTTTTATCCTTTTTATTTTATTTATTTTATTTTATTTTTATTTACTTATTTATTTTTTCATTGCCATTTATTTATTTTATTTATTTATTTATTATTTGGTTTATTCCATCTTTATTTATATATGTTATTTTTATTTTTTATTTTTTATTTTTATTTTATTTTATTTTTATTTTTATTTTCATTCTCCACTTTTTATTATTTTTTGTTTTTTAGTTTTACCCTTTTTATTTTATTTTGTTTTAATATGATATAACTAAAAAAAACAACAAATAAAAGAAAAATGAGGCTTTATGTTTTTTTTTTTAAAAAAAAAAAGAGAAAAAAATGTTTGGTTTGGAGGGAATAGTGTACGTGTGTGTGCTGGGGAGAGGGGGCAGAAACCGTTTCTGCAAAGTGCGCGGGGTGTTGGCAGAGACAATTTGGAGCGTACGGGGCTGGTACATTCAATTTAGGAGATACAGAATCGAACAAAAACACACAGAGAGAGGAGAGGGAAAGCTTTCTTATTCTGATTTTGGAGAGGAAAGGAGGAGGATTGGACACTGCTTCTTCGGACCTTCATCTTGGGTCATCATCCAGTCATAGAAGGGCATCCACCATTGGCACCGGCAAAGAATGACAAGGGCCAGAGGAGGAAGGAGAGGAGGTCACCAGATACACGCAACTAGCAACAGCCATAGCTCCGAGAGGTAAGCCTCTTGCGCACCTGTGTATGCTTACTGCATAACTGCCTTTTATGCTTATTCCATTTTGCTTATGCTACGGTGAGTCTGCCACATTCCCAATTCTAGAATCCTATAGCATACATTCATCCTTTTCCTCTGAACATCACAGTTCTCCTATCTTCAATACCCCTTAATACCTCTATTCACCCCGTAACCAACAAGGAAGTCATCACTAAGCAGAAAGTCACACACAACGACTACCACACTAGTCTCACATAGCCAAAATGTTCAACTCATTCACTTCCCAACATCTACTAAGGCTTCCCCATCTCGCCAACCCATACACCATTATAACAGAATCAACTATCACCCTCACACTCACATTCATACACGCACCAGCACAGTGTCTTCATCTTCACGCACAGGGGGAATTTCATTCTCCCATCCTCAGAACCCAATGCCAGCCGAACCTTCAGATAAACAAACAAACCAACAAAACCCATTCTTCTCCTCTCTTTTCTCCCATCCTCGGAACCCAATCATCCTTCCCCCCACTCACGACACAGTCATCATCAAAACCCCAAGATTGATGCCCAGAATAATACCAACGGGAGGATAGTTGTTGGCGGTGAGTTTGGATTCCGAGTAGAAGGTAGTGGCGAGCGGCGAAGGGGAAGGAAGCAGCGGAGGGAATGCCAATGAAGGCCAGAGAGTCGGAAAGTGTGGCCATGGTTGAAGGAAGCAGAGATCTGAGTTGAGATGTAGTAAGTCTGTGACAAGAAGAAGAAAGAAAGGTGGGAGAGCTTGGCGTGTTGCGCCGCAACTCGCGACGGCCGTCGTCGGTGGTGGCAACGGCAGCGAGAAGCAAGAATAGGGGGATACGAGGCCGTGACCAGCGGCGGCCTGGGTGACGTCGCCGGTGGAGTGTTGGACCGGATAGGGGGTCCTCCCGCGGTGGTTGTTTGGACTGTGGCTGGGGCATGGCTGTTGATGGGTGGAGGAGATCGTCTTTGGTATTTCTCGCTTAGAGAGAATGAGACCTGGGTTCTCATTTGGATGAAGCTGCGCGCAGAGAGGGAGAACCCCTAAGGGTTTCTAAGTTGGAGTGAAAAGGCCTTGGGCCTAATTAATAATAAAAAACAAAATAAAAATATAATAGAAAAGCTTTTTCCTTCGCGCAGCCCCGCTTTTCACCCGCACACCCCCATACCACCCGGGTGGGCCAAGCCCAAGAACAATAAACAAAAAAAAACAATTTGTTCTATACTCCCCTTTTATTCATATTTCGCACCACCACACATCCTCGGGCCAATGCTGGGCCAAACCCAAAACAAAATCAAACAATTTTGTTCTGCACCCCCTGTTATTCGTATCTCACGCCCCTTTCGACTTGGGCTTAGGCCCAGTCCGTTGTTAAAAATCATTTTAGTATAGACACCCCAGTTTCTCACTTCCACACCCCCTTTCAGCTTGGGTTTTGCCCAGTTCATTTACAAAAGAAAAAAAATAGTTTAGACACCCCAGTTTCTCATTTACACACCCCCTATTATTTACATTATTTTTATTATTTATTTATTTATTTGTTTTGTATTGATTTCATTTATTTTGTTCCCTTATTTTTCTTATTTAATTTGTTTTTTCATTATTGTTTTATTTATTTTATTTATTTATTCTAAATATCTACGTATTTTAAAATATATATTTAATAATACATAAAAATAAAATTTACAAAAAATTATATTTTAAAGGTTAAAGCATATGTGAGACCGCTCGCGTCGTCGTTGTGCTAAAATCCTTTTCTTCTTTCTTAAACAAAATTACAAAAAATACGTTTTGAAGGTTAAGCACACGTTTGACCGCTCGCGTCATCCTTGTGCTAAAAACCTTTTCTTCTTTCTTAAATAAAATTACAAAAAATATGTTTTGAAGGTTAAGCACACGTGTGACCTCTCGCGTCGTCCTTGTGCTAAAAACTTTTTCTTCTTTCTTAAATAAAATTACAAAAAATACGCTTTGAAGGTTAAGCACACGTGTGACCGCTCGCGTAGTCCTTGTGCTAAAAACATTTTCTTCTTTCTTAAACAAAATTACAAAAAATACATTTTGAAGGTTAAGCACACGTGTGACCGCTCGCATCGTCCTTGTGCTAAAATCCTTTTCTTCTTTCTTAAATAAAATTACAAAAAATAGGTTTTGAAGGTTAAGCACACGTGTGATCGCTCGTCCTTGTGGTAAAAACCTTTTCTTCTTTCTTAAATAAAATTACAAAAAATACGTTTTGAAGGTTAAGCACACGTGTGACGCTCGCGTCGTCCTTATGGTAAAAACCTTTTCTTCTTTCTTAAATAAAATTACAAAAAATACGTTTTGAAGGTTAAGCACACATGTGACCGCTCGCGTCGTCCTTGTGCTAAAAACTTTTTCTTCTTTCTTAAATAAAATTACAAAAAATACACTTTGAAGGTTAAGCACACGTGTGACCGCTCGCGTCGTCCTTGTGTTAAAAACATTTTCTTCTTTCTTAAACAAAATTACAAAAAATACGTTTTGAAGGTTAAGCACACGTGTGACCGCTCGCGTCGTCCTTGTGCTAAAAACCTTTTCTTCTTTCTTAAATAAAATTACAAAAAATACGTTTTGAAGGTTAAGCACACGTGTGACCGCTTGCATCGTCCTTGTGCTAAAAACCTTTTCTTCTTTCTTAAATAAAATTACAAAAAATACCCTTTGAAGGTTAAGCACACGTGTGACCGCTCGCGTCGTCCTTGTGCTAAAAACATTTTCTTCTTTCTTAAACAAAATTACAAAAAATACGTTTTGAAGGTTAAGCACACGTGTGACCGCTCGCGTCGTCCTTATGCTAAAAACCTTTTCTTCTTTCTTAAATAAAATTACAAAAAATACGTTTTAAAGGTTAAGCACACGTGTGACCGCTCGCGTCGTCCTTGTGCTAAAAACCTTTTCTTCTTTCTTAAATAAAATTTCAAAAAATACGTTTTGAAGGTTACGCACACGTGTGACCGCTCGCGTCGTCCTTGTGCTAAAAACCTTTTCTTCTTTCTTAAATAAAATTACAAAAAATACGTTTTGGAGGTTAAGCACACGTGTGACCACTCGCGTCGTCCTTGTGCTAAAAACATTTTCTTCTTTTTTAAATAAAATTACAAAAAATACGTTTAAAGGTTAAGCACACATGTGACAGCTCGCGTCGTCCTTGTGCTAAAAACCTTTTCTTCTTTCTTAAATAAAATTACAAAAACATGTTTTAAAGGTCGAACACTCGTGAGATCGTCCGCATCGTCCTAGTGTTCGATACCTTTCTCTCTTATTTACATAAATTTAAATAATGGTATGAGTGCGCGTGTGACCGTCCGTGTCGGCCTAGTGCTCATTACCTTCTTTTCTCGAAAATATTAAAAAAAAAACATAAAATCTTCAAGAAATTAAAAACATATGCTTTTTCAAGCAACGAACAATCTTTTAAGCCAGAGCTACGTGATCCTTGATTCTCCATCAAGAATGGAGATACGTAGGAGCAAGGCTAGCCCTTGTCAGGTTCACTTCCCAAAAATCCAAAATTATCCATAATCATTTCCAAACAAAATTCTCAAACAACTCTCCAAACAAACTTTGCAAATAGTTTCTAAAAGAACTACGTAACCCTGATTTCTCATTTTAATGAGAATACTTAGGAGCAAGGTCAATCCTTGTCGGGCCCAAAAAATTAAAAAATATATTTTGTTTATTTAGAGTTTTATTTTAGGGGATAGTTAAACATTTTGAAAACCACATCATATTCGTGCATTTAGTTAAAGGTATTGCCTTAGGGCAGGCGTTGTAGGGTGCTAACACCTTCCCTACACGTAACCGACTCCCGAACCCAGAATCTGGTTTTCGTGGACCGTGTCTTATTATTTTATGGTTTTTTCGTAGTTTTCCATAATAAATTATGGTGGCGACTCCCAAATCTCTTTCCAAAACCCGTTTCTTTTTTGGATCGTCGTCCCATCGCGATTCCGGTTGCGACAACGTTGTTGAAATCGTGACCCCCTTACACGACTTCAGTGTAGTAGGGAAAAATGCTTCTGGTAATCGATTACGACACTTCTGTAATCGATTACCAGTGTTTTAATTGTGCAAGAACCACCCTGGTAAGCGATTACAAGCTTGTTGTAATCGATTACCAGTGTGTTTTGGTTGGTTTAAGAAAATTTCTATTGTGTTGTAAAGCATATTTTGAAGTTAATTATGTGTAATGATTTGAATTTTTGTAAGCACACATTGTTGTTGATTACATTGTGATGTATTGTTATGTATAGGAAGAGTAATTGATTTCATGTAAATCATAAGACAAAATCATAAATGAAATTTGTAGTATTTTATTGAATTAAAAATGCATTACAAAAGGAAGAAGCTTAAATTAAAAGAAAATGACACTACACATTGAAAGGCATCTAGGAAGATGATCCACCATGTGGACCAAAATGATGATGTAGATAGTCAATGTCGTGCTCCACATGCTCAACTTGAGCATTAATAGTATCAAAACGGTCACCCATGTTCAGCTCCAATTGTTCAAATCTTGCATTCATGATTTCATTGAGTGTATTGAAGTTGTCCCCAACAAATGTTCGGAGATCGTTTATCCCCCTCATGACGTCATCAAATGAACTAGTTTGTTGTTGAACAAGTGGTGGTGGTGGTTGTAGTTGAGGAGGTGGTTGATTTTGACGTTGAGGTGGAGGAGGAGAATTTCTGTGAACCCATCTGTTGTCAGCGTTTCTGGTCAATCCAAATGAATGTATCAATCCTCCTGATATTGTGGTATGCCTACTAGGTGGGACAGATATTTCAGCCTCCAATTGAACTTGAAAATGTTCTAGGATCCGGGTGACCAAAGTTGGATATGGTAAAGGAGCACCTGGCCTCAAAGCCTTCTTCATCCTATGTCGGATGAGATGGGTCCAGTTTATCTGCTTTGCCGTCATTATTATCCACATTATCAGAAGATCTTCCTCGGTTGTTTGTGCAAAGTTAGAAACACGTGGAAACAAAACACGACATATAACATAATGTAATACTCTAGCCTCAACTGTCATATTGTCGGCTAGAATTCTACTCGTAGAGGATTGTGTGGCAAACAAATTAATTGTATGGCTACGTCTATATTGTATTCATCGACCCAATCCTCAAATAATTTACCCTCAAAGTTCAACCCAACAGAGGGAAGGTTGGCAATGGAAGCAAAAATGTTGGGTTTGATAATCATTTTCACATTGTTGACCTCAATTTTCATTGTTCCATTATCAGAAAATTTGAGGTTACTATAAAAGACACGTACCAAATCAGAATAATAACGTGCAACATCGCAAACAAAATCATCCAATCCCATATTTTTTAGCATGCCAAAAAATTCAAAACTGTGACTTTCAAAATATTGGTCATCTAGGTGTTTTGGCTCAATGATTTGACAGTCTTTATATAGCGAGAAATACCTTTCAGCTAGTGCAGGAGTGGAAAATTGAAGATTTTGGTGTGGAGCAGTCGGTGACGGTGGTGGTGAGGGTGAGGGTGAGCTTTCTGGGGTGAAGGTTGACAGCGGCGACGTCCCCCAGTTGTAGAAGATGAGCCCCTAACTCTTTGCCTCTTTGAAGATTCCGCCATTTGAGATTTCAATCGGTGAAAATTGAAGAGAATTGAAAGGAGAGTTGAAAAATGGTGTTTAGAAGTGAAACTTGTGGAAGAGGACTTGATTTTTGAGGTTGGAGAGGAGGGGAAACCGTGTGGAGGCGCTGCAACTCGAGTGGGAACGGTGTGTGTTCGTGAGGAGAGAGAAAAAGTTGAAATTATAGGGTAGGGTTTGGCTGGTAATCGATTACGGGGTTTCTGTAATCGATTACCTGGTAATCGATTACAGAAACCCCGTAATCGATTACCAGCCTCTCTGGTAATGGATTATAGCAAAGCCTGTAATCCCTTACAGGGTGTATCTTATAATCGATTACAGTATAAACTGTAATCGATTACCAGTGTGTGGAGGAACAAAATTTGATTACTTTGTTGCTTTAGTATTAATTGAATGCATTATATATTAAAATTGATTTATATATATATATATATATATATATATTTGTTTTGACATGATGTGATATAATAACTGAAAAGGATAAAAGTTTGATATGATATAAATTTTTGTGATTAATTAAGTAAATATAGACAAATTACATAATTATAAATAAATTGATGAGGCAATCTATCTATGTCCTCTAGTCCCACATGTTGGTCTTCGTCTTTGTCGTTGGCCTCACCTTTGTTGTTGTAGTGTGGGACTCTGCGTGTGTTGTTCTTCATCACTAGGATGACTTTCATTGGACTGTTGAAGGTATTGGAAATCAAGGGTCGGTCGATACACGTTTTGTGACGAAGAAGCGTGTTGGTATGAAGATGGTGGAGTCATTGTCGAGGTTCCAAAATAATTGAAAGGACCTCCACTAAAAGATCATGGACCTTCACTGAACGGTGTTGATGGTGGAAAGGCGAAATAAGAGGTCTCAACCTGAGGATATGTTGATGTCGGTGGGATGTGTTGTTCGAACCTTGAATTCAGAGATGGATGTTGATAGTTGACATGGTTAGAAGCAGACCTTTGTGGATCATGATACGGTGGTGATGCACGGTATGCAGATGGCGGTTGGAACTGTTGTTCGTGCTCGATGTCATACTGCTTAAGACAATGTTTGATTGATGATCGCAAGATAATAAGGCTTTCATAATTTAAAAGGTGGGGATATTGTAGTACCTCTTCGTCGGTTGAATCTTCTATGAGAGCAATATAGCAGATTGTATGAGTTATATACCATTGCATGTACTCGGATTCATCTCGCAAGTGACCATTTTTTTGGAATGGAATACCGTTAAATACACGATTATGCCGGTCATTCCGTAATGCAATCCACTGTTGATGGTGTTCTTGCCAATTCCAATCTGCGCGTCCTCTCATATCCTGTTTATGTTCCTCATCTAGATTCATCGGTGGATGGGGTACATTTTGTCGAAATCCAAATTGATGCATCACACGGTCTGATTGTTGGTATTCTACAACAGAGAAACATATCACAGGCACAACTTCCCGACAAGTCGGGGCACTTCGACTGGAATGATTTGACAAATGTCATCACGTCTGTACGATGTCCATATAAACTGAAGTATTGAAGTTTTTGGTTAAAAACAAATTAAGCCAAATTTGAACAAAATATATACACCAATATTAAGTGCAGAGGTCAAAAATACCTGTCTAGGTGATAGGTCGTCTAACTTTTGACGAAATTGTTGTACAGTTGTCGTGTCATGGAATATTGACTGTGTTGTTCGACACCATCTTTTTGCCAGGGGAAAAACTGCACCAGAAGACTAAATTATATTTTTTCAGATTTACATTATTTAAAAACTAAATTATTTTTATACATCTAAATAGTACATTATTTATTTCTTAACAACAAAAAAACAAATTAGTCTCTCAACATCTATAACTAATACAAAAAACGTGTCATGAAAAGCTTATGATATATTAGAGCACACTGCAAATTACTTTATACGGAATCAAATAAATGTAATACTATACATAGCTTATAATTTACTGAATGCATGCAACCCTATATACATATATGACACTACTATATTGTCCAGTACTCCCTACTTCAAACCGTAACACCCACTTATCAGAAAGTAACCTTCACACTTGAAACTTCATTATATATATGAGTCTTTCACCAATCCATCTTCTCATCCAAACTCCACTGCCAACAACTCTCATTCTACTCCAATCTTATTTTTTCTCCCGCACATCTATAACCTTATGGCATCGGGGAACTTTCCACCATCTTCATCATCGCAAATCATCGACGAACAACCTTTGATATTAGATAATGTTGATGAGTTCAGCACTGATGATGAATTAGACGACATACTTGAAGATGACAACAACGACGACCACATCACACAATCATCTGAACATGTCATTCCAGAGTTGAATGAACGTATGTAGTTCCAGTCAAAGGACGAAACTATTGTTGCAATCAAACATTATCACATAACCAACAGTTACAAATACACCGTCGTTGAATCGAAGAACAACATTTATGTTATTCGTTGTGTGGAATATCACAATGGTTGTCAATGGCGTTTGAGGGCAGCTTATAGCAAAGTCCGTAAATATTGGGAAATCAAGAATATCGACGGACAACATTTGTGTTTCTCAACCATACTATCTCGAGATCATACAAATCTTGATAGTACTCACATTGCCGCGATCATATCAAATTCAGTCCGGACAAACCCATCCATTCCAATCAAGAGTTTGATTGTAGATATTAAAGCTCGATTCGGATATTCTATGTCATACAGAAAAGCTTGGATCGCTAAACAAAAGGCTCTTGCTATGGAGTTTGGAGACTGGGAAGACTCTTATAACCACATGCCGAGGTGGTTGCATGTCGTCAAGGATGCAAACCCAGGTACAATTTTACAATGCACTAGTTCTCCAATGCAGATTGTTGGACAAACCGACAATAATTGCTATATTATGGAAAGAGTTTTCTGGTCTTTCGGTCCTTGCATACAAGGATTCAAATACTGTAAACCCATTCTCCAAGTTGATGGTACATTTCTAACGGGTAAATATCATGGAACTTTGCTCACCGCCATAGCTCAAGATGGGAATAGAAATCTTTTTCCATTGGCCTTTGCCATTGTAGAAGGTGAGACAAAGGAGGCCTTGATATGGTTCTTTCAACTACTTCGAGAACATGTTTGCCCTCAACAAAATATTTGCATCATCACTGACAGAGGAAAGGGTATCCTATCGGCCTTAAGATCGGAAGAAGTTGGTTGGGAACAAGATGGTTTGAACTCTGTTTATTACATACGTCATCTAGCATCCAACTTCAACAACAAATTCAAAAATCATGACCTCAAAAAACAATTCATCAATTTCGGTACTACTACAAACATTTTTAATACACTTTTACTTTTATAATTTTGTAACATTATTCTAAACTTTAATTATTTATTACGTCATTACAGCTTACGAGGTCAAGCAACCAACTGTCACGACAAAACTTACTGCACTAAGAAACCAATACCCACAACAAGTTGATTGGATAGATAAAATCCCATTAAAAAAATGGTCTCAGGCTTTTGATGGAGGGAGAAAATATGGACATATGACCATTAATCTTGCTGAGTGCACCAACTCCATTTTAAAGGGAGCACGTTCGTTACCAATATGTGCTCTCATCAGAACAACATTTGAGAGGACACAATCATGGTTTGTTGAACGAGGATTAAAGGCGAACTATATGATACAAGCAGGACACCAATTTCCTGAACAAATCGCCGACATCATTAGGAAAAATCAACAACAATCCGCATTTTGTCATGTTCATCGCTACAACCGTGAAAATTCTGAATTTGATGTTCAGGAAATTTCAACACCTCACCAATACCGTCCTGTTCCACTTTCCTATAAGGTCAGCCTAAATGAATGGTGGTGTGATTGTGGTCACTTCCAGGCTACTCGTCTCCCATGTCATCATGTCATTGCTGTTTGTGCATTTTCGCATATCCCACTAACCCACGTAATCGATCCAGTGTACAGTCTTAACAACATTTTCAAGGCATATGAAGTACAATTTCACCCAATCCAAACTTCATACCAGATCCTAAAATGCGACGCAAGGCATCCGGAAGACCATCTACAAATAGGATTCATAATGAAATGGATCAATCCTGTAACACCCCTTATAAGATATATTAATAATAATAATAATAATCTTGAAGCATAAATCTTATGAAAGTATTTTTTTTTTTAAAAAACAATACATCACATAAACAAACCATGCGTACATCATAAGTTCATACATTACAACAACCAAATCTTAATTGTTTCCTTAAAATAACAAAATCAAACGAGCATAAATAAGAAAACATTATAAAAATCCCAACAAGTTTTATTTCCATCTCTCTCGAAGAGCTATACTAATCCAGCTTTATCTGCAATACCATCTACTCCCGTACAAGTACGATCATCGCAGGTGGAAACCACAACCACAACATGCAAGGGTGAGTAACCAGAAGTATCACATCATACACCTACTACATATAAACTATAATAATTTCCATGATTTAATATAAATCGACACACATGACATTGCAGACTAGTCTTTCATAAACTAATGTCGTTTCCTTGTAATTCGTCGTCATAACATGTTCTCAATAACAGGCGATTCGAGTCGTCTTCCATCGCGACTTCAGACCTATCTCCCCGACTCCTCAAGGACTAACGAGTAAAAATATCGATACTACGCGTAACGATACACTATACTCAACACGAGCCGAAGTCATTGGGCGAGACATTCACCTCCTCGCGCAGAAGAAGGTGACACTCGAATCTCAGTCTCACGCGAGACTCGCATTTATTATAATATTAATGCTCACAAGACAGACGAAGTTACAAGTAAATAACATAGTGTATGTACCACATCAAACAAAATAAACGTGCTCAATCACGAATTCATACATATTCTCAATAACATGTATAAATAAATCAATATTAGATCAAGAAAATAACCAACAATTCTCAATAATTGTTTTAAAATACTATTTGTACACATAATTCATTTCAAGAGCAAATAAACCTAGACAACATTATTTGTAGAATACTATTTGGACGACCACTATTCACCGGACACTGTGGAACGAACACTACTGGATGAACGCCATTTTCCAAACACCAGGCCGAACACTATTTGGACGGACGTCATCAAATCACACTATCAGGTCGAACGTACAAAACCGAATGTTGAACACCATTAGGCCGAACACGAAAACCGAACACCATATTCAATTAAACACTATTGGGCCGAACGCTATGATTGAGTACTTAGGCCGAACACTAAACCATCGAACACCATATTAAAATTGAACACTATTCAGCCGAACGCTAAAACCGAACATCTCATTAGATTAAACACTGTTCAGCCGAACGCTAAATCCGACCACCTCACTCAAATTGGATACTGCTAGGACGAACGTTAAGATTAATCTCTTATGCTCAACACTTAAAAACACCAAACGTTATTAAATCGAATACTATTAAGTCGAATACTATTTGAACGAATGCTAAGATTGAAGCCTGAGAAAAAGATGATCAAGATCGAACGCTATCCATCATTAATACCCTAAGACCGAACGTTACAACTACCTAAGAATACTTACATAAGGCCGAACGCTCACAATCTGAATAAAACCAAGACCGAACGCTCACAATCAGAATTAAACCAAGACCGAACGCTCAAAATCAACAATTCCCCAACATCGAACGCTAAAATCCACAATTCACCAAAATCGAACGTTCATTATTTAAACATAAGAACATCAGATTTAAGACCGAACGCTATGATAACTAATTCACCAAAACGAACGTTCAAGATCTTAAACTAAGAATATCAAATTGAAGACTGAACGCTTACTAATACACCCAAAAATGAACCTACCAGATTCAAACCTAAGAATATCAAATTTAGATCGAACGCTTAAATCACTAAAACATCAAAATCTAACGCTCAAGATTTAAGCCTAATCATACTAAATTCAGTCGAACACTACAGTCACCCATACACGAAGACCGATCGCCGAACGCTCACAAAACAAGCCCAGAACGAACGCTAATGCTCGTTACTGGAGGACACGGGACCAAACGGTTATTTGGCCGACCATTGGTCGAGCCTTTTTGGGACGAACGTCTAATATGATACTAACTTTCACCATGGGCGAACGCTAATGCTGGGTACATCAGAAAATAAAACCAAATGCTCAGGAATTTTGGCCGACCACTAATTTGATCGAGCCATTTGGACGAACGCGCGTTCTGCAGAATTCTGCAGAATCGCACCAGATTTCCAGAAACCCAGAAACTCCCAATTTTCATCCCCAAATTCCCAGATTTGCATTAATACAGTATGATTCAACAATCAAACAAAAGATCTAACTCCCCTTACCTCTTGAAGACTTCCTTAGTGAATCTTGAATCTAGAAATGCAGTATCTTGATCTCCTTTCAAATCCAAAAGCTCTCCACTTCTCCTCTCCCAGATCTCGCAGCAAGCTTTTCACTCTTCCAGAAAATCAGAATCCAGCCCCTTTGAATCCATGGAGTCTTCCCCTTAAGAGGAAGGATGACCTGGACACTCCACTGTCGGACAAACCTCAACCGTTCCCTTCCACTCCTCAGTGCCAAGCACACTATGAAGAGCTGATGATGAAGATTCCTGGCGGCTGGAGCACTTCCAGGTGGAGAGACCCACCACTCACAACTGCTGCCCACTTTGCTGAATGGGAAGCCTCTCCATTTCAACGTGCAGCCGCCCACTACTCCACTTCCATAAACGTGCAGTCGCTCCCTACCCTACCACTTAGAAACGTGCAACCCTCCCCCACTTCCTCTCTTTTTTTTTCTTTTTTTTTTTTTAAATGGATGCTCGGTCCTTACAAATCCAATCCAGATAAGCCAAAAAATTGCTCTTACTACCGCAACGAAGGTCATCACCGGGGAAATTGTCCATTTCGTCATTAGTTATTTCTTAATCTTACCCAATTGTAATCAAATCGATTATTAATATATTACTATTAGTATTATTATTTCTTATTAATATTACTTTTCTCTTTTCTTCAAATTTGTCTCCATTCATTAAATAATAACCACAATTTCTTTTTTCGTATAACACAAACAGTACATAAAATATGTAAACTGCAAATTAAATTTTCTAAAACCAACCAAAACACACTGGTAATCGATTACAACAAGCTTGTAATCACTTACCAGGGTGGTTCTTGCACACTTAAAACACTGGTAATCGATTACAGAAGTGTCGTAATCGATTACCAGAAGCATTTTTGCCTACTAAACTCAAGTCGTGCAGGGGGGTCACGATTTCAACAACGTGTAATCGATTACCACTATCTTGTAATCGATTACAGGACCCAAAAGTCGTTTTTGGGGTGCACGACTTCACCACTAGTCAAATGCACAGTGTGAAGTCGTGCAATGGGGGCATGACTTCTTCATTTGAAGTTGTTTTGGCCCCCACGACTTCCTTTTTGGTCAAAATTTGCCTATTTACGTAATATTCTAGGCAAATATGCTAGTTTGGTGCAAAAGCCGGAGTAGGATATGAGGAGGGATGAGTAGAAACTTTTTGATTGGTGTGGGACCCACTGTGGTAGTTTGCTAGAAGTGAGATTAATTAAATATGGGTGTGTTATACTTTACGTGAAACTTTCTTGGTAGAGGATGGATTTTTGGTTATTTTGGGTTGGATATTATTATTTATTTTAAAGGGAGTTTTCGTTTGGGATTGTTTAAATATTCGAAACGTTAGTTAACTTAGTTTTATTTTAGTATTATATTATAATAAATAAATATTAGAATAATTTTATTTAATATTTATATTATGATATATAAATATTATAATTATTAAGTTTAGCATGGGTTAAACTTTTGGCTGTCATAAAATTAAATTATATAATAACAAAGTAGTTTGTTGTTTTGTTAGTAAATACGTATAAATTAAGAGTTGGCAGGAGTGATTTTCATAATTTAATACGAGGGATTGAGGGATTATTATGTATGTACATTATAAAAGTAAAATACTTTTATGTGTTGTGGTGATATTTTATCGTGGTAATTTTATATGTTTATGTGATGATTTATTTGATGTAGTAGTATTTTATAAGATGTTGTGGTGTTGTATATGAAGACGTATTTTATATGGGGTAGTAAAATCTTGTGTTTGAGGAGTTGATGTTTATTATTGAGATTAAGTGCGGAATGTGTTGAGATTTTGCTATAAACCTTGTGATTGGTGAATAATGCATGTTATTGATAAGTTAATGTCTAGTATTGAGATTAAAGGGGGAATGTAATGAGATTGTGTTATAAGCCTTGTGATGGGTGAGCAATACATGTTATGTAAGGATTTGTAATGTGAATATGAAGCTATGTTATTTCCTTGTATTGTCGTCGGTCATGTGTGAGCTTTTCGTACTGCGCTATGTTAAGAATGTGTTGGACTCTCGTTTAGAGATAGTTATTCAAGTGTCACTTCCCTCTGCGTAGGGAGGTGGATGTCCCGCCCAAAAGGCTTCGACTCGTGCTGAGTATAGTGCACTGGTGCGCGTAGGGCTAGTGTATTTACTCATTAGTCCTTGAGAAGTCGGGGAGATAGGTCAGAAGTTGCGATGGAAGACGACTCAAATTGCCCTATTAGTGAGAACAGGTCCCTGTTAGTGATAACAGGTCATGACGACACAGTAGAAGGAAACGACATTGATTCCTGAATGGTGTGGCTATGATATTAATGCGTTGATGGAATATGTTATATGATTATATTACTCTGTGATTAAAATTAAATATGTTTTGTTGTATGTTATGATATTTCTAGTTGCTCACCCTTAAATGTTGTGGTTGTGGTTTCCACCTACGATGATCGTACTTGTACGAGAGTAGATGGCGTTGCAGATAAGACTGGATTGGCGTAGCTGACGTGAGAGTTGAGATCTTTTTTTTTGGGAATGATTTATTCTATTTAAAAGTTTTCAGACTTGGTATTTTTATTGTAAAAGATATTATTTGAGATTTTCGTTTTGAACAGACCACGTTTATTATTATGTTTTGCTTCCCCATTTTAATTGAATAAAGTTTGATTATCCGAAATAAATGTTTTATAGAAAAGTTTTGAAAAAAAATTTACACCGTGACATTTCAAAAATCGGGGTGTTACAAGATCAGTATTGTGTACACAATCCATAGATTGTGGTTTCCTTGTGCGTGTTTCCAGGAAGAAAATGTGTGGTTCTTGTATCTTTGAGAAGGGTTTCAAAGGGGTACTAGAGAGATGATTGTTCTTTCTATAGTGTGTTTGTTCCTATAGTAGATTTGTGAGTTGTAGAGGAGATTACATTGAGAGTTGGTCTCTATAAGTCTTGCTGTATTAACTCAATCTTTATACTGGAAGGTCTTTCAATCTCAGGTTGATTGAAAGGGGCTTAATGTAGGCATAGAGGCCAAACCAGTATAAAAATCTGTGTTTATTTTCTATCCCTTCACTCTTTTACTGCATTATTTTCTTTATTGTCTTTTGTGTTCAAGAAAGCTCTAAAGATTTTTCAAAAGATAATAAAAGAACATATTTTCAAGAAGAACCAATTCACCCCTCTCTTGGTGTTGAGAAATAAGGCCTAACTATTCTTACAGTTTGATGGTGAGGGTGCGGTGTTTGGTGACTCAAAGAGAGGTTAGGCCAACTCTAATAGGAAGGTGACTAGTGGGACCTTATGAGTTGCTCTAGTCTTGATCTTAAGGAGAGTAGTATGACCATAAATGGGAACATAAAATTAATCAACATCAAATATGAATACATGAGAGAAGACATCTCTACTTATAGGCTAAGGGTGTCTCCTAAAAACCCTAAAAATCAAAACTTTGCATGCCTACCCAAGTGGCCTTCAACTTTTAGAAATCCTCTTCAATGAGGGAAGGACATGTGACCACTAACTTTTAGAAATCTTATCAATTCCTAGAGTTCCACGTGGCCACTACTAAAGCTAAATAATCTCAAATGGAAGTATGAAATATGACACATACTTTCCACATGGTTTGAATGGTCGCAGAGACGTTGATGAACGAACCCATGCGTCGTGGAGATGGGTCGCGCCTGAGCCAACAAATTCCACCTCCCCTCCCTACAACACCCAATTAGAAATAGAAAAAGGGAAATGAGAACAACCTCTCACTTCCTACGAATGAACCAAAAATAGAGTGAAGAGGAAGGGAGTTTCCCTTTCCTGTGAAACACCACCCAAAACCGAGACAAAGGAAAAAAAAGAATGATGCTTACCTTCCCTGCATCGCAAGCCCGAACTAGAAGTAAAAGGAAGAAGTAAACCCTCCTTAAGTGAGGATCTTGCACCAAAACCGCTATGACACCCAAGGCTAGTTTGTTTATGAACAACTAAACAAAGTTTGAGGAAAAATGTTTTGATTAGTAAGTGGGTTTAATTGAATTGCCCAACACTAGTGCATAAACATCGTATAACGTCATGCGTTCAACGTCCAACCGCTGAATAACCAACGCTAAAAATGACCGGTGACATTTTTGTAAATAAATGCAATTATTAGACGTCGTTTAGAATTGACGTTAATTTGTTATATTGGGTAAATTTTGCGAAAATGATTGGCGCGAAGGTGAAAATGTATTTACGTATGACGTCGAATTCCCTAGAATTAGACGTCAAAAGGATATAAAACGTCGAATGCCCCAGCGTTACACGTTAAAAGGTTAATGAATTCAATAAAAATTTGAGTGGAAAATTGGAAATTAATTCACTTTAACTCAGCGCGCGATACTCTCTTCTTTGCTCAAACTTTTCTAGAACGAAGTTTGACGACTATCACATGTAATCTTTCTTTCATTTGTTATAAATGTATGTTAATTAACTACTTTAGGTATGATTTTCGTTTTTTTTGGCCGATTATTTTCGTGTTGTTGTCCTTCATAGACGCATTCTGCTTTCTCTCTCACGGGTGACAACACTTTATTTCGATGAACCCACCTTTTCAAGGTTAGTTTTCGTTTTCGTTTTGAAGAACTTATTTGTTGAACTTGTTGTTATGTTTTTTGTTGAACTTGTTTGTTGTTGTTGTTTGGTTGAACTTGTTTGTTGTGGTTGTTTGATTGAACTTGTTTGTTGTTTGTTATTGTTGTTCGTTGTTGATGCTACACTACACGTTCATAGTTCATGCTTTATAAAATACCAAAAACTAAAATTTGTTGTTTTTCTGCTTTTGAGGTCTCGTAGAATTGTAAAAAAAGGATCACAATTAATTAAAAAAACAAAAAAAATTTATTAACGTCGAATATTGACAAAATTCGATGTTAATTTTCTTTATTATGAACATCAAATTGTTCTATGTTCAACGTCAATTTAACGTCTCCCGATATGATGTTGACCTCAAATTCGACATGAAAGGCCGAAAAATACCGACGTTATATGATGTTTTTCTACTAGTGCAATTAGGATTAGAGGTAATTAGAAATTATCACTAAATAGTGATTAAAAGATTCCTATTCCCTAATTATTTCTAATTGTGTTTGAAAGGAAACCTTAATCTCTAATTATTTCTAATTATAATTAAAATGAAACACTAACCCCTCATAATTTTTTAATTATAATTAAAAGGAAATAATAATTCCTAATTTATTCATCTTGTCTCACATTTCAAATTTTTCTAGTAATTACTCACTTTCCTTTAAACCATTATTCCAATGTTTACTTGCTAAAATTAGATTCATGTGTGCATATAAATGAGAACCAACATTTATTGGTCCTAGAATAAAATTTCCATGGTATACAGACTACCATAATCTCATAATTCACCCAAACAATCATATGCACTCCGATAAATCATTCAAAACATTCAAAATTACTATCGATTAAATAAATAAATAATTACATATGGTAAGCTTCCCATATCTTGGTTAATTCTAGAGCTTTATCTACACAAGATCAATCAATGCATAGTCTCTCATGCTTCGACTATCTATATAGAAATTCATTTCTCCTCTTTAAATTTCAGTCTCTTTGTCTCATAGTACTCTCTTTCTTTTCCTCTCAATTTGTACGTGTCTAAAAGCATAACTGATATATTTCAAATCTTTTATTTTTTATAGCTTATTTTATTTCAACTGCAAGCATTTACTTTCTATACCCCCATTTATAATTTCTACACCTCAATACACAAAGGGAAAATTCATTCTTATCCTTAGGTAAAAATATAACTAAATAAACAAAGGTTTCCCATCAAACTCTCTCCCTAAGATTTGAACTCCCATCCATTCAATCTTAAACAACCATCTCTATTAACAAGCCAACACATCACATTGAGAATATCAGACATCATAAATTTAACAACCATACAATAACATGTGTTGCACTTATATCAACAAAATAAATAAATAACATAACATTTATGTTCTAACAAAGATATAAGCACAAGACCGCTTAGCCCATCAAGGAGGTCTCACCAAGTGAGATATACATCACCTTGTTAAACATATCAACTTTTAAAAGAAATATACTCAAGTCTTGTAGAATGAAGTGCTTATCTTTGTGGGTCTAAGTGGTGAAACATATTTGTTAAGCAAAGTCAAGCTTGTTAATCCTTTTGTGGGTCAAAAAAAAGTGTTATTCATCTCTTGTCTATCAAGAGAGGTGTATTCTAAATGTATACTCTACTTCATTATTCTAAGTTATTGGTTTATTTTAGTAATAGTTAATCCCTATTTTAGAAAGATTAACAACTAGACATAAATCTTTTGATCTGAACCAGTATAAAAGTCACCACTGCAAACTTCTCTTCCTTATCCTCCTTTGTTTACTTATTATTATTCAAAGTAATTTTTTTGACTTACCATTTCATAGTTCATCGATATCAAATATCTCTAACCTTCCATTCAAGGGTAGTAACCTAGATCTCACTCTTGTTTCCTTATACGTGAATCCAATTGCATTTCAATCTTGGAACTCCTCTCTCACCTAGAATTTGTTTCTTTTCTTTTAGTAGCTTGTTTACCTTTTTCTTTACTTTTGATATAAAAATGAAAAAATATTAACCATTACCTATTGGATATTGATTGAGGAAATAAAATACTTCTCTTTCAGAAAATAGAAATACGTAATTGAATATAAATAAAATGCAGAAAACCTTTGGTATTGAATAAATATTTTCGTACTAAGAGATCATGATTTCTCGGAATCACGGACCTTAAGAATTATTATTTTAAGAGTGACTAAAAAGGAATATACTACTTTTACTAAGATCTAGTTTGTTATCACACTAGAGGATTCAATTAGAATAATATAGTAATTTTTTTTACCAAAAATATAATTTGAGAATTTAAATTTTCGCCTCGCCACGAAATTTTTTATTGTAAACTTTACTAATGGTATTCTGTTCGAACGTTAAACTGAGCATGGGAATCAAACTTTTCCAACTTTAATGTAGGAAGTTGATTTTGTTTTACCAAATAATGCTTTGCTCCGTCCTATTATTATTTACTATTGTGTAAGGAGAAAAGCCCAAGAAGGAGAAAAGCCCAATAAGGAGAAAAGCCCACAGTGTGAAGGGAAAAAGAAGAAAGAAAGAAGAAGGTTAATTTGGCGGTCTCTTCGGCGATAAGACCGCAACGTCATAGCCCTACTCACCAGCCTTTTTCTTCTGCTTGGTTGGTACACTACACTTTTTTTTTTCCATACAAGTGCAGCCACACCTCGCCAGGTACGCAAGCTTTCTCTTTCTCTCTCTTCAATTCCAAGCCTGAATCTAAAATTCAAAGCACAGAACAAACAAACCCATATTTCCAAAACCTACCTGTCAACTCAAGCAGAGTGATATAGAGTATCATATCATATCTTATCCCTCTTCTATCGCACGCACAACATAACTAACTGTATGTCAGATGTGATCATTTTCTAAACCCTAGCATAGCATAGCATAGCATCCTTGTGTGTCCTTTCACTCTGTTTCTGAAATTTCCTTTTTCTTTTTGTAGATGGATAGGTATCAGAGGGTAGAGAAGCCCAAGGATGAGACTCCGATAAACGAGAACGAGATACGCGTTACTACTCAAGGAAGAATGAGGAATTACATCACCTACGCTACCACACTCTTTCAGGTTTCTTTCTCTTCTACCATCACTCTCTTCCCCTCCCTCCATTTTTATTCATATTTTTTTCTCAAATTAATTGGCCTGAACTCGCCGTTTATTTAATTGTCTCGGTGTCGATACTATTGCTTCGGTTGCTCGAATCAGATTAATGCTGTCTTGTTGTGTTCTTACACTGTTTGTTCTGGATCGCCTTAAATTGGTATTAGCGGATTGAAATTTGTTTGGAATGATTACAGCAAGGAGGAGGGATTTTTAAGATTGAAGTTTTAGTAAAACCTTGATATTTTACATGCGCTTGGTTTTCAAATGGAATCTCTTTCTCTACGCACGCGTGTTACAGAATGGAGTGGCTAGATCATTCAGATGTGTTTCTGAACCCAGGTAATTGAAAATATGATCATAGGAAAAACACAAGAAAATCGTATCCCAACACTGGAGTGAATTGACAAGCAATGACAATTAACATGTGAAGAATCCGATAACAGAAAAATGTTAGGGTTGGCTGAACTTTTGGCAGTAGGCAATCAAATAAATTTAGAAAACCCTTCATAAAGTAGAAAAAAATGCACAACCAAAGAAGACAATATTCTGGTAAGTTAACGTGACTGATTTATGTAAGAGAGAACACACTAGAGCCTATGCTATGCAGGTCATTCAGGGATAAAACTTAAAGGATGGATTTTTTTTATAATTCTCTGTAGAAATATGATTCATGAAAATTACCCCGTTTTGTGATATTCCTTTACTTCTTTGTTTGTGAACTTGATGAATTTTCTTTTCACGCACTGAAAAAACGAACAATACTATGTAAATTATCTAATTGTTAGCGTAATCATCTTCCTGCTTAGCGCCTTTAGTGTTGTGTGGGCCTATCTCTCTCTATTTCTGTTTTTAAACTACATCATTTTCATTGATTTTCTGCTGGTCATAAGGTTTCTCCCTTTTTTTCTGGTGCGATCCATCCATGAAAGTATAATTTTATCTAGAATAAACCGATATTTTTTTTTTTATTTTTATCAATTCTTCTTGTTCCATATGTATTTTCTATAGGAGAAAGGATCCAACGAAATTGTTCTCAAAGCAATGGGGCGCGCAATAAATAAGACTGTAATGATTGCTGAACTGATCAAGGTGAGAGGATCGATATCTGTATGGAATGTGTTAATCTGCTTTTATTCATATTACTTTTGCGAGTTGTACGGTTTTGTTATTTGTTTCAGAGAAGGATTATTGGCTTGCATCAAAATACCGTAATTGGATCAACTGATATAACTGACACATGGGAACCACTTGAAGAAGGCCTTCTTCCGTATGTATTGTTATTTGTTCTATACTACCTTGTCATATACCAAACTTGTGTTTGGGAGTGATTTTTTTGGTTTTGTTATATATTGAACAGTTTGGAGACTACTCGCCATGTTTCGATGATCACAATTACCTTGTCAAAAAAGGAACTGGATACGTCCTCCACAGGGTAAGCACTTCTGTGTTGTTGTATGTCATCTGTATTTCTGAATGTACCTGTTTGATGCCTTCTATATTAAGAGGTGTCATTTACGAGACAAGGTGCTAGATCTCTAGTTAAGATTGGTTTCATTATTCTCTTTCATTATCAATAATGCAATGAAGATGTGGGAACATGTTAGGTAATGGATTTTTAAGTAAAGACCCTTTCTATTGTGCTGTTTTACTTAACCTTTTTGACTTTCATGTGGACTGATAGAAATATTCAACTTCATTTCTTTTTATTGTAATCAACTCTGATGATTATAAATTTGCAGTTTTCATTTTTTGCTTTTCTAAACTTTGGCTTTTTAATTTTCACTATTGGAATGATTTTCACTTTGCTTTTCTAATGCAGATATCAACCTCCACTTCCAGTTGATCAAGTAAAACCTTTAAATGAATATGAAGAGGAAGGAGGTGAATTGATTAGATTTTTCTTTTAATATTTCAAAGAGTGAATGTTGACTGATATTGATCTGATGTAGAAGCCTCACCAAGGATGCGAGGAAGAGGGCGTGGTCGTGGAAGGGGCCGGGGTAGAGGTATTGCTAAGTACTTTGTTTCACTAATTGACTGTAAATGACGTATTATATATAGATTATGGAATGATCATAAAATGATTTCTTTAACTTTTTGTTGGGGTTTCGCTAAAATGTAAAAGCTGCTTACTAGGAAAAAATGTTATTCTTAGGAATTTACAATGGAGGTATGGAATATGGTGATGGTTGGGCTGGTGGACGTGGCTATGGTGGAAGAGGCCGTGGCCGGGCCAGAGGGCGTGCTTTTCGGGGACGGGGACGAGGCTATGGTGCCCAGCCAGTTGGGTACTATGACTATGGTGAATATGATGCTCCACCTGCCCCACGTGGTAAGCCGATGAAAGTTATTGTTTAAATTACAACTATTGTATTATCAGATAACATTTTGATTGAGTTATTGGTTGCATGGTTGATGATTTTGATTTTAACTCCTATTTTATTGCTGTTTGCATTACACGGCGCCTGTGATTAAGTCAGGCTATACCAGAAACTGAAGAAAATTACTTCATTTGATTTCATACAGTTTTCCTTGATATCTATCTAATTTCCTCTGTTCTCTTTCATCCCTTCTTGTATCAGCCTTTTGGAGTTTTCATCCTAGTTAGCTGATACCTTAGTGGACCAGTTAATATAATTTTTATTTGATGGTTTTGTAGGCCGTGGTCGTGGAAGGGGAAGAGGTCGTGGTCGTGGAAGGGATCGGGGAGTAGCTGCTTGAAGTTCTTGTTGCTTATCATGTATATGTTCAGTTAGAAGGTGTTGCCGCTGTTTAGTTCTTGTGAGATTTACTTTAATTTTGGTTTATTTGAAGCGTTCAATGTTGCAGCCATGTTCCTGCAGTTTTTATTATGTAGTTTCCCCCTCCCTCCCCCTCTGTAACCTCTAATTTTGCTTAGTTGGGTAGGTCAAGTTAGATATATTTCCGTTGTTTAAAGATAAAATCACAATTGTAAAATTTCTTAATAGGAATTATTGCAGCAATATTTTTTCTCGAATTTTGATTTATGTGATTTGTTTTGTACATTTCGAAGGAATTGTATTTTTTTTTTCAATTTTATAAGATAAATTTTACAAAGCAAAGGATGAAACACGCAATTGGTGCACATTTGATTTCTTGTGTAGACTGAAATTTTGGGAAGGAGTCGGCATAAAAGTAGAGTTTGTAGATGAGAAATTGAATTCTGCGTCAACTTTAGCGCAACACCTTCGATTGTGAGCATATAGCAGTATTAATTAAAAGAAAGGAGCATGATATATTAATTATCCTTCATCTTTTATATAAAATTCAATAACAACCGAAAAAAAATATTTTTTTTTCATTTTAAAATTCATTTATATTTCTCATTATCACAAATATGATATTTTATTATTAAAATAAATTGTCACACTATATTGTTTAGAAAAATGATAGTTGTGAAAGTATCGTTTCTTTTCATATTATTATTGTTACTATATGGGTTATAGTTTGAAATTCCTTCTAATATTTAGTGGTTATTTTTCATTAAGGTTCATTCTTATATTGTGTTTAGACAAATTTTTTGGAAACACATATAGCTCATTCATATTATTATTGTTACTATATGGGTTATAGTTTGAAATTCCTTCTAATATTTAGTAGTTATTTTTCATTAAGGTTCATTCTTATATTGTGTTTAGACAAATTTTTTGGAAGTGGTGTATTTTTTATTTAATATTATTAAAATGGGTAAATTTTTTAAAAAATTACACTTATAAGTAAATTGTATTTGTATAGTACTATTTTTGTTGTGAAAAAAATCATATTATAAACAAAACTTCAATCTTTAAATAAAATATAGTTGACCACGATAATTTTTATATTAATGATAAAGTCGTGTGATACATACATAATTTTATTGTTTAATGTAATTGAAGCTAACAATTTTTTTATCTTTTACTTTATTTAAAAGTGAAATCATGCATGATACATAATGTAGGATTGAAGTGATACATAACAAGTGTAAAAAATCAAAATTTCTAAAATAGAAAATCTTAGTTCATTACTTCACGAATAACATAGTTCATTAACATACATCTAAAATATTTAGAAATAATTAACATTTAGTTCAAAATAGTATATAAGTGTAAATATAAGGTATTTAAAAAATAATGGACTATATGATTAATACAACTCTTTAAAATAATATGATATTCATCATTACTATAAAATTAGTTACTACTCTACACCTTCATTGATTATTTTCAACGTGCTACTATCACCATATGTGTAGACCTTTTTTCACATGTTATTATACGATAATTGTATAAGGAGAAGAATCAAACAAACATTAAAAATAGAAAATAAGAGTTAGCTAATGCATTTAAAATGAAAAAAAATAATATAAAAGAAAGTATAACATATCAAAAAAATATCAAGTTATATTTGAGATAAACTCGATTCTTAACTTAACTTTTCTCATTTCGTCATCTATTACCACTCAAATACTCATTAATGAACATTCTGAATAAAAACCAACTCAAATACTCAAATAGTTCACATTTATCAAAATCAATTATGTATCATCAACCCAAACAAATTTATCCAAAATCTCAAGAACATCTCAATCCAAATGGCTCAAACAGAGAAATACATCTAGACGTTGCTTCTAGAAAACTAGCATATTGAATAGACTTGTGAAACTCTGTATCCATCAATACCTACTATCAATTTATTTTTGCCATAACAATATCAAAGACTAATATTCTTCACCAAGTCATGATAGGGTTAACTTTAGTAGATCCTTAAATATAATCTTCTTTCATATCATATCGTTTGCCATGTGAAGCCTTCTTGTACTTTCACCATCTAGATATTTTATTCTATATGAGTTGGATACTAGTAGAGTTAGGATAATCTTACTCACAAAATCCTCTTCCATACATGTTGACTAATACGTTGTTGTTGAAGCTATCAAATTAATACTACTTTTCAAGGCAATTTCCGTATTGCCAAGTTAGTAATCAAGAAAATAGATATGGTTAAAGTAACCCTGAGTCGTCTCCCAACGAATACAAAATTGCTTTTCAATATTTGATTCTAATGGAAACTCTCAAAGATTAGTAAATGCTATGCAATAAAAGTAAAAATCTATGCTAATGAAGTTAATGTTTGAAGAATAAATAGAAAACTTAGAAACTATTATAATGAAATAGGCTAATTCCACTGCTTTTCCAAGATAAATTCATCATCAGTTATCCACAGATCATTGTTTAATTGATTATTGTTCGAGTTTCAAATTAGTTAAAGTACATTCTTAATTAACTTGAGAGCGATCATACAATTAATCAAAGTAAATTCTCAATAAAATGCAAGACTTTTCTAGATTATTCACAATGAATTAAACCAAAGTACATTCTCAATCAAATCCTATTGTGTTTAATCATGTCTATTCTTGAATCTTTTAACCAAATTAAAAGTTATTTAATCAAAGTAAATTCTCAATTAATTATAGTTGAAATTCTTACCACCAATCAAAGTACATTCTCAATTAGTAGCAAAAATCCGTTTAATCATATGAAAGTTCTTAAATTCAATCAAAGTAAATTCTCAATCAAACCTAGAAACCCTTGAACTAATATGATCAATAGTCATGTAGATTCAAACACCTTATGATGAAAAAAATCATTACTTCTAACGTGATTGAGAGATGAAAGACATAGAAGAAGAATAACTCAAATCAATAATCAAAAGAAACAAATACATTGATTCAACTTAATCTCATAATCCATAATTAAATTATAGTGGAATAGACCTAAAAGCTTAGCTCTCCATGTATGGAGTGAAATACATGGTAAAATAAAATGAGAGAAATGGTGGAGGATTGTTTCCAATGGAGGAGTCTGAGAGAATGAATGAGCTATATGGGTTATTAAGGACTCTACTTAAAGTTAGAAAACAATCAATGATATTTATTCAGTTACAACGTCAAGGTTAAAAATTTCAATATTAGGTTCCATCGAACCAACAACTAAGAAGTTCCCTGTGGTCATAAGGAAAATACATAAGATAAAAATATTATACAATGGCATCAAGTACGTATCAAGTAAAACAAGTTGCAAGTGATGAGAGTTATTTAAGCCCACAATTACAACTGAAATAGTAGACTTCTATCAATTATGAACTGCAGAAAATGGAAAAGGCCAATAATGCAGTGCATAGTGGATAGAATCACAGGTATATAGCAAGGGTAACATTGTAGTTCAAAGATGTTGTATAAAAAATAAGTTGTATAAAAATAAAGTACATAAAAAATTGGAGTAATATTAACTGAAAAGTTCAATTGGTTAGAGACTTAAGATGTCAAGAGATATACAGATGCTACAACAATGGATCAACAAGGCATAGTCACAATCACAGATTGAGAAATTTCGCTATGCAATTGTGCTATAGTGCACACTATTGTAAAATTAACAACACCACATTTTTTTTACCTCTCTCTCCTCCTTGAAGGGGACAATCAAGCCAAAGTTTGCAGCGTGCTGAACAGAACATCAATGGAAACCTAAGGCAAGTTAAAAACACTAAGATAAAAAAGAAAAGAGGAGACAAAGAAATACACTTGGATTTTGAGAACTGACACTCTCTTTTTCCTAAACCTGCCACTATAATCGGATTTTGATGACTGACTAAACTTCGGGAGATCAACTAATAAATAAAAGGTATAAGCATGAACTTTACTTTGCTTGCATAGTCAGTGTAACTCTGGCCAATAGTCTATGATGTTTTATTTAACATATAAAACCCAATGCACAGTTTCAGAACCTAACAGAGTCATTAAAACAATAACTAAATTAGCAAAACTTTGCTTGTTTATGACTTAAAGCAGAGGACCCTTCTTTTCTCCTCAACATGGAAAAAGTAGGAGTTGTGACCAAACCAAATAATGAGGACTTTCTTCTGGTCACAAACACATTGTTGCCATTGGCATTGGCCTTCACCATCTTCTGTGTTGTAGAGACTGCATGGCAAAATGATACACTCGCCCTTACCCAATTTCGCCTCCAAACCGACACCCACGATAACCTTCTCTCCAACTGGACCAAAGCCGATGCCTGCTCCGCCGCGTGGCTCGGCGCCGAGTGCTCCTCAAACGACAGAGTGGTGGGCCTCTCCCTCCCTTCCCTCAACCTCTATGGTCCAATTGATTCTCTCTCCCCACTAGTGTACCTCCGCTTCCTCGACCTCCACGAAAACCTCTGCCTCCTTCTCCGCCTTGACATCTCCGACAACAACATTTGAGGCCCAATCCCAAACCAAGTCGCCAAACCAACACTACTTCACTGCAACGCCCTCGACACGCCAACCCCCAACAACCCCCACCCTTGTCGCAACACTCACAAGGACCAAAACACAAACCCTAGCCGCAAACCAGCCACCAACGAACCTCCATTAGTGTCCGCAACAACAACCTCTTCAAACCGCCTTAGGGCGACAACCTCACGCTTCAAACCAACGAACCGCTTCAAACACAGAGTATGGAATGGAAGAGCGCCACCCAACAACGAACCTCCGTCAGCATCCACACCACCAAACTCGCGTCGTCAAACCACAATGTCGAATAGGCTGACCACCACCAAAGTCGCAACCTTAAGTCAAGGAGTGAGTTCGACGAACAAGAGGGAGGTAGTTCTAATTTTGGGAAATTTGAGGAACGAATACTCAAATTTTGAACTTAAAGCATCACAGGCATTATCGAAGGGCAAAAGCCCTCGGTATTTAATTTCACCAATACATTATCGAAGGTCTAAAGGCCGTTGGTAATAAGCCTTCAGTAATACACGCTTTTATTGTAGTGTGCCAACCAACTCAGAACCCAAAAACGTGCCATCAAACAAAAGGAAGAACTCACGAAACGCACCTTAATCGCTAATCAAAACGCATAAAGGAAAAACCTAACATGATAGAGAACACAAGAAATTCCAAGAAACAAAACTCAATTCCATATTTCAATTCGAAACCTATAACTACAAAATCAAAATTGCATAGACAGAAACCCTAAAAAAATCAATTTGAAACGAAAACCCTGTCTCCCAATTCATAAAACTCAGACAACAAAGTAGAAACCTCCAAAATCAGAGAACAAATAAAACTCCAATTTGCAAGCACATAAAGCACAAATTCCTAAATCACAATCCAAAATCCTAGCCCCAAAACATACAAATTAAATTCTAATAACCCCAAATTGTTACAAGGTCAGGAACCCTAAATTTCGCGCCACCAATCTACATAAAGGAAACAAAGGGAACCACCAAAAATTCGAGTCAAACGCGACTTACCTTTGATGCGAAGACGCCAGAACATGAACCAGTGCGGAGGCGCCGTTGCTTCAACATCCACCACTCTGCGAGAAAAATGAAAGATGCGCCTAAGCTTATTGAAGTCGCCTCCCTCCCTATAGGAGCACAAACCAAAATTGGGGAAGAAGGAAAGGAGGTTCGCGCCTCCCTCACTATGAAATGAACAAAACGAGAAGAAAAAAAAGATGAAGAGGGGTGCCCCCTCTAAAGCTTGCAACTCTTTGATGTGCACGTGCTTAAAAGATGAATACAGGAACATTAACACTTACCAAAGAGCAAAAGAAATATGGAACACCTTGGTCTTCACTATGAGGGATCAAATGAAGTTAAAAGGAATAAGTTGAGCTTGTTGACAAGAGAGTATGAACTGTTTTCGATGCTTGAAAACAAAAATATCAGAGCATTTTTAGCAGATTCCAAATGATTCTCAATGAGCTGAAATCCTTGGGAAAGTCATATGACAACTTCGATCATATTGATGAAATCCTATGAAGTCTTCCCAAGCAATGGAGACCTTAGGTCACAACTCTTCGTACATAAAAGAATTTAGATGGAATGAGTCTAAAAGAGCTAGTAGGGATACTACAGGTTCATGAGCTCGAGCTTCTTCAAGATGGCTCTATCAAGAAGGAGAAAGGCATCACACTCAAAGTTGTCAAGAAGACACCCACCAAGGCTCTTAGAACATGTTGATAGGGGGAACAATGTGAAAGCTAAATCCAATCCCTTGTGTGTTTTTAATGATGACAATAACAAAAATGTTTCATAATGTTTCTTGCACAACAAATGAAACGTTTTTAATATGCATAGCTACATTTACATATTTGTTTGTGCTTGAACTGTTTGGTTTGCATACTTACTATGGTCATACATGTGTTTATATATGTAGTATGCATATTCATGTTTGTAAATGACAAAACCACTTGCACAAAGCATATTTGTATGAAGTAATCGATTACAATGTTTATGTAATCAATTAGGTTCATCAGATATCAGCTAATGCTTAACTGTGGCAAACAATAAGTTTTAACTGATTACATTATATGCATAATCGAATAAAACTCATGTCTTTGCTAACACTTGTTTGCTGAGTGCAATGATGAGTTTTCAGAAGAAAAAGTTTTCAAAATTGCTTAAGTGTAATACTTAACCGATTACACAATTTCCTTAATCGGTTAAATCTGGTACACATTGAAAACTATTTTCATGTTAAGTCTTAACTGTCATAACGATCATATTTTAAATTGTTTTTATTTACAATAAATGAGTAATCGATTACATTAATTGCTTAATTAGTTACATCCGTTTTAATGTAAATATGGTATAACACTGTTAAATACTTAACCGATTACATTAATTTAGTAATCGATTAAAGTGTATTAGGATTTTGAAAATCCTATAAATAGTTGTCTTGCGCGATGTTTCAAAAGGTATACTGAACATACAAATTCATAACTAACATTTTGATTGAGTTTTGATTATAGAAAGCGTCCAAGAACCATCTTGAAGAATCAAGGATCAAATTTGGGTTAATACATCAAGATTTTGGGTTAATACATCAAGATTTTATCAAGAAGTGAGCTTATCTTTCATTCTTTTCATTATTTTCATCTAGTTTCACCATGTCTATGGTGAACTAAACCTTCATTGTTATTGGGGAAACGATGTAATCCTTTGAAACTCAATTGATATTTATTATAAAATGCTTTACTTCATTAATTTTTAGGGTTTTTCCTCTATACTCTATGAATGCTTTGTTTAACTCATTTAATTGCATGATTATTGATTTTGTCACTATGGACACATATGAGAAAATATAGAACTGGAGAAATTCTCCCGAAAGCAATATTACGTAGACATAGGAATAAGAGGGTTGGTTGCCTTTAAGCTTCTGTGCGAATATAATGCATGATTAATTGCTAGGGAGACAAGACATTATGAACTAGTAATTAGGAGTAGGCTTTCTTCGCCGAGACATCGGGTTTAAGGTAAATTAGAAAGTGGCATTAACATTAATGAAGAAGATGAATTCATAAATACATGAGAGTGGATAGGATAAGTCAGAAACCCCAACAGCATAATCATTCATTATTTTATATCAATCACCTTTGCATCTTTCAATCTAATTGATCAAACTTGCATGCATATTTATTTTACGTAATACAAACTCAATGATTTCGTTTACAAGTCCTAATTAATCAAGAAATCATATGATTGTTTAGGCCGTGAGTCTCTAGGGAAACGATACTTGGTCTTACAGATTAATATTACTTGATACGATTCGGTACACTTGCCGAAGTGCTAACAACAACCCAATGTTTTAGAAACTTCTGTTTATTTGTTTGGTTATGTGTTATGTGTTTGCTATTGTGTGATGTGATCTAGTTTGCATTAGGGATGTTTTGTGGATGTATGGTTATGATGTTCATCAAGAGTCTTAATTATTTTAAGTATGAGATGTTAAGCTTGAGTTAGAAAGTGGAAAGTTTTAAAAGAGCAAAAATCTAAAAAATTAAGGGTTGAAGTTGAGGGCCTCTGCCTAGGGACGCCCAGGGCAAGCAAGAAAAGAGGAGTGGAACAACTCTCGCATCGCGCTCAGCGCCCTCCTGGACTCTTTGGGCTTTTTGAAGCTCAGCATCATTAAGCCCAATTCAATCTTTTAACCCTAAAGGGCGCGACTTTACCCTCATTTCTCACTCCCTCATTTCTCTCTCACTTTCCCCTTTCATTCAATCACCAAAAATCACCATTTCCACTCACCTTGCTTCATTCCATCCATCAAGTTTGGGGTTTTTGGTGTGCTGTTTCTATTGTCCACACAAGCTCTAAGTTTTCACAATATTTTTGTGCATCTTTCAAAAACTTTGTTATCCACTCAAGTAAGCTTCTTACATTTTCAATTTTTACTCTTGAAAGTTTTGATTTTTGATGAAATTGATGAATATTCATGTTATATTGTTGATCCTCTTGATTAAATTGAATTGGGATGGATTATTGATGAATAGAGTATTGTGGAGAGCATTTGGGTGAGGTATTTGGCCGGCTAGGGCTTTGAAGTGTTTGCTGATATGTTGCTAAGGGCCCCCTAGGAGACGCTCAGCGTGGGCACGACTGTTGGATGTTGTGTTGTTTTGTGTTCTGGTGGTTTTGGTTGTGTGTAGGTGATAACGGTTGAAAAACCGTTATTTTTATCCTTAAATTTGATACCAAAAGCAACCTTTAAGACTTAGAAACTAGCTTGAAATCATACTTTTATCCATATTTTCAGAAATAAGAGAGCTGGACAGGTTTACGCTTGATTTCAATGTTTTTGTGCAGATTTTAAGGTGAATTTAGTGAAAGAAGTGAAGAATGAGAGAGATGGAATCAGAAAAGGAATCAAAGAGAGCAAAAGGAGAAGCCGAAGGCACCGCTCAGCGGCACTTTACCGCTGAGCGGCACTCAGAAGGTCACGGGAGGTCCGTTGAGGGGCAAAATGGCTGCTGAGGGGAAGAAAAGAGACGCGCACTCACTGCTGAGCGGTACTTTACCACTGAGCGGCACACTTATGGGCTTGGGCTTAGATTTTTTGTAATTTTAGAATAGTATATAAGCTTTAGGACGTCCTAGGGTTTGTATCTTTGGCAGAAACGAGGCAAACACTCTCTCTTCCACCCCTTTGAAGGAGGATCTTGGATGCTCAGGCTACCTCTTCACCTTTTTAGGGTTTATTCTTTCATTCTTTCATTGTAATTCATCTAGGTTCACCATGAATATGGTGAACTAAACCTTGTATGTTTGTTGGGGAATCAATGTAATCTTATGAAGCTCTCATATATGGAATCTGTTTGTTACATCTTTTAATTAAGATTTATGCTTTCTTTCATCATTAGTTAGGGTTTTTCCTCTTTGCTTAATGCTTGCATTGTTTAACTCATTCGATGCATGATTATTGGTTTTGTCGATACGGGAACGTACGGGGAAGTCTAGATCCGGGGAATTTCTCCCAATATGATATTGGTTGTCGTTAAGCTCCTGCACTTATGAACTGATCATTAGGAATGCTAGGAATTGTATGAACTCGTGATTAGGGAGAAGCCTTCTAGAAAGGTACTTTAGAGAGTGGCATTAACAATGATGATTTGAATGTTGAATTCCTAAAATATATGAGAGTGGATAAGATGAAATTGACCCCCAACAACATATTCATTCATATATTTCATTGAAAGTATTTATCTTTTGCTTTTTGCCATTGATCAAAACTTCATGCATACATATTTAATTTTCGTCTTTTGCATATAAGATCTCAATTATTTCGTTTGTAAGTCTTAGCTAATCAACAAATCACATAACTAAACTAGGCCGTGAGTCCTTTGGGAAGAACGATACTTGGTCCTACCAAGTTTATTACTTGAACGATTCGGTCATACTTGCCGATTGAAAAACAAGTTTGTGACATCATATTTTGGTGCTCATAAATTTGTCCATCAAGTTTTTGGCGCCGTTGCCGGGGACTCGTGGTTTAACTGGTTAATTTGTGTGATTATTGATTATCTTTGACTTTAAATTTGAATTTCTGTTTTTATTCTTTCTGTTTTTATTTTATTTTATTTTACTTTATTTTATTTTTCTCTTTTTATTTTATTTTATTTTTCTGTTTTTATTTTATTTTATTTTTCTGTTTTTATTTTATTTTATTTTATTTTATTTTCTGTTTCCTATCTTCTTATCTTTTCAATTATATCCTTTGATTTTTTCTCTATCTTTTTGTGCTAACAAATATTTCCTAGAGTTTTGTGCCTAATGTTTGCAGGATGCAATTTGGTCAAGAATTTAACTATATGGGCACTCAATTCTACCAAAGTAATCTCAACCAATGGTGGGAACCTCACTCAAGCATGGATCAAAGCCAATTTTGGCAAGCTGCCGGACAATTTGAGAACCAACCACAACAACAATGGCAGCAACAAAGCTTTAAAATCAACAAAGGGAAGCAAGAGATCTCTTCATTTAGACAAGGCATGGAGGAAACACTAGGTCACGCATGGGACAGGTACAAAAATCTATTAAGAAAGACTCCCATGCATGGATTTGACGAAGGAGAAGTAGTCCTAATCTTCCTTGGAGGTCTTGGTTCACAAACAATGATGATGCTTAACGCCTCAGCTGGAGACAATATCAAATGGAAGACTCCAGAGGAAGCCACAGAAATAATTGAAAACATGACTACTAATGACAATAAGTGGAACAGTGAAAGAGGAGCTCCTATTCAACAAAAAGGAGTTCTACAGTTGCAATCCAATTATGCCTTGATAGCTCATAACAAGTTAATAACTCAACAATTGGAGAATCTCAAAAAGATACTTGAACAACTGCCAAAAGAGTTAAAGACTGTTGCACAGGTTCAACCACAGTTGTGTGAATTTTGTGGAGGTGACCATATAAATGGTCAGTGTGCCTTTCCAGCAGAAGCTTTGGAAGATGTGAACTTCATGGCCAACCAGTTTCCGTACCGACAAGGGAACTTCAATCAAGGGTGGAAACCACACCCAAGCATTGGTCAAGGGCAGAATGGGCAGGCTGGACAAAATGGGCAATTCAACAAGCAACAACAACAACCAACTTTATGGCAACAGTTTTCTGCATTTAATGAAAGGTTCGTAAAGATGGAAGAAACTCTTAATCAATTTATACAGAAAACTGAATCTTCTCAAAAGAGCACTGAAGCTGCTATTAAGAACTTGAAGATTCAAATGGGGCAGATTACCAAGCAGTTGGAAGAAAGGCCTGACACGGATTTTGGGGCTAATACTGAGGTTAACCCCAGGGAAGAGTGTCAAGAGCTAGTGAGTGTAAATGTTGAAAAAGTTGAGTTGGAAAAAGAAGAGAGAAAAGAGAGAGAAGAGAAAGAAGAAGAGAAAATTTGTGTGAAGATTGAGAAGGTGAGTAGAAAAAGAAAAGAAAAAAAGAAAGTGAGAGAAAAGAAAAAGAGGACGAGAGAAAAAAAGAAAGAATCATATGAAAAACCTCTTCCTCATCCAAAGAAGTATCATAGGAAGGAAAAGAAATTTAAGTGCTTCATGGAAATCTTCAAGAAATTGGAGATTAAAGTTCCTATGATTGAGACACTGCAACAGGTTCCTGGTTTGATCAAATTTCTGAAGAAGTTCAGTAGAAAGAAGAAAAAGAAGATGGAACATGAGCTTTATTGGGTCAAGCTAGTGACGTTAAAAGAGCGCTTGCTGGGAGGCAACCCAGTGATTTAAGAACTTTTAATTTTTGGTTTGGTGATGTAATTTTGAACTTTTGGGTATTTTTGTTTTTGTTATAAGTTTGTTGCAGGGTTTACATCTACTGATGGATGTTAGGCGGAAGAGTATCTACTGAAGGATACTATGTTTGTATACACCTACTGATGGGTGTTGGTAAGAAAGATTTGCATCTACTGAAGGGTGCTGGGGATTTTGGGTCAGGCTCGTGACGTTAAACAAGCGCTACCTGGGAGGCAACCCAGTTGATTAATTTTTCTGTATAATTTTTGTTTTGATCCTGCTTTAGTTGCATAATAGGGTTGTGCATGAGTGATTTGAGAATTTTATTGCAGGGAGCCAACAAGGGGTATGTTTAGGATGCATCTAGGTCAAGCTAAGAAGGAGAGCACTTCCCGCAAGTGCCACTGAGCGGCAAACTACCGCTGAGCGGTAGTATCGCAGAAGGGGCTTGGGTTGCCCCTCAGCGGAACCTGAGCCCATTTGGGGTATTTTTATACCCTAAGCTGCGCCTTGGCCTCTCTTTTTAGATTCTTCTATGCACACACTCCTACATACTTTTCCAAGGTTTTCTATAACTTTTTCCTCACCCCTCTTGAGAAAATCTTCCTTTCACTCACTTGCTCACTAGTTTTTCCATCTAAGTTTGGGGTTGGGAGAGAGCATCATTGATGGGGCTAAGTTTTTCAAAGCACTAGAGTAGGATTTGTTTTATCAATCACTTATGTTTGTAGAATAGGGTTTGATGTACTCAATTGGAAATTTTGTCTGTTATGATGGTTTGCTTATGATTGTTGTTTGATAAGTAATGCCTGATGATGCTTTGATATTGATTGATGTTGAGAATGTGCACATTATATGCTTATACAGGTGGTTCACAAGCATTGTGAACAAATGCAAGGGTTTATGATTGTGATTATGATTCTAAGCAGGATGTTATATGTGGAATGTGAATGAGCTTATATGTGAGGTTTTGAGCTCTAGAGTTGTTATTGTTGAATATTATTACTGTGAAAGCATGAATGACTTTGCCCAGGTTTTCTATGATTGAATTACTTGCTTGTTTGCATCATATGATCAAGGCCATTTGTTGATAACCCTTCTATTAGCCAAATTCATAAATTGAGCCCACTAAAAGAGAACACTATGTGTTATATCCTTTGAACCTCTAGCCTTGAACATGATTTGAAAACCCTTGTTGAAAAGCTTTACCTTGAGTTAAGTAGAAAATATTTTGTGGTATTAACAAATGTTCAAGTTTGGGGTTGTTGGAAAATAGAAAGGGAAATTGAAAGCATTGAGCTAAGAGCTAAGAATTAAGTATGTGAAAAGAAAAAGAAAAAGAGAAAGAAAAGAAAAGAAAAAGCAAAGCTCAATGCAAAAGAAAGTTGGGAATAAATAAGAATGATTTTGTTTCTCTTAACTCAAGGGTTTTGTGATCTAGAAAAACCAATTTTCTTGTTAGCCCAGCCACGTTATAAGCCATTGAAAGTCCTTGTGATAATGCATGCTTGTGAATTTATTTGATTATGGTTAAATGAAAGGCAAAGTCAATTCTTGTGACATTGTGGTAGTAGAGTGAAAGAGTGATTACCTCTTATACACTTGTGTTTGAGTGAAACACTTTACCTAGTGAGGAGATATTCCATGAGCACATGAACATCCAGGCTTAGTTGATTTATCATTCATGAAAAATAGCATTTGTTGGATATTAAGTGATTTTGTGAACACCCAAAGCATGTGCACATCTTGATTGAAGTCTTGATGATGAGCTAAATTGAGTATTTACTTGTCTTGAAAGAAGGATTTTTGAATGTGGTGAACCATTATATGGATTGATGGAAGATTGAGTTACATCTTGTTTGCTTGAGGACAAGCAAAGTTTTAAGTTTGGGGTTGTGATAACGGTTGAAAAACCGTTATTTTTATGCTTAAATTTGATACCAAAAGCAACCTTTAAGACTTAGAAACTAGCTTGAAATCATACTTTTATCCATATTTTCAGAAATAAGAGAGCCGGACAGGTTTACGCTTGATTTCAGTGTTTTTGTGCAGATTTTAAGGTGAATTTAGTGAAAGAAGTGAAGAATGAGAGAGATGGAATCAGAAAAGGAATCAAAGAGAGCAAAAGGAGAAGCCGAAGGCACCGCTCAGCGGCACTTTACCGCTGAGCGGCACTCAGAAGGTCACGGGAGGTCCGCTGAGGGGCAAAATGGCCGCTGAGGGGAAGAAAAGAGACGCACACTCACCGCTGAGCGGTACTTTACCGCTGAGCGGCACACTTATGGGCTTGGGCTTAGATTTTTTGTAATTTTAGAATAGTATATAAGCTTTAGGACGTCCTAGGGTTTGTATCTTTGGCAGAAACGAGGCAAACACTCTCTCTTCCACCCCTTTGAAGGAGGATCTTGGATGCTCAGGCTACCTCTTCACCTTTTTAGGGTTTATTCTTTCATTCTTTCATTGTAATTCATCTAGGTTCACCATGAATATGGTGAACTAAACCTTGTATGTTTGTTGGGGAATCAATGTAATCTTATGAAGCTCTCATATATGGAATCTGTTTGTTACATCTTTTAATTAAGATTTATGCTTTCTTTCATCATTAGTTAGGGTTTTTCCTCTTTGCTTAATGCTTGCATTGTTTAACTCATTCGATGCATGATTATTGGTTTGGTCGATACGGGAACGTACGGGGAAGTCTAGATCCGGGGAATTTCTCCCAATATGATATTAGTTGTCGTTAAGCTCCTGCACTTATGAACTGATCATTAGGAATGCTAGGAATTGTATGAACTCGTGATTAGGGAGAAGCCTTCTAGAAAGGTACTTTAGAGAGTGGCATTAACAATGATGATTTGAATGTTGAATTCCTAAAATATATGAGAGTGGATAAGATGAAATTGACCCCCAACAACATATTCATTCATATATTTCATTGAAAGTATTTATCTTTTGCTTTTTGCCATTGATCAAAACTTCATGCATACATATTTAATTTTCGTCTTTTGCATATAAGATCTCAATTATTTCGTTTGTAAGTCTTAGCTAATCAACAAATCACATAACTAAACTAGGCCGTGAGTCCTTTGGGAAGAACGATACTTGGTCCTACCAAGTTTATTACTTGAACGATTCGATCATACTTGCCGATTGAAAAGCAAGTTTGTGACATCATATTTTGGTGCTCATAAATTTGTCCATCAGTAGGTGACGTTGAGGGCCCCTTGTTTGGCCCTCGACACTGGAGAGAAGGTTTTGCTGCTTGATTGATGCTTTATATTTAAGATGCCTATGTTTGATATGTTATGTTGAAAGTGTGAATTGTGTTATGAGCATTAGAAAGCATGTTTGTGATCACTGGTGAGTATGTGTTGAGTGAATTGGTATTGTGGATGACTCACTAGTGGTGCGTATTGTGTATGTTTGTGGTGCAGATATGGCATCCTCCTCTGGTAAGCGTATTAAGACCACTGCCTCCAAAATAGAAAGAGGAAAGAAGAGGAAAGAACAAGTGTACTCTATCAAGTTTCTCTCACACATGCATGAGAGGCACTTCTAGACAGTGCAAAAGAAAAGGTTCCTAATGGAAAGAAAGGTGGGATAATACCTACCATGGCTCTTGAGTTTGAGAGGGAACTTGGAAGAAGGAAGTGAGAGAGTTTAGCTTCTTATCCAACACCTGCAAACATAGCTGTAGTGAAGGAGTTTTATACAAATGCAAGGGCATTTGGTACTTGTCAAGATGCCTATTGTCGCAACCGGAATCGCGACGGGACGACGATCCAAAAAAGAACGCAATTTGAAAAAATTGGACAGGTTTTGAAAAGAGATTTGGAGTCGCCACCATAGTTTATTCTGGAAAACTACGGAAAAACGATAAAAGGATAAGGCATGGTCTACAAGAACCAGATCTGCGTTCGGGAGTTGGTTATGTGTAGGGAAGGTATTAGCATCCTACAACGCCTACTCTAAGGAAGTACCTTTAACTAAATACGCGAATGTGATGTGGTTTTCAGAATGTTTAACTATCCCCTAAAATAAAACTCTAAAGAAACAAAATATATTTTTTAGTTTTTTGGGCCCGATAAGGATTGACCTTGCTCCTACGTATTCTAATTCGAAACGAGAAATGAGGGTTACGTAGTTCTTTTGAAACTGTTTGAAAAGTTTGTTTGAAAATTTGTTTTGAAATGATTTTGGATTTTTGGGAAGTGAACCTGACAAGGACTAGCCTTGCTCCTACGTATCTCCACTTTTGATGGAGAATCAAGGATCATGTAGTTCTGACTAAAAGATTGCTTGTTCAAAAAGGATGTTTTCATGGCTGAAAGATTGTTTATACAAAATGGATGGTTTTAGTTTTTGAAGGTTTTTTCATTTTTGGTATTTTTTTTTATAAAAGAAAGAGAAAAAGTTTTTAGCATAAGGACGATGCGAGCGATCACACATGTGCTTAACCTTTAAAATATTTTTTTTTTTGTATTTTTTATAAAAGAAAGAGAAAATGTTTTTAGCACAAGGACGATGCGAGCGATCACACATGTGCTTAACCTTTAAAATATTTTTTAGTATTTTTTATGAAAGGAAGAGAAAAGGTTTTTAGCACAAGGACGATGCGAGCGATCACACATGTGCTTAACCTTTAAAATATTTTTTGGAATTTTTTATGAAAGGAAGAGAAAAGGTTTTTAGCACAAGGACGATGCGAGCGATCACACATGTGCTTAACCTTTAAAATATTTTTTGGTATTTTTTATGAAAGAAAGAGAAAAGGTTTTTAGCATAAGGACGATGCGAGCGATCACACATGTGCTTAACCTTTAAAATATTTTTTGGTATTTTGTATAAAAGATAGAGAAAAGGTTTTTAGCACAAGGACGATGCGAGCGATCACACATGTGCTTAACCTTTAAAATATCTTTTGGTATTTTTTATGAAAGAAAGAGAAAAGGTTTTTAGCACAAGGACGATGCGAGCGATCACACATGTGCTTAACCTTTAAAATATCTTTTGGTATTTTTTATGAAAGAAAGAGAAAAGGTTTTTAGCTCAAGGACGATGCGAGCGATCACACATGTGCTTAACCTTTAAAATATTTTTTGGTATTTTGTATAAAAGATAGAGAAAAAGGTTTTTAGCACAAGGACGATGCGAGCGATCACACATGTGCTTAACCTTTAAAATATCTTTTGGTATTTTTAATAAAAGAAAGAGAAAAGGTTTTTAGCACAAGGACGATGCGAGCGATCACACATGTGCTTAACTTTTAAAATATTTTTTGGTATTTTGTATAAAAGACAGAGAAAAAGGTTTTTAGCACAAGGACGATGCGAGCGATCACACATGTGCTTAACCTTTAAAATATCTTTTGGTATTTTTTATAAAAGAAAGAGAAAAGGTTTCCAGCACAAGGACGATGCGAACGATCACACATGTGCTAATACCGTTATTTACTTATTTAGGAGATTTGAGGGTATTGAGTGCTAGACTGATGCGGACGATCGCACGAGCACTCATACCATTATTTAAATTTTTTAGGATTGAGGATATTAAGTACTAGGCTGATGCGGACGATCGCACAAGTACTCTAATCATTAGAACGATATTTAATTATTTTTTGCTTTATAATTTTTACTTTTTATCTTTCATTTTTTTGTAATTTTTATAATATAAAAATAGTATTTACAAAAATATTTAAAATAGATTATAAAAATAGTAATAATAGTTACGTAAGGATTTAATATAAAATAAGAATAACATTTACTAAGTATTTGAAATGAAACAATGATATTATTTACATATCTATTTATAAAAATGACAATATTATTTACATAAGTATTTAAAATGAAATTCTAAAATATAAAGTAAAAGTACTATTTACGTAAGTATGTTTAAAGAGACCTAAAATTGAAACAAATTAAATAACTAAGGAATAGTAAGGCTATTTTTGTTATTTTATAATCTATATAATAAAAAGGTTTAATACATCATTTGGTCCCAATTTTTGGGGGTTTGGTTCAAAATGGTCCCACCTTTCGAAAAAGTTCAGTAAGGTCCCATATTTTGTTTAAAAATGTTCAATTCGGTCCTTTTCGTGGACGCTGTTAAAAACTTAACGGTACTGATGTCACTGTGGCCAAATCTGAGTGAGGTGTTATGTTGGATGATTACGTGACACTGTGAAGTGAAGTGAGTTGGTGAAAATATTTTAAAAAAATAAAATGACTTAATTTGGGTGGTAGGTTTAAGTGTGGGTTAAAACAAAATTACCCTTATCTAAGATTGATTTAGGCATTTCTAGGTAAAACATTGTGTTGCAAGTGGTTTTGGCTGGTGATTCCTTCAAAATGAAATTGGAACAGCTTACGTGCGTGCGTGAGATAAGTGGTCCTAATCAAGGCTGATAAGTTGATGTTGTTGTATTTGGGATTAGGGTTTAGTTATATTTTATTTGATTGACGATGATTCTGCCACCGAAACTTGCTTCTCCTTCCTGCGAAAAACCAACCAGAAACAGAGAAGAAAGGGAAGACAAAGAATGATATCTCCCCCTTCCTACGAAGCCACAACAAAACCAGAAACGAAAAGGAAGAGCGCCTCCCCGTAGCGAGCTTCTCTCGCGCGTGACCGAAGAACACCCTCCCAAGTTGGGTTTGTTCGAGACAAGAAAATGATTTAGGAAAAAAGTTGTTATTAGAGTTCTTTAGGTGTGAAACAAGCATTTGAGAATTAAATTTAGGGTTCAAACCTAATGCATCCAATTAGAATTCATAAATTAATAGAAATTGATAACTAAAAGTGATTATAAGGAAATCCCAACCCTATTAATTATAATTAAAAGAAATCCCCAACCCTAATTATCTGGAACCACTTGCAGCACAATGTTTTACCCAGAAATCCCCAAATCAATCTTAGATAAAGGTAATTTTGGTTTATCCCACACTTAAACCTACCACCCAAATTAAGTCATTTTATTTTTTTAAAATATTTCCACCAACTCACTTCACTTCACAGTGCCACGTAATCATCCAACATAACACCTCACTCAGATTTGGCCACAGTGGCATCAGCACCGTTAAGTTTTTAACGGCGTTCACGAAAAGGATCGAATTAAACATTTTTAAACAAAATATGGGGCTTTACTGAACTTTTTCAAAAGGTGGGACCATTTTGAACCAAACCCCCAAAAGTTGGGACCAAATGATGTATTAAACCTAATAAAAAACTAACAAATCAAAATTTTATTTATTTAATTACAAACGGAGATGTATAAGATGTCCTAAAACCATTTTTTAAATTTTATAATTTTATCTTTTTTCTTTTTATCTTTTTATTTATTTATTTTTGTTGATTTTTATTAGATATTTTCATTAGAAAAATGAGTGTGTGAAATGAAATACAGTAGTCAAACAAAATTAAGCTTTATGAAAACTTGAGCAAACATTATCCAATCTGTGTGGACTTTATTAGGCTTGTAATGTGGCTTGGGTCTAAAAGGTATTGGAAGAAAGGGTATAAGGCCCAAATGAATGCTTGTTGGTTATATTATTTTTTTTTGAAACAAGGGTTATCATCTAGGCATCGCATCAGCTATTTGACTTTTTGGGCACGTTATTTTTCTTGAACTTCATTTTTCATTTTTTCAACACTTTGTGATTCTTTCCGTTTTGTTTTTTTTTTCGTTTATTGTGGTATGGGTTGATGAAAAACCCTTCATTTGATCATTGAGTGCTCATTATTTGCACACCGAGTTGACTCCTACTGACGATAACCCTTGCTTGGGAAATTTTTTGAAAAAGAATTTGTTTTTGGCTCAAATGGGGTGACAATGGATATATTTGAACTCTGATTGCTTTATTTTCAAAAAATTAACTCCACGACTGGATGACCTCAACGTGAGTCATTTTTTCTCTTTCCTTCTTTCTAGACCGCCCTTTCGGGTTTTCAATCTAGGGGACTTATTCTTTTTTTTGAAAATTCTTTTGTTCTTTTGTTTGCCTCAATGGATTCAGGGATCACTCAACTAGCGCAAACGAGGATAATGTTGGCCAGGCCAATCTGCCCCAATGTAAAGGTTTTTGTTACTGAGGGCAGTGACAATGTTTGTTAGGGAAGATCCTTTATTTTGGAAAAGTGAAGGGTGAAGGTTTTCAAGCAACATGCGCACCAACGTCTTGAGAAAAATGTCAAATTGTTATTTTTGATTAAACATTTGACCTTGGAAAAGTCTGACACTACAACTTTTGTTTCTTTATTTATCATTTCATTATTTTTTTTGCCATTTTTGAAAAACAAGAATTTGGCGATTTGTAAGAAAGATAAGTGACTCAAGGTCGCCTTCACTTTTTTTTTGTTTTTCAATTTGTTATTTGCGGCTTTCGTTTTCTCCATGACACCCTATTAGGACATGATTTCCAATAACCTTGGAGATACCTCGTAATGAAAGTTCACATTAAAAGTCATGGATGGAAACGTGATATCAATGAGCATAGCCCTCATAGCAAGACAATTCAAAACATGAACAAAACAACATCAGTTTCGCCTTTTACAATAACCTATGCTTTCCCATATAGTCCTAGAGTCCTCTTCATTTGTTCATGGCATTTGTAGAGGCGAACTCACGCCTTGCCACAGTGCTAGATTAACTTTCTTCAAACTTTAAACATCTTGAATCGATCAATGATTGCACTTTATGCTTTAGAGCCTTGCATGCCTCTGTTGAATGTCCACGTGCTCCTTCATGATAATCACACCTGGCATTTATGTCATAGTTCTTTGGGTAAGGAGGTCGTACAGGCCTGGTGGGACAAACCTCTATGAGGTTATTGCGGAGAAGATATAGCAGTAGATTAGTGTAGGCCATGGGGATAGGAGTGAAATTGACGACCTTCTCATTTCGATTGTAATTTCTCTACTCCATGGCTCGATTGGACCCATAGGCATGTGACATCTGGGAATAGGCAGTAAAATGCGAATTTGCTTTTGGTTCTCTATTTTTCTTATGCCCAGGACCATACTCATTCAAATTCGCTACCAGATTTGGACCTAGTGCAATTTTTCCATTTCTCATGCCGTCCTCAACTCTTTCTCCAATTACTACTATATTAGCAAAACTCCAAGAGACACTATGATGAGTGCATATTTATGCCCACATTTAAGTTTGAAAATTAAAATTTTGATGGGATAATTGTGTTTAAATGGTTGATTTTAAGTGAATTTGTGATGATTGGAATTATTGGGTTTGGGAATTAAAGAGACGTAAAAAGTGAGTTTTAGCGCATAAAATATTCTTGGATATTCTTACGTTTATTTGTGCAGCTGAAATTATAAATTCTATTGGTTCAAATGGCAATTCAAGGCCCAAAATCAGGTTTTATTTGGAAAATAATGTACAGATGGGCCAAACAGGCAACTTTTACCCTTGCATCCCTAAAATCCCTACATACACTCCTATTTCTGAAACAGGCCAAAGACTAAGCCCAAACACTAAGCCATTACTACTACACCTCCCTAAGTTTCCTATACACACCTCTCCTAAGCTAGACTCCACCAGATCATGCCACGTGTCCAAATCCTCCCCCACACAGATCTAGCCAACCACATCTCGCCACCTCAGCCCTAACCCATGAGCATCATCTTCCACCTTCTCCAACAGAACCCTAGCCGCCACCACCTTCCCGCTGCTCCGCTCCGTCATCGGACAGCCACTGCCGTGCCGCCGCCGCAAGCCCAACGCCACTGTCGTGCCGCCACGACACCAACTTCTTCTCCCTCCTTTCCCGCCGGACAACCACCATCAACCATCACCACCGGCGCATCAACGGACCACCACGGTGCCTCAAACAAGACCGCCGCCACCTTCCTTCTCCTTCGCGCAAGGGTTCGAAGCCACCACGACCGCCATCCGCAAGTTCGTCTTCGCATCACCAACATCTCGCCGCCGTCGCACAGAGTCACCGTCCTCTTCTCCACCACCATCAACCCCAAAATCGCCCCTTCCTATTCGCGATTCAAGCTTCTTCGCCACCGGACCTGCAACAATCAACCACACCGCGGTACCATGGGCACCGCCAGCCGCCGCGATAACACTCTCTCCTTCGTCAATCGCAAGGCCGCAACATCCACCTTCATCGCGCCATTAACGGCGACGCCGCAGCATCATCGCCTTCGGCACGCACAGTCGCCGTGCTCACCTCCTTGTCGCTGCCATCCATCTTCGAACCTGCAATTCAAAAGAAAAACCCAAACAGACGCAGGCAGAGGCGGAGGGGGAAGCCCTTTCCCCAATTCTGAACCCTAATTTTGGGTAGGAAGGAGCCTGACACGTGTCGAGCTCCCATTGGTGCGTCCTCCTCTGGTCAAAGCTGGTCAATAAGCCTTCTCTGGTCAAAGTCTGGTCAACTGAGGGGCTTTCTTGCAATTTCAGAAACTCAAAAGGGGCTAAAGTGTAGATAGAGGAAATTTCAGGGCATTTGTGCAATTTTTGAAATTCAGAAAAGCTAAAAGATAAAATTCAGTTGTTGAATTAATTTAATTTGGGAATATCAACCGAAAATATCTTCCAAATAATGTTATAATTATCTAAATCTTTTAGTTATTTGGAAGATATAAGATAAAAGATTCTATCAACTGAATAATCAGAGTCCAAGCCCAATCAAGCCCTATATAAAGAGACCAAGGACTTCACTTCATTAATTCTCTCAGACTCCTCTCACTTTTCTTTCATCTTGTATTCAATTCCATTCATGGAGAGCTAAGCATCTAGGGCTATTCTGCTGTAATTCCCTGATGGATTCTGAGGTTACATTAAGTTAATGCAATTGTTTATTTTGATTACTGATTTAAGTTGTTCTCTCTTTATGTCTTTCATCTCTCTATCTTGTTAAAAGCAAAGATTTTTGCATCATAATATGTTTCAATCTACATGCATATTGATTATATGAGTTTTAGGGTTTCTAGGTTTAAATTGAGAATCTACTTTGATTTAATTTAGGAACTTTCATATGATTAAATGGTTTTTACTATCAATTGAGAATGTACTTTGATTGATTAGTAATAATTTCAACTATAATCAATTGAGAATTTACTTTGATTGATTAACTTTTAATTTGGTTAGGAGATTTAAGAATAGACATGATTAAACACAATAGAATTTGATTGAGAATGTACTTTGGTTGAATTTATTGTGAATAATCTAGAAAGGTTTTGCATTTGATTGAGAATTTACTTTGGTTAAATGCATGATCGCCCTCAAATTAATTAAGAATGTACTTTAATTAATTTGAAACTTAAACAATAATCAATTGAACAATTATTCGTGAATAACCGATGATGAATCTATCTTGGAAAAGCAGTGGAATAAGCCTAATTCATCGTAACTGTTTTTAAGTTTCTTATTTATTCTTTAAACACTCTTCAACCATTACTTTTATTCATAAGCATTGCATAGCATTCGTAAGAGTCACAGATATTCAAAAGCAATTCCATGTTCGTTGGGAGACGACTCAGGGTTACTTCAACCCTGTCTACTTTCTTGAATACTACTTGGCAATACTGAAGTTGCCTTGGAAAAGTAGTATTAATTTGATAGCTTCAACGACAGCCTATCACACTACTTATCATGAGTTCATAAAATGGTGGTTGTAGAGTATTCAGAAATATGGTAGTCATCTCCTTGTCACTCAGAGGCGGTTCTACTTGAGCAGCAATTTCTCTCCACCTTTGGGCATATTCTCTGAATGATTCAGACTCTTTCTTCAACATGTTCTACAGTTGTACTCTATCAGGTGTTAGATCTTTATTATATTCATACTACCTTAGGAATGCGTAAACCAGATCTTTCCATGAGTAGATGTGAGTCGTTTCTAAGCGCATGTACCAAGTTAAAGCCACGCCAGTTAAACTTTCTTGGAAGAAGTGAATCAAAAGCTTTTCATCAAAGGCACAAGCTGCCATTTTTCTGTAGTACATGGTTATATGGCTCCTTGGGCAAGTATTTCCCCGATATTTCTCAAACTCTGACAACTTGAACTTTGGAGGTATCACCACAACAGGAACCAAGCATAGTTTTCTCGAGCATTTCTAATTTACTCTTGTTGTCCTTAAAATCTGCTGGTGTAACGACATAACATGTTGACTTCGTCTCGGGTTGTTTTTTCATTATCATGCTCTCAATACCTGGTTGGATCGTCTTCCCCGGAATTGTGAAAGTGGTTGCCCCAGGCTCGTCTTCTACTTCAACTGCATTATCTTCGGCCTTTTGAGTGTCAAGATGTCCCAAGTCCACTCCTGAGGGTGGAGTGTAATTCGGGGCAAGACCATAGGAAGGGAAATTTTGTGCCTCTGGAACTCTTTGTTGTGGTCGTGGTGTGCGCGAATCTCCAGAGCTTTGTAAGGCATTCAAGGCCGCTAAGATTTGGCTCATTTGCCCCTTCAGTTGTTGGATATCGACTTTCATCCCCTCTTGAACTTCTCCTTGGTTCTCCATTATTTTTCGACTGGTTCGTGTCCTTTAGGGTGTCTTGGAGACTTAGCCGTATTATTACTTTTAAACTGAATTTCATTAGATGAAATAAATTAAGAAAAAGAAAAAAACGAAAAGAAAAAGAGAAAAGACAAAGTAACGCAATTACTATAGTAAGAAATTATAAAGATGTGAAAACATTGCCAAATGAATAATCTGGAAATTAACATGAAACAAAGTCAATAGGACAGTTCATTTACAACATTTAAGTTCACCACATGTGAGGTATACAACGACATGATCAACTATCACGAGCTTTAGCCATCACATTCCTCATTTCTCTCATCAGTTTCTTGCAGTAATTGAGGAAAGTTTCGACCTTCTTAGGCGGGTTAAAGATCAGCATTACAGATTCAACATCAGCTAATAACTTAGGAACATCCTTAATGGCTTCATTAGCAAGGGAAGCTAGTTGTGAGAAACTTCTCCTCCAGTTTTCTATAACTCGCCCTTGTTCAACGGTATACTCCTTCATCTGATTCATCAACTCTTGATATTTCTTCTCTGATTCAGCCCGATGCCAACATTCCTTCTTCAGTTTTGTCACCGCTGCTTTCGCCTGTTGTTCGGCGTCGTCCATTGTAATATGCATTTTGTGCAGCTCCTCTAGTGCTTTTTGCTTGTCCCTCTGGAATTGGTCACACAATTGCTTCGTAACACGCTCTGATATCTCAATTATACCATATTCTCGGTCTTTCAAGGTCAGCTCAATGTTGGCCGCTACCAGCTCTTGCTTTTGTCTTCTTAACAACTCCTCGTATGCTTCGCTGTTTTCCACACTATCTTGCTTAAGATTCACGTAATCATGTTGTAGGTTCTGAAGATTACTGGTCAACTTGATATTTTCTAGTTTCATTTGCTCGAGTTCTGCCTTCAACAGTTTTACTTCCTCATTTTCAGCCTCATGAAACTGTTTTCCAAAATCTAGGTTAGGAGAAATTAACTTGAAAGGCAACTTCACTGTCCTAACCCTCTCTGCAATCCAATGGCTATAAGGAATTCCTTCATCAATAGTCCATGGTTTGGGGTCCCTTTCTGCACGAACAATGTTTCCCCAAGCATTCCTAACTTGATGAAGCACTTCAACAAAGGTTCCTTCCTCATAATAGATCTGCAATATGGCAAGAGATGCAGGTGTAGGTGATCCTCTCATAGGACGCCCAAATTGCCTCTGTGCTAACATAGGATTGTAATTAATACAACACCTGATACCCATGAGGGGTACATTAGGGTACCTCCCGCAATGATATATGATTTGCGATCTACGCTGCCAAGGGACACACCATTTAATCTGCTCCTCATTTAAACTTGCACAAAGTTGTGCCCATTCATTTGCCCCTTTCACATTTGGTTTACACTGTAGTAGCTCATCCATGGGACACGTGGCATTCAAGGCGTCCTCACTCACACGGGAGATGAACCACGTATACAACACTGGTAGACAACATAACATTTTTCCTCCCTTTAGCTCATAACAACGATTAAGGGTCCCATAAACTTCAGCCAGGATAGTAGTGACTGGATTTTCACAGCGCTCTTTGTATCCCACAAATGCGTTCATGGCGGCATAGTCGACGAAATTCTTGACATTAGGAAAAAGCATGACACCATAGAGGAGAAGAGCCAATACATCCATAAATGTTTCGCAGTTTTCCTCTTCAGCCAAACGATGCAAGTATCCCTTTAGGTATCCTTGAGGAAGGCCCCTCACTTTGCCCTTGATTGTGAACTTGCTCTCCAACTTCATAGGGTGTACTTTCAGGATCCTCGCTAGCTGCAAGACAGGGGTATACTGCCCAAGGTAGTTGTATGGAGCTTTTCCCTCGAGAGGTATATTTAAGATTTGCTCGAATTCTGCCACTGTTGGCACCAATTGGAAATCCCGAAAAGTGAAACATCTCAATGATGGATCATAGTACTGGGCTAAAGTAGTAATTGCTGATGTTTGGACCTCCACCTCTAACAGGCTCAACAAATTCCCATACTCCTTCTCGAATGCATCCTTTTGGGATGTCTTCATCTTTTTTACCAGTTCTCTCAGACCATCCATATTTCCTTCCTCTGCTTTAATGGCTATCCTTTCCTTTAAAATGTTTGAACTTTAAGGTCGGTCAACTTCAAATCTCATGTTAATTTCCATTTTACCTCAAGGGCTTAGTCACAAATTTATAACTTCCTACCTAGAACCAACAACAAGACCATAAAAATGCATGAGAAAGACGCATAATGATATAGTGATATGTACAAAGTGTTTAATTTTATTAAGAAAAAATAACGGCTATAAGATGACACACATCTCCCTTTGTGCCCTAGGAAGGTTCAACGGTTAAGATTCAAGGTTAGGTACAAGCAATCTCACAAGGATGGTTCCCTGAGCCTAAAGATCAATGGTCACTAGAGCTATGGCCCCCTTCAAAGCATCTCCACAACAGTCAAGTAATCAACTAGGTGTGAAAACATAAATGAAGAGAACAGACTCTAGTTGGGGTTCTCACGATAGCCAAACAGGAAGTATGTCCCAAATGGCACCGCTACACAACCCCTCTAATTCTAAGTTACACTCGATCCCGGGTATAAGGTCCCGCTCATGATATGCATAGTGTCTGTGTGTGAAGGGAGAATGCAATGCATACCCAAACCCTCACCTGCAAAACAACTAGAAAATTCTCCCAGGCAGATATAAGCATGTCATCTATTCTATAATTCAATATCCAACAATTATTTCAAACATAAAGAACAAGTACAAGAACTCACATGCAATTATTCCAAATATCAAACATAGATAAAGAAAAAGGGAAGAAAAACACAAAGAAAAACCACATCGAATTCGCACATCTAATTAAATGGCCTGACTCTCTTCACGTCCCCAGTGGAGTCGCCATCTGTCGCAACCGGATTCGCGACGGCACGGCGATCCAAAAAAGAACGCAATTTGAAAAAAATGGACGGGTTTTGAAAAGAGATTTGGAGTCGCCATCATAGTTTATTCTGGAAAACTATGGAAAAACCATAAAAGGATAAGGCATGGTCTACAAGAACCAGATCTGGGTTCGGGAGTCGGTTACGTGTAGGGAAGGTATTAGCATCCTACAACGCCTGCCCTAAGGCAGTACCTTTAACTAAATACGCGAATGTGATGTGGTTTTCAGAATGTTTAACTATCCCCTAAAATAAAACTCTAAAGAAACAAAAAATATTTTTTACTTTTTTGGGCCCGACAAGGATTTACCTTGCTCCTACGTATTCTCATTCAGAACGAGAAATCAGGGTTACGTAGTTCTTTTGAAACTGTTTGAGAAGTTTGTTTGGAAATTGTTTGAAAATTTGTTTTGAAATGATTTTGGATTTTTGGGAAGTGAACCTGACAAGGACTAGCCTTGCTCCTACATATCTCCACTTTTGATGAAGAATCAAGGATCACGTAGTTCTGACTAAAAGATTGCTTGTTCAAAAAGGATGTTTTCATGGCTGAAAAATTGTTTTTCAAAATGGATGGTTTTAGTTTTTGAAGGTTTTTTTCATTTTTGGTATTTTTTTTATAAAAGAAAGAGAAAATGTTTTTAGCACAAGGACGATGCGAGCGATCACACATGTGCTTAACCTTTAAAATATTTTTTGGTATTTTTTATGAAAGGAAGAGAAAAGGTTTTTAGCACAAGGACGATGCGAGCGATCACACATGTGCTTAACCTTTAAAATATTTTTTGGTATTTTTTATGAAAGGAAGATAAAAGGTTTTTAGCACAAGGACGATGCGAGCGATCACACGTGTGCTTAACCTTTAAAATATTTTTTTGGTATTTTTTATGAAAGGAAGAGAAAAGGTTTTTAGCACAAGGACGATGTGAGCGATCACACATGTACTTAACCTTTAAAATATTTTTTGGTATTTTTTATGAAAGAAAGAGAAAAGGTTTTTAGCACAAGGACGATGCGAGCGATCACACATGTGCTTAACCTTTAAAATATTTTTTGGTATTTTTTATAAAAGAAAGAGAAAAGGTTTTCAGCACAAGGACGATGTGAGCGATCACACATGTGCTAATACCGTTATTTACTTATTTAGGAGATTTAAGGGTATTGAGTGCTAGGCTGATGCGGACGATCGCACGAGCACTCATACCATTATTTAAATTTTTTAGGATTGAAGATATTAAGTGTTAGGCTGATGCGGACGATCGCACAAGTACTCATATCATTAGAACGATATTTAATTATTTTTTGCTTTATAATTTTTAATTTTTATCTTTCAGTTTTTTGTAATTTTTATAATATAAAAATAGTGTTTACAAAAATATTTAAAATAGATTATAAAAATAGTAATAATAGTTACGTAAGGATTTAATATAAAATAAGAATAACATTTACTAAGTATTTGAAATGAAACAATGATATTATTTACATATCTATTTATAAAAATGACAATATTATTTACATAAGTATTTAAAATGAAATTCTAAAATATAAAGTAAAAGTACTATTTACGTAAGTATGTTTAAAGAGACCTAAAATTGAAACAAATTAAAATTATACTATAGCTATTAAAAGGGTACTAAATAACTAAGGAACAGTAAGGCTATTTTTGTTATTTTATAATCTATATAATAAAAAACTAATAAATCAAAATGTTATTTATTTATTTGCACACGGAGATGTATCAGATGTCCTAAAACCATTTTTTAAATTTTATAATTTTATCTTTTTTCTTTTTATCTTTTTATTTTTGTTGATTTTTATTAGATATTTTCATTAGACAAAATGAGTGTGTGAAATGAAATACAGCAGTCAAACAAACCTAATAAAATAAAACACAAGGCAAAGGGGTGGGGTTATCTTAAAACAGGTCACATGCAGTATAAAAAAAACTAATAATCAACTAAAAAAGATGAAAAACACAAATGCATAAAATAAAATTTAAACAACAACAAAACAAGAAAAGCTCACTAAAAGAGTAGGAACGCAAAGATTAAAAACCAGAAATGTGTGTACAGTCCGAGGCCATGAGGATAGGGGTGCAGCAATGAATTTGTAGAGGTACGGTCCAAGCCCAAGGCCCATTTTTTCTCTCAGATCAGAAACCAGGTTTCTTCCTTCTTCTAGATTCACAACAGCGTCTCTACTTCAAACAAAAAGAAACCAAGAAAGCTGCCCTTACCCCTAATTCATCTCCTCTTCTTCAACACAAAACGGAAACCCCCACTTTCTCATGGACAAACAAACACCAGGCCATGGTTTCGCTGACGCTCCCCTCCCACCGGTCGGAGCCACCGTCGATACCGCGTCGTTGATGCAGGTGACCGTGTCTACTTCGTCGCCGTCAGCCTTGGAGGCCGCTACCGATGCTACCAGCTCACCTTCCCCCTTCAAATGGGGTTCATCTTTTCCCAGGTTCACTACTGCGAATCGTGGCTCCTTGCCGATGCTGCCGCTCACCGCCATACCACAATGTCGTGACTGGGAATGCCTCCTCTGTATTGTGTTTTATGTCTTTGCATGGAAGTGGCCCTTAGGATTTTTGGTGGTTGATGGGTGAAGTCGAACAGGATGTTGAATTGGGCTTCTCTGTTTTTGTTTGTTTTTGTTTGAATGCAGGGGAAATAGGAGAGAAGTATGATAAGAAGGATGAAACTTAATATTTGATTGAGATGAGGATGATGGAAGGGTGTTGGTAGTAGCCGTAAGTGTCAAGATGGCTATGGCGATGTGTGAATATGGATGATGGTTGATGATTGGGTGAGGGGAGTCAAGTTGAGAATCCAAGTAGTTGATGGTGGCTTGCGAGTAAGACAAGGGTTGGAGTAGGCAGAGGCTAGGAAAATGAGTGAATGAGGATAAAGGTTGGGGGAATGATGGATTCCTGTGATGTTTTGACTTATGGTAGCTATAATCAACTCGGGATGATTGGGGTTAGATTTCTTATCTTGCACATGAATGGAATCAGGATTGTATGAGGGATTTTCTGATTCTCTTGGAGCTTAGGCGAGTGGGAGTTGCAGTGGGAGTTGCAGTAGGGGATGGATGATGATTGAAGATTGGGTGATGGAGAATGGATTCACACGACAAACATACACAACATAACAAGTAATGTGCACAACAACAAGTAAAAGCTGAGAGATCAAATGCAGCAAACTCACTAAAACATGATGGCAGATGTGCAAGACAATGTTTACCTTTTGAAGCTTGGTTTGCTCTTTGTTATCCTCGTTCCTCAAATGTGTTCTTCTTCCTTGTGGCTGGCCATCTGAAGATGATTATGGTGGTGAGAATCAAGAGTAGAGTGCTCCCAATGCTGCTTGATCTATGTTGTTAAACTCTGGGCCCTCCTCCTCGTGGCTGACTTTCCTTTTTTTTTCTTTGTATGCCAACGAGAGTTCGTGTTAGTGGTGAGGGAGTCCAGGAGTTTCAGGTTAGGCTGTGGTATAAGGTGTTGGAGATGAATCTTCCAGCGCTCTCTCTCGGGTGTGGTAATGATATCCCCCTGTGATTGTCTCCAACTGTATCATGATGAAGCCAAACTCCTTCCTCGAAAAAACGCTTCCCTCCCTGCTTTCTCAACGATCAGGGCATATGTCTTAGTATTTTCTCTTTGTCTTTTTCTCTTTTTCTTTGTTTAAATTGAATCAACTGGCCCAAGTAGTTCAAATTTCTTTTCCCCTACTGATGTAGGATTGTGGTTCTGCGTAGGGATTTTCCTTTTGTTTTTTTTTCTTTCTTCATGTTCACATGTTCACTGTATTGGTTATAAGTTGGCATAAGCTTGTTTAAAAAAATCCTTCCTCTTTGACCTATACTTGTAGTCCTACGTAGGGAATTATAGGAAGAGGAGTCCAAGCCTTTTATCATTGCCATTGTAAATGTGAGTGAATCTTCCTACACCTCCCTCATCTCTTCCTGCACCCCCAAATTTACCTATTTGCCCTTCATTTAATAAAAAGTCAAAACGGTAATTAATGAATTTAATTATTTTAACCCCCAACCATTTTCCTAACTCCCAACCAAACCACAAAAATATTTGTGGGTTATAAACCCTAAGCTGCCTGTTCTTGGTTTTGCACTATAGCAGCCAAGTTATTTTTCTTCACTTTTCACTAGTTTACTGCATTGCATATTGAATTGGATTAAGTTGATATAGTGTGACGGCAGAGGAAGAGGAAGAAGATACCCATTGAATTGGATTAAGTTGATATAGTGTGACGGCAGAGGAAGAGGAAGAAGATACTGGGCGCCGACGAAGGTACGCAACCTCACTTCAAGGTGCGGAAAGACTCAGCCGCACTTCGAAGTGCGTTTTTTATTATGAGGCCGCACTTTGAAGTGCGGTTTGTGATATCTGTTTTTTTTATTTCCATGCTTATTTTGTTTAATTTTTTCTTGTTTTGTTTATTTGATGCATTTTTTTTAATGTTTTTTTTAATTATATTAGTACAATGCTGAGGTGGTGGTGATAGTACTGGGTTTTGGGAGATTTGATATGCTGTGAGCGAGAGAGAGGAAGAAGAGAGTGTGAGGTTTGGGTAGTGGAAAATAGGTACGCCAATCTTGTAACCGCACTTGGAGGTGCGGAAAGCAGTGGCCGCACTTCGAAGTGCGTTTTTCATTTTGTAGCCGCACTTTGAAGTGCGGTTTGTGATATATAATTTTAATTTTTTTTTATGCATGTTTTTTTTTGTTTAATTTTTTTTTCTTTATTTTATTTCATGAATGTTTTTTTATTTAATTTCATGTTTTTTTATTTAATGATTTTGTAGTTAAATTCCTGCAATCCATTTTTTTACATGTTTTTTTATTTTTTTTTATGTTTCTTTTATTATGTTATTATTTTTAATTTAAATTTATTGTTTTATTTATGATTATTTATTTTAATTTTTTTTAATGGATTATGCTTAGTCATTACGGAGTGATTAGGGAGTGTTTTTGAATTTTTTATTTGTAATTTAATAAATCTTAAAATTTTAATATTTATTGTAGGTCATATTTAATTATATGAGATGGATAACTATCCATATTTGGATTCTGAAATAAATTCTGATTTTATATCGGAGTTTTCTTATTCTTTAAAAGAAGTGGGTGAGGGTGATTATACACATCAATTTTCCACTGATAAAATATTCCCAACACGCGCCGATTTAATTCAATGGGTTCGAAAGATTGCATTTGATCTTGGATTTGTTGTCGTCACTATAAGATCTGACACAGCAACTGGTGAAGCTGGTAGAAAGACATTTATTTTGTTAGGCTGTGAAAGAAGCGGGAAGTATAGGAAGTATAAGGCAGATGTTCAACCTAGTTTCTTTGGCACAAGAAAATGTGAGTGTCCGTTTAGGTTGAGGGGTAAACCTAAAGGAGATGGTTGGGTGTTGAAGGTTATGTGCGGCTATCACAACCATGAATTAGCAGAGACTTTGGTCGGTCATCCTTTCGCGGGTAGGTTAAATGCGGCTGAACAATCAATTCTTGTGGACATGACTAATAGTCAAGTAAAGCCGTCAAATATTCTTTTGACTCTGAAAGAAGATAATGAAGATAACGTGACAACGATAAAGCAAATATATAATGCGAGGTACACGTACAAACGATCTTTGAGAGGGTCTAGAACGGAAATGCAGCAGTTGATGATGTTGTTAGATAGAGACAAATACATCCAGAGAAGTAGATGTTTGGACGATTCTGACGTGGTAAGTGACTTGTTTTGGACACATCCGGATTCAGTGCACTTAGTCAATAAAATAGGTATGGACATGGTCGTTGTGGATGCATTTTGAGCTCAACATACGGCCTACCATGTGCTTGTGTATTAGCACGATATCAACCTGAAATAATTCCACTTGGTGAAATTCATGTTATGTGGACCCGTTTAAGCATTTCAGGTATTGTTTCTAATGAATCGTTTCCGGAGTTTAGCATTGAACATGAAGTTCAATTGGTACAAGAAAGATTCAACAAGGTTGACATCGGTGAAAAGGTCAACATAAAGCAGAAGATGATCGAAATTGCTTGCCCAGAGATGACGTCTATGGTTGCTCCTACGCATAAAGTGAAAACAAAGGGTGCACAGAAGTCTAAAGTTGCACGGCATGAGAGGTCTACGAAACGTGACCCATCATATTTTGAGCACGTCGACACTTTACATTCGATGACAGAGTCTTCATCACGAAAAACCAAAGTGAAATCGAAGGCCAAAGAAGAAACGCGAAGGACAATACCAATGTTAAATCAATTTCATCCGATTTGTCATCCATTCATTGTAGATGTTGTTGATGTTGTTGCTGATGGTCATTGTGGTTATCGATGTATTGCTGCTATGTTGTGCCTAGGTGAAGAGGCATGGCCCATTATCCGACATGACCTCTACCAAGAATTAACTCAGTGGCGTGATGAATACGCACAATTAGTAGGAAGCTACGATCGATTGGAAGAACTACGACAATCATTGATTGTTCATGATCGATCACAGGTATTGCTTATTTACCTTATAAACATGTAATATATTTATAATTTTGTAATTCTTTTCATAAATATTTCTTAATGACCTACATGTATTACAGGTTAATGCTAAGAAGTGGATGACCATTCCTGACATTGGTTATGCAATTGCAAATCGATACAATGTCATCTTAGTATGTTTGTCATATGTTCAGAGTTTTACCATATTTCCACTACGAACTTCACTGCCTACAGATGTCACACAACATCGGATGTTAAGCATTGGATTTGTTAATGGATGTCATTTCGTACAAGTAAACCTCCACATCACAAGTGAAGCATTACCCATTGGATGTTTTGATTTACTTACGAATATTAATTTTTCAGGTTCAATTACAACAGGATTGTCCCTTACCCATGATGGACATAATTTCGTCAAACTATTGTTACCCACAAGCGCGATCATGGTCTACATTTTATACACACAGGATGCAATCATTTGTGAATTTAATGACAGTTAATACGACTTATGTAGATCTTACAGAAGACTGAAATTAAGTTTGTTATGTAGACCTTTTTGCAGTTCTAAAGACTTTTGTTATGTAGACTTCTCGTTATATAATTTCATTAAACAAACACGATTCATAGAAGTTGTTAAATATATTAAAATTAGTCAAACTATTAAATAACCGGTACATAAATAACCATTAAAAAGACAATCATATATAACAATGTTCTTTCAAGAAAATGATGCACGTCCACGCACATGACGACCACCTCTTCTAGTACTAGACTCATACTCCTCAACAGACCTACGAGCTACTTGTAGTGTCTCAGTAGTACGTTGATAAGCTACAGTGCCCTCTGTGACATCTCGATAGGTTAACATGCCCTGCAACATCCTGATCACACGCCTCATACCCTCCTGAAATGAAGATAACCAAAAAAAATTATTTAAGTAAACAAGAACCGAAATTGATGAAAAAAAAATCAAAATCAGTTAGTTTCAAGACATACCAACAATCCTAGCTCAGCCGACCGTCTACGACGAACTGGAGGCACCAACCTCTCATCTGGAATGTCTCGCCTCATGAGCGGTGCAAGACTAGGTCGTTCATCGTCGTTGCCTGGAGTGATGTACGGGTGCGACACCCGCCTAAACCACGTTATGTATCCATCAACACACGCATGTGACTGATCAGCTTCAATGACACTAGTAATGGCATGCTCTGCATACCGCAACCAATTTAGATCAATCGTAGGAATGTCTGGCATCGGAAGACTATCAGGTGACCGTGGTATGTTCTGTTGAAAACCAAATTGACGCAACACGCGTTCAGGTAGATGTCGATGAATCATGTCGCCTAATCGTATCCATCCCAAGTACATAATTATGGCAATCAATGGACATGTACGTCTGTGCGAAAGGTATGGATTCCAGATAACTACATCATAACTGAGGGCATCCAGAAATGTTCGGCCCCTTGTCAAACTCCAACCCACCCTCGGGGGTATGTATCGTGAAGCACGTGGATCAAGTTCTGTGTACCTCTTAGACACTTGCCTCCTTCCCATTGTAGGAAAGTGCTCATATATCCAACTCTACAAAAAACATTACTTCAATCGTGGGTTTCATTGTCAAACAATATTAAAATAAACTTAGAAGATGGTAATGTACCTGTAGAAGAGTGGAATATCCAGCTATCTGTCTGACCTCATAGAAGCTAGCATCTCCTAGTTGCTCATATGTATGTGCAAGTGCTGCTGCTCCCCAAGCATATCTCGAACAAGCATTCAAGTCTCGCAAGAGAAGGAGATACGATACCCGAATTAGAGTCGCACTCTTATTCGTAAAAATTGTGCATCTAAGCAGATGCAACAAGTACGCCCGAGCAGCACACTCCCAACGCTCCTGCTGGATGCACTCCTGGTAGACCTCGCGTAGCCAGCTGAGCCTAACTTTTGGACCACGTGACTGTTTCATCTCAACTGAAGCTTTAGCGTGGTCCACACCAAGCAGGTCCATGATATGAGATCGAGCCTCATCATACTCTAACTCCTCAACCTCACAAAATTGTCCCATGATGGGTAGGTGGAGCAAATTCATAACGTCATCTAATGTGACAGTCATCTCACCTATCGGTAGGTGGAAAGTATTAGTCTCTATGTGCCACCACTCCGAAAGGGCAACGATCAATCCATGATCGGCATACTCATATGAGAGGTTCACTAAACAACCCAACCCCGACAAGGAGATATAAGGCTCAATGGCCTCATGATACATTCCAAAATGCTTCAATTTTTTGCCATGGGTGACAACCTTTATCCCCCTTCGATCCTAAATACAAACATAATTATATAAAAAAAATGTAACATTTATTAAACAATTAAAATTTAGGTTGATGACTAACCCGGCCTTGCCATATGGCAAATGCAACATGCTGGGTATAATGAGTAAGTAAGGAGGTGTCATGTGGACCTCCTGGGAATCCACCATCTTCAACTTCATCTTCATCTTCATCTTCACCTTCACCTTCATGTTCTTCTTGACTACAGTCATGCTGCTGCTGAATATCCTCCTCTTCAACGTAATCATCCTGACTATGTCCATGTTGTAATAACTCTTCCTGCTCCTCATTATCATGCTCATGAATAACGTCCACGCGATATTCTTCTACTCGTCTTCTACGAGCAGATGCCGTAGGTCGTCTTCTTTCATCTGATGGCTCACTATGAGAGGATGAAGCCTCACCATGATATCCACCTCTAGGTTTAACCATATCTATTAACCAATTATATTATTAACATATTATATACAAAAAAATTATTAATAATGTAATCAAAAATATTCAAACAAATAAAAAATAATATAAAAATCTAAAAAAATTACATATATAATAATTAAATTATTAAAAATTCCAAATTAATAATTATTATTTATTTCAATAAACAATTTAATTATTATTTCAATTTAAAAAAAAATTAAAAAAGTTAAATAAAATTAAATATACGAAAATAAGAGAAACACCACATAAATACTTTATATTTTCATATTATTTTGATACCTAGTATAAAAAAAATCTTTTTAACTAATATAAAAAAACCATTTTACATTAGTATCTACTGGTTCACATTAGTATCTACTACATTAGTATCTACTGCCTATAGTGTCAATAAACCATTTTACATTAGTATCTACTAGTATAAAAAAATCATTTTATTTTACATTAGTATCTACTAGTATAAAAAAATCATTTTACATTAGTATCTACTTGGTATAGTGGAAATGAAAAAACATTTGAAAAAAAAAATAAACAATTGAAAAAAAAATATCATAACCAATATACATGGCAACAAGACGAACAGAGATTTCAACCACACATTCAAATCAAAGCCTATTCTTGACATCACATATATTATTATGAATAGATAGATATTTAATTAAAAAACTAAGTCTCAAAATGCCTCTCTTCTCCTTGCCCCAGATCGAAGTCCGGCCTCTTCTCCTTGCCGCAGATCGAAGTCCGGTGTGCCCCGGTTATATGTGTGCCGTATATCGAACTGCGGTTTGTGCTTACCGCAGTTCGAACTACGTTTATCCTTGGTTCTGATCCTTTCTCCAGCGAGCTCTCCGAACACGACCCACGAACCGAACCCAACACATAACAACAAACAAATATATTACAGCAAGATGGTACTAACCTGGACGCCAGCTCAGATCTGTGAGGAAAACAAACGAGGAACGCGAGCAAAGCACCGTGGGATGGCAGAGACAAAGGACGGAGAGAAAAAGAGGGAGGAAGGAGGAGGTGTAGGTGTAGGGTTTCACTGCTGTGTGAGATGCGACAGGGAGTGAGATGCGGAGGGAAGAAGAAGAGGAGTTAAAGTTTTACTAAACTTTTTAACCACAATATTTTTCTCTCTCCTCGTTGACTGACAAGGGCACACTTTGGAATTATAAATTTTTTTGGAGGTGCAGGACGAGGGTGGTGAGGTGCAGGGAGAATGACTCTGTAAATGTACATTGCTTTTTGTCAATTGTCTCTACTGCCTTTCGCCTTATCTGAGCACTGTCTACTGTTTTATGTTACAGGAGGGTTGACCTTGGGGTTTTGCTTTCTTTTTTTTTCTTTTCTTTTTTTTCTTTTTGTAAAGACAGAGGATAAAAATAATCGAGAAAATAAAGAAAACGAAAACAAACATTTTATTATTATTATTATTTTTAAAAGAGAAATAAATTTATCTTTGTTTTTTATTATTTTTTTTTATTTTGCTACTTCTTCTTAACTCAAATATTTTATTTAATTACCCGGACGAAATTGGGTATTGACACCTATACTAGCTATGTGAGGGGAAAAAGAATACCCTATGATGCTGCCACAATCAATATGTTTCTTGGTACTGAATGGACAAGGGAACAATGTTATTTTGCTCAATGAGGATATTTATTATGGTGATGTGGAGGGGATTTTGTGCGTGCCAAGCGGCCAATTCCAAAGAAACAGGAATAATACGCCTATTCATATTAAAAGGTCCTACTTAACTCCTTTGGCAAAGTATTGGATAGCATTCACACATGCCAATATCCAACCCTGTTCACATGTATCAGACATCACCATAAATAGAGTAGTCTTCCTCTATTGTGTCCTGAGAGGCTTAAACGTTAATTTGGGGCAGGTAATAGCAGATGAGATCAAGCATTGTGCCCATGCTGTGAGAAACAAATCACCTCTAGGGCACCCCTCTCTTATTACTCACTTGTGTGAGCTTGCAGAAGTGAATACCTCTACACTGCCACTTGAACATCAAGGAAAGGAGATTGATGCCTCCTATTACACCCAATACTGTATGCTGGATGAGGCAGGATTACCTATGCCAGCACCACAACCTCCTCAGGCTCATAGGAGAGCTCCACAGCAGGCCTAGCAGGAGCAAGCTCATGATGTTGCTCCTTTTCAGATGAGAGACATGTATATGTCTCTAATGGAGTCCAGGATCGAGGCATTGTATAGAGGCGAGCAGGCGTTATTGATGACCCTGACATCCGCCTTTCTAGAGCTCCAGTTCATGTCTCAAGATGATTTTATGGCTCATGTTGCATGGCCTACTGATCTGCCTCAAGTGTTAACACTCGGCAAGTATACCGAATTGTATCAAGTAATAATAAAATGGTAAGTACAAGTATCCTTTCCCAAGAGACTCACAACACTAAACTAATTAAGACTCTAAAGAACAAATTGTGGGGTTTTTGAATGCAAATGCAATAAAATAAACATGAATGCAATTTGATCAATTGAGGCTAAACACAAGAATGAATGGATGAAGTTGATGATATTGTTGTTCCAGTTTAGATTTCACCTAATTTATTCTCATGAATATATGAATTCATTTTCTTCATTAATGTTAATGCCACTTTCTAATTTACCTTAAACCCGATGTCTCGGTGAAGAAAGCCTACTCCTAATTACTAGTTCACAATGTCTTGTCTCCCTAGCAATTATTCATGCATTACATTCGCACAGAAGCTTAAAGGCAACCGATCCTTCTATTCCCATGTATAGGTAATATTGCTTCCGGGTGAATTTCCCCAGTTCTAGATTTCCCCGTTTGTGTCCATATCGACAAAATCAATGATCATGCAATTGAATGAGTTAAACAAAGCATGCAAAGAGCAAAGAGGAAAAACCCTAACAATTAATGAAGTAAAACATATATAATCAATAATCAATTCAATACATGAGAGTTTAAGAGGTTACATCTTTCCCAACAACAAATAAAGTTTAGCTCTTCATATCATGGACAAACTAGATGAACAATGGAATGAAAGAATGAAAGAGATAGAAAAACCCTGGAAAGAGAAGAGAAGACTCACGTATCCCCAAATCTACCCCCAACGGGTGAAAAATGTGTTTCTTTGCTCAAGCCATCAAAAGATCCAATCCCTAGGACGTGCAATTCCTTAAATAGAACATAAAAATAATAGAAAAACAGGTCCAAGCCCATAAAAATAATAGAAAACAGGTCCAAGCCCACTTAAATGACGCTTAGCGATAGTTTTTGCGCTTAGCGGTAAGTGCGGCTCTTCAAAATGACGCTTAGCGGCAATTTTGGCAAGCGTGAGACAACAAAAAATTGGTGCTCAGTGCCCCCTGCTGCTCAGCGCAACTTTTTCTGCACTCTGATTGACTAGTGGACTTTTTTGGATTGTGGTTGACTTTTATGCACTCTGGTTGACTTTTTTGCATTATAGTTGACTTTTCTGCATTCTAACCATTCAATACTATAACTCTTCTTTCAAATCATTCCAATAGCCTACAAAATCATCTTCAACTCTCTTATTCACAAAAGTAAAGCAAAAACATGAGTTCAAGCAAGCTTCTATGTCAAAAAGAGTGTGTTTAATATCAAAATTAAGTATAAAAATAACGATTTTTCAACCGTTATCACAACCCCAAACTTCAAACTTTGCTTGTCCTCAAGCAAAATGTAACTTGGCTGAAACAAAATACTCATACTACAATGATCTAGCCCACCAAAAAGCATTTTTCTCTTAGGACAAGTAAATCACTCATGAATGCTCATCATAGAAAGATTAGTCAAGATATAATGATGCTTTAGCCAATCAAGCTTCAACTCTAGTGCTCACATAACCAAGAAATACACAATAGATGCAAACGTCATGAATAATCAATAACCAAGCAAGAATGTTATCATAAAATGCATGGAATAATTCCTCACCAAAGACAGTGTTTCACTCAAGCACTCAAAAGTGTTTCACTCAAGCACTCAAAAGTGTTTCACTCAAACTCAAAGGTGTATAGTGAGGTATCACTCTTACACTCTACCATCAAAATGTCACATGAATCAACTTTGCCTTTCATTTAACCACATATCAAACACACTCACAAGCAAGTTATCATCACAAGGACTTTTCAAGGCTTGTATTGAGGCTGGGCTAAGAAAAAATTGGGTTTTCAAGACAACAAAATTGCTTGAGTTAAGAGAGTGCACAATTCATTTATTCACATTAACAATAATCTCTCATTCTCTTTTTATGTGAGAAACCAAATCTTCAACTTATTCCCAACTTTCCTTTCATTGAGCTCAACCTTTTCTTCTTTCTTCTCTTTTCTTTTTCTTTTGCTTTTCGCTTTTGCTCAATGCTCTTTGATAAATTTCACAAAGTTCTTTCCGGTTTCTCACCATCCCAAACTTGAACCATTCTCCATTACGAAAAAAACATACTTTACTTAACTCAAGGTAAGGATTTCAAAAAGGGTTTTTCCACTTTTCAAATTTAGGCTCAAGGTGCAAAGGTTAGATAAAAATTGTTCTTTGTTTGGTTCACCTATTTTCATTGGCTCTAAGAAAGAATAAAAAAATGGCCTTGATCATTTGTAACAAGCAAGCAAGTGGTTCAATCATAGAAAATTAGGCAAAATCAATCATGCTTCCAAAGCAATAGCACTCAATCAATCAAAAACTCTAGAGCCTAATCTCTCACACGTTAACTCAAGTTCCACAATTTGATAAACATCCTGCCCAACATATTAATCACAACTGAAATCATGCATCTGTTTTTAACAATACTATGAGCAACCACCATCCATGCTTTAAGAACTAAACAATCATTATCTCAACATGCATCATAGAACACTAGAGCAAACACAAGAATATTACTCATCACAAAACAGTTTATCACCAAACCATTGTAGAAACTATTCATTCAACCAAGTACATGACTCAATTAAAAAAAAACAAAGTAAAACAAATCCTGATCTCATAGCATCCATCAGTAAATGTTATCACTCATCATCAGCTTCTGCTATAACAACATCCATCAGTAGACACTGTCATCTGAATCTTCATCATCATAGCATCCATTAGTAGATGCTTTCACTAACATCCATCAGTAGATGTCTAATCACAGGGCATCCATCAGTAGATGCAAATCTTTCTCATCAGCATCCATCAGTAGATGCTGATCTTTCTCATCTTCATCGGCATCCATCAGTAGATGCCATCAGTAGCATCCATCAGTAGACGCTTAATCACATAGCATCCATCAGTAGATGTTATCAACCATCATCTTTATCATAACAACATCCATCAGTAGATGTTGTCATCTAAGTCCCCCTAGCATCCATCAATAGATGATGTCCAACATCCATCAGTAGATGTTGTCAAAAGCAAAATCAAATTTAAAAGAAAAAGTCTGAGATTGGGTTGCCTCCCAATAAGCGCTTGTTTAATGTCAGGAGCCTGACACCATTAAGCACAATATGCATCTATGATGTTGGTGTTCCTTTTGCTTTCATCACACCAACTTACCTGCAACATCTTCTTGTTCACCATCTTTACCCTCCTCGAATAAAAAGCCTCAATCTTAATAACTCCATTCTCTTTGATATTTTTAACCACTTCATGCACAAAACTTGGTGAACATGACACCTGAAGGATGGCGATCAACGCCCTTAATGGGGCGCCCAGGCGCGCTGCAACCTTCTGTGTCCTTCTTCTCTTGATGATCGTGTACTCCTAGTACAAATTTTTCAATTTTATCCTGCAAACACTAAAGAACGCTGCACTAGAGCACCCAATTAGCACAAACAGATAAAAAATTAAAAAGATAAAAAGATGAAGAGATAGAAAGATAAAAAGATAAAAAGATAGAAAGATTGAAAGATAGAAACATAAAAAGATAAAAAAGAAAAAAGAAAAAAAATGAAGAGATAGAAACATAAAAATATAAAAAGATAGAAAGATAGAAAGATAAATATTTTAAAAAAAATGAAGAGATAGAAAGATAAAAAGATAAAAAGATAGAAAGATAGAAAGTTAAAAAAAATAAAAAGATAAAAAGATAAAGAGAGAAAAAGATAAAAAGATAAAAGAGAAAAAGATAAAAAAATAAAGTAGGACAAAGAAGGTTGCAGCGCGCCTGGGCGCCCCATTAAGGGCGTTGATCGCCATCCTTCAGGTGTCATGTTCACCAAGTTTTGTGCATGAAGTGGTTAAAAATATCAAAGAGAATGGACTTATTAAGATTGAGGCTTTTTATTCGAGGAGGGTAAAGATGGTGAACAAGAAGATGTTGCAGGTGTTCGCTGGTGGACGAGCGTTCGTTCGCCATCTCAGCATCCACTCATCAATTTTTTTAACGCCGTCCAGCCAACTTAACGGAAAGGACTCAATTGATATCAATTTTCAAAATTAGGGACCATTTTGATACACTTTAAAAAACGAGGACCCAATTGAGACATTCGTACATAAATAGGGATGTCAAAAAGGATTAAACCAAAATAAAACGATAAAAAGTCTAATCGGTTAAGAATCACACAAATAGAATAGTTATACCATAAGTCTCCGGCAGCAGCGCCAAAAACTTGTTAACACTCGACAAGTGTACCGAATCGTATCAAGTATTTATAAAATGGTAAGACCAAGTATCGTTTCCCAAGAGACTCACGACACTAAACAATTATGTGATCATCAACTAATTTAGACTCTAAAGAACAAATTGTGGGGTTTTTGAATGCAAATGCAATAAAATAAACATGAATGCAATTTGATCAATTGAGGCTAAACACAAGAATGAATGGATGAAGTTGATGATATTGTTGTTCCGGTTTAGATTTCACCTAATTTACTCTCATGCATATATGAATTCATCTTCTTCATTAATGTTAATGCCACTTTCTAATTTCCCTTAAACCTGATGCCTCGGTGAAGAAAGCCTACTCCTAATTACTAGTTCACAATGTCTTGTCTCCCTAGCAATTATTCATTCATTACATTCGCGTAGAAGCTTAAAGGAAACCGATGCTCTTATTCCTATGTCTAGGTAATATTGCTTCCGAGAGAATTTCACCAGTTATAGATTTCCCCGTGTGTGTCCATATCAACAAAATCAATGATCATGCAATTGAATGAGTTAAACAAAGCATGCAAACAACAAAGACGAAAAACCCTAACAATTAATGAAGTAACGCATATATAATCAAGAATCAATTCAATACATGAGAGTTTAAGATGTTACATCTTTCCCAACAATAAATAAGGTTTAGCTCTCCATTATCATGGAGAAACTAGATGAACAATGGAATGAAAGAATGAAAGAGATAGAAAAACCCTAGAAAGAGAAGAGGAGACTCCTGCATCCCCAAATCTACACCCAAGGGGTGAAAAATGTGTTTCTATGCTCAAGCCACCAAAAGATCCAATCCCTAGGACATGCAAGTCCTTAAATAGAACATAAAAATAATAGAAAAACAGTTCCAAGACCATAAAAATAACATAAAACAGGTCCAAGCCCACTTAAATGGTGCTCAACGACACTTTTGGCGCTCAACGGTAAGTGCGGCTCTTCAAACTAACGCTCAGCGAAAATTTTGGCAAGTGTTGGATAGCAAAAATTGACACTCAGCACCCCCTGCCGCTCAGCGTAACTTTTTCTGCATTCTGGTTGACTTTTCTGCACTCTGGTTGACTGGTTGACTTTTCTTGATTATGGTTGACGTTTATGCACTCTGGTTGACTTTTCTGCATTCTGGTTGACTTTTCTGCATTCCAACCATTCGGTAATTTAACTCTTCTTTCAAATCATTCCAATAGCCTACAAAATCAAGGGAATCTAGCACAAAACCATTAAATTCATCTTCAGCTCTCTTATTCACAAAACTAAAGAAAAAACACGAGTTCAAGCAAGCTTCTAAGTAAAAAATGGTGTTTTTAATATCAAAATTAAGTATAAAAATAATGGTTTTTCAACCATTATCATCAGGCTAGTGGAGGAGCTGGAGCATCTGAAACTGCTGCTATGGAGGAGGATGGTGATGATGTCGAGGAGGATGAGGATGAAGATGATGATGATGATGATGAAGAGTCCGATGACAGCAGAGGTTGATGACTCAAAGGATAACATCTACTAATGGATGCTATTAGAACAAGATTTTAGTTTTCTTTGTTTTTTATGCATGGTTGAACTATATATTATTTTAACTTGTAATGTACTTGGCTAACTGGATTGATAGTCTGTCTTCAATGGTTTGGTATGATAAACTATTGTTTGTGATGAGTAATATTCTTGTGTTTGCTCTATTATTTTGAGATGCATGATTGAGATGATGATTGGTTTAGCTTTCAAGCATAAATGGTGGTTGCTTATAGTTGTGATGCATGATTCCAATTGTGATGAATATGCTGGGCAGGATGTTTATCAAATTGTGGAACTTGAGTTAACCTGTGAGAGGTTGGACTCTAGAGTCTTTGATTGATTGAATGCTATTACTTTGGAATCATGATTGATTTTGCTTGATTTTCTATGATTGAACCACTTTCTTGCTTGTTACACATGATCAAGGCCATGTTTTTCTTCTCCCATATAAGCCAATGTCAATATGTGAACCCAATAAAGAATAATGTTTTTTTTTCCTTTGAACCTTGAGCCTAAATGTGAAATTTTGAATAAAACCCTTTTTAAAATTCTTACCTTGAGTTGAGTAGAGTATGTGTATGTGGTAATGGAGAATGGTTCAAGTTTGGGGTTGTGAGAAACTGGAAGGATCTTTGTGAAATTCATAAAAGAGCATTGAGAAAAAGCAAAAAGCAAAAGCAAAAGAAAAAGAGAAGAGAAGAAAGAAAAGAAAAGGTTAAGCTCAATGCAAGGAAAGTTGGGAATGAATTGAAGATTGGTTTCTCACTTAAAAGCTAAAAGAGAGATTAATGATGTATCATGAAGTAAATTGTTCACTCTCTTAACCCAAGGAATTTTGTTGTCTAGAAAAACCAATTTTCTTCTTAGCCTGACCTCAATACAAGCCTAGACAAAGTCCTTGTGATGATAACTTGCTTGCGAGTGTGTTTGATATGTGGTTAAATGAAAGGCAAAGTTGTTTAATGTGACATTGTGATGTTAGAGTGTAAGAGTGTCACCTCAATATACACCTTTGAGTTTGAGTGAAACACTATCCTGGGTGAGGAATTATTCCACACACTTTATGATAACATTCTTGCTTGGTTGTTGGTTGTTAATGAAGTTGGCATCTGCTATGTATGTTTTGACGATGGGAACACCATAGTTGAGCTTGATTGGCTAAAGCATTGTTATATCTTGATTGATCTTGCTATGAGGAGCAGACATGAGTGACTTACTTGTCTTAGAGAAAAATGTTTTTGGTGTGCTAGACCATTGTAGTTTTGCTATGTTGTTAAGCCAGGTTTTGTTTTGCTTGAGGAGGACAAGCAAAGTTTCAAGTTTCGGGTTGTGATAATGGTTGAATATATCGTTATCTGTGTTACAATTTTGATATTAAAACAACCCTTTTTGACCTAGAAGCTTGCTTGAACTCATGTTTTTAGCTTATTTGTGTGAAGAAGAGAGTTTAGGTTATACTTGAGGATTTTATCACTAAATTCTCTCGATTTTGTAGGAAATTGGAATGAATTTAAGGAAGATTAAAATATCAAGGAGTTGGAACTCAAAAAGGATAGAAAGAGCACCAGAAGAGAAGGTTGCAGAAGCTCGCATTCACGCCTAAGCGCTCTTTAAGGGACGCTGAGCACCAGTTCTCGAGAACCATGCCACGCCTGGGCGCCCTTCTTGGGGCGTTGAGGACCACTTTTCTCGCAAGCATGCTTGGGCGCCCTAAGTGGGGGCGTTGAGTGCTGACGATGTTGTCCCATGATCCAATTCAACTGTATATAAGGACTTGGAAGTCTTAGAGGGAGTATCTTTTGACAAAAGGGACGAAAACTCAGACTCTCTCAGCTCTCTGGAGGCAGAATTGGATACAGAAGCTCTCCTTTTTGGTTTTTAGGGTTTATCTTTCATTCTCATTCCATTGTTCATCTAGTTTCTCCATGACAAGGGGGAACTAAATTCAATTTGTTGTTGGGGAAGATGTAACCTCTAAAGTCTCATGTATTTGAATTTGATTCCAGTTTATTTATGCTTCTTTCATTAATTGTTAAGGTTATTCTCCTTTGCTCTATGCTTGTTATGTTTAACTCATTCATGGCATGATTATTGGTTTTTGTTGATATGGACACATACAGAGAAACCTAGAACTGGCGAATTTCTCCTATTAAAATAGAATGGCTCAATTTCTCACACAAAGAGGGGGTGGGGGGTGGGGGGTGAATTGGTGAAGTATAAAATTTAAAACTTTCAAAATGTTTTTCACCAAAAGAGATGCCATTATAATTTTCTTGAAACGCAAGTTAAAAGATTTTCAATGCAGCGGAAATTTAATCGAATGGGTATAAAGTATAATCGATTAAATATAAAAGAGTAGAGATAAGAAAGATCAAACACTGAGTTTTTATACTGGTTCGACCAAGCCTACATCCAGTGTCCTTCCAACCACAGGAAGCCAATGCACTATAATGATCAAGGTTTTTACATCAAGGTTTTTATAGAGACCTCACGTCAAAAATATAAAACACCTCTCTAACCCTCTAATCAAAATATAGGCAGTACATAAACAAACTAGCAACAAGAATCCCCTCTCCAACAACCTGATAATGGTTGAAACTACCGTTATCTGTGATATAATTTTGATACTAAACACACCTTTTTTGACTTAGAAACTTGCTTGAACTCATGTTTTTGCGAATAAGTGAGTAGAGGTTATACTTTATGATTTTATCACTAAATTCCCTTTATTTTGTAGCTAATAATGTGCTTGGAAGAATCTTCAAAATAGTATAGAGCTGAATCAGCCATAAAAGCAAGCAAAATAGCAAAACAAGTGAGTTTTGGAATGCTACCGCCAGGGCTGAGCTCCCCTGAGGGGGGATGAGCGCCAATTTTTTTTCCGACACCACGCCTGGGCATCCTTCCAGGGGAGCTGAGCGCTAGTTTTCTCGCAGTTTCGCCCAGACGCCCTAAATGAGAGTGTTAAGCGCCAGCATGTTGGGCTTGGACCCGTTTTTTTTTTATCTATTTAAGGACTTGGACGTCCTAGGGATTGGATCTCTTGATGGCTTGATAACAAAAATACACTTTTCGCCCCTTGGAGGCAAATTTGGGGATGCAGGAGCTCTCCTCTTCAGTTTCTAGGGTTTTTTTATCTCTTTCATTCCATTGTTCATCTAGTTTCTTCATGACGATGAAGAATTAATCTTATTTGTGGTTGGGGAAGATGTAACCTCTAACCTCTTATGTATTTGAATTTGTTTTGAATTATTATATGTTTCTTTCATTAATTGTTATGGATTTTCTCCTTTGCTAAATTCTTGTATTTTATGATTTGTCTGAGTATCGGGAGATATCTTACGAATCACGATCTAGAGAATTTCTCCCAAGAACAATATTGCCCAGGGATGGGGATAGGAGGATTGGTCGTCTTAAGCTCCTAATCGTAATGCATAATTAATTATTAGGGATACAGGGGATTGTGGTCTTATAATTACGGATAGGCTTTCTTCGCCGAGGGATCGGGTTTTAAGTAATTTAGAGAGTGGCGTTAAAAATTCAATGAAAAAGAAGAATTCATATATGCATGAGAGTGATTAGGTGAAATCTAAACCACAACAGCATTATCATCTCATATTATCAACTTAATCCATTCATTCTAGTGTTTAGGCTCAATTGATCAACTTGCATTCATGTTTATTTTTATTGCATTTGCATTTAAAACTCCATAAATTGTTCTTAAGTCTTAATTATTTGACTAATTACACAACTGTTTAGTGTCGTGAGTCCTTTGGGATACGATACTTGGTCTTACCATTTTATATTACTTGTTACGATTCGGTACACTTGCCGACATCATAACAAGTTTTTGGTCCCATTGCCAGGGACTCGTGGTTTAAACTATACTTTTGTGTGATTATTAACCGATTAGACTTTATCTTTTTATCTTTTTATCTTTTTATCTTTTTATCTTTTTATCTTTTTATCTTTTTATCTTTTTATCTTTTTATCTTTTTATCTTTTTATCTTTTTATCTTTTTATCTTTTTATCTTTTTATATTTTTATCTTTTTATCTTTTTATCTTTTTCTCTTTTTATCTTTTTCTCTTTTTATCTTTTTATCATGTTATCTTTTTATCTTTTTATCTTTTTATCCTTTTATCCTTTTATCCTTTTATCTTTTCATCTTTTCATCTTTTCATCTTTTCATCTTTTCATCTTTTCATCTTTTCATCTTTTCATCTTTTCATCTTTTTATCTTTTTATCTTTTTATCCTTTTATCTTTTTATCCTTTTATCTTTTTATCCTTTTATCTTTTTATCCTTTTATCTTTTTATCCTTTTATCTTTTTATCCTTTTATCTTTTTATCCTTTTATCTTTTTATCTTTTTATCTTTCTATCTTTCTATCTTTTTATCTTTTTATCTTTTTATCTTTTTATCTTTTTATCTTTTTATCTTTTTATCTTTTTATCTTTTTATCTTTTTATCTTTTTATCTTTTTATCTTTTTATCTTTTTATCTTTAATTTTTATCTTTTTATCTTGATATCTTTAACTTTTATCTTTTTATCTTTTTATCTTTAATTTTTACTTTTTTCTTTCTTCTTTAATTTTATCTTTTTTATCTGTTAGGGCTAATTGCGTGCTTTAGGGCAGTGTTCTTTAGTATCTGCATGATGAAAAAGAGAAGAAGACTAAAGAATGTCGCAAGGCGCGCCTGGTTGCCCCTCAAAGGGCCCTCAGTGCAGGATGTCACGCATCACCGCCTGGGTGCCCCATTGAGGGCGCTGAGCGCCAGACTTCAAGTGCAATTAGAATTTTTCTTTTTAGGTCTGGATGTAGAGAAGACTGCCACTAGTAGATGAAGAAGGCAGATAATGAAGAGAAACTAGTTCATCAAGAATATGTGCATGAAAATAATGAACCCTACCTTGGCAAACTAGTGAAATTGAAGAACAAGTTATGGGTGATTAAAGATATTAAAGATATTAAAGATAATGGAGTTATTGAGATTGAGGCTCCTTATTCAAGGAGAGTAAAGATGGTGACTAGGAAGTTGTTGAAGTTATGTTGGTGTGATGAAAGAGAGAAAAACACCAATATCAAAAATTCGGATTGTGCTTAATGCTGCCAGGCTCGTGACATTAAACAAGCGCTTATTGGGAGGCAACCTAATTTTTGACTTTTTCTTTTTAATTGATCATTTGTGTGGTTTGGATTTGATTTTGCTTTGCAGTAATGACAACATCTACTGATGGATATTAACATTAGTTATTGTTAGTCTACATTAGGTGAATTGCCACTTTCTCACTCTTTTAGTAGACTTTTTTAGGTTCTACATACTCAAACTTTGAGTTTGAGGTAATTCTTTGCTTTTGACAAGTTTCCTAGCTTCATTCCACTAGTTTAGACTTGTTAGGATGTGAACATTACTTAATACCATATTTTAGTCTATTAAAACTTCATGACCACATTCACAGTTCAAGAAATCCAATTCTCACATTCATATGCATAATTTCAATAGTTGTTAGAAGCTTATTTGCAATCTTTTAGGTTCAATTAGTCCTTTTCTGATTTCAGTGATATTTTAAGCATTTTAGTGTTTTAAGAGTAATTTAGTGTCATATTATAAATGATTAGATGATATAAGTATCATTCTATGCATGACAAATAAGAAAACTACCTTTTAAGTGTTGTCATAAGTGTTACACTCCATTTTAAACTACCTTTGCTGTCAAAATTGGTGTGAGAGTCATTTTGTGATTCTTGAGTTTCTAATTCAGTTTCACCAATCATTTAGTATAGCTACACATATACAAACTTGTTCACTTAATTTGCATTATACAATACTTAGGTTATAGCATTCAACAAACACTAAATGAAACATACGGTCTCATTGACACATTCCATAATCTTCACTTACTACTGCCCCTCTTTTATTGTCTAGCCTCATCAAGACAAAAACAATAGAGAATATGTGCTACAGTAGCACAACTCTGTTCTACAACCTATGAAGACCAAGTTTTCATTATTTGAGATTAGTTTACATAGTTTTAGGTTCTCAATAATGAATTTTTGAGTTTTTGTAGAGAGGAAACTTTTGAGTTGTTTCTTGAATTTCTTTTAATATTTATAACCTGTTTAGACAACTACATTGCATTTTACTTTTCTGGTTGAATAAAATTCTAATTTTAGTGTACTTAGGATGCTTTTTATAGGTTGTTATAGGTAACATTTTACAATGCTTTTGTAAGTGTACTCATTACCATCTTTTGTAGCACTCTAACAATTTAGAAATTTTTTACAAGGTGAGCTTACTGTTTAAATGAGTTAGGTATTAATTTTTAGTCCTTGTAGTATAGTGTATATATAGTGGTTATTTTTAAGTGTACTTATAGTTTATGGATAGCCAGATATTGTAGCTTTTGCTTTGTTTTAAGGTTTGGGTAGTGATTTTGAACTACTTCATCTACTCTTTTAGGTTTCAAGTAGGCAAACTTTGAGATTTAGCTACTTCATCTATTTTGACATGTTTCTTAGCTTCATTTAACAACTTTAAACTTGTTAGGATGTGCAGAATACACACGTTGGTAGGTTACTTTAGGTCAATTCCCATTTTCTCACTTATTTAGTACACTTTTTTAGGCTTCAAGTAGTCAAATTTTGAGATTTAGCTACTTGTTCCAATTTGACATCTTTCTGAGCTACATTTAAGTACTTTTTAACGTGTTGGGATAACAAGATTACAAATTCTTAGGTTACTTTAGGTGAATTCCCATTTTCTTACCTATTTAGTACACTTTTTAGGTTTAAGTAGCCAAATATTGAGATTTACCTACTTGGCTCAAATATTGACATCTTTCTTAGCTTTATTCAAGTACTTTAAACTTGTTAAGATAAGAACAAGTTAGGACAGTTTCGAAATTGTCACCTATTTAGTACACTTATTATGTTTTAAGTAGTGTAATTTTAGGTTCTCAATAGTCAAATCTTGTATTTCTTTGTATTTTCGAATTGTGCCCTAATTTTCATCATTCTTTTATGTTTTAAAACTTGTGTAGATAGTTTATTAACTGTTTTGGTTAGTACTTTAATACGCTATGCATTATGACCACTTTTAGCCTATTCTAGTAACTAGTTTTAGGTTCTAGGGTGTCATATTTTGAGTTATAGGTTGTTTTTGTAGTGTGAGTTTCTAATTAGCAAGGTTTTACCATTCTAAACTTGTTAGGACAGTTTTTTTGAAGTTTCTTATGGTAGTTCAGTGCAGTTTGCAAATTTTGACCATTTTAGTACATTTTTAGTACTCATTTTGAGGGTTTAGTAGTGGTTTACTCAAACAAGTTTAATTATCATAACTAACCACTTCAGCAACTTAGTTTGATGAATGGAAACATGTTCAAATGGAATTTTAACTCAATTTTAAACTTAGTGCAGTTTTTTATGGTTTACTCTTACTAGTTTAAGTGCTTTAATTTTTAGGTCCATAGTCAGATTTAGAGGTAACCAAACAATAAACCTCTCCTACTATATGCTCATTGTGTACTGTTATTCAGTTTTGTGAGTTATTTTAAGTTTAGGTTTAGGGAAAAAGGTTAATTCCCATCAAGGCTATAGTCTTTTAGATAGATCAATCAACAACAAACTAAAACAACATCAACATAAGTTTCTATGCTCAAATTGCACACTTTACTTCCCATCAAGGCTATCATCAAAATAGACAATTCATACATGCTCAAATTGCTCAAATTGCTCAAATTGCAAACTTTACAATCCAAATTCAATTATAATTCGCTCCCAATTCATAAGACAATTACCACAACACAATGAACATGGAAAACACAAGACGATGAACTTTACCTATCTGGAAATGATGAACTGTTGGACACTTAAGTGCAGCCCTTTTGCAACCAGCTTTAACCCACTGTGTTGGAACCTTCCACACGTTTTGTGACTCAGCCCCTGATCGAAACCATAAAACCTTGTATAATAATGGACAAATTACATTAGAAAAACGTAACACCAACAAATATTAATCATCAAACACCCTGTTACGAAGAATAGGGGCTCAACACATTCAGGTTCAATTAGAAACCTACTTACCTCAACGACAGGGGAAGAAACACAACATAAAACCTCCACCAAGATACTTTAGACAACCTCGCTCACACAACACAAAACCTCCACCGCAGGGATTGTCCACACCCTCCCTGGTAGACAACCTCCTCGACAACGGCACAAAAGGCAGCAAGTAAGCCTCTACCGTATTTCCGTCAACAAAAAGCCCTCAACCGTAGAATAAGCCCCTAACTAAGATGACAAAAACGCACCACCCACCCTCTCGTAGCGACACCAACATCCTCCTCAGACCACCAAACCAGCTCCAAGCCTCACCTCACCACCACCAACCGAAGAAGGAAGCCAATGTTGATTGGAAGCAAAGGAGAAACGATCTTCTCGGACTCAAATGGATTGGGGAATGAAGAAAGGGAGTAGTGCTCGAAGAAAGAAAGTTGGGGTAAAGGCAGAAAGGAAGACTTGGGGGAAGTTGCGCGAAAACAATTTAGGAGAATGGGAGAGGGAAATCCCAAATTCGCATTTCATTAAGTCGATGCTTATACCGACGGTCGTAATCCTTTGGTAAAATCACCATGCCATTACAGATGGTCACAATCCTTTGGTAATCACCACCTCATATGCCCTTTGGTAAATCGATATTACCGAGGGTCTAAAGGTCGTCGGTATTTAACCTTCGGTAATTAGTACATTTCTTGTAGTGACCAAAATTTCTAAAATAGCAGTTTCTAACATTGTGACCAAGTATGTTGTAGTAAAAGCATGCATTAGTAGTAGGTTTACTCAAATCAATAAATCTCTTTGAGTTTATCCTATTACTTTTAGCCTTATAACCAATACCTTGTCTGTAGATAGTTCTTCCAAATGATCTTAACACAACATCAAGAATTTCTTTGCCTTGTGTAAATTTGGATAACGTGCTAGTTAAGTAATCAATTTTCTCAAGGTGTACTGGACAATTATCACACTCTTTCTCAACAATTTATATTTCGGTCTTGACTGTCTTTGCAGATTTCAAATTTTCTTCAAGATCTTTTTCAAGATTTTCATTATCCTGTACTAGATTATCAATTCTGTATTCATAGTCTCTTCTCTCAGAGGATAATCGATTCACCTTATACTGAAGTCACATGGCTTCTGCATGTATCTCCTGAAATGCATCCAATAACATGTAGTACTTGACCTCTATTGGTTCATTCTCAAATTCACGATCACTGTCATCATCAGATTGTGTAGAGCCTGCCATGAAGCATAAATTTGACTCTCTTCAACACTACAATCATCATCACTTGAAGAGTCTCCATCACTATTTTCCCAGGCAATATAAGCTTTCCTTTGCTTCCTGTTATTGTCTTGAGGATACTTGATGAATTTTTTCTGCTTGTTCTTTAAGTCTGGACAGTCAGGCTTGATATGATCATCCTTTCCACATTCATAACATTGTACAATGTTGCTTCTTGAGCTCTTATTTCCTCCTCTTGAAAAGTCTGCATTGTTAGTTGCAGATTTTTTATTCTTCATGAATCTGTTAAATTTTCTCACCATCATATTCATGATTTCCTTTTCTCGTACATCTGCATCTGATTCAGCTTCAGGTTCAAGATTCTTTGTAGCTTTCTTGCTTGTGGCCTTTAGAGAAATTGATTTCTTGTCTTCAATTTATTCTTCCTCTTTCAGACTTCCAAGCTCCAATTCATGTTCTCTGAGTTTTCCAAATAACGTGGCCATGTTCATGCTTGTCAAGTCTCTTGATTCAGATATTGTAGTGACTTTTAGCTGCCAGCTTCTGTTGAGGCTTTTCAAGATATTTATGTTGATTTCTTCTTTATCAAACACTTTCCCGAGAGCCATAAGGTGATTGACTATGTGTGTGAATCGTTTCTGTACTTCATAGATAGTCTCTCCCGCTTTCATTCTGAACAACATATACTCATGTATGAGAGAATTCTTTCTGGCCCTTTTCACTTCATCTGTTCCTTCATGTGTGACTTCAAGAACCTCCCACATTTCCTTTCAAAATCTTTTTCACCAAAAGAGATGCCTTTATACTTTTCTTGAAACGCAAGTTAAAAGATTTTTTCAATGCAGCAGAAATTTAATCGAATGCGTATAAAGTATAATCGTTTGAATGTAAAAGAGTAGGGATAAAAAAGATCAAACGCTGAGATTTTATAATGGTTCTGCCAAGTCTACATCCAGTTTCCTTCCAACCATAGGAAGCCAATGCACTATAATGATCAAGGTTTTTACAACAAGATTTTTATTAAGACCTCACGTCGAAAATATAAAACACCTCTCTAACCTTCTAATCAAAATGTAGGCAGTACATAAACAGACTAGCAGCAAGAACCCCCTCTCCTGCAGTCCAACCCCTTTGAGGCACCCTCAAAGTCAAGAACGCAACACGTCCTTCTTCCTGTAATCACAACAGGGAACTAAACCCAATCTTCAGCAGATTGTAGAACCTGATCTTGCAGTAGACACCCAAATGTGCATATAGATCAGACTTTGAAAACTCAGCAATCTTGCTCTTCAAGAAATCATAATTAGTTGATCACCACGGTCAAACTAGTTTCTTGGAGCTTTTTCTCTTTTTGTTAACTTTACACTTTTCTGCAAAAGAATATGAAAATGTTAGAAGCAAAAAAGTCTATACAGAAATCAAATTTGTGTCAATATATAGATAAACTCGTATCAGACACAACATAATCGACTTCGCAACTAATGCAGTCGAATACACCAATTCAGTTATAACAGATAGTAGCAGTCAAAGGAATTAATTGAATTCATAATTAATGCAGTCGAATAACATTTAATGCTTGGTCAACACAATTACAAATATAGTCGTTGTGATAGTTATATCAATCATTTACAGATTTCAAAACAATAACAAACTTAATCGAATACATATCGCATGCAATCGATTATGCAATAATGTTAAGCCAAGTTTTTAAAACTTTTCTCTTTGAAAAACTCTCACAGCACTCTTGAAAACAGTTTGTGCAAAGACACGAGTTTTAATCGATTCACCCCATAATGTAATCGACTAAAAACTGCTGTTTTACTACACAATTAAAATTTAACATTAGTGCTAGTGGTTTTTCTCATCCAAAAACATGTGTCATGCATTCATGTATAAAATCAGATAAATAACATAGTGAAAAGCAATGAACAGCTGATAACAGTTGAAAAACTGTTATTTTCATGCTTAAAATTGATACTAAAAGCAACCTTTAACACTTAGAAACCAGCTTGGAATCATGCTTTTGTTCATATATTTAGAAATAAGAGAGTTGGACAGGTTTATGCTTGATTTCAGTGTTTTATGCAGGTTTTAAGGTGAATTTGATGAAAGAAGTGAAGAAGGATAGAGATGGAATCAGCAAAGAACTCAAAAAGTGCAAAAGAAGAGAAGCCGCAAGTACCGCTCAGCGCCAGTTTACCGCTGAGCGGCACTAATGAAAACTCGTTGGCTCCGTTGAGGGGTGAAAGTGCAGTTGAGGGGAAGAATTGAACACACGCACTTACCGCTGAGCGGTAGTTTACCGCTAAGCGCCATTATTTTGGGCTTAGGCCCACTTTTCTGTAATATTTCGAATAGTATATAAGCTTTAGGACTTCCTAGGGTTTGTATCTTTGGCAGAGTACGAAGCAAACACACACCTTTCCACCCCTTGGAGGAAGATCTTGGATGCTAAGGCTACCTACTCATCTTTCTAGGGTTCTATCTTTCACTATTTCATTGTATTTCATCTAGTTTCACCATGAATATGGTGAACTAAACTCTTCTTGTTGTTGGGGAATCAATGTAATCTTGTGAAGCTCTCATATATGGAACTTTGTGTTTAAACATCATATTTATGATACATGCTTTCTTTCATCATTAGTTAGGGTTTTTCCTCTTTGCTCAAAGCATGCATTGTTTAACTCATTCGATGTCATGATTATTGGTTTTATTGATATGGACACATACGGTAAAATCTAGATCCGGGGAAATTCTCCCAAAAGCAATATCGCTTAGAGATAGGGATATGAGGGTTGGTTGCCTTTAAGCTTCTGTGCTTCAGAATTAATTATTAGGGATGCGAGGAATTGTATGAACTCGTCATTAAGGATAGGCTTTCTTCGCCGAGACATCGGGTTTAAGGTAATTTAGAGAGTGGCATTAACATTGATGAAAAGAATGATGAATTCCAAAAATATATGAGTGGATAAGATGAAATTGATTTCCCCAACAACATACTCATCCATATAATTCATTTCAAGTGTTTGTGTTCCTCTTTTCCATTGATCAAACTCATGCATACATGTTTACTTATTGTCTTTTGCATTTGAAACCACAAGAATTTGTTCACAAGTCTTAAATAATCAAGAAATCATATAACTAACTAGGTCGTGAGTCCTTTGGGAGAACGATACTTGGTCTTACCGAGTTTATTACTTGATACGATTCGGTCACACTTGCCGAGGGTTAAACAAGTTTTTGGCGCCGTTTTTCGGTGTTCATAAATTTGTCATCAAGTTTTTAAAACTTTTCTCTTTGAAAAACTCTCACAACACTCTTGAAAACAGTTTGTGAAAAGACACGAGTTTTAATTGATTCACCCCATAATGTAATCGACTAAAAACTGTTGTTTTGCGACACAATTAAAATTTAACATTAGTGCTAGTGGGTTTTCTCATCCAAAAACATGTGTCATGCATTCATGTATAAAATCAGATAAATAACACATTGAAAAGCAATGAACAACACATATATAACACAATCATGTTCTCATATACGCATATCACATGTAAGCATAGAACATGTAACACACAATACACATGTGTTATTAATTATGCGTTGTCATCATAAAAAACTCAGATATTACTGAGATTGTGGGTTCAGCTAAACTAGTGCTCCACCTATCAACAATCTCAACATCTCCCATGGGAACTATTGCCTAGACATAGGGATAGAACGCTTGGTTGTCTTAAGCTTTCGTTCGTAATGCAAAATTAATTATTAGGGACAAAAGACATTATAAACTAGTAATTAAGGATAGGCTTTCTTCGTCGAGACATCAGGTTTTAAGTACTTTAGAAAATTAACAATTAATAAAGGAGAAGAATTCATACAAACATGAGAGTGATTAGCTGAAATCTAAACCCCAACAACATCTTCATCTTCTAGTTTAAACATCATTCACTTTTGCGTTTCTCTTCAATTGATCAAAATTTCATTCATATTTACTATCTTGTTTTTGCATTTAAAAACCCTAAATTGTTATTCAAATTCGTAATTAGTTGAATAATGACATGACTGTCTAGTGTCGTGAGTCTCTTGGGAAACGATACTTGGTTTTACCATTTATTATTACTTCATACGATTCGGTACACTTGCCGAGGTCTGATAACAGTTGAAAAAACTGTTATTTTTATACTTAAAATTGACTTCAATTACAACCTTTATGACTTAGAAATTAGCTTGAACTCATGATTTTGTTGAATTGTTGGAAATAATAGAGTTGGACAGGTTTTATGCTTGATTTCCTTGTTTTTTTAGGTTTTTAGATGAAATTGATGAAAAAAGTGAAAGGGGATAGAGATGGAATCAGAAAAGGACACAAAAAGTGCAAAAGAAGAGAAACTGTAAGTACCGCTCAGCACAAATTATCGCTGAGCGGCACTCTCAAAGACCAGTTGGCACCGTTGAGGGGAGAAAAGCCGCTGAGGGGAAGAAGTGGTCACGCGCTATTACCACTGAGCGGTATTTACCGTTGAGCGACACTTTTCTAGGCTTGGGCTTACTTTTTTGTATTTTTTAGAATATTATATAAGGTTTTAGTTAACCTAGGTCAGTCATCTTTGGCTGGGACAAAGCAAAAACACACTCTTTAACCCCTTGGAGGAGGATTTTGGATGCTAAGGCTCCTTTCTTAACTTTCTAGGGTTCTATCCTTCACTTTTCCATTGTATTTCATCTAGTTTGACCATGAATATGGTGAACTAAACTTATTTTGTTGTTGGGAATCAATGTAAATCCTTAGAAACTCTCTTGTATGGAATTTGTTCTTCAAGATCAGTTTTATGATACATGCTTTCTTTCATTAATAGTTAGGGTTTTTCCTCTTTGCTCAAAGCATGCATTGTTTAACTCATTCGATGTCATGATTATTGGTTTTGTCGATATGGACAACATACGGGGAAATCTAGATCTGGGGACTCTCCCAACAGTATATTACAAACCTAGACATAGGAGTATGATAGTTGGTTGCCTTTAAGATTCTGTTCACTATAATGCATGATTAATTACTAGGGAGACAAGACATTGTAAACTAGTGATTATGATTAGGCTTTCTTCGTCGAGACATCGAGTTTAAAGTAATTTAGAAAGTGACATTAACATTAACGAAAAGAATGATGAATTCTTAAATACAAGAGAGTGGAAAGGATGAAATTGATAAACCCCAACAACATACTCATCCATATATTTCAATTCACGTGTTTTGTTTCTTCTTGCCCATTGATCATCACATGCATACATATTTACTTTTCAGTCTTTTGCATTTGAAACTTACCACAATTTGTTCACAAGTCTTAATTAATCAATAAATCACATAACTGTCTAGGCCATGAGTCCTTTGGGAGAAGGATACTTGGTCTTACCAGGTTTATTACTTGATACGATTCGATTACACTTGCCGAGGGGTAAACAAGTTTTTGGCACCGTTGTCGGGGACTCGTGGTATAACTATTCTATTTGTAGGATTCTTAACTGATTAGACTTTATCTTTAATTTTTATTTCTTTATATTTTTCTATCTTTTCATCTTTCTATCTTTTCATCCTTTTATTTTTTTTATCTTTTTATCTTTTTTCTCTTTTAATTTTTTCATCCTATTATCTCTTTATCTTTTTCTCTTTTTATTTTTTTTATCTTTTTATCTTCTTATCTTTATCTCTTTTATTTTTTTTCTCTTTTTATTTTTTTCTCTTTTTATCTTTTTTTTTCTTTTTAGTTTTTTTTTGTTTTTATTTTTTCTGTTTATCTTTTTTTTTATCTTTTTATCTTTTTCTCTTTTGATTTTTTTATTTCTTTCTATCTTTCTATCCTTCTATCTTTCTTTTATCTCTTTATTCTTTTCCTTTCTATCCTTCTATCTCTCTATTTTTTAATTTTTTTTTATCTTTCTATCTTTCTATCTTTCTATATTTTTATCTTTTTATCTTTCTATCTCTTCATTTTTTTTTTACTTTTTAATCTACTTGTGCTAATTGGGTGCTCTAGTGCAGTGTTCTTTAGTGTTTGCAGGATCAAATTCGAAAATTTGTACTAGGAGCACATGATCATCAAGAGAAGAAGCACAACATCTATTGATGGATGCCAGGTGATTGAGTAACTACTAAAGGATACTATGCTATCAGACACTTACTGATGAGTGTTGATGAAAAGGATTTGCATCTACTGATGGATGTTAGTGGAAGAGTATCTAATGAAGGATACTATGTTTGTATACACCTACTAATGGGTGTTGGTGATAAAGATATGTTTGTATACACCTACTCATGTATTGAATTTGTTCTTCAAGATCTTTTATAAGATACATGCTTTCTTTCATTAATTGTTAGGGTTTTTCCTCTTTGCTCAAAGCATGCATTGTTTAACTCATTCGATGTCATGATTATTGATTTTGTCGATATGGACACATACGGGAAAATCTAGAACTGGGAAATTCTCCCAAAAGCAGTATTGCCTAGACATAGGGATATGAGGGTTGGTTGCCTTTAAGCTTCTTTGCTTCAGAATTAATTATTAGGGATGCTAGGAATTGTATGAACTCATAATTAAGGATAGGCTTTCTTCACCGAGACATTGAGTTTAAGTTAATTTAGAGAGTGGCATTAACATTAATGAAAAGAAAGACGAATTCATAAATAAATGAGAGTAAATTAGGTGAAATCTAAACCCAACAACAATATCATCAACCTCATTCATTCTTTCTTGTGTTTAACCTCAATTGATCAAATTGCATTCATGTTTATTTTATTGCATTTACATTCAAAAAACCCCAAAATATTTTCTTTAGAGTCTTAATTAGTTGAGTAATCACATAACTGTTCAGTGTCGTGAGTCTCTTGGGAAACGATACTTGGTCTTACCAATTTTTTATTACTTGATACGATTCGGTTACCCTTGCCTAGGGTTAACAAGTTTTTGACTCCGTTTTCGGGGATTGAAAATTTGTTCATCAAGTTTTTGGCGCCGTTGTCGGGGATTCGTGGTTTAACTAGTCTATTTTGTGTGATTTTTTATTACTTTTGACTTGATTTTTTTAATTTTGTATTTTCTATTTTTATTTTCTGTTTTTATTTCTTATTTTTATTTTCTATTTTTATTTCCTATCTTCCTATCTTTTCAATTATATCCTTTGATTATTTCTTCTCTTTTTTATCTTTTTGTGCTAACAAAATTTTTCTAGGGTTTTGTTTCCTTGTGTATGCAGGGTAATATTCGGACTAGAAGCAAAAAGATTTCTGAACCTCTTCTTGAAGGCCTGGACGAAAGTAGAAGGAGGAGGAGAGTTCGAACTTCAAGAGAACTATTCCCTTCTCCTGAGACACTCTTGCAACCATCACCACCAAGGTCTTACCATAGCACTGAAAATATGGCAGAGGAGAATAATGGTAGATGGACTCTTGCAGATTACAGCACTGTGGTTGGCCCTCAACATTTTAACAGTATAGCAAGGCCGAGGGTCAATGCTGCAAACATGGAGGTGAAACCGGCATTGATACAGTTGGTGAAAAGAAATCAGATTAATGGGCTATCACATGAAAGCCCGTATGAACATCTCACCACCTTCAATGAAATTTGTAACACCGTGAAGATAAATAGAGTGCTGGATGAAGTCATTAAGCTTAGCTTGTTTCCTTTCTCATTGGGAGGCAATGCTAAGTTGTGGTTAAATTCTTTTCCAAAAGGTAGTTTTACAGAATGGGAAGCTGTGGTTGCAAAGTTTTTGAACAAATACTTCCCACAATCTAAAGTCAACAAGGGGAAGTAAGAGATCTCTTCTTTCAAACAACGCATGGAGGAGACATTAAGCAAGCATGGGACAGGTACAAAAGCTTATTGAGAAAGACTCACATGCACGGTTTTGATGAAGCAGCAGTAGTTCTACTTTTCCTTGGAGGTCTTGGTTCACAAACAAGGTTGATGTTAGATGCCTCAACTGGAGGTAATATTAAATGTAAGACTCTAGAGGAAGCAACTGAATTGATAGAGAACATGGCTGCTAACGACAACGAAATGCATAATGAAAGAGGAGCCTCTGTTCAACAGAAAGGGGTTCTACAATTGCAGTCAAATGATGCCTTGCTTGCTCAAAACAAGATTATAACTCAACAGTTGAAGAATCTAACAAAGACACTTGCTCAATTGTCAAAGGAATTAAAAACTGTTACTCAAGTTCAACAACAGATGTGTGAACTATGTGGTGGTGACCATATTAATGGTCAATGTGCTTTTCCAGTGGAGGCCCTAGAAGATGTAAATTTCATGAACAATCAATTTCCATACCGCCAAGGTAATTTCAACCAAGGATAGAAACCTCACCCAAGCATGGGTCAAGGTCAAGGACAAGCTGGGCAATCATGACAATTTAATAGGCCACAACAACAACCATCATTATGGCAACAAATGTCTATACTCACTGAAAAACATACAAAGTTGGAAGAAACTCTTCACCAGTTTATGCAGGTAACCATCTCCAATCATAATAGCACTCAAACATCCCTTAGAAATATGGAGATGCAAATCGGACAATTAACTAAGAAGTTGGAAGAAAGGCCTGATAAGAGTTTTGGGGCTAATATTGAGGTTAACCCTAGAGAAGAGTGTAAAGTTTTAGTGAGTGTAGATGTTGAAAAAGTTGAGTTAGTGAGAATAGAGGAAAAAGAAGAGAGAGAAGAAAGAAAAGAAGAGAGAAAAGAAGAAGATGAGAGAAAAGAGAAAGAAGAAAAAGATGAGAGAAAAAGAAGAGAGAAAAAGAAGAGAGAGAAGAGATAAAAATTGAAGATATTCTTCCTTTTCCAACAGATTATGAGAGATTAGACAAAGAAAGACAATTTGGGCATTTTACAGAAATATTCAAACAATTGAAGGGTGATTTACCTTTGAAGGAGATATTGCAACAAATTGTAGATTATACTAAGCCCATGGAACAAGTCTCCACAAAGAAAAGACATAGAGAAGAAAGAGATAAATTATTACAAAGCGGTCAAGAAGAAGCTACTCCCTCCAAAAGAGAAAGATCCAGGAAGTTTTACCATTCCATGTGTCAAAGAAAAGAAAAAGGTAAATAAAGCCCTACTTGATTTAGGGTCAAGCGTTAATTTAATGCCTTATTCTTTACTTGAACAAATGAGAGATCTTAAAGTCAAGCCTATAAAGATGAATTTGTTAATGGCGGATGGCTCTTCAAAGAATCTGTATGGTATAGCAGAGGATGTTATGGTTTGTGTTGGAGAACTAAAATTCTTGGTGGACTTTGTGGTGATGGAGATGAAGGATGAAAGGGTTCCTATTATTCTTGGAAGACCGTTTATGAAAATAGCTAAAGTCATCATTGATGTAGATGAAGGAATAATGGTGTTTCAAGACCGAGAAAAAAATATGGTTATTGATGTCTTCAAAGAGGAACAACAGACAGAGTCTAGTTATGAAGCTACATATCAAGATGTACTCATGACTAGTCCTCAAGATGCAAAGCCAAGCTTCAAAGGTAGAAATTGTTTCTTGTTTTAGGATAGGGAAGAAGATCAAGATAGCAAAGGAAGGATGGTTCATGATGATTTAATGCAAGTACAACCCAAGCCTGGTGAACATGTGAGATTCAAAAACAGGTTCTGGGTTGTAAAAGACTATAAGGAAGATGGAGTGATAGAAATTGAGTCTCCACATTCAAGAAGAATCAAAGAGGTGGACCGGAAGCAGCTGATGAGTTGGTGTGATGATAGAAAGATAGTAACTAACATTGAAGATGGAACGTGAGCTTTACTGGGTTAAAAGAGCGCTTTTTTGGGAGGCACCCCAATAATTTAAGAACATTATTTTATTTTGATATTGGTTGTAATTTTTTTAAAAACTTTGGATAGTACTTTTATGTTGAAACCTTTTGGTTAGCATCTACTGATGGATGCTAGGTGGTTAAGTATCTACTGAAGGATACTAGGTTTATTAACAGGTTTGTTACACCTACTGATGGGTGTTGGTAAGGTAAAATTGTACCTACTGATGGGTGTTGGTGGATTTTGGGTCAGGCTCGTGACATTAAACAAGCGCTACCTGGGAGGCAACCCAGTTGATTTACTTTGTCTTTATTGTTTATTTTGATTTTTCTTTTGTTGCATGGTAGGGACTGAATGTATGAGTTATCTGAGAACTTAAATGCATAGAGTGAGTGAGAGGCATGAGTGGAAGGGACCTAGGGTAAGCTAGGAAGAAAGAAAGCATCTCACGCAAGTGTCGCTCAGCGGAAATTTTCGTTGACCAGCGATTCTGCAGAATGGTTTTTTCGGGTTGCCCTTAGCGGGACCCGAGCCCATTAGGGTATTTTTATACCCTAGGGTGTGATTTTGGTCTCATTGTCATATTTCTTTCCTCTCACACACTTTTAAACACTTTTCTAAGAGTTCTCTACATCTTTCCCTTCATTCCCCTTTACAAAATCTCTCTTCCACTAACTTTCTCACTAAGTTTCCATCTAAGTTTGGGGTTTGGAGAGAGCATTGTTGTTAGGGCTGAGTTCTTCACTTTCTTAGAGCATTTTCTACTTATCTAGTATCTCTACCCAAGTAAGTCAAGCATTTTTCATTCTAGGGTTCTTGAAAGCATGAATTGGTATGAATATGGATGATTCAAAGCATGATTCTTTAGGGATTTTGATTTCTATGCGTGATTTGATGAATTAATTAATATTTGAACCGATTAAAATGCTTGATTTTGGTCTGGAAGTATGAAAATTTCATGTGGGTGGAGTTAGGAAGTGTTAAAAATGAATTTTTCAAAATCTGCAGAATTGCCGCTCAGCAGAAATTTCCCCTGAGTGCGATTCTGACAGACTTGGTTTTTGGCTTCTTTTTCTTGCTGGCTTGGTGCACTGGTTGCGCTGAGGGGTTCTTTTGACCCTCAGCAGTGGTCTAGCATGGATTTGGGGTGTTGTTTATGGTTTACTAATGATTAACAACATGCTTTGTGGTTTTGTAATTTGTGTTTGATGTAGGGATGGCATCCTCTTCAGGAAAGAGATTGAAGACCACAGCCTCCAAGAGGAAAGATAAGGAACCTGAACAACCTCCTTCTAGTAGGTTCCTATCTCACAAACATGAGAAGCATTTTAAGATTGTTCAAGATAGGAGACTCCTGATGGAGAGGAAAGCTGGAATGATACCTAACTTTGCTTCTCAGTTTGGAGAGCAACTGGTGGGAAGAAATTGGAGGAGGCTAGCTACAAACCCTGCACCAGTCAATATAGTTGTGGTAAAGGAATTTTACACCAATGCAAGAAGGTTGGGTGATTATCCGACTGAGGATTACCTAAGCTATGTTAAAGGCCACGCTATTAGGTATGATCCTAACTCTATCAACAACTTTTTGGGTACGAGTTTTTGAGGTGGACAAAGTTTAAACATATTGTTCCTCACAAATATCTGAACCTCGACTTATTTGAAAAGGAGGGATTTCACTTCCAGGAATGGATTGAAACTCAAGGTCTCTCTACACTTGTCCAGATGAAGGGTGATTGGTACCCTGACTTAGTAAGGGTCTTCTACAACAATATGAGAAACATAGATGGTGTCCTTCTTTCTCGAGTAAAAGGAGTAAATGTTCACATTGACAATGATGTCTGGTTTCAACTTGCTGGATTAAAAGCCGAAGGGTTATTCTCTCACTTACGGTACTCAGAAACAAATAGATGGCTGAAGAAAAAGGACGTGTACATTAACTGGTTAAGGTTTCCTGGGAGATACACAATTGAAAGACTATATGTGCATGAGGGACTGAATAAAGAAGAAAAGATAACAGTACACATTCTTGCTTGGGTGATTTTACCTGCTAGACTTGTACAAGTACAAGACAGAATGACGACTGAAGATGTTTTTCTATTGTATGCCATCAAGAATGATGTTCCTACCAATTGGGTGGAAGTAATAAAAGATCATATGATTGATGCAAGAACAAAACATGCACGACATCTACCATATGTTGTGTTTATCAACAATATCCTGACCCTTCAAGGTGTGGATGTTAGTGGTGAAAAGAAATGGTCTTGTAAATGCTCAAATGTGATAAATCGAAACAGCTTGACTTCCATTGGCCTTGTGAAGACCACAAAGAGATGGTGCTTCAAGGATGAAGAGAATATGGTTCAAAGTTCTGGAAGCACACCTGCACTAAATGAAGATCGAACCAACTTCGTCCCTGAAACCAATTTTGAAAGATTTGTGTTGAAAAACTCAGGAGACTCGAACGCTCTACATGAGAAAAAGAATAAAAATGATTCTCCAACTGAAGATTCAAGTGAAGAGTCTAGTGAGGAGGATTCAATGGAAATATTCTAAATTAGAATAGAGGCTTAGAGTTTTAGTATGGAGTTGGTTTTGTGTTTCTGTTTTGTGTCTGTTTTATTTCTAATCTGATTGTAATCACTATGAATATCAATGAAATTGTACTACTTGAAACGAAATCCAAATTGTTAACTTAAACCCATAATAACATTAAACAAAGAAATAACATAAAAATATAACCACGAAAAGAATATATTTAAATTTCAAAAAGAGTTCAAACATACAAAAATATACTAAAATATATTAAAATATTACATTAATTTCAGAAAAATAAACTAAAATGGACTCTTCTTCCTAATCTAAGTCAGATGTCTCCATAGACTCAACTTCTGTTGTGTCGTCTTCATCATCAGATTCACTTGCTGAGGGAGTTATGAGAGCATTGTCTTGATCTGATTTCTTGTGAATCATGATCAGAGGTTTTTCAACTTTTGAAATTCTTGTTGAAAGCATTCGAAATTGATCCACAACAAATCTTTCAAACTCAGTCTGTGGAGTGAAGGTAGAAGGAGTTTCGTCAACATCCTTGAACACCCAGCCATCTTTTTTTTTCTTTAGACCATTATGTCTTAATGCCTCTTTTCCTATTTCATTTGATTCGGTGCACCAAATTTTTTTTTCACCAGCAAGATCAACTTGATGATGCTTCAATACACGGCTGATAAAAACACCATATGGAAGAATATGTCCATGACTACTTGCAATTTCAATCATGTGCTCACTCATGACAGCAACCCAGTTGGTTGGTATCCGGGTTTTCATGGCATGAACCAAAAATAAATCTACAGTAGTTAGACAATCACGTAAACATCTTCCAGGTAGTATTACCCAAGTAAGTACAAAAGCACACATTTTTTCTTCCATTTTCAAACCATCAAGTAGATATGGCTTGTATACCTTTAGCCTTGTTGGACTTCTCATATATTTCTTATAAATTTTCTTCTTTTTGGTCCATTGGTTGAGTTCAGAATTTCTCTCATGAGACATGAAGCCTTCTCCTTTGAGACCAGTAAAAGATAGCCATATTTCGTCATCAATTTTAATATCGACACCTTTCACCTGAGAGCATATAACACCATCGACAACCTTCAGATTGTGGTAGAAGACGCGTACCAGGTCAGGATAGCAATCACCGGTCATTTCTACAAATTTTAGAAGACCAACATCTACAAGTCATTCTTGAAGATAAACCGCTCCCTTTTGAATAATTCCACATCCAAGAACTTGTGAGGGACCACCTTGAAGAGTTTTCTATAACATTCAAATTTGAATAATTCTTCGTCATCACTGATCCACCCATTTGGACTAGCATTTCTTAGAAGGTGTGGAGCCTTCTTTCCACGCCGTGAAGATGAAGAAGCCATCAGAGAATTGGATTTAGACATTTACAGGAAGGGTTTAAGAATTTTGTTTCTGACAATGATACATGATAGATTTAATCAAACTATATGACGGTTTATTAATTTTTAATTTCTCTATTAAAGTTTATCGTCGAATTCGATTTCTATTTGACATCCTATATACAGGGCCCATCAAGTCAATCCTTACATTGTCAGAGAATAAAACGTCGAACCCTGTAGAAATTCGTCGTTGCTTAAATTATTTTATTGGGATATATAAGATTGAAAAATATATTGTCAGAGTTCCGCATAATAAATTGAAAATTTTAGTTGGGCCTGAAATTAATAAGTAGTGATGCACAACTTTATAAATAATAGATTTCAAAACGCACTCAGTGTTTTCTAAACTGAAGAGTTACAAACCCTAGAAATGTGAAAGACGTTTCAGAATCTGATCAGAAATGGCTTCTTCATCATCATCAAGAAGAAAAAGGAAGGTTGCCCGGATTGCAAGGAATGCTTATCCTACAGGTTGGATTAGTGATGAAGACATTCAACGGAAGCTTTTTAGTCTAAGGAAGATTAAAACCGTGGTTTCTCACAGATATCTGAAATTGGTTACTGTGTTCTACTCCAACTTATAGATGAGTGATGAAACATTTTGTAGCAAAGTCAAGGGGGTTGATATGAAGCTGATCAAAGAGGTTTGGATTGGGATTGTCGTTTATCAACCGATCAACAACAAAGGCTTTCTCTTTCAAATTTGGATTGGTCATCATGGACTTATTGGATTCACAAGAGAAAAAATGATGATCATCAGCAAGTCTATCCCATATCTGATTCTTGGAGTGCAAACAAAACAGATTCGACAAAAACTGAAGAAGACTCTAAGAATTGAAAAATCACCGACAAAATGGAAAGGAAGGTGATGTGAACAACCAGAAAGTGATCAACAATAATTCTGCAACAGAAGAATATGGATTTTCGTTGTTTGATTTTAATTTTGTAATCAGTGGCGTCTTAAGCCATCTTTGGTTTTGCTGGTTGTAATCAATCATCTTTTACATATTAATAAAATTCTCTTTTGCCAATAACATTAGTGAATGGTGATTGAATTGTTTAAATTGATTAAATCACTTGTATGATTGTAATTGAAATTTTTAATGTTACATCATTACATTGAATATACCATTGCACTTTTTTTTTATTGTTTTAGAACACCGATAGTACGTCGATTAGTAATGTTACCCGACGTAATATTAATAGAAAAATTATGAAACGAAGAGGTTAACTTCAATCTTCAGACTTCGACGTATTAATTTCAGCCACATTACTCCCTTTTTATTTCTTTTTCCTTTAAACCAACAATAAACGTCCAATTTCTTGAGCATGTGACGTATTATTCGTTAACCAAAACCCAAAGGTGGCTCCCTTTTTTATTTATACTTTTTAAATTCAAATAGAACGTCCAACTTTATATGGGAAAACTTAGTTGGTTGGGCATAATAAATGTTGTGTTAGAAACAAAGAGATCCACGTCCTATACTGACACCACTAGACGTCCAAGTATAAAGACTGTTGGCAGCGCATAGTAAATGCTACGTTAAAACGAAGAGATAAACGTCCAATATTGACACCACTCGACATACACATTATTTGGGAAATACATAGGGACGTCATTTTTCCTCCAGTATTCGACGTAAAATTATTTGAAGGATTTCTAAAAGAAATCCATTATTGTTGGTCTACTGAATAGAGTCTGTTTTAAATTCATAAGTGTTAACATTTTCCTTCATCGTTAATGTTAGATGTTAAGATGTGTGTTTCTGTTATTTGGGCTTAGTCTATTCTGTATTAAGGGCATTGGCCCATATCTTACAATATAAATAAACTACCCTATGTGTAGTCTAAACACATAAGGGATATTTTCTCCCAATCTTCTTTATTTCTCATATGGTATCAGAGCACAGGAATAGTTCCAGTCAACTTCACGGTCTCCGGCACCCATCACTGCTGCTGTTGTCGCGTCGCCGCCGCTGCCGTCGCCACCGCCGCCGTCGCCGCCGCCGTCGCCGGAGCACCAGAATCGACCGGCGACCACACCATCGGAAGCGTCTCGGCCGGGCAACCACCGTCGCACAAAAATCGCCGCGATCGGAGCTCTCACGCGCCTCCACGCGCCGCCGCAAGAGTCGCCGCTGCCGCCGCGCGTCGCCGGAGCTTTCCTCCGCCGATCAGCACCGCCGTGATCGCCTCCTCGCCCTCTTTCTGGATCTGTGGTCGTTGCGTCAATCGGAGCACTTTGAATTTTTAGGGTTTCTCCCTCTCCATGGCGTCTTCCTCGTCTACAAACACCTCTATTGGTGGCTCATCTTCTGATCCCTCAATATATACTAATTATGTGAATGTACACTTGTCCATTGACAAGTTAGATGGCACAAATTATGCAACCTGGGCGTCTGACATCAAACTTGTGGCAAGTTAGGCCACAAGATTGATAGATGTTATGCTCTCCATGGACGTCCTCCTCGACTTGTAGCAGTGGCAAATTCTGATCCACCTCCCCGATCACCGTCTGCAGACCATCCTACTTCATCTAATATCGTAGACAAACCTGCAATCTTTAACGAATTTCTCAGATGGTATGAGGATCATCAGCACTCTGGTTCCACTACATTTGCATCTGTTGCACGTACAGGTACACCTTTTGTTGGTCTAACTCACTCCCTTGGACCTTGGGTCCTTGACTCAGGCGCCACCGATCATATCACTGGTAACAAGTCCTTGTTTTCTTCCTTGTCATGTCCGGCTAATTTACCCTCGGTAACAATGGCTGATGGGTCTAGAGTCTCATCTCATGGTATTGGTACTGTTAATATTTTTCCATCCATATCCATTGATCATGTACTTTATGTCCCTGGGTCTCCCTTCAACTTATTGTCCATTAGTCGTTTAACTCGTACTCTTAATTGTGTTATTTCCTTTACAAAAGATTCTGTTTGGTTGCAGGACCGGAGTTCGAAACACATGATTGGCACAGGATGTGAGTCTCATGGCCTTTATCATCTCCGCCCTTCTCCACATGTTGGCGTAGTCATGGAGTCACCATCCCTTCTTCATGCTCAGTTCGGTCATCCTAGTCTTGCCAAACTACAACAACTTGTCCCGAGGTTGTCCACATTATCAAGTTTGTCGTGTGAGTCTTGTCAGTTAGGGAAGCATACTCGTAGTTCCTTTCCTCGTAGTGTCTCACAACGGGCGTCGTCCCCCTTTTCATTGGTTCATTCTGACATTTGGGGACCTAGTCGTGTTAAGTCCATTTTAGGTTTTCAGTATTTTGTTACCTTTATTGATGACTATTCCAGATGTACTTGGTTGTTTTTAATGAAGAATCGTTCTGAGTTGTTTTCTATTTTTCAATCTTTTTTCAATGAAATAAAAACACAGTTTGGGGTGTCTATTCGAAATTTACGTAGTGATAATGGCCGTGAATACCTTTCTCAACCGTTTAAACAGTTTATGGCTTCTCATGGCATTCTTCACCAAACCTCATGTGCTTATACCCCTCAACAAAATGGGGTGGCTGAGCGTAAGAATAGACACCTTATTGAAACAACTCGTACACTTCTTATTCATGGTCAAGTACCCTCACGTTTTTGGGGTGATGCAGTTCTCACAGCATGTTATCTTATCAACCGCATGCCATCTTCCGTCCTAGATAACAAAATCCCTCATTCTATCTTATTTCCTCAAGACCCTCTGCATCCATTACCTCTTCGAGTTTTTGGGTCTACATGTTTTGTTCATGATTTTAGTCCTAGTCTTGATAAGTTATCTCCTAGGTCTCACAAATGTGTCTTCTTAGGATTTCCACGGTCACAAAAGGGCTATAAGTGTTTTTCCCCTTCCCTCAATCGTCATTTTATCTCTGCTGATGTCACTTTTGATGAGTCTTCTTTTTACTTTTCACATCTATCTTCTAGTTCTGTACCTCTCCCTGTTACTGTTGATATTCCTCTTATCTGTGATCCTCCTGGTGATGCTCCACCCATTTTGTCTTCTCCTTCTTTAGACTCTCATTCACCACAGGATCATCCTTCACCTCCACCCCTTCAGGTTTATAGTCGCCGTAATTGTCTCCCTCATGACTCACTTCCGGTGCCGCCTCATGTGTCTCCTCCGGCTCCAGCAACTGAGTCTGACTTGCCTATTGCCCTCCGTAAAGGTATACGCTCTACCCGTAACCCTTCCCCCCATTATACTGTTCTTCATTACCACAGATTATCTCCATCTTTTTATACTTGTCTCTCATCCATTTCTTCTGTGTCAATTCCCACATCTGTGGGTGATGCCTTAACTCATCCTGGTTGGCGTCAAGCTATGATGGATGAATTAAGTGCTTTACAGGAAAGTGGAACTTGGGAGCTTGTCCAATTACCATCTGGAAAGTCTGTTGTTGGTTGCAGGTGGGTGTATGCTATCAAGGTTGGTCCTGATGGCACAATTGATCGTTTCAAAGCTCGACTGGTTGCCAAAGGCTACACACAGATTTTTGGTTTGGATTATGGTGATACTTTTTCTCCAGTGGCAAAAATGACCTCTGTTCGCCTTTTCATTGCCATGGCCGCTCTTCGACAATGGCCTCTTTACCAACTTGATGTCAAAAATGCTTTTCTCAATGGTGATTTGCAGGAAGAAATTTATATGGAGCAACCGCCTGGCTTTGTTGCTCAGGGGGAGTCATCTGGATTGGTATGTCGTCTTCGCAAATCCTTGTATGGCCTAAAACAGTCTCCTCGGGCCTGGTTTGGTAAATTCAGTTGTGTTGTTCAACAATTTGGTATGTCTCGCAGTGAAGCGGATCATTCAGTGTTCTATCGCCACTCGAGTGCTGGATGTATCTATTTAATAGTGTATGTCGATGATATTGTTCTCACAGGAAGCGACTATCTTGGCATCTCTCAGATGAAACAACACCTTTGTCATCATTTTCAAACCAAAGATCTTGGCAAACTCCGGTACTTTTTGGGTATTGAAGTAGCACAATCCAATGATGGTATTGTCATATCTCAGAGGAAGTATGCGTTAGACATCTTGGAGGAAACAGGGTTAATGAACTGTAAATCTGTTGAGACACCTATGGACCCTAACATCAAACTCCTACCAAATCAGGGGGAGCCTTTCTCAGATCCTGAACGGTACAGAAGACTAGTTGGTAAATTAAACTATCTTACTGTTACGCGTCCTGACATTTCCTTCGCAGTTAGTGTGGTGAGTCAATTTCTAAACTCCCCATGTGAAGACCATTGGGATGCAGTTGTTCGTATACTGAAGTATATTAAAAGATCACCTGGAAAAGGTTTGCTATATGGCCCTAACAACGATACAAAGATCGTTTGTTATTCAGATGCTGATTGGGCTGGTTCCCCTTCTGATAGGAGGTCTACTTCTGGATATTGTGTCTCTATTGGTAGCAACCAGTTGGCAGACATATTCACTAAGTCCTTACGAGGACCTAGAATTGATTATCTTTGTAACAAGCTTGGAACATATGATTTATATGCTCCAGCTTGAGGGGGAGTGTTAGATGTTAAGATGTGTGTTTCTGTTATTTGGGCTTAGTCTATTCTGTATTAAGGGCATTGGCCCATATCTTACAATATAAATAAACTACCCTATGTGTAGTCTAAACACATAAGGGATATTTTCTCCCAATCTTCTTTATTTCTCATAGTTAACAAAGAAATTTCTTCGTTTAGTAGAGGAATTAATAACAAACCAATGGAAAAAGTTAACATGAATTTGTTTACGGAAGTTCTGTAGTTTAGTGAAGGAGGAGTAGCGTTTTGAAAGGATGCGAAATCCAAAGAAATCCATTATTACGTAGGTTATAAATGGAAACGAATAAAGGAAAAACATAATAACACTAAACATACGAAAAAAATGAAAATCAAACCACGAAAAGATCCGCAGGATTGTTAAAATGTAGAAGGATTTTTGTGAATGGAGGTTGTAGCATTTTAAAAGGGTGCAAAATCCAAATCTTTCAACCTTTTTATTTGTTAAAATGAAGAAGGATTTTTTAATAAAGTCTGTTTTAAATTCATAAGTGTTAACATTTTCCTCTGGTTTGCTACCATGCCTTCATCATTAACATAGAAATTTCTTCATTTAGTAGAGGAATTGACAACAAACCAACGAAAAAAGTTAACATGAATTTGTTTACGTAATTTCTGTAGTTTAATGAAGGAGGAATAACGTTTTGAAAGGATGCGAAATCCAAATCTATCAACCTTTTCCTTCGGTTTTTTATACTCCTTCAAGCTTTTTTGTGTCCTTGAAGGAGATAACAGAAAACACAAAGAAAAAAATTAACAAATGGAGTTCATAGCAAAAATTTTATAAATGGATCTCTACATGTTATCTAAGTCTTTGAGACTGTATTTATAGAAAAAAAGAATGACTATTGGGAAAGGCCTGATGTGGGGTGACCTTTGGCTTCAATAATAAAGGGTAGTCCCAAGGCAAAGGTCGCTCCTTTTTTTTCTTTTTCCTTTTTACTCGTTGGTTTAAAAGAAAAACAAATTATTTGTGGAAAAAAAAACTTGGTATTGCTGAAAGAGTTCGACATTTTTTGGTTGGTTTAAAAGAAAAAAGAAAAAAAGAAAAAAAAGAGGGACTGAGGTTATTGTTAACGTTGTCTGTTCTGTTATGTGGCTTGATATGGGGCTTCCTCCGCTTAATAAAACGTCGAAGCCATGATCACAATGATATTTTTTCGTTTGGTTTAGAAAAAAAAATTAAAAACATAATTTCTGGAAAACACAACGTCAACGCGAAGAAGAATTGGACGTTATATGGTTAGTTTAAAAGAAAAGAAAATATAAAAAAAAAGGAACTAAATAACAAAACGTCTAAGCTAGTATAAAACTGACATTTTATGGGTTGATTTAAATGAAAAATAAACAAATAATTGCTAGTTGTAATATACAACGTCCTTCTGGATTATTGAACGTCAGATGTTTCTTAAGTTGACGTTATGTGATTTCGACAATCACGTCCAACCCCAAATTGTTCGACGTTCTATATTACTGCTGGAAGCAAACCACTATTTTGTTATTTTTTATTTTAAATTGAATGTCAGATGTTTCTTAAGTTGACGTTATGTGATTCTAACGTCATTGTTTTACGTCGATGTTGGCCATATTTGACGTTAATACACTTTAGATTACGTCGATATGTTTCTTGTTTAACGTTAATTGTTTTTAGATGGCGCACTATTTTAGTAAAGGACGTGGAGCGAATCAATTTATTTACGAAAATGCCACCGATCATTTTTAACGTTGCATATTTAGTGTTACGACGTTGAACACGTGACGTTATACGCTGTTTTTGCACTAGTGTGAAGCCCTCTTCCAAACCTTCTGATCATCATTGTCATCTCATTCGAGCACCGAAACAACATGAACATGATAATCCAACATTCATTCCTACTCCTTCCCTTTCCCCTCCCGCTCCTATCGGGCTATGAGGTCTTTTCCCTTATTGGTTTTTCTCCTTTCTTGATGTTTATCAAATAAGGGGGAGAATAGAGAAAGAGTAGTCGCGTCAGCATCTAGGATCATGTACTCAAGGGGAGTACACCAGAAGTTAGGATAATATAGAACCAGGGGGAGTTTCTCTAGATTCTTAGAGTTCATCTTAGGAGTCCATGTTTACATTCATGTAATCTGTTTTTTGTGTTTTAATAAAAAGTTGTTGGTTATTGTTTATTTACTTTATTTGTCTTATATGTTGCTTCGTTGTTTGTTTAAATTTATGTCTTTGTTTACTCATTTATTATCTTTATCTTTATACACAATATTATTTTTCGATTCTGTCCACTAACAACATGCAAAAGATAAAAATAATAAAAGATGTAAAACACATAAGACTTAAAAACTAAATGTTGAACTAAGAATGCTTACATCGTTTAAATGTATATTTGTTAAACATAAAAAAACGGGAATCGAAAAACATCTAGGTTAAGATACCTAGACGCATGGCTAAATGCTATTGTGCCTAAAGCGACCAAGAGAGATTGAGTTAAACGCTTAATGCTTATAATACCTGGAATAGGTATTCAATTGCTCTCGAAAACAAAATAGGTCGAGATAATGTCTCTAACAAAGTATATTAAAAGACTTAATTATTAAACTATGAAAGAAAGCTTAAGCAAGCTAAACGCTATCTATCTAAAAAGAGACAAAAGTTAAAGAAGCATTTACTTGACTAAATGATGACATGTGCTTAACAAGTACCTCATCTTATGATGAAGTATATATCTATGCTTGGTATCTTCAAAGAAAAGAACTTAATTGTAAAATGCTACATAACTGTAGGAAATCAAAAGCACTTTGTTGTTCTAAACAAGCATTAATGAAATTAAATACTCAACGTTCAAAACCAACAAAAGTGATAAGAAAAGTCGTATCTCTTGCATGCATAGTTTACTCCAATTTTTTAGATAAGTTATTCTATATGCATTCATAGTGTTACAGATCAAATATAAAAAAGTGGATGTTAGAGACAAAAGAGATATTCATAGAATGTTCCTCACTTGAAGCAAAGTCTAAAAAGATCGTACAACCTACTTCAAGAAAAAGACTAAAAAAGCATGCCTGCTTTGACAAAGTTGGCTTACCCAACGACTACTGTGAAAATAAGAAAGAGAAAGCACAAGTATCAAGGCTATAAACTACAAACTCAGTCTAACGGACAAATATATATCCATGAAGCCTATAAATAGAAGATCTCTTAAGAAGAAAATTAAGAGGATAACTTAAGAGAATATCTTAAGAAAGAAGAGCTTACAACAATATATTCATCCTGAAATAAAAAGTGAAAAAGCTCAAGAAAAAAAAAATACATATTAGTTGAAGAAAAGAGAAGAGAAAAGAAAAAAAGAAAGAGATACTCTCAAGCTTCAATGTCATATTGCTTACTATTGTAAGATAGAAGAGAGAAACGCCTGCGAGTGTTTAGACTACTTTATATTGTATTCAAATCCTCTCAGTGAGAGATATAGTCACAACTACTTGTAAGAAATTATTTATTACAATTCTAAAGAGAATTAAAACACTCACAACTAAACTCGGTTGAGTTGAGGAATATTACCAAGGTTGCTAAGTACCAAGAGTGGTTCGAATACTAAAAGGAAATATTGGGGGGTTACTGAGTGCGAATACTCAAAGGAAATCTCGGTGGGGTTTCTGAGTACCAAGAGTAGTGCTAATGCTCAGAGGAAATCTCGACGAGGTAGTTGAGTACCAAGAGTGGTGCTAATACTCATTTCTAATCCTGCGAAGATTATAGTGGAACCCTCTGCGGAGGAGACTGGATATAGTTCAATTGGAGAGAACCAGTATAATATCTCTTGTGTAATTATATTTTCTCTTACCTAAACGACCCTCTTGTGAAAACTTGCAGTTGCGCTTTATTTCCAAACACAAGAATCTTCCAAGCTAAAGGACTTATTTCATAAAAGAAGTTCTTAACAAAACGCTGCAGTATATATATTCTGAATAGCACGCTAAAAGTTCTTATTGCAAAATCCTATTAAGTTGAGCCTACGATTATTTAAAAGAAGATTTCAAGAGCTCAATAACGTGCTATATTAGAAGGGTTGCAAAAAATTTTCCATCAAACTATTCAACCCCAACCCCCTCTCCCCTTCTAATGTTTTTCATGTACTTCAAAGTCAGCCAAAGCAAAGGAAAAGTCGAATAACTTACTAAGAAGGCGACCAAAGCAAAGGAGAAGTTGGCCAAGGTGAAAAACAAGACGACCACAATGAAAAATAAGTCGGTCATAAAGAAAGTGAAGAACCCGATTGTTAATGAAAGGAGAAAACTTGGTATGGGTTGATACACATGGAAAAGTCGATATGTAGGGGAAAGGGATGAGAAAAGACAAAATTTAAGTTTAAGGGGAGTTTTATAAGAATAAACTTACATTTAAGAGTTATTGTGAGTGGTGATGTTTATTGATATAGGAGAGCGTCAGGAAGTTATTCTATTATGTTTTTGTAATTTATGGTCATTATATGGTTGTGTTATTGTAATAATTGGACACATTATGGCTTGGAAATAAAAGGCCAAATGTTTACTTTTATATTGTAAGGTTTACATGGAATGAAAATGCATCATAAGTATATTTAGAATATTTAAGTGAATGTCATTTTTCTAACAACCAAAGTTGCTTGCTTTCGAGTTCTTGTGGTGTGAGGTGAGTGCTTCATCTGTCATTGTGTTATTATACGGATTTTGAGATATGGGTTAGTTATGGTTTCTTATAGTATTTGTACATACAAAGATTTTCAAAGACTTTACAAATATTTCCAACCTTCAATCTTTTGAGTACTTGTCCTCTTTCTATAAGTGTTTGTTCTCCCTATAATTAAAGGGATTGTACTTGTAAAAAACACTCTTATGCTCAAATTAGTCTCTCACATCAACAAAAAATAAATACGTAATTGATGATTTTTTATACTTACTATTTATGAGTTTTTACCAAGATGGACTTGGACTCATTGGCCAATGTTAAATTTTGAATCATTGTAATCATAGACTATGCTGGTTAAGTTTCTTCTATGATGTTGATGTGGCTGAATAAGAATGACCAAGTACATACTTATCCAAGAACGAAACATATACTCGTATGACTATGAGATAGACGATCATACCATAAAATATCTTCTTTTACATGGTCATGTTTTCATTTAGATAACGAGTGTTATGGCTATTTAAGACAGAGAGGAGAAAACCAATAAAGTTTCTCTTTTTGAAGGTATATATAGTTTTTAAGATAATATACATATACATATATATATATATATATAGTTTTTAAGATAATATATATATATATATATATATATATATATATATTTAATTGATTAGTATTTTAATTTTATATGCTTTTAATAAAATAATTTCTGTTTTAAAATTTGAAAATTAAAAGAACACATGTAGTAAATCTTACATAACAATTAAATTTAATTCCTCTCCATATACATTAACACCAAATTTAAATTTTAGGTTATATCTTTTCATACTTTTCGTTACTTGGCAATAACATTATAAATCTCCATAAATACTCTACCAATAAATTCCAAAGTTACAATAAAATAATAAAATAAAAACATAATTTGTGTGTAAATGAAATCAATAATAATTGTAATATATATATATATATATATATATATATATATATATATATATATATATATATATATATATATATATATATATATATATATTACGCTAAAACGAATTTTTCTGTAATATTTTTTAAATATACACGAATCTTTTATAAACTAAAATTAGATTATATTTAAGTTAATAAAGTCATAATTTAACCTTTTAGATATTACTTTTTATTCCAGTATAAATTAAATCCTTTTTAACTTAACTATAAATTAAACTTTGAAGTTAATTACATCATTAATAATGCAAATTTTTTTATTATTTTCTATACAAGATTATTAGTTTTTTAATGATTATTTTAAAAGTAAATGTTAGATAATATTTAAAAAGGTAAATTTCAGACAATTATATAAGATTATTAATTTTACATGTTTACAACTAATTATTTATTACACATTCTAGTTGTAGTATATAGTTTATACAATATACAAGTTAAAATAAACCATTCAACTTTAAAGACAACACCTAGTAGCTTTTAAAATTCCAAAAACAACACCACTTGTATTGTTTTAATTAGTATAATTGTACATCCTACTCCTCTCTCTCTCTTCTTTCTCATGCATCTCATATTTCCCTGTTTGTTTTTCATTTTGGACATGTATGGTAAACAGTTTCGGAACTCAATATTTGTCTTTGTGATATGGCGTGGTATTATACGCTGTCTAACAAAGTTGACCAAAGTCATCAGAAGAATCAACCATGATGTCATGCATTAGGTGGAATGGAATGAAAGAGTTTGAGAACTATTAATTAGAATTTGGAATATGGATGATACTTTAGCGTCAGTGCATCCATCTTCTTCTTTTTGTTTCTCTTTTTCTTTTCTTTTTTCCATTTTAATTGTTTATGGGTGGTGGGATAAAGTGTCACTTCAGTCCACTTTGAACCTCATGGAAAATGTCAAATTTCTTCATTTTTTCTCTCACGTGTAATCTCTTCTATGTTTTGGGTTGCTATTTGCCTCCGCCGATAGGAAATTGTTTTTGGTAGTATAAGAAGAAACTTAAAGAAAAAAACTAGTTTTCTTTTCGTAATTATTCTTGCAAAAGCATTAAAGTAGTAGAACAAAAAAAGAAAGTGATTCTAGTATATCTTGTTAAGAAAATAATTGTTTTTCAAAAACAAAGCACAAAATAAATATCACCTTATTAGTTATTTCTCTTCTCACATTCCCCCTTTTAAAGATTTTAATAAAATTAAGCAAATATTTATTCTATATTTTATTCTTTGTCATCCATGCTTTTGTTTTTTGTAAAGTAGGATTGCACATATAAATTTGTCAATTCTTATTAGCTTAGTCTAATAATAGGTTTTATTGGTGATGATCTTTTGCATATCTATACTTCGTTCTCATGCGTTTTATTGGGGAATAAAAGGCATGACTACAGCAATATATAATAATTTTTTGTTGCTTGTGTTGGAATTCCTCCATTGACCTTTGAATCCATAGCTCAGGTAATATGTATTCAACTTCTGTGGTATATACGTTACTTTAACACAATTTCTATGGTCCTTTTCTTTTTTTGTTTATGATAAAATATTAATGTACTTTTTAACCTTTTCCTTTTTGCTGAAAACAAAAAACCCTCCATTTGTTCTTGATACTAAGACAGGTTGAAACTTTCTGCTTAGTAGGCTTTGTAATCAACCATGATTTCATGCCTGTGCTAATCAGATTTATAAATTTTATTGTCGATAACAAAAGATCTAGATAACATAATAAGGAAGGAAAAGGTTTTGATCATGATGATTTTTTAAGTAAAGTGATACTTTTTATATGATTTTATATTAACTTAATCAATTTACACATATTAATAACTTATAATATAATTTAAATATTTAAAAGTTACAGAAATATTTTCCGCTGATAATAATAACCAAAGTTAGATAAATCACTTTAATTCCACAACGAAGAAAGTTACTTTCACAGAGCATTTTATAAATACTCTAATATTTAATAATATAATACTGAATTAACATGATAAATTTAAATTTAAATTAAATTATTAAATAAAAAAAATATTATACGATGTTAAGAGGAAGTAAAAAAATAGTGTCAAAGTATCAGCTCTCTTCTACAACTAAGTTAACGTATGGATTCCCTTGTCTGCCCATATACCATCGTTTAGTCTGATACACATTTTACTACAAAATTTTCCAAACGTGGACAAACATAAATACATACATGTATATCGACCCATTGAGGAATTGGTGCCGACTTTCGCTGATGTGTGCCATGTATCTGTTTGTCCATTTTCAGTTGCCTTTTTGTATTGATTTTGGTATTAAATTTGAGTAAATAATATAGTTGAAAGATGATAACAAGAATAAAATAGTTATATACCTTCTTTTTTTTATAGATATGCGACAAATCTTTCTCAAGCTATAGTGTTGAGACTTAATTAAATTGAGTCTGCATTCAACAGATAAAAGTTTCCTATCATGTTTCATTATTGGCAAAGGTGTGCAATCTAAAAATATTCTTTACGTGAGACGATAAGGAAAGCTAAAAACCCCTAGGAATGCTATATATGAGCTAGTAACTCGAGCAAAACAATCAGGAGCAACTTCAATATATACATATATATATATGTTACCAATCTGATGTATCAAGATCATGCTTCATATTGATCACGAGTCACTCTTATAATAAACAAATAGTGGGAGCTATTTCCTCTCTTCTTTTGTAATACCCCAAGCTAAACCTTACATAACAGAAGTTAGAACATAGAAATGTGCACGCAACTATTCGTTTATTTATGCAAAAGTAGACACCGACATATATAGGCCAGAAGGGGATTCAGATGGTGCCTGGTGCATGCCTTTCTCACCCTCTTTCTCCCTTTGAATTCCTTCCTTTGTTCCACTTCTAGATCTTCACGTACCTCAACTTTCTCTTCCATTTTTCTTCTTATTAATCATTCTGATCTTCACTTTACTTCGCTTCTCCAAAGTTGAGAATCCATGCACACTTGAAATTAAGAATAGCATGCTGTATATGCATCTAAAAAATTATCTAATTGGATTGTAGATACGAGTTAATCCTCCACAGCTGTATAAGTATGAAATTACCTCTTAGTTTTCATTTTTCTACCCCCATCTTCTTTCCTCCTTTTCATTTTCTGATACATTGGTATATAGCATATGACTTAGATCACATACACGAAGTCGAAGTAACTCTACACACTACAAAGGTTTCATATTTTTTGCCTTGCAAATGCCAAACCAAACTGTTGATGTCTCTTGATAAAGACAGCTAGTTGAACATTCAATCTTTATTTTCTTCCCAAATGCACATCATAGTCTCCTATTCATGCAGACAGACTTGGTAAAAATACCTCCTCTAATAGATTTGAACTTAAGAACTTACATGAACTACAAATTATCCACCAGTTTCTTCCATCATAAAATAGCGGATTCACACACTTACATCTACAGACACTGCACCATGAAATGCAGGAAATAGATTGCAACTCCTAAAGGGTATACAAAATTATGATCATCCCCCACTCCATTTAATATAAACCTATCATGCATCGTAAGACGAGAAATCCTTTTTATGTAATGTGTAACTTTTTTTGTTTTTCATTTAAGAAAAAGATAGAAAAGCAAACGGATAATAAAAAATGAGAACTCAATTACGAGAATCACGCACATGCACTTTGTATCATCGATCATGAGATTGAGAATGAACAAGTAACTATAATAATTCAGACAAGCCCAGCGTCCAGTGCAGTTGAAATCCCTGACTTTATTCTCTATTGAAAAAGTAAGGAGAAAATTCATTCACCTTTATACAAAGAAGGAGTCAATTAAGAAATTAAGATCACCTACCTTCCTATATCCTATCTAATTGTTCCTATTAATCCTCGGCTTAATTAGGGTTTTCTCTTTTACCCTTACCAAGGCAGGTTCTCACTCACCTTTGAAACAGTGATCCGGGGCTAGTCGCCATGTATATGCTTACAAGAGATCGATACCTCTTCCGCTTCTTTGGCTGAGAAACCTCGTCTTCCCCGAAAATCTCCAGAATCTTCTTCCTAGAGGTTTTGTCCCTAGGCCTTTGCTGAACCTCTTCTCCGTCACAGCTTCTGTTCCTCTTGTTCCCTGCAATGTTGTCGCTGCTGCTATCTTCGCTCAGTTGAATAAGATGTTGCGCAGCTTCCATATCTGAGTCCGTGATTAGAGGTTTTCTTCCATTGAGAGGAGACGGTTCTGCCATTGAATCGAAGAAGAAAAAGACGACTTCTGAATTGATCTTCGTTTTCCCTTCCCTTGATGCGTGTGTTTTGCTTGTGTTTGTTTGATTTAAGAAGAAGGAGAAACTGCTAGGTTGGTTCTATGAAGATACGCTGCACGCAGATGTCTCTATTTAAGGCAACAATCGCAATCATGCTTTGTTTTCTTCTTTTGTTTAATGTGGGATTTTATTTAATGAATTGTTAGCAGTTGATTAATTGTGAAGTTATATTGTTGACTCAAGCGGCTGCTTTTAATTGGTCTTCAATCTAACGGGTCATATTTATGCCTATATATACTTTTGAATACTTATTCTTATACTTTGTATAAATGCAATCGCATTATATTTCTGTGATTTTGATTGTCTTGTTGAATCTGTATTCCCTAGTGGTTGGCAGTCACGTATATCGTGTTGACCATAGTCATGGAATCAAGGATTTTCAGTCTTCGGTACAACTTGGAAATTTCCAACACTTGGGTGGACCTATATTGGTAATATCCTCTCATCCAAGAACAGATTGCACAAATTTTTATTTTTTAAACCCCCGTTCTGTCACTCAATTTCTTTTTTTTTTCTTCCCTAATTTTTAAAATCATAAGAAAAAAAAAAGTGTTCGTCTTTCCTTGCCGATGGGCAGTTTCAGTTAAACTCTTCCAAGTTATATAACTCAAGAAAGGTGCGGATTTCTAAACGAGTTGGTAGTTACAAAAGTTTGATGGTGATGATAATATTGTGCACATATGGTGGGTTTGATGTGTTTAGATGAGAGCTACTTCGTCAAACTATATGACTCAAGCAAAGGAAGAAGTTATGGTGGTGTTTGGTGTGCTCTCAAGAGAGGTTGGATCAACTCTTCAAAAATGGTAGCTAGAAGAAACTTAGAATGGGTGCTCTAGCCTTAGCAAACCTGAACTGAGTAGATGACACAAGTTTAACAACATAACAATACTCAATTACAAGGTTAATTTATATGGGGGAGACACCTCTATCTATAACTTTAAGATGTCTTCAAATTATAGAAGCAAAATCCTAAAAATCTCAACTTGGCTAGCTTGGAGACCAAGGTAAAAATCTTCTCTATTAGGAAATGACCACTAATAAGAGAATCATCTTCATTCACTAGTGCAAAATTGGCTTTTAATGTCACCCCGTAGACGTCGGACCACAAAATAACCAACGTAAATTATTGATCAGTAGCATTTTCGTAAATAAGTTGGGCATCTAGACGTCGGTTAGAAGGGGCCCCGACGTCTATAATATTGTAGACGTCGGGGGCCCCCTACCCAACGTCTATATGCTTGACAGGTAGGTGAAAAGTCATTTTTTTCCGCCATATAGACGTCTGATCCCGCCAATTTGATGTCTATATACGATTATAGACATCGGCCCCCTTGTAATAGACGTCTATATGGCTGATAGGGTAGGTGAAAAGTCATTCTTTTCGCCGTTTAGACGTCGGATCCCGCCACATCCGACGTTTATATACACTGCAAATATTAATTTTTAAATCGAATGGACGTCATATTAGTGAGGTCCCCGACGTCTAGTCAAGAATAGACGTCTAGTCAAGAATAGACGTCTAGTCAAGAATAGACGTCGGGCACTAGGGGCACCGACGTCGTGATTCCTGTTAAATCAGAAATCGCGAACCCGCGGTTACGCACACTTCATCGTCTTTCTCCGCGGCATTGCATTTCCAGGTGCGTTTTATCTCTTTTAAATCGTTTAAATTTACTTTTACTCCGATTAAATTAGTCTTTGATGGATTATGTTCCATTTGTACCGATTAAAATGACTTTTCGTTGTGTTTTCGTGCAGTTTTTCTCGTGTCTTTGGGTAGCGTAGTGATGGCATACCACTTGCCATGACCTAGCACATTTATGAAGTGTTGGAGGCATCTATGGGAAGATGGGCCTAGACTCTTTCTCTTGGGTCATCTTAAGTCATCTTGAAGATTTATAAGAGTAAGAATAATTTTGGGCCTTGTATTTTGGGCCAAGTAGTCTAGATTTTATTTGGGCTTTGTATTTCGGGCCAAGTAGTCTAGATTTTATTTGGGCTTTGTATTATGGGCCTAGTAGTGTAGGATTTCAATTGGACCTTGTATTTTAGGCCAAGTAGAATAGGATTTTGACCAAACAAGTCAACAAAGGGCCAAGGCCCAAAGTTGACTATGCTTGGATGTCCAAAATGGGTGTGTTGACCAAGGGGTCAACATTTTGGCTAAGCTTGGAGGACAAGGGAGCAATATTTCGTCCTAGATATGTGGAGGCTTCCCATTGGAGAGTTTTTCTCCTAGTTAGTGGCCATGTGTCACTCTAGGAATGGAGAGTTTTTCCATAGGTAGTGGTCACATGTCACTCCCTCATTTGAGAAGATTTTTTTCCACTTGTCTCTCTCTTATTGGAGAGGATTTCTCCTTGCTCTCCAAGCCAACAAAGGTGGCTCTTTTAGGTTAAAGTTTCAGCCCATTTTTGAGACACCTTAGCCTATAAATATAGGTGCTCTCCATTATGTAATCACCTTGGAAAATATAGTAAAGTTATGCTGCCATTTTGTGCACACAACCTCTTCTAAGGTCACCCTAGGCTAGAGCAACCCAAGTGGCCTCCTCTAGCCACCTTCCTCCAAGAGTTGGCCCAACCTCTCTTAGAGAACCCTAAACACTTCATCCTTCACCATTAAACACACCAAAACCGTGAGCCTTCTATCTTCATCCACCACCATTCCGCAAACTATCATCAAAACCGTGAGCATCCTGAGTACATGGCTTGGTTGCTTCTAGATTTGGCTTGTCCTAGCTAGAGCATTGCCATCATTTGGTATCAAGAGCCTTGGTTCTTCAAAGAGATAATTTTTTGGTCTTGATCCTTTGTTATTTCCTTGTTGTTTAATGCTTTCCTTACTTGTCTTGTTGTGTTTTTTTTCTTTTCCATCTATCATTTTTTTTTCTCGCAGTAAACTGGGACGATTTTGAAACTTAAACTGCATGTAGCCCAGTTGTCCAAAAAATACGTAAAAATATACAAATGAAAGCCCTTTGAGTCTGGTTTCCAAAAAAAAAAGAATCACTTCATTTGGAGTTTTGTGCAGAAAGTCATAAGTAAAACACTCAGCAAAGGTCAAAGCTGCCAGAATGTTGTCATTAGCGTTTTTCAAGTTATGTTTTGTTAGTTTTGGCTACTGTTTTGTGCCTTTTCCTTTTTGAGTCATTCCTTACTGTTTTGTTGGGTCTTTTATTGATTTTATATTTGGTGCATTTCATTGATTGAGTCATTTTAAGTTTTTAATCCATCCATGTTTGTCTAGAGTCATGTGTAGTTCTTTTCTTGTCAATTTTCTCTAGTAACTTTGAAAAATCATCAAAACAAATATATAACTTAGTTTGCAAAAATGCACCATATACAACCATTTGAGGGTCTTATCTTTGATGTTTTGGGTTCATACTTGCCATTAGATCATTGGCAAGCTCTTCAAAAACAAAATTCTCTATTGACGTTTCTAGTTTTCAACTCCATTTTTGATTCTAGTAGGATTCTCTTCTATTTTGTGTTTCTTGTCTTTGTGGCTTTTAAAACCCATAAATCACCTCTGTTCCAAGTGTGTGGTGGTCTTATTTTTCACCTTAAAATAGTGGAAAAATAAGTGCTAAATTCTTTTAAACAAAAGGCCTCAAAAGAGTACTAAAGAGAGCCTAGAAAAGTGCTGAAAAATATTGTGTACTTAGACCAATACCACTATTTTTGTGCAATCTGTTTTGGAACGTGTTTTGCTCACTGTTTTGGGTTTTTATCTTCACTTTGAAGTGGCTAAAAGTCTTGGCTATGATGTTAAAAGAGTGGCCTTAGTGCCCCATTTTCTCAAAGTTGCCAAAAGACAAGAACCACCCACTTTTCTTCTAGTAGTTTTTGTTTTGTGAATCTATTCTAGCACCTTTCATTAGGATTTCTTTTGAGTGCTAACCTTTATTTCTTAATCTTTAATTTCTTGCTTGTCTTATTGGATTTCTTAGTTTTGTCATAATTAAATTCCTTTTGCAAAGCCTTTCTTGTTTTTGGACCTTTTTATTGCTTTTATCCCTTGTTTCTTCTTGCACAATTTCAGCTTTGGTTACTTTGTGTGGTGTAGGTTCTCTTTGTGAGGTGATCCAATATCTTAGAGATAGCCTTCTAGGTGGTGGAGACCTAAACGGAGCTTGAAGTCTAGAGTGGTAGCCAAAAAAAAAAAGAAAGGAGAGAAACACCTTGGGAGCTAGCTTTGATTTGGTTGTAATTTTTGGCTTTGTAATCTTTCTTCTCTTTTTTTTCCCTTGTAACTCATGGCCTTGTTAGGTGTCTTGGGGGAGTCTTTGGTGCTCAATCCCATCTCCTAACAAGAACCTTTATTTCTTAGTAATTTTCGTTTTTTTAGTTGGTTGGTTGGAGGAACCAAAGTTCTTCTAACTTAATCATTAGGCTGCATAGCTAGTTTATTTGCTTTCTTTAATTGTGATAACTTAGTGTGTGTCAACTTTAATTTCAACTTTAGTTCCCTTTGAGAAATTTGGTTCAAGAGTGTCTAAGGTAAAATTTGGCTAGGAAAGGTTTGGTGTTTAAGAAATCCATTGTGATTCACCTCCCTTTCCTGGAAGTGAACTTGGGTGTCTTTTGCTTCCTTAAATCTCTTATGGAACATTCTTTGAAATTTAAGTATTTGTTTGGTGAATTGCATCTTTTTGAAAACCTTTAATGATGTCTAAGACTAATTCCTATGAAACTGGAAGTGACTCTAGTGAGAATGTAAAACCCACTTTGAAAAATTTAGCAAAAGAGCTAAAGTCACTTAAAATTTGGCAAAGGAAAGAAACTCTTCTCAAAGAAAAAGAAAGAATTGAAAGAGAAGAGTATCTTGCTAAGTTGGAAGAAGAACTTAGAATTCTTAATGAAAAACAAGAAAAGGTCCAAAAGGATTTAAGGAAGATAAAGAGAAGAAGTGAGGAAGACAAAAGAAGGAAGAAAGAACAAAGGGAGAAAGAGGAGCATGAGAAAAGAGAGAAAGAACAAAGAGAGAAAGAGGCACATTTAAGAAGAGAGAAAAAGGAGGAGGAAAGAAGAAGAAAGTATGAAGAGAAAAATATAAAAGAAAGGAATAAGAAAGAAAAGAGAGAAAAAGAAGATATTGAGATAAAAGAAGAAGAGGAAGAGTTACTAAAGTCCCCTACCACTCCCACAATTAAGGTTGAGACTAAGATGATGAAGGGAGTTTTACAATCCTTGAACTTTTCTCAATACATCCAACCATCTTTCATAACTCCATTTTTTACTTTTGAAATTTCAAATTCTTTTTCATCTTCCACTATTTTTAACTCCTCAAATTTTTCCAAATCAAACTATGAGTTGATGTTACCTTTTAGGATACCATTAACTCAAAGTAAACACAAACAATTTTGTGGAGTAGACCTTCCAAATTTAAAAGTAAATTCTTTTAAAATTAGCATAAGGTTTTATTTAAATCTTTCATTTAGATACATGTTGTTTGTGGCTCCTAAGATTATTGATTTTAAGTTTGATGAAACTTGCCTAGAGATCTTTGATCCTGGTGGAAAGATACACAAATTAACCAAATAATAAGAAAAAGGTTTTTGTCATAAAAGAACAAGAACATTTGAGGGAAAATCCTTTTCAAGAGGGAGGGGATGATGGCATACCCCTTGCCATCACCTAGCACATTCATGAAGTGTTGGAGGCATCTATGGAAGATGGGCCTAGACTCTTTCTCTTGGGCCATCTTAAGTCATTTTGAAGATTTATAAGAGTAAGAATAATTTTGGGCCTTGTATTTTGGGCCAAGTAGTCTAGATTTTATTTGGGCTTTGTATTTTGGGCCAAGTAGTCTAGATTTTATTTGGGCTTTGTATTATGGGCCTAGTAGTGTAGGATTTCAATTGGACCTTGTATTTTAGGCCAAGTAGAATAGGATTTTGACCAAACAAGTCAACAAAGAGCCAAGGCCCAAAGCTGACTAAGTTTGGATGTCCAATATGGGTGTGTTGACCAAGGGGTCAACATTTTGGCTAAGCTTGGAGGATAAGGGAGCAATATTTCGTCCTAGAGATGTGGAGGCTTCCCATTGCAGAGTTTTCCTCCTAGTTAGTGGCCATGTGTCACTCTAGGAATGTTGAGTTTTTCCATAGGTAGTGGCCACATGTCACTCTCTCATTTGAGAAGATTTTTTTCCACTTGTCTCTCTCTTATTGGAGAGGATTTCTCCTTGCTCTCCAAGCCAACAAAGGTGGCTCTTTTAGGTTAAAGTTTCAGCCCATTTTTAAGACACCTTAGCCTATAAATATAGGTGCTCTCCATTATGTAATCACCTTGGAAAATATAGTAAAGTTATGCTGCCATTTTGTGCACACAACCTCTTCTAAGGTTACCCTAGGCTAGAGCAACCCAAGTGGCCTCCTCTAGCCACCTTCTTCCAAGAGTTGGCCCAACCTCTCTTAGAGAACCCTAAACACTTCATCCTTCACCATTAAACACACCAAAACCGTGAGCCTTCTATCTTCATCCACCACCATTCCGCAAACTATCATAAAAACCGTGAGCATCTTGAGTACATGGCTTGGTTGCTTCTAGATTTGGCTTGTCCTAGCTAGAGCATTGCCATCACGTAGTAGCACCTTCTCCCTTTGCTAGTTTCCTCGTAAGAAAGGTTTGCGTCTTTTGTATCTCTTATAGCATTTCAACCCAAAATCGAACCTGGATCCTTGTCTAGTTCTTATGTCACCGTATTCTTTTTCATTGGCGGTTGGAACGGAACTAAACAAGGACCTAGATTCAGTTTTCGATTGAAATGTCACAAGAGATCCAAAAGACGAAAGCTTTTCTGATGAGAAAACTAGCAAAGGAAGAAGGTGCTACTACGCTACCCAAATAACACGAGCTGTTGTAAACGTCGGTTAATGCCATGTTTGACGTCTATAGTGCCTTTAGACGTCGGTTAATGCCTTTAACCGACGTCTATAGTGCCCTTAGACATTGGTTAAAGGCATTAACAGATGTCTATAGTGCCCTTAGACGTCGGTTTTGGTGTAATCCGACATCTTTGATAGACATCGGTCCGACGTCCCATTAACGTCACTCGTAAAGATGTCTGATCCCGATCCGACGTTAAAAGCCCAAAATAACAGACGTCTAAAGCCTTTTCTACCCTCTTAGAGAACCCTACACTACTTGGCGCATTATAGAAGGCCCGAAAGGGAAATCCTATACTACTTGGCTCATAATTTGAAGCCTAAAAGAAACTTAATCTACTAAGAACTCATTGATAGCTCATGAAGATAAGATATTAGGTCCACCTTCCACAGATTACTCCAACTCTTCGTGAGTATTCTTGGTCATAGCTAGGGGGTATGTCATCATCCCCTCCCTCTTGAAAAGGATTTGTCCTCAAATCTTTATGTTTTTTCATGACACGACACTTTTCTTATTATTCGTTGTGTATTATTCCTCCAAGGTCAAAGATCCATCTACAATAAGCATCAAACAAAAATTCAATAATTTTTTTGTAATGTAGACAATATATATTTAAATTAAAGATTAGAAGAAGGCCTTATGATAATTTTGAAATACTTTCCATGAGAGTTTTTAAGGCCTACTTCTAAAAAATATTTTTGTTCATTTTGAGTTTATTTTAACCTTGGAGGAAACATTAAATTAAAGTATGAATTTGAAAAATTTGAGGAGTTTAAAACAAAGGAAGGAGGTGAATTTGAAAAATTCGCATGAATATAAGTTGGGTGTAAGAAATATGAATTAATGATAAACTGAGACAAGTTCAAAGATTGAAAAATTCCTTTTATCATCTTGGTTTCAAGTACTATTGAAGGGATGAGAGGAGATTATAGTAACACTTCCTCCTTGAACAAAGATTTCATTTTTCTCTCTTTCTCTTCTCTATATATCTTTTTTTTCTTTATACTCTTTCTCTTTATTTTCTCTTCTTTTTTTTCTCTTCATTGTTTCTTCTTCCACCCTCCTCTTTCTCTTTTCTTTCTTGCTCCTCTTTCTCTCTTTGGTCTTCCTTCCTCTCTTCTTCTCTTAATCTTCTCTTGTATAATCTCATCTTTTTGTTTTAAAATTCCAAGTTCCATTTCAGAATGACAAGTTGGGTCTCTCTTTTAATTTTCACCTTTTCTTTTTGTATGGCCTCTTGCTTTCTCCAAATTTTTAGTGACTTTAGCTCTTGACCATTTGGTTTAAGCTTTGTGGAGCTTCTTTACTAGAGTTACTATGATGAGCGCATATTTATGCCCACATATTAGATTTAATTTCGAAATTTTGATTGAATTTTTGTTCTTAAATGATTGATTTGAATAAGATTTATGACAATTGGACTTATCGAGTTTGGAAATTAAAAGGTCTTAAAAAGTGAATTTTAGTTGTATAATTTATTTTTGGATATTCTAATGTATGTTGATGCAGTTGAAGTTAAAGTTTGATTCATTCAAAGTGTGAAATTAAATTGTTTTGAGTTACAAAATAAGTAAAAAATTAGCAAATTTTGGAAAAACATTTATAAGGAATTGAATGCAACCATAGTTTCACTTAAACAGTCCTTTTTTTTAATAATGGGTCATTTTACTATTACACCTCTCTAGTTGTCTATTTTCACCCTTCATATCACTTACAATATTAGTTTTAACTAGATGTTGCCACGTGTGCACAATCTACCACTAACAAAACAAGCTAGTGAGATGGAAACATGTAGCATGATCCTTGTACTCACTAGCGCACCAACCAGATTATGCACGCCATTATCCCTTTCATCTCCATCTTCAACCTTTCTCCAACAAAACCCTAGTCGTCGACGATGCACTGTTGAATCTAGTCAGTCACGAACAACGTCGATGATGTACCAAATGTCCATCACTACCTCGTGAGAAACCTGTAGTAGAAATCGAAATGCCACTCTATAAACCATTGTCAACCACTGCACTTGCCAAATCGCACCACTACCCACAAAAACCGTAGCTACCACAAAATCCTAAATCTCCACCTCAAACCTGCAAATTCAAAAAGAAACAGATAAACAATTCCTCCTCCTTCAAGAACCAAGTTTGTTCACAATGAATCGCAACGTCTACAACAGCAGCCTTTGCGAGCCTTGTCTTTTCCATCACGAGACAACACTAGGCACCCTATAGAAAATCCTAAATCATAGATTCACACGAGAACCAGAATGAGACCCTTGCGCTTCAATGTTTTTTGTCTCGCACAACCAGGTTCGCAACATGTAATACCCCATTTTCAGGATTCCACGAGTTGTGATAAAAGTTCAAAATATATGAAACTTTTCTCATGCAGAAAGACAGACTTAATACAAAAATTTAATATTATAACATGCAAAAATAAAAGAAAAACATAAAAACTCTTCATGAACAATATCTAGATTACATTTCTTTAAAATTTATTAAATATACAATTTAACGAGAAATATTCTTCCCCATCCTCTTTCGGCTCTAAATTGCATTAGGAACATCTGCAATGTCATATGCTCCCGTATAACCAAAGAGTCATTCAATCATCGCACAAACACAAACAACAACAAACAGGGATAAGTTACTAGTAAAAGCATACTCATAACAAACAAATTTATCCAAATACTATCATCATCACGAACCACATAGAACAATTGTCTTTCTCCCCTACCCTACCATTCACACCTGTTCCTTTGAACAATGGCGTTCGAGTCGTCCCGCCCTCGCGACTAAACAATTTCTTTCCCTGCTGCTTAAGTACTTACGAGTAAAAACATCGATGCATCGCACAGTGGACATTATACTCAGCAGAAAACCGGAGTCAAAGGCTAAACATCCTTCCCATCTCCACTATATCGCACAGGAGAGAGGTTGCAGCACTCAAACCCATCCTCTTCTACATTGCACGACCGAAGACAACCTCTTTCCTGCATCGCACGGTCGAAATAGTCACTCAAGATTTACTAGGTACAGCGAGTAGACACGTCTATCTCACTAACATTCACTTTTGGCAAAGTCAAAACATGGCACCATAACCATAACGTGGATTATTAACACATAAGAGTCACCTAAAACATACACATAAGCATGGTGGACGACTCGACTTCTTTTGGGAACATCTCTGCCTAAAGTCCAACACTCAGAAACCACCTAGAATACACCTCTCCACAACAAACACTAGTGCAAGAACAACGTATAACATCACGCGTTCAATGTCGTAGCACTAAATATGCAACGTTAAAAATGACCGGTGGCATTTTCGTAAATAAATTGATTCGCTCCACGTCATTTACTAAAATAGTTCGCCGTCTAAAAAGTATTAACATCAAACAAAATAAATAAATAATAAATATTGATTTAATTAGTATGACGTCTACCGTAACAACAAAAGGACTTTGTATATTACAGCTAGCAGTTATTTGTTTATTTTTCATTTAAATCAACCCATAAAATGTCTGTTTTATACTGGCTTAGACGTTTTGTTATTTAGTTCCTTTTCTATTATTTTTTCCTTTTTCTTTTAAACTAACCATATAACGTCCAATTCTTCTTCACGTTCAATGTTGTATTTTCCAGAAATTATGTTTTTAATTTTTTCTTGTAAACCAAACGAAAAAACGTCATTATACTCATGGCTTCGACGTTTTATTAAGCGGAGGAAGCCACATATCAAGCCACATAATAGAACAGACAACGTTAACAGTAACCTCAGTCCCTTTTTTTATTCTTTTTTTCTTTTTTCTTTTAAACCAACCAAAGAATGTCGAACTCTTTCACCAATTCGACTTTTGTTTTTTAGAAATAATTTGTTTTTCTTTTAAACCAACGAATAAAAAGGAAAAAGAAAAAATAGAGCGACCTTTGGCTTCGGATAACAAATAATAAGTCATTTGCCCAAGGAATCCGACGTTAAGAATAACCTCAGTCCCTCTTTTTTTTCTTTTAAGCCAACCAAAGAATGTCGAACTCTTTCACCAATTCGACGTTTTTTTTCTAGAAATAATTTGTTTTTCTTTTAAACCAACGAATAAAAAGGAAAAAGAAAAAATAGAGAGACCTTTGTCTTTAGATAACAAATAATATGTCATTTGCGCAAGGAATCCGACGTTTATTGTTGGATTAAAAGAAAAAAGAATTAAACCAAAAAGACACTTTTGAAGTCTGAAGAAATTGACGTCAACCTCTTCGTTTGTAGCAACAAACTGCATTTTCCCATATATCATTTAAGTAGACTGTCTTTTATTATTGAAGCCCATATCAGACCCATATCAAGCCTTTCCTAACAGTAATTATTTATGTAGACATCCATTTATAAAATTTCTTTTAACAACTCCAAGGTTTCTTTGTGTTAACTTGTAACAACTCCAAGGCCTTTCAAAATGCTATAACATTCATAAAATTCATAAACTTCTTCAAAACATTTAAAAGACAGAACCTACAGAGGATGTCTATAAATACAGTCTCGGAGACTTAGATAACCTGTAAACATCCATTTATAAAATTTCTATTATGAACTCCATCTGTTAATTTTTTTCTTTGTGTTTTCTATTATCGCCTTCAAGGACACAAAAAAGCTTGAAGGAGTATAGAAAACCAAAGGAAAAGGTTGATAGATTTGGATTTCACATCCTTTCAAAACGCTACTCCTCCTTCACTAAACTACAGAACTTCCAAAAACAAATTCATGTTAACTTTTTCCATTGGTTTGTTATTAATTCCTATACTAAACAAAGAAATTTCTTTGTTAACGATGAAGGCATAGCAGCAAACCAGAGGTAAATGTTAACACTTATGAATTTAAAATAGACTCTATTAAAAAAACTCCTTCTTCATTTTAACAAAGAAAAAGGTTGAAAGATTTGGGTTTTGCATCCTTTCAAAATGCTACAACCTCCATTCACAAAAATCCTTCTACATTTTAACAATCCTGCAGACCATTTCGTGGTTTGATTTTCAGTTTTTTTTCATATGTTTAGTGTTATTATGTTTTCCTTTGTTTCGTTTCCATTTATAACCTACGTAATAATGGATTTCTTTTAGAAATTCTTCAAATAATTTTACGTCGAATACTGAAGGAAAATTGACGTCCGTATGTATTTCCCAAACAATGTGGACGTCAAGTGGTGTCAATATTGGACGTGTATCTCTTCGTTTTAACGTAGCATTTATCATGCCCTGCCAACAGTCTTTTCCTATATACATGGACGTCGAGTGGTGTCAGTATATGACGTGGATCTCTTCGTTTCTAACACAACATTTATCAAGCCCAACCAACTGCGTTTTCCCATATAAAGTTGGACGTTCTATTTGAATTTAAAAAGGATAAATAAAAAAAGGTAGTGACCTTTGGGTTTGGTTAACAAATAATACGTCACATGCCTAAGAAATTGGACGTTTATTGTTGGTTTAAACGAAAAAGAAATAAAAAGGGAGTAATCTGGCTCACAATAATACGTCGAACCCTGAAGAATGACGTTAACCTCTTCGTGTCATAACTTTTCTATTAATATTACGTCGGGTAGGTTTACTAATCAACGTACTATTGGTGTTCTAAAAGAATAAAAAAACAAAAAGAGTGCAATTGTATATTCAATGTAATGATGTAACAGTAAAAATTTCAATTACAATCATACAAGTGATTTAATCAATTTAAACAATTCAATCACCATTCACTAATGTTATTGCCAAAAGAGAAATTTATTAATATTCAAAAGATGATTACAACCAGCAAAACAAAAGATGGCTTCCGAAGCCACTAATTAGAAAATTAAAATCAAACAACGAAAATCCATATTCTTTTGTTGTAGAATTATTGTTGATCCATTTCTCGTTGTTCACATCACCTTCCTGATGAGTCGTTATTTCTTGAATTATATTTAGTTTATTGCACTTAAATAAACCAAGGAATTGTGTTTAATTGTTTGTTATTTCCCCGTTTTCCGAATTCTGCTTAATTTGGTCAGAAATTTGTAATTGTGCTAATTTGGGTTTTCTGAGCTGATTAAGTGCATTTTTGAAGTGCAGGAAAATTTCGGAAATACATTTTGGGACATCAGGAAGAATGCCAAATAAATTCAAGACTCTCCACACAGACATTTTTGAATTAATTAAATTGTAATTCAGTAGTTTAGAATTTTTGATAAATTAGATTAGACCCAAAAATTAGAAGTGAGTGACTTGGACCCTAGGGTTTTTCTTTTGTGTGGACCCCACCCTCATTAAAGGGGAGACACACGGCCTTTAGGTTAGGCCGCCACTTGCCATTTGCACTGTACACACTCTCGGCTCTTAGTTTTCGGAATTCTTTTGGCTGAAAACGCGGGGATTGATGAACGGAGACATTTTTTCTTTTTTCCCTTTTTGCTTGAGCGCTGTTCTTCAATCATGAATGAAAAGATGATTTTGACTCTGCATTTCTGATTTATTCATTGCCGCTTCCAATTGGTTACAGAGCTTTTTATTGAATGTTCTTTTCTCCTTGTGATTCCACACACTGTTACGGGACATGGGTTGCATTTTTTTTATTCTGCCATCTTCATTTTAGCACGTTGAGAAGTGTGGTTTCACGGAGGGGAACAAGGCCTTTCATTCTTCTTGCTGGCAGCGTGCACACGCTTGTGGGACGGGGTTCAAGAAGGAGCAGAGGCAAGGATGTGGTGCCACGGTGCTAGAAGAATGGCATGAAGTCACGGTGCTGATTCATGGAAGATGAGAGAAGAGGTGTTGCCACGTGCTGGAATGCTTGAACCGAGAAAGTGGGTGCACGGAGAATGAACTGGAAGCTTACACACGGATGTTGTTTCAATTGGAAGCTTCCTATTCAATTTCTTCTCACTTTGCAAAGAGTACGGTGCTTTGATTATGCTACGAGTAGGTGTCACGGTATGGCTGGATGGAATAAGCAAGGAGCAATTTTATTGAATGAAAAAAAGAGGGCTACACGGATATAGAAAAGAAAGGAGATATCTTGGGAGAATAAGGTCTACATGATGGAACATTTGGCAGCAGTATAAATGCAAGTCTTTTATTTATTTGAGAGGGAGATTAGGTGGAAGAAGTGGTGTCACGGCTAGAAGAGAAGAGAATGTTTTTGTTTTTATGAAATGAACAGTAGATTAGTGGGAGAATGATGGGACGTTGGCAGCAGTGTAGCAGCAATGAAATTCTTTTATTTATTGGAGAAAGGAGAAATCAATTAGGATGGAGGAAGGTGTGCACGGGAACTTGGAAGTAGCAAGCAACAGTGTGTCATGTTCGTGACGCAGCAACAGCACGTTGGTGGAGGAGGTCATGACCTGGCTGTTACGAAGTGGTGCTTAATTTATTTGAAAGGCTAGGTCACGTCCAGCACTCTTTTAGGAGGCACAGATTGCATTTTAGAAACAATTCCAATTTATCTTTGGCTTGAGGAGAGCACATGGGTCACGGTTAATGGTAGAGAAATTTATTTTCTTTTATTTCTTTTGCCTTAAAATATTTTATATTATATGTTGAAATGATTTTCTTCTTTTTAGTGGTGAATTGTGTTTGAATATTTATCTATTGTACTGTTTTCTTTAAAAGTTTTCATGCACTTTAATGCTTTCAATTATATTCGGTCGTGTTTTATTTAATTTCCCGTTTAATTTAATTTTACCGCAACCAAAAAATCACAAAACCCCCCTTTTTCCGTGTGTGATCTGAGACTGAACCGCAACATTTGGTCCTTGAGAGACGACCTAGGAGTCACTTCCTATCATTATACTGCATTCTTTTATGCACAACTTTTGTTGGGAGGTGCGACCCTCTCATCAAAATGGCGCCGTTGCCGGGGACCAACGGTTCAGTTTTAGGTCTTTTGTGGTGATAATGTGTTTATGGATGATTTCACTGTGTATGGATCCTCTTTTGATGCATGTTTAGACAGTCTGGAAAAAGTTTTGAAAAGATGCATAGAAACAAACCTTGTTCTCAATTTTGAGAAATGTCACTTCATGGTTGAACAAGGTTTGGTTCTAGGGAATATCATTTCTGAGAAGGGAATAGAGGTAGACCCTGCTAAGATATCTGTTATTTCACAGTTGCCTTACCCCTCTTGCGTGCGAGAGGTGCGATCTTTCCTTGGACATGCAGGTTTCTACAGGCGCTTCATCAAAGATTTCAGCAAGAAGGCGCTTCCCTTGTCCAGACTGCTACAGAAGGATATTGACTTTGCTTTTGATGACAGATGGAAGCAGGCGTTTGATTGCCTGAAGGAAGCTTTGACCACTACCCCTATCATTCAGGCACCGGATTGGACAGCCCCATTTGAGCTCATGTGTGATGCGTCTAATTATGCATTGGGGGCTGTCTTGACACAGAAAATTGACAAGCTGTCGAGAGTGATCTACTATGCTTCACGCACTTTGGATGCTGCCCAAGCAAATTATACCACCACTGAAAAAGAGTTGTTGGCAATTGTTTTTGCCTTTGATAAGTTTAGGTCATATTTGCTTGGATCACCTGTTATTGTGTATACTGACCATGCAGCTCTAAAGTTTCTGTTGAAAAAGGCTGAGTCAAAGCCTAGATTGATCAGGTGGATGCTATTGCTCCAGGAGTTTGACTTGCAGATTAAAGACCGGAGTGGAGCACAGAATTTGGTTGTAGACCACCTCAGCCGGATTGAGAGAGCTGGGAATGAAGCTGATGTGTTGCCCATCCAGGATGCTTTTCCTGATGAGAGTTTGTTGATGATTTCTTATTCTCACCCCACTCCTTGGTTTGCACACATTGTAAATTATTTGGTTGCTTCTGTTTTTCCTCCCTTAGCATCACGTGCTCAGATTGCTAAAATTAAGAGTGATGCTAAGTATTATGTTTGGGATGATCCATATTTGTGGAAGTTGTGCAGTGACCAAGTTACTAGGAGATGCATTCCGGACCATGAGATTGACTCGGTCCTGCAGTTTTGTCATGCCTCCTCACCTGGTGGTCATCTGGGGATACAGAGAACAGCTCGCAGGGTGCTTGACTGTGGTTTCTATTGGCCTTCCATCTTCAAAGATGCGGAGAGGATTTGCAGCACTTGTGAGCCTTGTCAGAGAGCAGGAGGATCCATTTCACAGAGACAAGAGATGCCTCAACAACCTATGCTGTTTTGTGAGGTGTTTGATGTATGGGGTATAGATTTCATGGGTCCTTTTCCTGTTTCTTTTGGTTTCTCTTATATTCTCCTTGCTGTGGATTATGTTTCAAAATGGGTGGAAGCTAGAGCCACCAGGACTAATGATGCTCGGGTTGTTGTAGATTTTGTTAGATCTCACCTCTTTTGCAGGTTTGGAGTGCCTAGAGCAATTGTTAGTGATCAAGGAACCCATTTTTGCAACAGATCCATGCAAGCTTTGCTCAAGAAATATGGGGTGACGCACAGAGTTTCTACATCTTACCACCCCCAAACAAATGGGCAGGCTGAGATCTCCAACAGGGAGATTAAGAGGATTTTGGAGAAGATTGTCCAGCCCAACAGGAAAGATTGGAGCAATAGGTTGGACGATGCTCTTTGGGCCCACAGGACAGCCTACAAAGCACCGATAGGGATGTCTCCCTATCGGGTTGTCTTTGGAAAGGCATGTCACCTACCGGTCGAGATTGAGCATCGGGCATATTGGGCTGTGAAGATTTGCAACTTCTCCATGGACCAAGCTGGAGATGAAAGAAAGTTGCAACTAAATGAATTGGATGAGATCCGATTGGAGGCCTATGAGAACTCGAAGTTCTACAAGGAAAGGACAAAGAAGTTCCATGATAGTTCTATTGTTAGAAAGGACTTCGAGGTTGGCCAACAGGTTTTGTTGTATAACTCTAGACTCGGCCTCATGGGTGGTAAGTTGAGATCAAAATGGACTGGACCTTTTGTTGTGACTAATGTTTATCCTTATGGTGCAGTAGAGATCCAAGGTCCATCTACAGCTAAAAGTTTCAAGGTGAACGGGCATAGACTGAAGCCTTTCCTCAGCAACCCTTCTTTATTGGATGTAGTGGTGGAGGAGACGTCTTTGGTCCACCCCACCTATCCTTCCATCTGACTCAGGGAGTTTCTTTTCTCCTTCCCCCCTCACTTTTATGGCACTTTGTCGATATCTGATGACTGTTCTGATTGTTTGATCTACTGATTGTGACACATTGAGGACATTGTGTCGTTTAAGTGTGGTCTATTAGGGGAGGTTGTTTCTTTGTTCATGTTTCGGTTTTTATGTAGTTTGTTGTGTCTTGTGTACAGTTTTGCATGTTTTTCGTGAATTCTGGATTGTGGTTAGGTTGTCAGTTTTCCTTCACTTCATTGATACTCTGAGATGTTAGATTCCTTGCTTTTCTTTGCTTGGAAGATGATCATGATGTTTGAGAGTTGAATTGATTGTGACACAAATGCCCTGTGTGAGAACTTGAGCCACTTTATGTTCTTTCTTGTGTGTGATATGTCTCTTGATTGCTTGCACATATGCCTTGGCTTGACTCTTGTTGATAATTCTTGATTGATATGCATGTTTGGAAGTGATAAAGGCAGTTTTGTTCTTGAGCCTCTCTAGCCAAATAAGCTTACCTTGTTCTAATCCTTTGAAAACCCTTTTTGAGCCTATACTTTCCCCCATTTCTTTGTTTTGAATGCTCATACACTAGCCCTACGTGAAAAACCATGATTACCTTAACCTTAGGGAATTTTGGAGCTTGGGAAGTGTTTTGGGAACAAGTGTGGTCTCTTGGGGGTTTCTGATGAGTTGGCTAGTTGGTTCCTCTTCTTGTTTTGTTTTGGTAAATATATGTGTATCTTGTCTTTTACAGTTTTGTTTTGAAAAGAGAGAAAAGAAAAGAGACAGGATGATGAAAAAAAAATAATAAATAGAGAAAAATGAGGAAAAAAAAATTTGTGAATAATGGAGTCAAGAAGAGGATGGAATTCGAGGTTGTGGGTGTGTTTGAATGTGTTTACACTTGTTCCCCATAGCTCCTCTGTTCCTTATGGTTTGTAGCTTCTTATCCAGATATATCCTCCCTTGTCCTTGGCCCCATTACAACCATGAAAAGACCTTTTGATTTGAACATGCGTATGTGCTTGAGTGTTGATATTAGGGGCTTGCCAAGTCTATTTGTGTTTGCTTTCTTGAGTGCATTGAGTGACATTGATTTACCTTAAACACTTGAGAGAAACACTGATTGTGTGCATCTGTGAGGCTCTGTTGCTTTTGATTCATCTCTTGAACTGATTGAATGTTTTCCTTGTACTGAACTGTTTGGATGATTCTTTGAGTATTTGCTTTCATTGACTCTGTATGGGATTCTGCCTATACCTTTTACCGTCCAGATTTTGTGAGAATTGTGCAACTGTGTTTCTGTTTTGGAGTCTTTGTTGTCTGTCTGTCGAGTCTGTGTCGGCTCCCTGATGTTTGAGTAGTTCCCTGGTTTTCGTTTTGGTTTTGCCCAGGAGTGCAAAAGACTAAGTGTGGTCTATTTTGATGAGTCGTTATTTCTTGAATTATATTTAGTTTATTGCACTTAAATAAACCAGGGAATTGTGTTTAATTGTTTGTTATTTCCCCGTTTTCCGAATTCTGCTTAATTTGGTCGGAAATTTGTAATTGTGCTAATTTGGGTTTTCTGAGCTGATTAAGTGCATTTTTGAAGTGCAGGAAAATTTCGGAAATACATTTTGGGACATCAGGAAGAATGCCAAATAAATTCAAGACTCTCCACACAGACATTTTTGAATTAATTAAATTGTAATTCAGTAGTTTAGAATTTTTGAATCAACTCTTATATTTTGGGTCAATTTTTGGTAAATTAGATTAGACCCAAAAATTAGAAGTGAGTGACTTGGACCCTGGGGTTTTTCTTTTGTGTGGACCCCACCCTCATTAAAGGTGAGACACACGACCTTTAGGTTAGGCCGCCACTTGCCATTTGCACTGTACACACTCTCGGCTCTTAGTTTTCGAAATTCTTTTGGCTGAAAACGCGGGGATTGATGAACGGAGACATTTTTTCTTTTTTCCCTTTTTGCTTGAGCGCTGTTCTTCAATCATGAATGAAAAGATGATTTTGACTCTGCATTTCTGATTTATTCATTGCCGCTTCCAATTGGTTACAGAGCTTTTTATTGAATGTTCTTTTCTCCTTGTGATTTCACACACTGTTACGGGACATGGGTTGCATTTTCTTTTATTCTGCCATCTTCATTTTAGCATGTTGAGAAGTGTGGCTTCACGGAGGGGAAGAAGGCCTTTCATTCTTCTTGCTGGCAGCGTGCACACGCTTGTGGGACGGGGTCAAGAAGGAGCAGAGGCAAGGATGTGGTGCCACAGTGCTAGAAGAGTGGCATGAAGTCACGGTGTTGATTCATGGAAGATGAGAGAAGAGGTGTTGCCACGTGCTGGAATGCTTGAACCGAGAAAGTGGGTGCACGGAGAATGAACTGGAAGCTTGCACACGGATGTTGTTTCAATTGGAAGCTTCCTATTCAATTTCTTCTCACTTTGCAAAGAGTACGGTGCTTTGCACATGGCTGGATGGAATAAGCAAGGAGCAATTTTATTGAATGAAAAAAAGAGGGCTACACGGATATAGAAAAGAAAGGAGATATCTTGGGAGAATAAGGTCTACATGATGGAACGTTTGGCAGCAGTATAAATGCAAGTCTTTTATTTATTTGAGAGGGAGATTAGGTGGAAGAAGTGGTGTCACGGCTGGAAGAGAAGAGAATGTTTTTGTTTTTATGAAATGAACAGTAGATTAGTGGGAGAATGATGGGACGTTGGCAGCAGTGTAGCAGCAATGAAATTCTTTTATTTATTGGAGAAAGGAGAAATCAATTAGGATGGAGGAAGGTGTGCACGGGAACTTGGAAGTAGCAAGCAACAGTGTGTCATGTTCGTGACGCAGCAACAGCACGTTGGTGGAGGAGGTCATGACCTGGCTGTTACGAAGTGGTGCTTAATTTATTTGAAAGGCTAGGTCACGTCCAACACTCTTTTAGGAGGCACGGATTGCATTTTAGAAACAATTCCAATTTATCTTTGGCTTGAGGAGAGCACATAGGTCACGGTTAATGGTAGAGAAATTTATTTTCTTTTATTTCTTTTGCCTTAAAATATTTTATATTATATGTTGAAATGATTTTCTTCTTTTTAGTGGTGAATTGTGTTTGAATATTTATCTATTGTACTGTTTTCTTTAAAAGTTTTCATGCACTTTAATGCTTTCAATTATATTCGGTCGTGTTTTATTTAATTTCCCGTTTAATTTAATTTTACCGCAACCAAAAAATCACAAAACCCCCCTTTTTCCGTGTGTGATCTGAGACTGAACCGCAACATTTGGTCCTTGAGAGACGACCTAGGAGTCACTTCCTAGCATTATACTGCATTCTTTTATGCACAACTTTTGTTGGGAGGTGCGACCCTCTCATCACTTCCTTTCCATTTTGTCGGTGATTTTTCAATCCTTAGAGTCTTTTGTCAATGACTGTGTCAACTTTCAATTTACTTGAGTCCCAAGAATCTTTTTAGTGATGCTGACATACAAAAGATGATTACAACCAGCAAAACAAAAGATGGCTTAAGAAGTCATTGATTACAAAATTAAAATCAAAGAACAAAAATCCATATTTTTTTGTTGTAGTCAACTTTCAATTTACTTGAGCCCCAGGAATCTTTTTGAGCGATTCTAACATACAATCTATTTTCATTGCATAACCATCTAGCTCACTCATCTTCTTCAGTTTTTGTCGAATCTATTTTGTTTGCATTCCAAGAATCAGATATGGGATAGACTTGTTGATGATCATCATTTTTTTATCTTGGTGAATCCAATAAGTCCTTGATGACCAATCCAAATTTGAAAGAGAATGTCGGAACAATCGGTATCGTTATAGAGTCGCACAGCGGAATAAAATACTCGGAAAGCGTGTTACGGTCACAAATCAAGTTATGTTGGTCCGTTTTAGAAAATCAATTTTCTTAGAGAAAATTTAACAAACAATTGATGTGCATAAAACAGTAAAGAGTGTAAGGAATAGAAAAGTTGACACACTGGATTTTTATCGTGGTTCGATTCAAAAGAATCTACATCCAGTTGTTAATCACTATAAAAAGTGATTAACTTTCACTAAAATCAGTTTCAACAAATTACAATTAAGAGTGAATAAAAACAGAAACATAAAACCTTCCTTCGACCAACGAACTGGAAGTAAACAATCTACACTTTCCTTCGACTGACGAACCAGAACAATGCAGAACAGTTCTTCCTTCGACCAACGAACTGGAAGAACAGTAGCGTTGCCAACTCGAAGAGAATCGCTCCGACCTTTGACCCACAAAGTGTGAACTGCTCATTTTCATGAGACTAGGCAGTGCAATGAACTAGCTTATGGAACTTCCTCAGATCACACTGTATTCTCAAAAGCTCAGAGTTATCTTCTAAGAGTTTTGGAAATAACTTATATAGCCAACTGGTCTAAGTTCGCAGAGATGAATTATAACTACCATAGATAATCGATTATTGTTAGTGATAATCGATTATTTGAGTCTGTTACAGGGTTTTTCAAAAGTGATAATCGATTATCCTGAGGAATAATCGATTATTCCAAAGACTTTGGTAGTTCTCATCAGAACTAGTGATAATCGATTATTTGGAGTAATAATCGATTATTCCATAGCAACGAGGTTTTCCAGAAGGACTCAGGATAATAGATTATAACTTCTAATAATCGATTAAATGCGTAACAGTTCTAGAAATACGAATTTTTCTAAGTATTACATGTTTAAGGCTTTTCCTAATACATTTATAATCTACAAAGTGCTTTTAAAACAATTATCACAATCTATCGTCTTTCAGCATCATCAAAATCATTTATCTTCAAATTTACCAATGCTCCTCACTGGTAAAAATCTCCCCCTTTTTTATGATGATCAAAAATCACTTTTTAAAAGCAACTTTGGGTTATCTGCAAAAGATACAAACTGACAGACAACAATAAGAGTTAGTAGTAACTGCACATATTTCTCCCTGTTTTTGATCATAAGCAAAAAGAGTTATAATGCTCCCACTTAATATGAGCTCCCCCTCAATTAAATAGTGTATGTACTAAAACAATAGATCATTTTATTCATGAAAACATTAAAGATTACAAGGGCACATAAAGCAAGACATGAACATGATAAAACATCCTAGGAATTCAAAACAAACAAACATGAAAGCACACTAACATAAAATCCTAAATCTAAAATTCAGGACTTGGTGGTCTCTCTGGAGGTTGGAGATTAAAGTGATTTTCAATGTTTCCAATGCGAGTATCAAGGTCATTGAACTGGTCGATCACAAATTCTTCATGATTTTGTTGCCACTCATATATTTGTTCAAAGTGAGTCTGTTGAAAGAGACGCATATCCTCCAGTTGTTTTGACAGGTTTGCAAAATGCTCCTCCATAGTCAGGGATGAATTGGAAGGCATGTGAGAAGGACCAACATCAGCAGAGGTAGCAGCTGGGACTGGATCAACCATATGGGCGTCCATATCGTCATTGGCATTTTCGTGGTGATCATCATCCTTGTGAATGATCACACGGCCACGAGCAACAAAACCCATTTGGCGAAATGTTGTCTCACCAATTTCAGTGCCAATTGCTTGAATGGCGGTAGTGAGTTCGCCGACCACACTTACACCTTTGTATTCTAAAATTCGAGAGATGAGAAGTGCATATGGAAAATGATAAGAAGGATATTTCTTGGCCTTTACCATTGTGTCGGAGATGAGGGATGGCCAATCAATGTGGATGTGATTTAAAAGCCCATATAGTAGTAGAAGATCTTGCTCCGAGCATTGAGCATGGTTAGTGGCACGAGGACATAGGATCCATACAATTAAGTAGTGAATCATCCTTTCTTCAACCTTGAATCCACCCACAAGCAGTTGTCGACGATTGATTTGTTGTTCAGGATGGCGCAAAAAAGGATTGAAAGGCGAGGAGACGATTGAAGTCCGGAACTCCAAGATGGACTTTGACAGCATCATCCCATAGTGTGAGTTGTGCGACATTCGTCCATATGTCATCATCCAGAATTATAGGGACACCTTTCACTTTTGTTGTGATGATGCCGTCATGATAACGCATATTGAAGTAGAAGACACAGATGAGATCAGGGTAGATGCACCCCTTTTGCTCCACGAGATGAGTAAGTCCTTGAGCATGAAACAGATCTGGAAATTGAAAGCCATAAAAACGATAAAAGTCGAGACGGATGAACTTTACCGCCATGATTCGTCGTTCTTGCCAGAAATGGACATAGTTACCATGTTGCTCCTCATCTGAAATCCAACCTTCGATGGAAGCAGGACGAACATTTCGGGAGCGAGAGGAAGAAGCACCAGCAGTCCTCCTTCGGGTTCTTCTTGAATCAGCCATGAGAGAAGTGGGCAAAAAGAAACTTTGGAAGGAAAGAAGAAAGATGAAGAGATTGGGTTCAGATTTGGGTGCAGCAGTTTTCTGCATGCAAAGAAGTGAGTAATAATCGATTATAGGGGGCTATTTATAAGAAAAACGGAGAAACTAGCCGTTTATGACCGTTTTCAGCCGTTAGAAATCATTGTAACGGATATATTTTTGATACAGATCGCGTAATAATCGATTATTGTAAGTGATAATCGATTATCTGCTCATAAGTCACTTTCCAGAAATTGTGTAATAATCGATTATGTATGAAGATAATCGATTATCTTCGCATGAATGTCCAGTTTTGGGTTTGAATATGAATAATCCATTGTTCTATGGTATAATCGATTATCTGCGAATAGGGGCTTTTGCCAAAGCCAAAAATAATCGATTATTATCCTATGATAATCGATTAAAAGCGCTGATCTTACGAGAATTGAGAAAATTTCATAAATCTGGAGTTTAGGACATATCTAACACCCCTAACTCTCTTCTAAGCTCATAGAATCTATCTTTAGGTAGTGCTTTAGTGAAGATATCAGCCAATTGATGTAAAGTGTCAATGTATTCAATTTGGAAATCTCCCTTTTGAATGTGGTCTCTCAAGAAATGATGTCTAATTTCAATGTGCTTAGTTCTTGAGTGCATTATGGGGTTCTTAGTTAGGTTGCTAGCACTAGTATTATCACATTTCAGAGGAATGTGATCAAGGAAGATATCAAAATCCTCCAGTTGTTGTTTCATCCATAAAATTTGGGCACAACAATTTCCGGCAGCAATGTATTCAGCCTCAGTGGTAGACAAGGCAACACAACCTTGTTTCTTTGAATGCCAAGACACTAAAGAACAGCCCAGAAAATGACACGTTCCACTAGTACTTTTCCTATCAATTTTACAGCCACCATAATCTGCATCAGAATAACCTATCAAACTAGGTAAAGCATCAGAAGGATACCAAAGTCCAAAAGATGGGGTTCCTTTAAGGTATTTCAAAATCCGTTTGACAACAATTAGATGAGATTCTTTAGGATTAGCTTGGTACCTAGCACACACACACACACACACTTTGCATAATGTCTGGTCTACTAGCACTTAGATACAGTAAGGATCCTATCATTCCTCTAAACATGGTTTCATTTACTCCTTTACCAAATTCATCCTTATCTAAATAGCAAGACGTTGCCATAGGTGTGTTGGCTTCTTTACAAGTATCCATACCAAACTTCTTAAGCACTTCTCTACAATATTTAGTTTGGGAGACAAAAGTTCCCCCATCTATTTGCTTTATTTGCAGTCCTAAGAAGAAGTTAAGCTCACCCATCATAGACATTTCAAATTCACCTTGCATTATTTGTGCAAATCCCTCACACAATGAATCATTTGTAGACCCAAAAATGATATCATATACGTATACTTGAACAATCAAGATATGTTTTTCTACTTTCTTAATAAACAAGGTTGAATCAACCTTTCCTCGAGAGAAGTCATTTTCAATCAAGAAAGTACTAAGTCTTTCATACCAAGACCTAGGTGCCTGTTTAAGACCATACAAGGCCTTTTTCAACTTATAAGCATGATCAGGATATTTAAAATCCTCAAAACCAGGAGGTTGACTGACGTATACCTCTTCTTTGATGAAACCATTCAAGAATGCACTTTTCACATCCATTTGGTACAATTTAAACTTCATCAAAGATGCATAAGAAAGTACCAATCTAATTGGTTCTAACCTGGCTACTGCGACGTAAGTTTCATCATAGTCGATACCTTCCTCTTGACAGTAGCCCTTTGCAACTAACCTGGCTTTGTTCTTTGTGATGTTTCCATCTTCATCAAGCTTGTTTCTAAACACCCACTTTGTTCCAATGATTTGATAATCATCTTGTCTAGGAATGGGTTCCCAAACATCATTCCTTTCAAATTGATTCAGTTCTTCTTGCATAGCAACACACCATTTATCATCTTGAAGAGCTTCCTTTATGTTCTTAGGTTCTACCTGAGACACAAAAGCTACTGTTAAGCAGAAAATATTAAGATTGTGTCTAGTAGTTACCCCTTTTAATATATCTCCGATGATGTTGTCCAAAGAAAGTCCTCTTGGTTGTTGATAGCTTTTAGGATCAACTACTTGATGTTCATTTTGAGTTTCTAGAGGATAGTTTTCATTTAGATACATCTCTTCAAGAGTTTCCCTCAAATAATCCTCATCACCTGCAATTGGTTTATTTGACTCAAGAGGGTTCACCTCAAGGTCCACAATTTCATCAAAGACAACATGCATTGATTCTTCAATTTTCAAGGTTCTTCTATTAAACACCCTATATGCTTTGCTAGTTAAAGAATATCCTAAGAAGATTGCCTCATCAGATTTAGCATCAAATTTTCCTAGATTATCTTTACCATTATTCAAAACCAAACATTTGCATCCAAAGATTTTCAAATGAGATACATTTGGTTTTCTACCGTTAAACAGTTCATAGGGAGTTAGCTTAAGAATAGGCCTAATTAGCATTTTGTTCAACACGTAACAAGCAGTACTAACTGAATCAGCCCAAAAGTATTTTGGCACATTAGATTCATTTAAAAGAGTCCTAGCTAGTTCTTCTAATGACCTATTTTTCCTTTCAACAACACCATTTTGTTGGGGAGTTCTTGGAGCAGAAAAATTATGAGCAATTCCATGTTCTTCACAAAACTTTTCAAAAGATTCATTTTCAAACTCACCACCGTGATCACTTCTCAAGGTTTTGATTTTCAATTCCTTTTCATTTTGAACACGTTTTGCAAATGATTTGAATGCTTTAAAAGCTTCACTTTTCAAGGTTAAGAAAAATGTCCAAGTAAATCTAGTGTAGTCATCAACAATCACAAGAGCATAGTAGTTTCCACCAAAACTTTTAATTCTAGATGGACCAAACAAGTCCATATGCAAAAGTTCTAAAGGTTTTGATGTTGAAATCATGTTTTTAGACGAAAAAGAGGATTTGGTTTGCTTTCCCTTTTGACATGCAGAGCATATTTTGTCTTTCTCAAATTTTAAATTAGGCAAACCAATCACAAGATCTTTTGAAATCAATTTATTTAAATGTTGCATATGAATATGTGCAGCTCTTTTATGCCATAACCAAGGATTTTCCTCTTTAGCAACTAAACATATTATACTATGACTAGATGCACTTTCAATATCAATCAAGTAAATGTTATTATGCCTAACACCTTGCAAAGCAATTTCAGTAGAATTTTTAAAATATACGGTGCATCTATCACTTTCAAAGGTTACCTTGAGACCCTTGTCACATAATTGACTTATACTTAGGAGATTGTGTTTGAGACCTTCAACACATAATACGTCCTTTATAGTCAATGTGTTTCCTCCTCCAATGTCTCCAGTTCCAATGATTCTACCTTTGTTGTTATCTCCATAGGTCACAAATCCTTGCTTCTTCTTCTCAAAAGAAATAAACTTTTTCTTGTCACCGATCATGTGTCTTGAACAACCACTGTCAAGATACCACAGTGACTTCTTTGACTTAGTAAGTTCCTACAAAACAAATTGGAGCAAGACTTTAGGTCCCTAGTCTCATTATGGGTCCTTGGGGTTAGTTTATGCAAACATACATCATTTTACAATTTTAACCCATGCATATTTACCATTTGGAACACCAAAATTTTTGATGTTGCATTTGTTTGAGGTGTGACCAAGTTTCATTCAGTAAAAACAACAAGCCTCATACACTTTATTTTTCACAAAAGTCCCTTTTTCTACCCAAACTCTACGAGTTCTTATCACTTTAGACTTTTTGTGTAGATGCGTGTTTCCACTTCTAGCATTGCTTCTCTCAAAGTTTGTTTTGGCATGTGACTTAGACTTAGTTGCCTTTGCAAGTAAATTCTCAAGAATGTCAATATCAAACATATGACTTTTACACGATAGACATTCAACAGGTTGTACAACAGTATCAGATTCAGATAATTTAGTTTCCAGATTACTAACTTTGTTTCTCAAAACAACTTCGTCATCTAGTACTTTTTCATACCTCAATTTCAATTCATTATGCTCTTTCTTTAGCTTTTTATGAGCAACATCAAGTTATTCAGATTCATTTAACAAATCAAGAAATGCCTTTTGTAAGTCAAACTCATCACTTGACTCTAAGCTAGAATCACTTACTTGGCTTCCTGCATCTTCTAAGTCTGCCATTAAGCACAAATTTGCTTCTTCATCTGAATCGCTTGAGCTTGAAGAACTAGAAGCATTCTCTTCCCAAGCTATGTAAGCTTTCTTCTTCTTTGGAAACTTTCTTTCTTTCTTTTCTTCACTTTTCCTATTTTTAGGACAGTCAGTCTTCACATGACCTCTTTCTCCACATCCATAACATTTAATGCTTGATGGAGATCCTTGATTTTCTTTCCTTTCTCCACAGTATTTCTCTTTTCCTTTTGCTTTCATAAATTTAGCAAACTTCTTAATCATAAGATTCATGTTTTCCTCATCGTCATCGGAATCATCGTTCTCAATTCTCTTAGAACTTTTTCCTTTTGAGATTTCAGACTTGAAGGCAAGTGTCTTTCTTTTGCCTTGATCCTCTTCTGCAGTTAATCTTCTCAGCTCAAGCTCATGCTCACGAAGCTTTCCAAAGAGAATCGCCGTTGACATCTGAGTGAGGTTTTGAGACTCCGAGATGGCAGTCACCTTTGGTTGCCAAGACCTGTCTAATGATTTTAATATTTTCACATTCAATTCATCAGTGTCAAAAGTCTTACCCAAACCTGTTAGGTGGTTCACAATGTGAGTGAAACGCTTCTGGACATTAGATATTGTTTCTCCAGGTTGCATTCTGAACATCTCATACTCTTGGATGAGTGTATTCTTCCTTGCACATTTCACGTCGTCTGTACCCTCATGTGTGACTCTGAGGACGTCCCACATTTCCTGTGCTATCTTACACACTGAAATTCTATAAAATTCATCAAGTACTACAGCAGATGAAAGAATATTACGAGCCTTAATATCAAATTGGGCTCTTCTATTTTCCTCAGGAGTCCAGTTAAAGTATGGTTTTTCTACTTCTACACCATCAACAGTTCTTTTAGGAATATAGGGACCATTTAGCACAGCTTCCCAGATGCCTCTGTCAACAGACCCCATAAAAATTTCCATTCTCACTTTCCCGAAGGCATAATTATCACCAGTAAAAAGAGGTGGTCTGTTGATGGATGCACCCTCAGCATATACTTGATTTTGATGACCGGCCATTTTCGCAAAAGTTTGAAAAAATATCAAAGCAAGATCTGATACCAATTGTCGGAACAATCGGTACCGTTATAGAGTCGCGCAGCGGACTAAAATACTCGGAAAGCGTGTTACGGTCACAAATCAAGTTATGATGGTCCGTTTTAGAAAATCAATTTTCTTAGAGAAAATTTAACAAACAATTGATGTGCATAAAACAGTAAAGAGTGTAAGGAATAGAAAAGTTGACACACTGGATTTTTATCCTGGTTCGATTCAAAAGAATCTACGTCCAGTTGTTAATCACTATAAAAAGTGATTAACGATTTCACTAAAATCAGTTTCAACAAATTACAATTAAGAGTGAATAAAAATAGAAAGATAAAACCTTCCTTCGACCAACGAACTGGAAGTAAGCAATCTACACTTTCCTTCGATTGACGAACCGGAACAGTGTAGAACAGTTCTTCCTTCGACCAACGAACTGGAAGAATAGTAGCGTTGCCAACTCGAAGAGACTCGCTCCGACCTTTGACCCACAAAGCGTGAGCTTCTCCTTTTTACGAGACTAGGGAGTGCAATGAACTAGCTTATGGAACTTCCTCAGATCACACTGTATTCTTAAAAGCTCAGAGTTATCTTCTAAGAGTTTTGGAAATAACTTATATAGCCAACTGGTCTAAGTTCGCAGAGATGAATTATAACTGCCACAGATAATCGATTATTGTTAGTGATAATCGATTATTTGAGTCTGTTACAGGGTTTTTCAAAAGTGATAATCGATTATCCTGAGGAATAATCGATTATTCCAGAGACTTTGGCAGTTCTCATCAGAACTAGTGATAATCGATTATTTGGAGTAATAATCGAGTATTCCAGAGCAACGAGGTTTTCCAGAAGGACTCAGGATAATCGATTATAGCTTCTAATAATCGATTAAATGCGTAACAGTTCTAGAAATACGAATTTTTCTAAGTATTACATGTTTAAGGCTTTTCCTAATACATTTATAATCTACAAAGTGCTTTTAAAACAATTATCACAATCTATCGTCTTTCAGCATCATCAAAATCATTTATCTTCAAATTTACCAATGCTCCTCATTGGTAACAGAGAAAGCCTTCTTTGCTGATCGGTTGATAAACGACAATCCCAATCCAAACATCTTTGATCAGCTTCATATCAACCCCCTTGACTTTGTTACAAAATGTTTCATCACTCATCTTTAAGTTGGAGTAGAACACGCTCACCAATTTCAGATATTTGTGAGAAACCACGGTTTTAATCTTCCTTAGACTAAAAAGCTTCCGTCGAATGTCTTCATCACTAATCCAACCTATAGGATTAACATTCCTTCCAATCTGGGCAACCTTCCATTTTCTTCTTGATCATGATGAAGAAGCCATTTCTGATCAAATTCGGGAACGTCTTTCACATTTCTAAGGTTTGTAACTGTTTAGTTTAGGAAACACTGAGTGTGTTTTCAAATTTAGTATTTATAAAGTTGTGCATCAAATCTTATCAGTTTCAGGCCCAACTAAAATTTCCAATCTTATATATCCCAATAAAATAATTTCAGCAACGACGAATTTATAAAGGGTTCGACGTTGTATTATGCGGTTGAAGTTGAACTCTGACAATATAAGGATTGACTTGATGGGCGACGAATTTCTAATGGGTTCGACATTTCATTATGCGGAACTCTGACAATATAAATTTCAATCTTATTGTATATCCCAATAAAATAATTTCAGAAACGACGAATTTCTAAAGGGTTCGACGTTTTATTATGCGGAACTCTAACAATATAATTTTCAATCTTATATATCCCAATAAAATAATTTCAACAGCGACGAATTTCTACAAGGTTCGACGTTTGATTCTCTGATAATGTAAGGATTGACTTGATTGGCACTAGAGTAGTTGGGCGCATTAGTGGCTCCCAACATTTTCTTTAAATACAGTTTCGGATCCTTTGGAACTACCCTTTGAAAAGCTACACTACAGAGCTTCCGTAACCAAATTCATGTTAACTTTTTCCTTAGGATTGCCATTAGTTCCTCTACTAAGCAAAGACATTTCTTTGTTAACGATGAAGGCACGGTGGAAATGTTGAGGAAAATGTTAACCCTTATGAATTTCAAAAACATTCTCCATTGTTTTTCTGTTTTTTTATTTAATTCCTGTGTTTTTTTAATGTAGTTTCTTATTCATGTAAAATCCTGAGGAAAATGTTAACAGTTATGAATTTCAAAAACATTCTCCATCGTTTTTCTGGTTTTTTTATTTAATTCCTGTGTTTTTTAACAGTTATGTAGTTTTTTTTAACAGGGAAATTAAAAGTTAATAAACTTCAAGGTTTAAAAATGAATACTTCTGTAGGCAAATAAACCATCATATAGTTTGATTAAATCTATCATGTATCATTGTCAGAAACAAAATTCTTAAACCCTTCCTGTAAATGTCTAAATCCTGTTCTCAGATGGCTTCTTCATCTTCACGGTGTGGAAAGAAGGCTGCACACCTTCTAAGAAATGCTAGTCCAAATGGGTGGATTAGTGATGACGAAAAATGATACAAATTTGGATGTTATAGAAAACTCTTCAAGGTGGTCCCTCATAAGTTCTTGGATGTGGAATTATTCAGAAGGGAGGGGTTTATCTTTCAAGAATGGTTTGTAGATGTTGGTCTTCTAAAATTTGTAGAAATGATCGGTGATTGCTACCCTGGCCTGGTACAGGTCTTCTACCACAATCTGAAGGTTGTCGATGGTGTTATATGCTCTCAGGTGAAAGGTGTCAATATTAAATTTGATGACGAGATATGGCTATCTTTTACTGGTCTCAAAGCAGAAGGCTTCATGTCTCATGAAAGAAATTTTGAACTCAACCAATGGACCAACAAGAAGAAAAATTATAAGGAATATCTGAGAAGTCCAATAAGGCTAAAGGTATACAAGTCGTATCTACTTGATGGTTTGAAATTGGAAGAAAAAATGTGTGCTTTTGTACTTACTTGGGTAATACTACTTGGAAGATGTTTACGTGATCGTCTAACTACTGCAGATTTATTTTTGGTTCATGCCCTAAAAACCCGGATACCAACCAACTAGGTTGTTGTCATGAGTGAGCACATGATTGAAATTGCAAGTAGTCATGGACATATTCTCCCATATGGTGTTTTTATCAGTCGTGTATTGAAGCATCATCAAGTTGATCTTACTGGTGAAAAAAAAATTTGGTGCACCGAATCAAATGAAATAGGAAAAGCGGCATTGAGACATAATGTGTCGAAACAATCGGTACCGTTATAGAGTCGCGCAGCGGAAAAAAATATAGATAGCGGATAGCGTGTAACGATCACAACACAAGTTAAAATAGTCAGTTTCAAAAATTGATTTTCTTAACGAACTTTTATCGAACGGTTGATGTGCTAAGAGTTTAGGGATCAAGAAAATCAACACAGAATTTTTATCCTGGTTCGAATCAAAAGATTCTACGTCCAGTCGTTAATCACTATAAATAGTGATTAACCTTTTTCACTAAAAATATAGTTGTACAGATTACAAGATAATGAAATGAGCAAAGAATAGAAAACACCTTCCTTCGACAAACGAACCAGAAGAGTGCAACAAGTAACTTCCTTCGACAAACGAACCGGAAGAGCTTCCTTGGACGCACGAACCGGAAGCAACAGCTCTGCCAACTTGAAGAGAACTGCTCCGACCTTTGACACACAAAGCGCGAGCTTCTCCTATTGACAAGACCAGATAAGAGCACTCTATCACTTTGAGAACTTCCTCAGAAAAACTATATTCTCAAAATGGCATAGATCCTTTTCACTCACAAAGAGTTTCCCTTAGGCACAAAGCTCTAATACTCTCAATTGAAAAGTTCTTTCTAAGAGCTGCGAAGACCTCTATTTATAAGCCTAGTTTCGTGCAGGGTCAAAAACTGAAAAGACATCTCCCAACTGCCACTGATAATCGATTATCATAAGTGATAATCGATTATTTGTGTCCGTTATGGGGTTTCCAAAAAAGTGATAATCGATTATGCTGAGCAATAATCGATTATTCTAGAGACTTGGACAAAATTAAATGAAACAGTGATGATCGATTATTCTGTGTAATAATCGATTATTTGCGCAAGCAACTCTCTTCTAAATTGGCTCGTGATAATCGATTATTCCTCTTGATAATCGATTATTTGTGCAATGACTCACTAAATACGAAAACTTCTAAGAGTTTTTACATCATTACATTTTATCCTATACATTTGTTTCTACAAAATGCGTTTAACAAAGATGCATTTAGAGTCTTCAATTCTTCAGCTTTTATCATCATCAAAATTTCACAGTAGCTTCAAGATACCAATGCTCCTCATTGGTAACATAATGGTCTAAAGAAAACAAAAGATGGTTGGGTGTTCAAGGATGTTGACGAAACTCCTTCTACCTTCACTCCACAGACTGAGTTTGAAAGATTTGTTGTGGATCAATTTCGAATGCTTTCAACAAGAATTTCAAAAGTTGAAAAATCTCTGATCATGATTCACAAGAAATCAAATGAAGACAATGCTCTCATAACTCCCTCAGCAAGTGAATCTGATGATGAAGACGGCACAACAGAAGTTGAGTCTATGGAGATATCTGACTCATATTAGGAAGAAGAGTCCATTTTAGTTTATTTTTCTGAAATTAATGTAATATTTTAATATATTTATGTATATTTTTGTATGTTTGAACTCTGTTTGAAATTTAATTTATACTTTTCGTGGTTATATTTTCATAATTTTCCTTTGTTTAATGTTATTATGGGTTTTTTTTTAAAAAATAGGAAAAAATGAATGTTACGTCGCATATTGTAAAAGTTGACGTCAAAGATCAAGTCCAGTTTTATAAATACACTTGTGCATCCTTGATCTAGTCCTCCACTCATAAAATTTAGTCGTAACTTGTCATCTGATATCATATTTTTTATGATTCCTCATAGCTCTTACAAGGTCACAAAATTTAGGGTGACGCATGAAAGAGCTATAGGAGACATAAGAAATAAGTTAACAAATTTGGATTTCATTTCAAGTAGTTCAATTTCATTCATATTCATAGCGATTACAATCAAATTAGAAGCAAAACAGACACAAAACAGAAACACAAAACCGACTCCATACTAAAATTCTAAGCCTCTATTCTAATTTAGAATATTTCCTTTGAATCCTCCTCACTAGACTCCTCACTTGAATCTTCAATTGGAGAATCATTTTTATTCTTTTTCTCATGCAGAGCATCTATCTTCTGTTCGAGTCTCTTGAGTTTTTCAACAACAAATCTTTCAAAATTGGTTTCAGGGACGAAGTTGGTGTGGTCTTCATTTAGTGTAGGTGTGTTTCCAGAACTTTGAACCATATTCTCTTCATCCTTGAAGCATCATCCCTTTGTGGTCTTCACAAGGCCAATGGAAGTTAAGGTGTTTCGATTTATCACATTTGAGCAGTTACAAGAGCATTTCTTTTCACCACTAACATCCACACCTTGAATGGTCAGGATTTTGCTGATAAACACAGCATATGGTATATGTCGTACATGTTTGGTTCCTACATCAATCATATGATCTTTTATTACTTCCACCTAATTGGTAGGAACATCATTCTTGATGGCATACAGTAGAAAAACATCTTCAGTTGTCATTATGTCTTGTACTTGTACAGGTCTAGCAGGTAAAATCACCCAAGCAAGAATGTGTGTTGTTATCTTTTCTTCTTTATTCAGTCCCTCATGCACATATATTCTTTCAATTCTGTATCTCCCAGGAAACGTTAACCAATTAATGTACACGTCCTTTTTCTTCAGCCATCTGTTTGTTTTTTAGTACCTTAAATTAGAGAATAACCCTTCGGCTTTTAATCCAGCAAGTTGAAACCAGACATCATTGTCAATGTGAACATTTACTCCTTTTACTCGAGAATGAAGGACACCATCTATGTTTCTCATATTGTTGTAGAAGACCCTTACTAAGTCAGGGTACCAATCACCCTTCATCTGGACAAGTGTAGAGAGACCTTGAGTTTCAATCCATTCCTGGAAGTGAAATCCCTTCTTTTCAAATAAGTCGAGGTTCAAATATTTGTGAGGAACAATATGTTTAAACTTCGTCCACCTCAAAAACTCTAGATGAGTTTCCTCATCACTGATCCACCCGGAGAGATTAGCATTTCTTGCAGCCACAACAACCTTTCCTCTGTCTGTTGAAGGATGTGATGAAGAAGCCATTTGAATTTGGCTACCACGTAATTTTCCTTAGTATTAGGGTTTACCAATATAGAAACAACTCAATGTACATAAGATTTTCAAATTCAGTGTATATAAGGGTGCAACGTCACGCGTTCAACGTCAAATAAAATAACAGGCAACGTAAACAATAACCGGTGACATTGTTGTAAATAAATTCAGTGAAAAAAACGTCGAAGATCTACAAAGCTTGGACGTTAAAGTGAGAGCTTAAAAGGAAAAAGAAAAAGTAGTAAAAAATGGAGCGAATTTTTTTGGCTTTTGGATGAAGATTAAAACGTCAATACCATCCGAATTTGACGTAAAATTCTTGTCACACAATTAATCTTCCCAACCACTCCAATGCCCTTCACGTTCATAAATAAGTAGACCCATTGAAAACCTATCCCACATAACTTCGGTAATCAAATTCATGTTAACCTTTTTCTTGTGTTTTCCTTCTTTTCCTTTACTAAACGAAGACATTTCTTTGTTAACCATGAAGGCATGGGGGAAAACGCAGGAAAAAGTTAACACTTATGAATTTCAAGTAGACCCTTTCAAAACCTATCCTACATTACTTCCACAACTAAATTCATGTTAACTTTTTCCTTTGTTTTTTTTTACTTCCTGGTTTTGGTTATAATGTCTTCAATCATCTTTGGTCTTCATTTTAGATTAAGTGTTTTGTAAGAAGAGATTTTCTTTTGAAATCCTCTACAAAAAGAAGACGTCAATCACCAGGCCTTTGCGTTCAATGCACCCAATATTCGACGACAACTTTATAAATTTAACTTGTCTTGGAGTTGTTTCCACCATAGGAAATCAAATAGCTCTGAAATCTAATGGTAGAAGACAACTCCAAGACAATTTAAAAAATGATTCAACATTGTTGAATGATGAAGTTGAACATCTTCTTTATATAATTATTTTAGATCATAAAATTATTTCAGCATTAAGCATATTGTGAACCATTATTCTTTTTCCTAAGTGTTTCCCTTTCACTAAGATAACTTAATCATTTCTGTACTATAAAAAGCATTTTGTTGACTTGAATTTCAAAGGCCACCTTCATATGAACTGAGACCTGAATGCGACACTTTGAAATTCAAGTAAGCAGATTACAATTTGAGGAACAAAAATGCTTCGAAATCTAAGGAAAAGAAAACCCAAAGGATATAAAAACCATGAATCCTAATATGTTCAACAGAGAAATAGGATGGCAGGGATTACACAAAATTTAAGCTATATTTATAGATGAACTGACGACGTTCAAACATCATTCAGTAGAAAGTAATACATCTCTTTTGATTCAATTAAGAACTAATTGACGTCCAGCCCCCAACAAAAGACGTGAAAAACATGATTAAAAATTAAAAAGAAAAAAATATTAAAAATTAGATGATCCGCTGACAAAAATTAAATCATTACAAAAACAGTACATCGTGTAATATAATTAGAAACTACCACTTTGTATGAACGTCGAAGCCCCGCCAAATTCGACGTTCAAACATCATTCACTGAAAAAGTAAAAAATCTCTTTGGATTTTGATATTATCTCCTTGCTGACTAAACGAAGACATTTCTATGATAAATAATGATATAGGACGTCATTGATCACAAATATTTGACATAATCTCCAGACTTTTGCATCGATTGCAGTCAACACTCGACATCAATTGTATAAATTTAATTTGTATTGCAGTTGTTTCCACCATAAGACCTAATTGATGTCCAGCCCCCAACAAAAGACGTTAAAAATATCATTGGAATATCCACACCATTAATGTCCCACTGCTCCATAGAGTAGGACATGCCATTGAATGATTAAAAATTAAAAAGAAAAAAATACTAAAAATTAGATGATTCGCATAGAAAAATTAAATCATTTTAAAAGCAGTACACATGACTAATATCCTAAACGTCAAAGCCCCGCACAATTCGACGTTCAAACATCATTCACTAAAAAAGTAAAAAATCTCTTTGGATTCTTAAGAACTCCTTGCTAACTAAACGTAGACATTACTCTGATGAATAATGATATAGAACATCCTCGAGCACAAATATTTGACATTAATATTCTGAATGTCAACGTCCCGCACAATTCGACGTTCAAACATCATTCACTAAAAAAGTAAAAAATCTCTTTAGATTCTTAAGAACTCCTTGTTGACTAAATAAAGATATTTCTATGATGAATAATGATATAGGATGTCTTCGAGCACAAATATTTGACATTAACTTTTTGAACGTCAAAGCCCCGTCGAATTCGACGTTCAAACATCATTCACTGAAAAAGTAAAAAATCTCTTTGGATTCTTAAGAACTCCTTACTGACTAAACATAGATATTTCTATGATGAATAATGATATAGGATGTCCTCGAGCACAAATATTTGACATTAACTTTTTGAACGTCAAAGCCCCGCCGAATTCGATGTTCAAACATCATTCACTGAAAAAGTAAAAAATCTCTTTGGTTTCATATGAACTCCTTGCTGACTAAACGTGGACATGTCATTGAGCAGTCTTTCGCATCAAATGCACTCAATATTCGATGTCAACATTATAAATTTAATTTGTCTTGGAGTTGTTTCCACCATAAGAAATCAAATAGCTCTAAAATCTAATGGTAGAAGACAACTCCAAGACAATTTAAAAAACGATTCATACATAGTTGAATGTTGAAGTTGAACATCTTCTTTATATAATTATTTTAGATCATAAAATTGTTTCAGCATTAAACATATTGTGAACCATATTTCTTTTTCCCAAGCACTTTCCTTATAGTCAGATAACTTAATCATTTTTGAACTGTAAAAAGCATTTTGTTCACTAGAATATCAAAGGCCACCTTCATATGAACTGAGACATGAATGAGGCACTTTGGCATTCAACCGAGTAAATTGCAATTTAAATAACAGACATGTTTCAAAATCTAACGAAAGGAAAATGCCAAGGAGATAAAAAATATGAATCCTAATATGTTCAATACAGAAACAGGAAGCAAGGGATTACGTGATGGATGCAATATTTATAGATGAATCGATGACGTACATCGTGTAATTATGCTTACTAAATATCTTGTTTGAACGTCGAAGCCCCTCCGATTTCGACGTTCAAACATCATTCAGAAAAAAAACAACTAATTTGAGTTTGATTCATATAAGAACAAATTGACGTCCCGCCCCCAGAAATTGTCTACTTTTGAATCACCCGCGAAGAAGGTGAGATTTGGAGGGCTTGAAGTTAAAAAGTTTGATGTGCCCCTCTATATTCATATAATTCCACTCTCAATATTGCTAAGTTAATATAATCGATTCTAAGTAGTAAAGAATTGATTCAAAGCGTTATAAATTAAGAAATTCAACTAATGTTATTCATAGTATTTTCCTAATAATGTTATTCATAGTATTTTTTTTATATCATAATCATTTATACTAATAACTAATTATAATTATTAAATTATTCAAAATAATTTATCTCAATGTGGCCAATAAAAGTTCTTCTGAGAGTTCGTTTGATCTTTGATCGTCGTCGACTTTTTAAATTCGAGTTTTTTATAAATGCTTATGTGGTAGTCGTGATCACTCCGTTTCAAATGTACAGACCAATAAAATAGTGACATAGTATATTGTCAAAAAAGTTGTTAACATATAGTTGGTTCCTATAAAAAATTTTGTTATTCCTCGAATTCTGACAAATTTCTTTCATGACCTTGCTCGTCCGTCTCGACTTTTTTAAATTTTACTTATGGTTCATAAGACAAAGATGGAAATGCCACAGTATAGGTATAAATCTTTAAGGCACCTAATTAAGCAACCCTAATAGAAATATTTGACACAAAGATGTTAATCTTTGATAAGAATCAGAGAACCAAGAACCAAAAGAATCCTCTCTCAACATTGCAAATGCAAATTTATGACTTCCAAAATGTCTACATATGTATTTGCTGTCCCTATATATAGGTATAAATGTTCAGGGAACCTAAGAAACCCTGAAAGAAAGATTCGCCACAAAGATGTTAATCTTTGATAAGAAAAATACAATTTATTTTTGTTAACATATCGTTGGTCCCTAAGAAAATTTTTGTTGTTCCTAGAATTCTGACTTTGCCCGTCTGCCTCGACTTTTTTAAATTTTACTTATGGTTCATAAGACAAAGATGGAAACGCCACAGTATAGGTATAAATGTTTAAGGCACCTAAGAAACCCTAAATTAAATATTTGCCACAAAGATGTTAATCTTTGATAAGAATCAGAGAACCAAGAACCAAAAGAATCCTCTCTCAACATTGCCAAGTCCCTAAGAACCCTAAATGTTTAAGGCACCTTTAGTCTTATTCTTCGAACATTCATTTTGGGTTAACCAGTCTCCACCGTCAAACTTAATCTGCCTTAATTTTCGACCCAACCCATTCTGCTAAATTTTTGGTCTAGATTTGTCTGACTATTCCCCATACACGCAGTCTCTTCTCGATATTTCACCTGGTGTGATGCATCTCTGTTGTTAACTTGTCTAAATATTTTTGAATAATTATACTTTGATAACATTTTTTTAACAACATTTTTTTCTAACTGACCTATCTTCATTTTTGTCCAAAATATTCTATCTTAACACCTTTAGTTTATCAGTCAACTTAATTTTTTCTCAAACTTAAGGTATTATAATTTAAAAATGAATCAAAGTCTTTTAGTAGAATCATACTTATATTTACCCTAAAACATTCATTTCAAATTACTTTAAATAATATAATAATAATAATTATTACGATTTTAATTATTGTGATCTATAACTAAATTCAATTATCATAAAATATTATTATTATTATTTTCCATATGAAATTAAATTAATATTTTAAACAAATAAAATTTTATTCTCTTTAAATTTCATCGACGAAAGCACACAAAAAGAAGAAAACCTCAAATATCGGTAACGTTTCATTTTTAATGGGGGAGGTTATCTTAAAATGTAAATATTATATTGAAATATAATGCTAATGAAAGGTTATGGGCGGTTTTATAAGGGAAAAAAAGGAAAATAGGATGGCGGGAAGATGAAGAAGAAAACGTCGAATATCCCTAAACTTCGACGTTCAAACATCATTTAGAAAAAAATAAATAAATTTCGTTTGATTCATTTAAAAACAAAATGACGTCCCACTCCCCAGAAATTATCTACTTTTCAATCACCCGCGAAGAATGGAAGATTTGGAGGGCTTGAAGTTAAAAAGTTTGATGTGCCCCTCTATATTCATATAATTCCACTCTTAATTTTGCTAAGTTAATATAATCGATTCTAAGTAATAAAGAATCGATTCAAAGCATTAGAAATTAAGAAATGCAAATGAGTTTTTAATGATTATTTATGGTCATATTAATGACAACGTGGCTTGATATTGAACACACATTTGTTAAAATACTAAAAAGCGAAAAAATAATGCACGAGAGGGGTCAAATTTGTTTTTCTAATAATGTTAATCATAGTATTTTTTGATATCATAATCATTTATACTAAGAACTAATTATAATTATTAAATTATTCAAAATAATTTATTTCAATGTGGCTAATAAAAGTTTTTCTAAGATTTCGTTTGATCTTTGATCGTCGTCGACTTTTTAAATTCAAGTTTTTTATAAACGCTTATGTGGTAGTCGTGATCGGTCCGTTTATAATATAGAGATCCATCTCTTTCAGGTCCTGGCCCGTCCGTCTCGACTTTTTTAAATTTTTTCTAGAGGTTCATTAGATAAAAGATGGAAACACCACAATATAGGTATAAATGTTTAAGGCAACCTAAGAAACCCTAAAAGAAATATTTGCCACAAAGATGTTAATCTTTGATAAGAATAAGAGTTGTAAACCAAGAACCAACGTTGTAAATGCATATTTATGTCTTCCAAAATGTCTACATATGTATTTGGTCTCCCTATATATAAGTATATGTATAAATGTTTAGGGCACCTAAGAAACCCTAAAAGAAAGATTCGCCACAAAGATGTTAATCTTTGATAAGAAAAATACAATTTATTTTATTTCCTATACTAATTATTAATCAGGAGATAGTCCTTTATCCTACCTTTTGCTCGGGTCAGCCCATTCCGACCTTCAACTTATGTTAGTTTGTTTGGAACTTTGGTCTTAATCTCCGAACATTCATTTTGGGTCAACCAGTCTCCACCGTCAAACCTAATCTACCTTAATCTTCGACCTAACCCATTCTCCTTAATTTTTGTTCTAGATCTGTTTGACTATTCTCCATACACGTTGTCTCTTCTCGATATTTGACATGGTTTGAGGCAACTCTTTTGTTAACTTGTCTAAATATTTTTGGATAATTATACTTTGACAACATTTTTTTGACAACATTTTTTTCTAATTGACCTATCTTCATTTTTGTCCACAATATTCTATCTTAACACCTTTAGTTTATCATTCAACTTAATTTTTTTCTCAAACTCAAGGTATTATAATTTAAAAATCAATCAAAGTCTTTCAGTATAATAATACCTATCTTTAGCCTAAAACATTCATTTCAAATTACTTTAAATAATCTACTAATATTTATTACAATTTTAATTATTGGGATCTATAACTAAATTCAATTCTCATAAAATATTATTATTATTATTTTCTATATGAAATTAATTTAATATTTTAAACAAATACAATTTTATTCTCTTTAAATTTCACCGACAAAAGGACAGAAAAATGGCGGGAGTCTGAAGAAGAAAACCTCGAATATCGGTAATGTTGCATTTCTAATGGGGGAGGTTGTCTTAAAATGTAAATATTATATTGAAATATAATGGTAATGGGAGCTTATGAGCGATTTTATAAAGGAAGAAGAAAAATAGGAGGGCGGGAGGATGAAAAAGGAAACGTCGAATATCCCTAAAATGTGACATCTTTTTCTAACTCTTTGTCTTCTGGATGACAATTAGTACGTCGATGTCGTCTATAATTTGACCTTTGTATTTTTCAAGTAGAGAAGTTATGAAGTTAAGAAGTCGATATTGTGAAAGAAATTCCTAGAATTCTATTCAGAAATGGCTTCTCCATCGTCATCATCAAGAGGAAAAGAGAAGGTTGCCCGGGTTACAAGAAACGCAAGCCCATCTGGATGGATAAGTGATCAAGACATGCGAACAAAGTTTTTACACTGGACAAATATAAAAAAGGTAGTTCCAAACAAGTATATGGACCTACAATTGTTCAAGAAAGAAGGGTTCCTTTTTCAAGATTGGATTGCATATCAAGGGCTTACTGATTTTTTGAAGATGAAAGGACATTGCTATCAAGATTTGGTTGAGGTTTTCTACACAAACCTGAGGGTTGTAAATGGGGTCATTCACTCAAGGGTCAAAGGTGTTAACATTACTATTGACGATAATGTTTGGTTAGATATTGCTAGACTGAAAGCTGAAGGTTTTGATTCTCATATCCGTGATTCTGAGTCAAACAGATGGCTAACAAAGAGAGCTATATATATAAACTGCTTAACATATCCAAGAAGGTACAGGATGGATAAGCAGTACCGACATGATGGCTTAAAATAGGAGGAGAAAATGATTGCTTATGTCCTAACTTGGCTACTGCTGCTTGGAAGATTGAACGAGGATAGAATGTCAACAGAAGATGTATTTCTGTTGAATGCTATCAAGACTAGAATCCCAACCAACTAGGTTGCGATTCTAAAACACCACATGATCGCTGCAAGAGATGACTATGCACACAAATTGCCATATTGAGTATTTATCAGCAAGGTGTTGGAACTCCAAGGAGTATATGTATTTGAAGAGGAAAGAAGAATTGTGTGCAAAAGGTCAGAAGAAATTGGTATACCAAGTCTGTCATCTATTGGGCTGAAAAAGACTGTGAATGAATGGTTCTTCATTGATGAGCAAACTATTGGAAGTCCACCTACTCTTGATCAAGATCATATTGAAGATTCTGATGATGAAGATTCATTGGAATTTTAGACCCTACTTTTCTATGTTTTTTGTTTTTTATTTTGTAATCATTGCTAGCAAGCCACCTATGTTTCTGTATTTCTTTTGGTTTTAGATTGAAATGAAATGAAGATTTATTTTAGTAAACGATCTGTGAATTATGAATGTTGATTGCATTGTATGTGGACTAACCCTCAATCTAGTTGAGAATAGAAGATTATGTTGTTCTGATATTTATCAAAAACTGATCATTGGTTAAAAGTGCAAATTTCAGTACACTGCTAACTTGAATCAATTAAGGAAGAAGTAAAAAGAAAAAATTTCAAGTCTGATTTTAAAGAAAAAAGAATCATAAGAGTGCCACCTTTTGCTATTGCGGAAGAAGAAAACGTCGAAGCCCTATCGAATAAGATGTTCTATTAATATGAAATTAAGAGCTGACCATTAATGCTGCCATTATACTGCAATTCCCTTCATGTCACTGCCCCGTTGCCTTCGACGTTCTATTAGAAGGGAAAAACAAAATATATCCAAATGTACTTCATCGAAATGTACTTTTCGATCCTGCGAAATGCCACATTCGATGTTAAAACATGATTAAGTGTTAAAGTAATGAATATATTTAGATTCATTTTTGATGTTGTGTTTTAAGGGGGTATATGACGTTAATTATCACATAAAAAGGATGTGAACAATGAATAAACTCCAAGTCTTTGCATCAAGGGTACTCAACATTCAATGTCAACTGTGTAAATTGATTCCAAATTTAAATTGTCCATCAGTTGCATCCTCTCTTAGAAAAAAGGTAGCTCTGAATTCTAACAGAGGAGTGCAACTTATGGACAATTTAAAAAAGAATCATACAATTTTAAATGATGAAGTTGAACAACATTTTTATAAAATTATTTTAGATCTCAAAATTGTTTCAACATTAAACATATTGTTAACTTAAACTTGAAAGGGCTCCTTCATATGAAATGACAATGAATTAACCACTTTCAAGTTCAAGTTATCAAATTGCAATATGAAGAACAAAAAAAGCTTAGATATCTAAGGAAAAGAAAATGCAAAGGAGATAAAAAAACATGAATCCTAATATGTTCAATACGAAAACAAGAGGCAGGGATTATGTGAAATGCAAGCTATATTTATAGATTAACTAATGACGTACATCGTGTAATTATGCTTAGTAACTGCCACACTCCACCTTCTTGTATGAACGTCGAAGCCCCGCGGAAGACGTTCAAACATCATTCAGAAAAAAATCAATAAATTTCGTTTGATTCATTTAAAAACAAAATGACATCCCGCTCCCCAGAAATTGTCTACTTTTCAATCACCCGCGAAGAAGGGGAGATTTGGACGGCTTGAAGTTAAAAAGTTTGATGTGCCACTCTATATTCATATAATTCCACTCTCAATTTTGCTAAGTTAATATAATCGATTCTAAGTAATAAAGAATTGATTCAAAGCGTTATAAATTAAGAAATGCAAATGAGTTTTTAATGATTATTTATGGTCATATTAATGACAACATGGCTTGATATTGATCACACGTTTGTTAAAATACTAAAAAGCGAAGAAATAATGCATGAGAGGGGTCAAATTTGTTTTTCTAATAATGTTAATCATAGTATTTTTTGATATCATAATCATTTATACTAATAACTAATTATAATTATTAAAATTTTCAAAATAATTTATTTCAATGTGGCCAATAAAAGTTTTTCTAAGATTTTGTTTGATCTTTGATCGTTGTTGACTTTTTAAATTAGAGATTTTTATAAACGCTTATGTGGTAGTTTTGATCGGTCCGTTTCAAATATACAGATCCATGGACATTTTTAAATTTTTTCTGGAGGTTCATAAGACAAAGATGGAAACACCATAATATAGGCTTAAATGTTTAAGGCAACCTAAGAAACCTAAAAGAAATATTTGCCACAAAGATGTTATTCTTTGATAAGAATCAGAGTTGTAAACCAAGAACCAAAAGAATCCTCCCTCAATGTTGCAAATGCATATTTATGACTTCCACAATGTCTACATATGTATTTGGTGTCCCTATATATAGGTATAAATGTTTAAGGCACCTAAAAAACCCTAAAAGAAATATTTACCACAAAGATGTTAATCTTTGATAAGAAAAATACAATTGATTTTATTTCCTATACTAATTATTATTCAGGAGATAGTCCTCTATCCTATCTTTGGCTCGGGTCAGCCCATCCTAACCAGTCTCCACCGTCAAATTTAACCTGCCTTAATCTTCGACCCAACCCATTATGTCTTAATTTTTGGTCTAGATCTGTCTGACTATTCTCCATACATGTTGTCTCTTCTCGATCTTTGACTTGGTGTGATGCATCTCTGTTGTTAACTTGTCTAAATTTTTTTTTTCTAACTGAGCTATCTCAATTTTTGTCCACGATATTCTATCTTAATTAGTTTATCAGTCAACTTAATTTTTTCTCAAACTTAAAGTATTATAATTTAAAAATCAATCAAAGTCTTTTAGTATAATCATACCTTTCTTTAGCCTAAAACATTCATTTCAAATTACTTTTAATAATATAAAAATATTTATTATGATTTTAATTATTGTGATCTATAACTAAAACACAATTCTCATAAAATATTATTATTATTATTTTCCATATGAAATAAAATTAATATTTTAAAGAAAAAAAAATTATTCTCTTTAAATACAAAACTTTATAATATGTAAATATTACAAGATAAATTTAAACAAATTTATGTAATATAAAAATAAAAAAAAGTTGTAAATTTGATCTTAAAATATAAAGGAAAAAAGCACAGAAAAGGCCGGGAGGCTGAAGAAGAAAACCTCGAATATCCGTAACGTTGCATTTCTAATGGGAGGTTATCTTAAAATGTAAATAATATAATGGTACTGGGAGGTTATGGGAGGTTTTAAAAAGGAAAAAAGAGGCGCGAGGATGAAGAAGAAAACGTCGTATATGTTAGCAAAATGATGAAAATGAAGTTTTGATGATGTCCAAATCAAGTCAAGAAGAAATCAAGATTCAAGATGTTATGAAGACTTGTATTGCTATGGAAAGCTTTTGTAATACTCTTAGAAATACTGTAGCACATACTGTAGCAATGTACTGTAGCAAACACTGTAGCTAATCGATTAACAGAGGGTGTTAATCGATTAACGCTAATCGATTAACAGAGGATGTTAATCGATTAACACAGTGACCGTTTGAAAAACTAGCCGTTTTTAGAGCCGTTGGACTATCCGTTGGAGTGTTAATCGATTAACCACTGTAGCTAATCGATTAACACAGTAAGAAAGGCTGAAAACGAAAAATGGAAGAGTCTTTGGATGAGTCTATAAATAGACTCTCATTTCCTCTCAAGAAGAATATCCAGAGACACAGAAACTCTTCCATTGTGCTCAAAATACTCAGAAATTCTTGAGACTTGTGTGTTCTTGTTCGGCTTGTGAAACTCTTGTCTGTGGAGCTGGTGAAGTGCTGCTACGGTGACAGAGGAAATAGCCGGTTCATCCTTGGTGTGTCTAAGGAGGTGTTCGGAAGAGAATCATCCTTCGTGAAGTATTCGGAGGAGGTGTTCATCCTTCGTGAAGTATTCGGAGGAGGTGTTCATCCTTCGTGAAGTATTCGGAGGAGGTGTTCATCCTTTGTGAAGATTCAAAGGAGGTGTTGTCTCATCTCTTGTGGCATCAAGAGAGGTGTTTTCTAAACTTTTACAAATTGTATCTTTGTGATTGTAGTTTGTAATTGTTTTGTGTTAGTGAAACTGTTTATCTTGTTTTGAGATAAGCGACTGGACGTAGGATTGGTAAGATCCGAACCAGGATAAAATCATCTGTGCAAATTTCTCTCAACCTTACTCTCTTTGTTTGTCAATATTAATTGCTAAGTAAGTTTAACTGAGTAGAAATTAAAAGGCACAAGTTAGTATTAAAAACCCTCTTTGTTTGTTATCCCACGCTAACCATTCCGCTGCAGCCGCTCCTGACAGTATATCCGCAGAATATGACATATCCTTTGTCTTTTGTCAAACTCTTTGTCTTCTGGATGACAATTAGTACGTCAAAGCCTAGTAAAATTCGACGTAACCATTGTATATTTTAAGCTTCGAAGTTGAGAAGTTAAAAACTACTAGATTGTGAAAGACGTTCGAAGAATTCTATCCAAACATTGCTTCTTCATCATCATCATCTAGAAGAAAAGACAAGGTTGTTTGGGTTACAAGAAACGCAAACTCATCTAGAGGGATAAGTGATGAAGAGATTCGAGGAAAGTTTTTATTCTGGAGAGATATAAATATGTAGCTCCTCACAAGTATTTGGACCTGCAATTGTTCAAGAAAGAAGGGTTCCTTTTTAAAGAATGGATTGCATATCAAGGGCTTACTGATTTTGTTCAGAAGAAAGGAGATTGCTATCCATATTTGGTAGAGGTTTTCTACACAAACCTGAGGGATGTAAATGGGGTCATTCACTCAAGGGTCAAAGGTGTTAACATTACTATTGACGATAATGTTTGGTCACATATTGTTGGACTGAAAGTTGAAGGTTTAGATTCTCATATCCGTGATTCTGAGTCAAACAGATGGCTAACAAAGAGAGCTATATATGTAAACTGCTTAAGATATCCATGAAGGTACACAGTGGATAAGTAATACCTACTTGATGGCTTAAACAAGGAGGAGAAACTGATTGCTTATGTCCTGACTTGGCTACTGCTGCCTGGAAGATTTGTCAAGGACAAAATGTCAACAGAAGATGTATTTTTGTTGAATGCCATCAAGACTTGAATCCCAACCAACTGTGTTGCGGTACTAAAACATCGTATGATCACTGCAGGTCATAAATATGCACATAAATTGCCATATGGAGTATTTATCAGCCAGGTGTTGATACTCCAAGGAGTAGATGTATCTCAAGAAGTCAGACTTGTGTGCAATAAGTCATAAGAAACTGGTATACTAAGTCTGTTTTCTATTAGGCTGGAAAGGACTATGAATGGATGGTTCTTTAGAGATGAGCTAACTGTTGGAAGTACACCTACTCCTGCTGCAGATCATACTGCCTTCATTCCACAAACTGATTTTGAGAAATATGTTGTTGATCAATTTAGGAAGAAGTTTAAAAGGGATGAGAGAGTTGAAGATACTCTTTTTAGATGGGAGAAGAAGGGAAACAAGAATGGCATTGGCTTTGAAACTGAAGATTCTGATGATGAATCAACTGATGAAGATTGAATGGAATCTTCTTCGTAAGAATATGGACTACTTTTCTATGTGGATTGTTTTTTATATTTTGTAATCATGGCATTAAGTCACCTCTTGTTTTATGTATTGCTTCGGTTTTATTTTGAAATGAAATGAAGATTTATTTTAGTAAACGATATGTGAATTGTGAATGTTGATTGCATTGTTATGTGGACTCACCCTCAATCTAGTTGAAAAGAGAAGATTATGCTGTTCTGATATTGATCAAAAACTGATCATTGGTTTAAAAGTGCAAATTTCAGTACACTGCTAACTTGAATCGATTAAGGAAGAAGTAAAAAGAAAAACATTCATGTCTGATTTTAAAGAAAAAAGAAACATAAGAGCGCCACATTTTGCTATTGTCGGAAGAATAAAACGTCGAAGCCCCATCGAATACGACGTTCTATTAAGCACACAATTAATGCTCCCAAGTACTTCAATTCCCTTCACGTCCCAGTCCGCCAGCCTACGACGTTCTATGGGAGGGCAAAAAAGAAAAAGGATATGAAAGTATGGTACTTTTTGGCGGAAGAACAAAACGTCGAATTCCAACAGAACTCGACGTTTTATTAATGCTCTCGTGTTTAAAAGAAAAAACTAAAAAGAAATAAAAAGGTAGAAACTTGTGGCTTCCAATACTACACGTCCAAGCCCCTTCAAATTCGACATAACCTTTGCAATTTATAAGAAAAAATTAATAAAAAAGGCGCGTTGTTTTAAGAGAAAACGTCGAATGGTTTGTGACTTCGACGTTGTTTTTAACCATAACGTCAATTTTTTGTTGTATACGACGTGAAAGTTTTTTATTGAATGTAAAAACAAAACACAGTCTCACTGTTTGTTCGCGTTTCCATTTCTGCTTGGTGGACGACTACGATAAAGAAAGAAGGTTATCTTTAAGTCGTTTCTATCTTTGTAATGTCATTTGGTTCTCATTCCTAAGGTTGACCGATTGTTTTTCGTTTATCTGTAGGTTGTTTTTCGTATGGGGTCAGCGAACTTCATCATCTTCTCCAGTGACATCATTTGAAGTATGTTTTTTTTTTTAAATACTCTTACGTATGATGTATGTGCTCGTGTTTGTGTTATGTTTGTCGATTCTGGACGTATGATATGTATATGTATAACGATACTATGATAGTTTTTTTTTCCTTCAACATATGATATTTGTGTTCGTTCGTTGTCAGCGAACTTCGTCATCTTCTCCAGTGACACCATTTCAAGTTTGGTTTTTTTTTCCTTCAATATCTCTTACGTATGATATATGTGTTCATGTTTGTCGATTCTGGACATATGATATATGTATAACGATAGATATTTGTCTTCGTTTATGTATGATAGGTATTTATTTTTGTTTCTCTACGTAAGTTAGTTTTTTTTTCCTTGGATTCTTTTCGTTTAGTGTAGTAGTATGGATCGAAGCTGGATTCATCAGCGTCATATTAGTGAAGAGTATGAGCGAGGGTTTTCTGAGTTCAGACAATATGTTAAAGAACACGCAAAACCAGTGAACGGGGCATATTTTTGTCCTTGTGTTCGTTGTCTCAATCAAGTATATGAAGACTTGGACAACATCCGTGATCATTTGTTCATCTATGGAATAATGAGAAGTTATACAGTTTGGACTTGGCGTGGGCAAGTATTATATAAGCCAACAACTTTAAGAGGTTCGGATTACGTTGACGAATGGATGAGTGATCATTTAGACGAAAATTTTGAAAGAGCTCATTTATATGATAGTCTTAAAAACAATTCGGAGCAAGAGTTGTATCCAGGATGTATCAATTTTACAAGGTTATCGGCTACTTTGAAATTGTTTTGTTTGAAAGCAAGAAACGGATGGACTGATAAAAGTTTCACGGAATTGTTAGAGTTGCTGAAGGAGATGCTACCAGAAAATAACACGTTACCTATCCGTAATTACGACGCGAAGAAAATTCTATGTCTCAATGACTGTGTATTGTATAGAGATTAGTATGCTTCAATGAAGGTGTGTCCGACGTGTGGTTCGTCACGATTTAAGAAGAAACTTGATGGAAATAAAGATGAACACAATGAAGGTCCACCGGCTAAGGTCATGTGGTAATTACCTATAGTACCTAGGTTGAAACGATTATTTTCTGTTAAAGAAGATGCGAAGAATCTTATGTGGCACGTTGATGGAAGAAAATGTGATAATCTTCTTCGACACCCAACTGATTCCCCATAATGGAAGAACATTGATGGCACATTTCCTGAATTTAGTGCAGAGCCGAGAAACTTAAGACTTGCACTTGCTACCGATGGTCTGAATCTTTATGGCAACTTAAGTAGCAAACATAGTTCATGGCCAGGTATTTTGATGATTTACAATCTATCTCCTATGTTGTGCATGAAGAGAAAATACATGATGTTGTCTATGATGATATTGGTTCCTAGACAACCTGGAAATGACATTGATGTTTATCTAAAACCGTTAATTGACGATTTAAAAATGTTGTTGAAAGGGGGCGTCGAGGTCTTCTATTCATATTCAGAAGAAAACTTTCGTTTGCGTGCAATGTTGTTTTGCACCATAAATGATTTCCTAGCATATGGGAACTTGAGTGGTTACAGTGTTAAAGGTCATTTTGCATGTCCGATTTGTGAAGAAAATACTAGCTATCTTCAACTGAAGCATGGGCAGAAAACTGTGTACACAAGACACCGAAGATTCCTTCCTCGAAATCACCCCTACCATAGATTGAAAAAAGCGTTTAATGGAAGTCCTGAGGATGATGTAGTGTGCAGACCATGTAATGGGGAAGAAGTATACGACCAGGTGAGGAACATTGTTGTTGTCTTCGGAAAACATAAAAAGAAGATCGTTGAGTAAAACATTTGGAAAAAGCGATCAATATTCTTCAATCTTGCATATTGGTGTAAACTTGATGTGTGACATTGCATAGACGTGATGCATGTTGAAAAAAATGTAAGTGATAGTGTTGTTGGGACTTTACTAAATGTTAAAGGAAAGACAAAAGATGGAGTGAAAGCACAACAAGACTTGGTTGACATGGGAATCTGTTCTGAGTTACATTCGCAATCCATAGGAAGACGCACCTATCTTCCTCTAGCTTGTTACACTCTTTCAAAAAACAAAAAACAATTTTTTTGTCATTGTTTACATAGTGTGAAGGTTCCACAAGGTTATTCATCGAATATTAGTAGCCTTGTTTCTATGAAATATTTGAAGTTCGTTGGTTTAAAGTCTCACGATTGTCATGTCTTAATGCAACAACTTTTACCAATAGCTATTCGAGCCATATTACCTGCCTCTGTTAGAGGTATTCTCATTTGTTTTTCAATGCCATTTGCAAGAAAGTTGTTGATCCTCGACAGTTAGATGATTTGTAAAATGAGGCCTTCAGACTATTGTGTCAATTGGAAATGTATTTCCCACCGTCATTTTTTGATATCATGGTTCATTTGATTGTCCATCTAGTGAGAGAGATTCAAATATGTGGGTCAGTTTTCTTGAGGTGGATGTACCCGGTTGAAAGATACATGAAGATCTTAAAGGGATATGTTAAGAATCAATTGAGACCGGAAGCTTCGATTATAGAGCACTACATTGTAGAGGAAGCCACTGCATTCTGCTCAAGTTATATGCCAAGTTGTGACCCAATAGGACTTCCAAAGAAAAGACATGAAAACATACTGATGAGTGCATATTTATGCCCACATCTATGCTTTAGAATTAAATTTTTTATGAAATTCATGTGCTTGAATGATTGATTTAAAGAGGATTTGTGATGATTGGAATTTTTGGGTTTGGGAATAAAAAGAGACTTAAAAAGTGATTTTTAGTTGCATAAATTATTCTTGGATATTCTAATATTTATTTGTGCAGCTGAAATTGAAACTTTATTGGTCCAAATTGTAAATTAAGGCCAAAATAAGATTTTATTTGAAATCCTAATTGGGTGAGAAAGAGGGTTGCCACGTGGCAAGTTCTCATTGGTCGTGCCCTTCCTCAGTCATAGGTGGTAAAAGTTGGTCAAACAGGAGTTTTGGTGCAATTTTGGAGAATTCTGAAGGGGCTAAAGTGCAAATAGAGAAAATTTCAGGATATTTGTGCAATTTTGGAAAGTCAGAAAATCTAAAAGATAAAATTCAGTTGTTGAATTTAATTTGGGAATATCAACAGAAAATATCTTCCAAATAATTTTATCATTATCTAAATCTTTTAGTTATTTGGAAGATATAGGATATAAGATAATTGAGTTAATATCTATCAAATATTCTTTAAAACTGATTTAATCTAATGAATATTTGAAAGATATAATATATCAACAGAAAATATCTTATCAACAAACTATTCAGAGTCCAAGCCCAATCAAGCCTATATAAAGAGACCCAAGGGAGGAAGAAAAAGGGACTTCACTTCATTCATTCTCTCATACTCCTCTCACTTTTCTTTCATCTTGTATTCAACTCCATTCATGGAGAGCTAAGCATCTAGGGCTATTCTACTGTAATTCCATTATGGATTCTGAGGTTAGATTGAGTTAATGCAATTGTTTACTTTGGTTATTGATTTAAGTTGTTCTCTCTATGTCTTTCATCTCTCTATCTTGTTAAAAGCAAAGATTTTTGCATCATAATGTGTTTGAATCTACATGCATATTGATTATATGAGTTTTAGGGTTTCTAGGTTTAAATTGAGAATGTACTTTGATTTAATTTAGGAACTTTCATATGATTAAATGGTTTTTACTATCAATTAAGAATGTACTTTGATTGATTAGTAATAATTTCAACTATAATCAATTGAGAATTTACTTTGATTGATTAGCTTTTAATTTGGTTAGGAGATTTAAGAATAGACATGATTAAACACAATAGAATTTGATTGAGAATGTACTTTGGTTGAATTTATTGTGAATAATCTAGAAAGGTTTTGCATTTGATTGAGAATTTACTTTGGTTAAATGCATGATCGCCATCAAATTAATTAAGAATGTACTTTAATTAATTTGAAACATAAACAATAATCAATTGAACCATTATCCGTGAATAACCGATGACGAATCTACCTTGGAAAAGTAGTGGAATTAGCCTATTTCATCGTAACTGTTTTTAAGTTTCTTATTTGTTCTTTAAACATTCTCCAAACATTACTTTTATCCATAAGCATTGCATAGCATTCGTAAGAGTCAGATATTCAAAAGCAATTCTGTGTTCGTTGGGAGACGACTCAGGGTTAGTTTAGCCCTATCTACTTTCTTGAATACTACTTGGCAATACTAAAGTTGCCTTGAAAAGTAGTATTAATTTGATAGCTTCAACGACAGCCTATCACATAAATGAAAGAAAGGGAGTTCGAGGAGTAAGGATTGAAAGTGTTAGTGGAAAAGAAGTTAATCAAGCACATTTGTACATTTTAAACAACACAGAGGATGTTATTCCTTACATTTCACAACACATTGATGAAATCAAGTCAGCACATCCACGTATGAGTGAAAAGTGGACACTTAATGAACATAACAAATCCTTTTTAGCTTGGTTTAAGAAAAAGATTTATGCGACTCCGAATGTTTCTAAATATCTATTGAGACTAGCTCGTGGACCTAACACTGATGTGATCACTTTCGACGGCTATTACATAAATAATTACTTGTTCTATTCAAAGGAGGAAGACGATAAAAGTAGAGTTCAAAATAGTGGAGTTACCCTACAAGCTGAGGCTGTACACTTTTCCAGTTCCGAGGATAAGAATCCAATTACAGCATCAATCAATTATTTTGGAATAATACAAGAAATTTGGGAAATTGATTATGTCACTTTTAGAGTTACAGTTTAGCAAAAAAATCTTTGTTCTTGTTTTTATTAAGAATTTCCCTTGAGAAATACTTGAGGCTAGTTTGAATACACTCTGGCTAGGAAAGACTTGGTACTTAAGTTGTCCATTGTGACGCACCTCTCTTTCCTGGGAGTGGACCCAACAAGTCTCTCTTATCTCTTATTTGAAATCTTTATCTAAAGCAAGAACAAAAGAAAAAGAGAAGTAACAGAGGAACAACTTCCAGCAGATTGCGTAGTGCATGACAAGAGCTAACCCGGGAGAATTTTATCAAATTAACCCGGAAGTTGAAAGGAATTTGCGTAAGCTGCGGAGAAGATTGAAATTTGGGTGTTCTACTGAGGGAACACTTCCTCCATCTGAAGTCATTCCACCTTCATTATCTTCAATCACAAACATATCATCCAATCCTTTACCTGATCCTAACCCAAACAATATGGCACAAAGAACCATCAGACAATTAGCCACCTCCCACAATACAACTATCCGAAGTAACATTGAATATCCTAATGAGGAGTGGGAGTTGAGACCTGACCTGTTAAATGCCTTACCAAAGTTCAATGGGTTATCAAGGGAGAATCCACACAAGCACTTAAGACAATTTCACATGTTGTGTGAAAACTTTAGATCTCCCAGGATCACAATAGAGAGCCTTAAAATGAGAGCTTTTCATTTTACTCTTCAAGGCGCAGCTCAAGATTGGTGGTATTATCTCTCTGCACGGATTACAAATTGGGAAACTATTGAAAGACTCTTTCTTGAGAAGTATTTTCCTGCATCCAGATTATTAGCTATCCGTAGAGAAATTCAAGACATAAGACAGAGAGATAGAGACAATCTTAGTAAATATTGGGAAAGATTCAAGAAACTATGTTCTTCATGCCCTCAATTCCAAATGGAAGATTTTATTCTAAGCTTTTATGAAGGCTTAAGTCCTACTGATAGGTCATGGGCAGATGTTGCAAGCGGAGGATCTTTCTTAGACAGGTCACCAGAAGATGGTATAGATCTAATAGAAAGGAAGGCAGTAGACAATCAACAGTATGGAACAAGAGAAAATTCAGTGACTTTGTTGAAGGGAGTGCATGAAATTGAAAATGGTGCAGTTGATGGGAAAAATATAGATGAAAGATTAAATAAGCTAGAAAGCAAACTCGATCAGATTGCAAGCTTGTTTAAAACCTCAACTCCACAAATTGCTAAGAAGTGTGGAATTTTCATTTCAACTAACCATTATACTGATGAATGTCCTAGCTTGGTGGAAACCACTGTGGAATATTCATCTCAAGTTTTTGCTGCAAACATGATTGGAGGAAATAGACCATACCAGAATTATCATGACTCAACCTCCAATAGGTATCAGCAAAACAGAAAACCTTGTGTTCTACCTCAACAAAGGCAACAACCTCAACCTGAAATGTCACTACAAGATTTCATGAAAACAATACTTGAGCAAAATTCAGAAATCAAGAAATCAATTGTAGAGTTGACTTAGAGGGTGGAAAAATTAGAGACTAAGGAGCCAAATAAATTACCTGCACAAACAGTGATCAACCCGCAAAATGTGAGTGCTATTACTTTGAGAACGGGTAAGCAGGTAGAAGGCCCTGAAGGAGCCCAAGAGGATGAAGATAAGGAGAAAGAAGGAGCGCAAATTGATGATAATGAAGGATCACATGAACCATCACCTGAGACTACCACTGATAAATCCATGTTAGTATCCTCTAACTCTTCTTCTAAAAATTCTTCTTCATCTTATTCTCCACCTCCTCCATAATATCCAAATCGGTTGAAGCCGAGAAACAAAAAAATGGAGGAATTAGACCAAGAGATTTTAAATATTTTCAAGAAGGTGGAGATTAATATTCCTTTGTTAGATGTTGTTAAGCAAATCCCTAAATACGCCAAGTTTTTGAAAGAAATTTGCACAAATAGAAGGCGTTTTAGGGATAATGAGGTTGTGAATTTGGGAAGAAATGTGTCAAGCTAGATTCAGAAACATATTGAAATACCGCGAAAATGCAAGGATCCAAGTATGTTTTCTGTTCCTTGTGTTATTTGGAAATTCAAAATTTGACAATGCCATGCTAGATTTAGGGGCTTCCATAAATGTAATACCGTTATCAGTGTTTACTTCTCTATCTCTGGGACCTCTTAAGACTACTGGTGTGGTCATTCAACTGGCCAACCGTAGCACAGTTAACCCTGCAGGTGTGCTTGAGGACGTCCTTGTCCGAGTAGACAAATTAATTTTTCCTGCAGATTTCTATATCTTGGACATGAAGGATGATGAAGGAATCAGTCCAACAACTATTATCTTGGGAAGACCTTTCATGATGACAGCACGAAGCAAGATAGATGTGCATGCAGGATCATTGACAATGGAGATAGGAGACGAGAAGGTGCGGTTCAACGTGTTGGAAGCTCGGAAGCACCAGATTAAAGATCATTCTTTGTTTTTTATTGATTTATCAAGTGATGTTGTAAACAATTTTTCTTTTTCAAATATGTTGTGCCTAATTTTGGACGAAAAAGGAAACTATAAAGCAGGTAATATTAAGGACGCGATATTGATAGATGATACCTCTGTGGCGTCCGAGTGTGATGTTGAGGTGGCTGAGATTACCTTAGGCAATAAAATTTTGCCATCTGTGGTGCAGCCACCCATTTTGGAGTTGAAACCTTTACCATCCCATTTGAAATATGCTTATCTTGAGAGGGATAGGAAACTCCCTGTTATTATATCTGCATTGCTTACTGATGAGCAGGAAAAACAGCTATTACAGGTTATCAGAGACCACAAGAAAGCAATAGGCTGGACTTTAGCAGATATTCCTGGTATTAGCCCTTCTTTTTGCATGCATAGAATACATTTGGAGGAGGATGCTAAACCAATGAGACAACCTCAAGGAAGACTGAATCCTCAACTGATGGGGGTTGTAAAGAAAAAGGACACCAAGTTGCTAGAAACAGGTCTTAAATATTCAAATTCTGACAGCACTTAGGTGGACCTTATACATGTGGTTCCCAAGAAATATGGAATCACAATGGTCAAGAACGAGAACGACAAGTTGACTCCTATTCAAGACAGAAGTGGGTCACATAATGTAGTAGTTGACGATCTTAGTAGGATTGAAAAAGGAAAAGATAACATTCCTATCCAGGATGACTTTTCCAAAGAAGTCCTACTAGCATTCCTTCCACCATGAAGGAGGTAAGTTCTCTCATACTTTTTCTTTGCATTTTATATATAAGGCATACATTGAGGACAATGCATAGTTTAAGTGTGGGTGTGTGGCGAAACAATTAATTTTGTTCCCTATTTTGTTTGTTTTGAATAAATATTTCCATTGGATTTGAGAGTTTGAATCAGTAACTGGAATGATCATGAATTCAAGAGAAAAAAAATGAGTCATGTTGATATGAGTGGATTGCTTTTATGATTTGCTGATTGAGTTGACTTGAGAATTTCCTGATTAAATCTTTTGAGAAAGAAATTTGAAACCATGTGAGTTTTGGGCTTAATGTTAAGGATGGACCACCATGTGCCATACCTATTTTTCTTGTGTGATTTTCCCATGTTTCGTTGATACTGTAATAGTTAGCTTGATTCTATGTTGTGCAACTGAGGTGAATATGCATGATTTGTTATGATTGAGGCATGTCTTGTTTTAGCTACTTGGCCAAATAAATTTGTCCTAACATTAATCCATTGGAACCCTCTTTGAGCCTTAAGCCTATTTTTCTTGTTTCCAGTCATTGTCAAATGAGAAAAGAAGAAAAATCAAATGTTCCTTACCTTAGGAAAGAAGAAGGAATAATGGATTCTGTTAGAAGTAAAGTGAGGAATAAGTGTGTGGGTGAGTACCTCACCCACAAAATAAAAAAAAAGCAAAAAGGAAGATGAAAAGTTGGAGTTTTAACAAGAAAAAAAAAGAAGAAAGAAAAAAAAATCTTCCTTGAAAGAAGCAAGAAATAAAGTTGTTTTTGAAATCAAGTATCATTACTCTTTCTATATTAATTTCAAAAACTCAGAAATTCCAAGAAAATTCCCTACCTTTGCCTTGGCCTCAATAAAACCTTAAAAAGCCCTCATGATCAATAATTGCATGTTTTCTAAAGTATGTGAATGTTAGAATCTTGCTAAATATCAAGGGTGTCTACTTTCATGGGTATTTTGAGTGTAAACACAAGCCAAAAACACTTGAGAGAATTGGAGAGAAATAGATACATGTTGACTTGAGTGTTATCTTTCATATTTGATTTTCTTGGGAATTCAAAAAGGTCAACTCATGTGTGAAGAATAGAGTAATTTCATTTGCATGTCCATGACAAAGTGATCTCTAGATGATTTATCTATATCTGGTGTTGTTCATTCTTTTCACCCAAATGCAAATATGGAATAAAATGACCCAGAACAAAGTCTTGGAATTAATTAATTTTTCCCAGGAGTGCAAAAGGATAAGTGTGGGGGTGTGATGAGTGCATATTTATGCCCACATTTATGCTTTAAAATTAAATTTTTGATGAAATTCATGTGCTTGAATGATTGATTTAAAGAGGATTTGTGATGATTGGAATTTTTGGGTTTGCGAATAAAAAGAGACTTAAAAAGTGATTTTTAGTTGCATAAATTAATCTTGGATGTTCTAATATTTATTTGTGCAACTGAAATTGAAACTTTATTGGTTCAAATTGCAAATTAAGGCCAAAATAATTTTTTATTTGAAATCCTATTTGGGTGAGAAAGAGGGTTGCCATGTGGCAAGTTCTCATTGGTCGTGCCCTTCCTCAGTCAAAGGTGGTAAAAGTTGGTCAAACAGGAGTTTTGGTGCAATTTTGGAGAATTCTAAAGGGGCTAAAGTGCAAATAGAGAAAATTTCAGGATATTTGTGCAATTTTGGAAAGTCAGAAAATCTAAAAGATAAAATTCAGTTGTTGAATTTAATTTGGGAATATCAACAGAAAATATCTTCCAAATAATTTTATCATTATCTAAATCTTTTAGTTATTTGGAAGATATAGGATATAAGATAATTGAGTTAATATCTATCAAATATTCTTTAAAACTGATTTAATCTAATGAATATTTGAAAGATATAATATATCAACAGAAAATATCTTATCAACAAACTATCCAGTGAATCATAAATGGTCAGTGGTATTGGAAGGCAGAGCCATGCACACAATTGATGATGAAGACTCTCTAGATATACTTGAGACAAGCTCCTTCTCATCAAGAACCATTGAAAATAAGGTTGATGATGTACCCGATCATGCAACTCCATGTGATCACAACGAAGGCAAATGGGATAAATAGGTGTCTTAACATTGTTTTAATTATTTGTACAATTTATTTATTTTGTCTGTTCTAACTATAATGTACTAACACTTTGTAAACAGGTATGACAAGCTCTGGATCAGGTCCGACGGGAGGAGGGGGTAGATCTGTGACTCAGATGCCTGATGTCACATCCCGTCGGGTTAATGAGAAAGCAGTGACGGTGGAGTTTGATCCCCGAACATTTGTGCCTATTGGGGACATGCAACATCGTTCAAAAGTTACTTGGGCGTGATGGCAAAAGCACATGTCGTTATTGTCACTACCTGTTGGGATGATGTCCCACAGGTTGACAAAAATCTACTATGGCAGGATATTTTGGTATGTTTAAGATGTTTTACTTCCATCATTGACTTATTTTTGTTGATGATGCTTTAACATTAATTTTGTTTTTAACAGGAAAATTGGAATATCCCTAATGATGAGAGGATAAGGAAGAAGATTTTATCCCACATTGCAGTCTAGTGGAGGGACTTCAAGACCAGAATGACACGTCAATACGTCTTTGGCTCTAAACAGAACGACACTCCTTGTACAAAATATAAAATAACTAAGGAGGATTGGGTGCAATTCAAAGAATCTAGACTTACTCCTGAGTGGGATGTATGTTTTTTAATATTTTGCTCTAGTCACACAAGATGTTAATTTGTGATTTATGCTTAATGATTTTCATTTTTTCATTGGTGAAAAGGATAGCTGCCCAACAGAGGCAGAAGCTTAATGTACACCATACGTACTGTTACGTGGTGGTTATGCGTTATTAGAGAAAAAGATGAGAAAACGTCGTGTTGAGGAGTTAGGTCTTCAGTCACCTGATCTAGCACCTTCACTAGCCAGACATGAATTGTGGAAGGCTACACGAACAAAGTCAAATGGCCAGTTTACATCCCAGTCTGCTAAGAAGATATCCTAGAGAATTGTAAGTGGAAACTTTTAACTGATTACTAAAGTTCATAAAAAAATTATGTAACAAACTTTTTAATGTGTCTAGCTTCATTATTATATGCAGGATGACTGGGTTGACCAACAGAGTCAAGGCACATTTATGGCACAAGGTAGGGAGGACCTCCTAGTAGCAACCACAGGTCGGCTAGACCGTCCAAGTCGTGTGCGTGGTGTTGGAGGAGCTATTGGATTGAGGGACTACTTTGGCCCTAAACCAAGAAGCACAGAAGTCGTGACTCAGGAAATGGTTAGTAGCATCAGGCAACAAGTGCAAGTCGAATTAGAGGAAAGCATGGGTGAACGCTTCAGAATGCTCGAAGAAAAACTTGCGATGATCACCCAACAAAAGCAACAACAACAACAACAGCCACAGCAACAACAACAGCAACAAAAACAATCACAATAGGAGGATGCCCCTATAGATGATCCTAGTGCACCTCGTGTGAGCACCAAAGGCTCATGCTCTACTGCAGATCATACTAATTACAATATTCAGTATGAGTTTTTGGTTGATGAGGATCCTCCGCGCGTAGTGGGCGTGGGACGACAGATTGTAGGAGGTCAAACCATTCATGGTGCTCCTTTATTGTCCACTCACGCGCGGCTAATGATTAATGATCCAAGAGACCCCCAGGCTCGAGTGCCAATGCCTACATCTGAAATCCAATTCGTGGGGGAGGCCTTAGGCACATTTATAGCTTGGCCTAAGGCTATGGATCATGCCATATTTTGGTCCACCAGCGGTATTATATTCTTCTTTTTATTATCTTAAATCTTCAAGATATAATTAAACGGTTCCTAACTTTTGTAAATGTGAGTTGCAGGTCTACCGTCTTGAGAAACAACCAATTGTTCAACCTGTGAACGAGGCTCGTGAGGAAGCAGAAGACCATGATGCTATATCCATATTGACCTCCAGATTAAATAAGTTGAGAAAAGGACCGGTAGAGATGCTGTGGGAGTTAAGAACATTTGGCCTCGAGTGCCATATTCCATTGTATATTAATTTTGATGATGCCTATTGTAAAACCCTAGAACCTCAAGAACTTACCTAGTTGTAAAAAGTTTAAGTTATAATGTAAAATAAATTGTTGTCAAACTTGACATGGTTTACTATTTTAATTATAACTATTTGTGGAAAATATCAATTAAGTTGATTCTTTTTTTATTGGATACGCGCATTTTCGACTTCGGTAAGGGGGTCAACCGGACTGTCAAAGTTGCGACAATTGTGCTATTAGGGGACTTGCGTGAGCAGTGAATTCTTTTGGAATGTCAACAAAATGAGCTGGCTGGCTGCGGTTCCTTTTGCGGGAATATTTTGGGGACCCTTTCAGACATTCCCTCCACGTTTTGGGGCTGGAAAGGAGTATGGGGTATTGTTTTATTGATTTATCATTACTAAATAACAAATCCATGGGTCCTTTTGTGTCTAGGAATCATTTCCTTTAATTCCAAAGCTGAATGGCTATTTTGGATAGAAGAGTAAGGCTCTTAATGAGAGTATTTCGAAAATTCTAAGTGTGCTAAGTGTGGAGGTTGTCTTGGCCTGTGCAAGAAGAGAGGAATTCCAAGAAACTACAGTTCTACCAAGGTTGTGGAAGAGATCAAGTTAAAGTGTTCCAGGCTAAAGGTAAGGGGTGTAACTTGGGATACAACATAGTGTATGATGGGTAGTAAGGGGTTTAACTTGGGATATAACATAGTGTATGATGGGTAGAGGGTAACAATATAATGTTGTTGCATTCTTTCTTCCTTGTGTGTTGGGATTAAATTTAACATGTTGAGGTATGTGCTTTTCTTTTTTATTGTAAGTTTTATGAGTTTTTGGGTATAACACACAGAAGCTAAAAATGAATTTTTGCAATTTTTCCCATATTTGTTTGAGACCCTTCCCGAAGTCCAAAATAGTCGTATGAGTAGTCAAATTAAAGATAATTGAGTCTAGTTTCCAATAAAGCAAAAATAAACTCAATTGGAGTTCGATAGAGAGAGTAATGATCAAAACAGTCATCAAAGGTCAAAGCTAAGCATACCATAGCGTGATTAAATTTTCCGATTTTTAATAATTTTACTGCAGCTATCCCTGTAGTCCAAAAATTTCGATTTGTGTGTCCAAAGAAAGATATTTGAGTCTAGTTTCCAATAAAAAAGAAATCAACTCATTTGGAGTTATGTACAAAGATTTATGAGTAAAATAACAAGTAAAGGTCAATGTGGACAGCGTTCAATTTTACTCGTTGGGAGCACTTATCTACACTCTTTGACCAAGAGTGTGAGTAAGAGGGTATTGAGAATTCTCTTCCATTGTTGGAAGAGGAAAGAATGAATTATGAGAATGAGAGGAGTGAAAGAGATGTTGGGTGATGATTGTGATGGTAAAATTGTGAGAGCAGGCATTCTGTCATTTCCTTAGAATTTTTGTCGAATCGATGGTGTTCGTATTGCGATACGATAGTGTGTTGAGTCTCTGCGGGGACTGAGGTTCGAGTGTCACCCTTTCCTCGTGCGCGGGGACTAGAGAGGGTTGGATGTCTCGCCCAATGACTTCGGCTCGTGTGAGAATAGTGCTCGGTGGGTGCGCCTAACTGGAGTTTTTACTCGTAATTCCTTGAGGAGTCGGGGAGATAGGTCTGAAGTTGCGATGGAAGACGGCTCGAATCGCCCTTTTTTTGCAAAACAGGTTTGGTACGACAAAATTCAAGGAAACAACAGAAGCTTGAGTAAATGATTGAGTCGTGACTTTAATACTGTGATGTGTTGTAATATTGACTTTGATAGTCTGAGTGGTGATGATCTGAGGTATTAATATTGTGACTTTGATAGTCTGAGTGGTGATGATCTGAGTTATGTGTTGAATATTGCGTTGTAATGTAAGATTGTGATTAGGATAATCTAAGTTGTGATATTTTGATATTGAAATTATATGCTATGTTAGGTTCTTCGTTACTCACCCTGAAATGTTGTGGTTGTGGTTTCCACCTACGATGATCGTACTTGTACGGGAGTAGATGGCGTTGCAGATGAGGCAGAGATGAAGTAGCACGACGAGAGTTATGGGAATAACTATGGGGGACTTATCATGTTTTAAAGTAATTTTATGTCTTTGAATAATGAATTTGATATTTGTAAGGTTTTAACCTTATGTTGTAAGACGCTTAAACTTTTGATGGTTTAGTTCCGCGATGTTAATTTAAAAAAAAAATTGGCGTAAAATTTGGATTTTGTTATTTTCTAGTGGCACTCAGTAAGGGGTGTTACAGAAAGGACTTCCCTACTAGTTCTAGCCATAAGAGAGAATACAAGAGGGAGGGTAGTCTATCTAAATCAAGGTATGATGGGTCTAGGGAAAGAGAGAGAGAAAAAGAAAGGGTTAAAGAACCTTCAAGAGACCATAAAAGTAAGGAGACTAAGTGCTTTAGATGTGGGGGAAAAGGACACTATGCATCTGAGTGTCGAAATAGAAGGTCAACTTACATTCTTGAGCATGAGAGACAGTGAGGGTTCTTCATATAGTGAGTCTGAAACATCCACCTCTGAAGAAGAAGAAGCTTTACCTTGTGATGGTGACTTACTCATGCTAAGAAGACTCCTTGAAAATAAACATGTTGAGCTAGAACAGTCGCAAAGAGAGAATCTATTCCACACAAGGCGTAAAGTTTTTGAAAAGACATGTTCAATGACTGTGGATAGTGGCTCTTGTTGCAACTGTTGTAGTTCAAGAATTGTAGAGAAGCTAGGCTTAACTACTACTCCTCATCCTAAACCGTATAAACTTCAATGAATTAAAGAGGATGAAGGAATAATAGTTAAAGAACAAGTGAGTGTACCCATTTCCATTGGAAAATATGAAGACCAAATTGTTTGTGATATAGTACCAATGAAAGCTGGGCACATATTACTTGGAAGGCCTTGACAATTTCATAAACAAGCTCTACATGATGGAGTCACCAACAAAATCACCATTCAACACAAGGGCAAGAAAATTATTTTGTGTCCTCTTACACCTTCACAAGTAAGAGAGGACCAAATAATTCTTAAGAAGAAGTTGGATGGAGAGAAGAAAAAGGAAAATAGGAAAGAGAAAAAAGGAGAAGAATATGAGTTTGGTAAACAATGCCTCAACCAAAGAAGTTGTCGAACCTCAAACCTTAAAAGTTTCTAAAAATCTTTTGCTTGGACAACCTCATTTTCTTCTCTATTGCAAAGAGGCACTTGTTTTAGTAAATTATGAACTTGGTTCTCTACCAAAGGGGTTGCAAAAACTTTTAAAAGAATTTGATGATGTATTTCCTAAAGAGGTACCAAGTGGATTACCACCTTTGAGGGGAATAGAACATCAAATAGATTTGGTGCCTGGGGAAAGCCTTCCTAATAGGCCAGCCTATAGGACCAACCCCATGGAAACAAAAGAGATAGTGAAACAAGTTAATGAATTATTGAACAAAGGGTGGATCCAAAAGAGCTTAAGTCCTTGTGTTGTGCATGTGTTGTTGGTTCCTAAGAAGGATGGATCTTGGAGAATGTGTACAGATTGTAGGGCCATCAACAATATAACTGTTAAATATAGGCACCCCATTCCTAGATTATATGACATGTTGGATGAATTACATGGAACAAACATTTTCATTAAAATTGATCTCAAAAGCGGATATCATCAAATAAGAATTCAAGAGGGAGATGAATGGAAAACCACTTTCAAGACCAAGTTTGGTTTGTATGAATGGTTAGTCATGCCCTTTGGCTTGACCAATGCTCCAAGTACATTCATGAGGTTGATGAATAATGTCCTTAGTGAATGCATAGGGAGGTTTATAGTGGTCTACTTTGATGACATCTTAATCTATAGTCAAGGTCTTCAAGAGCACCTTAGCCATGTTAAACAAGTCTTGCTTCTTCTTAGAGAACATCATCTCTTTGCCAACTTTGATAAATGTACTTTTTGTCAAGAAAGTGTAATTTTCCTTGGATTCAAAGTTGGAAAAGAAGGTGTACATGTTGATCGTGAGAAGATGAAGGCTATACAAGAATGGCCAACCCCTAAAACAGTAGGAGAGGTAAGAAGTTTCCATGGATTAGCCAGTTTTTATAGAAGATTTGTAAAAGACTTCTCCACCCTAGCTGCTCCTTTGAATGAACTAGTCAAGAAAGATGTTCCTTTTCTTTGGGGTGATAAACAAGCTTTATCTTTTGAGACCTTGAAACATAAGTTAACTCATTCACCTATTCTAGCCTTGCCTGATTTTTCCAAAGCCTTTGAACTAGAATGGGATGCATCTGGGGTAGGGATAAGAGTTGTTTTAATTCAAGAAGGTCATCCCGTAGCCTACTTTAGTGAAAAACTTACGGGACTTGCTTTAAACTATCCTACCTATGATAAAAAGTTATATGCCCTCATTAGAGCTTTAAAAACTTGGGAGCATTATTTAGTAATTCGAGAATTCATCATACATACTGACCAGGAATCTCTCAAGTATATTAAAGGGCAAGCAAAGCTAAACAAAAGACATGCCAAGTGGGTGGAATACTTGGAGCAATTTCCTTATGTCATCAAACACAAAAAGGGGAGTACTAATGTTGTAGCAGATGCTTTATCTAGAAGACATGCATTATTAGTAACCCTAGGCTCACAAATATTAGGATTTGATGATATAAGAGAATTGTATGAAAATGATGAAACATTTGCATCCACTTATTCTTCATGTCTTAAGAAGCCTTTTGATGGATTCTATCTTTCTGAGGGGTATCTTTTTAATAAAGGAAAACTTTGTATACCCCAAGGATCCATTAGAAAACTTCTTATCAGAGAGAGTCATGAAGGAGGACTCATGGGGCATCATGGAGTTGATAAAACTCTAAACATTTTGAAAAGTAAATTCTATTGGCCACACATGAGAGTAGATGTTCAAAGGCATTGTTCTAAATGCATAGCTTGTTTACAAGCTAAGTCAAAAATTATGCCTCACGGACTCTATACACCTCTTCCCATAGCTAATACCCCTTGGGAGGACATAAGCATGGATTTTGTTCTAGGATTGCCAAGAACTCAAAAGGGGTATGATTCTATATTTGTTGTAGTATATCGTTTTAGTAAAATGACACATTTTATACCCTGCCACAAAGTAGATGATGCTAGCTATATTTCTAGACTCTTCTTCAAAGAAATAGTGAGATTGCATGGCTTACCCAAAACCATAGTGTATGATAGAGATGTTAAGTTCCTAAGCCATTTTTGGAAAACTTTATGGGAAAAGCTAGGAACTAAACTTCTATTTTCTACCACATGTCACCCACAAACTGATGGACAAACTGAAGTAGTAAATAGATCTCTATCTACTTTGTTAAGGGTAATATTAAGAGGTAATAATAAAAGTTGGGATGACCATCTACCTCATATTAAATTTGCTTATAATAGAGTAGTTCACAAGACTACTAATCTTTCTCCTTTTAAGGTTGTTTATGGTTTTAACCCTATTACACCTCTTGATTTACTACCTCTTCCAGAATCATCTTCTTTTCTTCATAAAGAAGGTGTATCTAAAGCGGAGTTTATCAAGAAATTACATGAAAAGGTTAAAACCCAAATTGAAAAACAAACCTAAAAATATGCAGAGGAAGAAAATAGTTTTTGAAGAAGGAGACTTAGTTTGGCTTCATTTGAGAAAGGAAAGATTTCCCTCTCAACAAAAGTCCAAACTTAGTCCAAGACGAGATGGTCCTTTCAAAGTGGTCAAAAGGATAAATGATAATGCATACATATTAGACCTTCCTGAAAGTTATGGTGTCAGTCCTACTTTTAACATCTGCGATTTAATTCCTTTCACAGGAGATGATCAACAGGATGAAGCAGATCTGGGGACAGATCATTTTCAAGAGGGAGGGACTGATGGAAGACCATCAAGGAATCACATTGGACCTCTTACTAGAGCCATGGCAAGGAAGATTCAAGAAGAAGAAGGATCACCTAACATTTTACTTCTATGGAAGGTTACTTATAAAAATCCTTCTTTTCTTAACTAAAGCACTTATACTTTGTTTTGTAGGGACTAATAAAGCTTGGAGACTATGATTGAGCCATCCAAGAAGTTAAATCAATAAAGGAAAGCAAAGAAGCCAAAAAGGGAAGTGCTTGCGGAATGGAAATGCACAAACATTTTTCACCCGAGAGAAGACCAATCCACGTGACTTGGCTGACTTGGAATGAAGCATGCACCTTGCTGGCTGAGCTGGAATGAGGCATGGACCTTGCTGGATCAAAATGGGTGTGCCTCCTTTGCTAAATAATTTGAATTTAGGAGGGAATTAAATCAGAAATTAGGCTCCTCTTCACCTATAAATAAGAGGGCCTCTTCTTTGTTTTTTCTCACTTTTGAGCTTAATGATATGCTGCAAAATTTGCTTTCCAACTTTTGTGCTCTTAAGTCACCTCTGATCTTCTACTTCTTCTTCCTTCCTCAAGCTTCCTTCCTCTGTAGGAAGGTCTTCTGAGCTGTGAGGCCTCACCCATACACCTCTCCTCCATTAAAACATTTCAAACACTGCACTGTTTTCATCATTCCGCTGCACCTTCAATCACTGATGATTTCTTCTGGTCTGGAGCTTCTGCCTGCATGTTTCTAGCTGGGATTAGTCTCCATCAAGTGGTATCATGAGCTTAGGTCGTCCACGCACCAAGAGCTAAGTTATTCCTCCATCTTTGCACTCCATTTCTGCATTCTATTGTGCTTTCTGTTTTAGTTTTCAAGTTTTTGTTTTGAGTAATTTTTTTGCTTCTGATTTGTTTTTTCCAGTCATTGATTTCGTGTTTCTTGTTGTTGTGTTTGTGTTTCCAGTGTTCATACATGTTTGTTACTCATTTTCAATGGTGAATCATTCTTGTTTGTGTCAATTCTAGCTTTAATTTTCAAATTCAGTAATGTCTTAGTCTTGTGCACTTTATAGTTGCAATTTTCATTTTGTCTTTGTTTGGTATTCATATCTGCCGGTTCATTTCGTTTTTGCTTGAGTTCAAATGCTAGACAAGCTGTATATATACCAATAAAGACAATGAAGACTTGATCTAGCCTTGGTAATACAAGCTGAAGCACAAAAAAAAAGCAAATATACTAATAAATGTCTTATTTTATTTGTTTTATGTTAATAAAATGAGATGTTATGATACATTTAATATAAAAGTTACTTTTAATATAAAAATTATATGCATTAATATAATTTCATAAAAGTATATTGTATTTATATGATACGAAACTTTTACTATTAAACTGTTTTATTTAGAACAATAATTTAAAATTAAATAATTCAATTTTATTCTACTCAAGCCAGATCGTGTTGGATTTTATTCTCTCACTGAATTACATTTCATTATTATATCATAAATAGTTATATTTAGGTTTAAACCCTCAGATGGTCCTTGTATTTGTATGAGAATCTCAAGTGGGTCTTCATATTTTCAACTGTCTCAATTGGGTCATAATATTTGTAAAATTGAGCCAATTTTGCCTTAACCGTTAAGTTGTCACAAGCGGCGTTAGTTGGTGCTTACGTGTTGTATAATTAATACGCTGATGTCAAAATATTTTATTACGTGGATTTTTTTTTTTAATTTAAGAGATTATGACATGGCAACCCTTGGTCGTTCTCTTCTTCTCCTTCGTTTTGATCTTCTATCTCATGCCTTCTATCTCGCAAGGAAAGTGGTCGCGACCAAGCGACATTTGTGGTGGCTCGCAGCAGCGTCAACGTTCTTCTTTTCCCTCTTTTTTTTGTGTTGTTTCGTGTTGCAAGGAGGAACTTCTTCCCTCTTCTCTTTCTGGTTCTGTTCAAAAGTTGCAGAGAGAAGGTAGCTGGAAAATAAGAAAGAGATTATTTTATGGGTATCGTGTGATTGAGAGAGGGTAAATTGGATTCCTTAAAATATTTTGGAAGGAAAAAAATTGAAGAGAAATAATTTATGGCTTAGGTTTTTTTTAATTACTTATAAAAAGTTAATTGTGAAAATGGATGATTCAGAACCCAGAAGCAGCGCCATTGAGAGGCACCATAGATGCAAGAAGCTCGGTGCAAGCCTTTTTCCCCTTTTTGCTCGAACCTTAAGAGAGTGAAAAAGCTCTCTTATGTCTGGGTCACAATTCTTATGTGTTCTCTGGTTGTTGATGAAGGTGCGATCTGCAGTTTTAATGGAGGTTGCGAGGCAAGTAGAGAAAAAGCTCGCGGTGGCACAAAGGTTGGGCAAAGGTGAAGCAACGTCGCGAGGCAAATGCGAATCTAGGTTTTATGGTTCTTGTTGTTTCTTTGATTTGCAGGTGGTGATGGTTTCACGTTTTGCAGAGGCAAGGGCTGCTCGCGGTGGTGCTTAATGGCGGAGGCATGACGCCCTGATAAGGAGAAACACGATTAGGTTTCTGTGCTTCTCTAGTTGTCTTTGCAGGTTGAGGTTACTGGTGAGGATGATGGAGGTGCGGAGCTTTGTGGTTGTGGTCATGAAAGCGCAACTTGGGATTTCTGGGTGACACAATTCGGCTTTGCGGCGCGATAGTGGTAGTGTCTTCGCGACGACTTTCTAGAGCTAAGGTTTTGCAAAGAAGATGATGGCGAGGATGATGAAGCAGTAACGATTAGGATTTAAAGATGACTTTCCGGGATAGAGTTTTTTTTTGCTTACATAATTTTTCAATCTTTTTTAATTTATTAAATTTCATGTCACTGACAACATATTTTTTTAATAAAATATTCACTTTAGTATATCTATCTCAACACATCTTAATGGCTGGTGTAAGAACCTTGTTTTTATCTTTATTTTATTTAATTAATTTTGTTAAAAATATATATATATATATATATATATATATATATATATATAATAATAATAAATAAATAAAAATGAAAGCAGCCGTCTATATTCTATTTGAAAGTTTGTGTCCCCATGTTCATGCAAGAGAATAGTGATATGCCACTCCGTGAACATTATTATAGTTCACATGCCACCATTACATTTTTATGATTATCTTCTCTTCACGGGGGATCAATGTTTAGTGGTGGGATCGTGTGCTAAAGAATTTAAAAAGAGAAGAAATTGGAAAGGATAGGGGGAAGGGGGGAAAAGGAATAAACAAGAGGAGAGGGAGAAGGAGGCTACGGAGAAGGGGAGCTGCCGCGAAGAAGAAAGGGAGGAGGAAGCTCTGAACACATCACAACAGTAAGAAGAAGAGATACTAGAACAAATCTTTTAAAGCTACGGAGGTACTCTTCCCGTCTTAACATATCAGTCTTATGAGGCATGCTTCTCCTTTATGTTATATACGTAAATCATTTGCATAGTAATTGATCATAGATATCGAACCACAATCCCTGCATATCTAATGTCTAATACAGAAAAGATATATCAAAATCAAATTCTACTTTCTTCCTATTCTTCCTTCAATCCAATCAATAAAGCTCCCATATGCCACCATGACTACTGTCGTCACTGGTCCTCCTCACCGATCACAGTGGTCGCCGGTCACCCTCACACCGAACCATCTACTTCATCACAGTCTCATTATGACTTGCCAGCCCAATTTCTTTCAACATGAAGGCTGTCCGAACTTAATCTTCCACTGTTTCATATCCCTGGGCAAGAAAGATGTCCACGGACCGCATCTAAGCTCGTCATCATCTTTCCTCTGCACAAGCACAATACAAACAGATTAACCAGAACCCATGCGAACAACCCAAGCTAACCGTGAACCACATTCTCTCCGCACTCACCGCCACTCAGCTTCCCACTCATCATCACTGCCATCGCGTGACCACAACCCGCAGGAGACCTTGGCTTCTCTTCGGTCTGGCCTCCGCGAGCCAGTCACATTCCAATCGAACCCATATTCACCATCGCGAGTCATCCTCCTTGCCTCCGTCGTTCTCCTTTAATCGGACGTTGCCGCCGCTCTGAGGCTGTTGCTTTCCTCATGTTTCCCCACCTTCAACATCCCGCCACCGCAACCGAGAAGCTCTAGCCACGCCACTCTCTCTAGTTTCCAATCGCGCCACCGCAACCCTCCATCGCGGACCAACCTGCCGCCGCGCTTGCTGCCGTCGCCGCCAGAGCTTAGGGATGGATGAGAATCTCTCTTACATGGCCGTCGAGGGAGTGAATGGGAGCAACCCTTCTCTGCTTCTGCCAACGTCTCTTGCTTCCTCCAATGAGGAGAGCAACTTTGCTGAAACAAATTTAGGTGTCAGCCCAATCCATAGTTTTAGGAAGAAAATAAAATAAATGTTTGGGCTTGTACCTTTTTGTGTACAGTAAAATGAAAATAAAAAGCTTGGGCCTCTTAGCCTTTTTTTTTAAAGCTCTGAATAAGATTTTGTGCTTTAGTCATTTCGTTTTTTTTTATATAGCATAAGCAAAAATAAATAGAATTGGGTCTTATGTTAACTTTATCTTTTTATCTTATGTTGTGTAAATATCTATTTTTGGCTCTCTTTATTCTTTCTTAAAATCATAAAAATCACAAAAACATCACATCATCATTTAAAGAATCTAAGCCAGAACTACGTAGGCCTTGATTCTCCACCGAAAATGGAGATACGTAGGAGCAAGGCAATGCCTTGTCAGGTTCTTCCCTCACAAATATCTAAATGTTTCCTCAACATCTAAATCATGATCTCTGTTGTACTCGTGATGTACTAGTGTTCTTTTAGAGCTTATAACATTCGGTTTGTGTAAGTCAGAGTGTTTGTGGTTTACTCATTAAGTGTTCGATTGATGTTTTATTCATGCCAGTATACTATTTTAATTGATTATTCTACGTGGCTTTAAGAGTGTATGTATGCATTATCATTGTTGGCATTACAGTGAAAGGGTATGTGATTCAAAGCGATGAAAGTGTATGGTTATAAGTGGTTTATGATGAACTATATATGAGATGAAATGAAAGTATGAATGATTAAATGAGCATTCCACGGAGGAACGACTCAAGAATTGATTATTGAGATTTGTAAAGTATGAATGTGGTAAGCTTATCCGGTAGTTCATCCTGATGTTCCGTGAGTACTCGTCCTCACGTAGAGGGGGTATGTCATGTGTGGGAACGGCAGGAGGTCCTAGTCCTGGTGATTATTTGGACAGATAGGACTAACCTCGGGTGGCAGCTGATGAGAGTTCCAGTTACTACATCACCCGGGTGCACGAACACCGAAGCTACACAGAGTTCATACAGTCCGGACAGTCAGTCGTGTTGAGTTTTAGTTAATGAGTACGTTGAAGTGGGTTGTTATGTAATGAATGTGTATGTTGAGATATGCATGTATGTTGAATTGTTTACCTGAAATTGTATGTTGATGCATGAGTTGAATTATGTAAGCTTACCCTTTCGTTTTCCTTGTGTTGTCCTTTGTCCTTGTACGTCCGTCTTGTCATTGCGATGATCATCCGTGTGGATGTGAGCAGAGGGAGACGAGCGTTTAGAAGAGTTGCTGGAAGAGGAGAACCTGATTAATGTTGAAGTGAAGACCGAGCAGTGAGACCGCTCGGCCAGTAGTGTGATTGTTGAACTGAGTGGTCGTTCGATCACCTCTTGTTTTCGTTAAGTTTAAATTCGACCGTTCGGTAATTGTTTCTGTAAACCGTTCGGTCAGATTTTTCTTGTACGTTCGGTTTTAATTGTAAACTCTTGTGTGGACGTGCATTTGTGCACGTTCGTCCCTTAATGTTGTACTGTACTCAAGGACGTTCGTCCTTGGTCATTCGTTCGTTTTTAATTTTTAGTGGAAAAACTGTACTGAATTATTATTAAATGTGATTTCTGAATTTATAGTTATGACTGTATTTTTGGGATGTCACATTAGTGGTATCAGAGCAGTTCTTCCTTAGAAACCTGTAGGTTGTGGGTGCGCTTCGTTTGTGATTGTGTACTTTGGTCTCGGGTTGGAAGTTGTGTTGGTTTGAGTCAGGCTAATGGTCTTTCTTTCTGTATGAACAGAAGATGGTATCTACTTCTTCTCCTCCTTCGTCCTAGGGGATTGATCCGTCTGACTCTAATTAGATGCTGAATGCGGTGTTCCAAGCGTTGCAAGAACAGAATGCTGCATTGGTGGAGTAAAATACCATAACCCTGCATAATCTAGAAGCCGCTAGGGTATTTGCTGTGAACGCGAGAGTAACATCTGAGAACACTCAAGACAATTCATTAAATCGATTGACTAGTGGCAGGACCATTCAGGGTGTTTTCTCTTCTGTTATTCTGGTCCAAGAGTGGAACTTGGAAAGCTTTCTGCAACACCATTCAGCCCGGTTTGATGGGAAGTGTAGTCCGAATGAAGCTGATCAGTGGTTTAGGGACATTGAAAGAATTTGTAGTGCTAAGAGATGTCCAGATGAGAACGAGGTAGCATATACTGAGTACTTGCCTTACAATGTAAGGTATGACCTGGAGATTGAATTCCTTCAGTTAATACCGGGAAATATGTCGTGACTGTGTATGTAGACAGGTTCAAGCACTTGCTCCGATTGTACACCATGACTACGGTTATAAATATTTGTTATCACTATGAGTTTAATTCTCCCTGTCTTAACCTTGATGTGCCGTGTTTGGTCCATCGCTCGTGTTTAAGCCTAAACATTGTTTAAACCGTTTTTGTCATCAAGTTAATGTTTTAATCCTGTCGCGTTCAACCTTAAACATTCATTCATTTCATTAACATGTATCATTTTTGGGTTATCAACCTCTTCGTGTCTAAGCCAGATTTCGGCTCCTGTTCATATGTCTTTTGTTTTCAATGTCTATGTGAGCCAATCTAATTTTTCAGTTTCACCCAGTTCAGGTTGTGTTAAACGTATGTGTTCTGTGTTTTCAAAGTTCATTAATACTTTGTTATTTTTGCCTTAATGTGAAATCCTATTGGTTATTTTTGAGTCTGCAAACATAAAGGTCGTTTTAAGATTGGGTCAAATTAGTGTTTTGTTTACCTCATCGAGTATTGTAGCATCGTTAAAATCTTGATCAATTTTAGACAAAATTTTAATGCGTTTCAAACTCATTGATAACTTATTATGTTTCTTCTTTTGGACAAAAATAAAGATAGTTGAGAATAACTCTGAGTCAAATTTCAAAATTTCGTAATAAATTAATTTATCTGAATTTATGAACAAGTACATATATATATTTTAAATAAATACAAAAAAAAAAAATTACAAACAGGTGGTTGTGTTTCTGTGAAGTTTTTCTCTTCTGATACTCTTGAGTTTGGTAAGACGATAACCTGTAAGTAAATCGTTAGAAAAATATATATATATAAAAGAAAAAAAAATATATATATAATCAGCAAACTAGTAGGGCAGATAAATATTACAATGCATAATTAAAATAAAGATGTTCTAGAATCGATCATAAGTGATCGTTAAATATTACAGTCCATAAAATACGCAAATAAGGCAAATAAACAAAAGCAAATAAAGGATGTTCGGGGTTCGATCACTCGTGATCGTTAAGTTACAGATAAAAATAAAAAAAAAAAAAAAAAAATTTAACGAAAAAATTCTCGAGCGGGTTGTGGTGGTCTAAGGGAGAGCTCCGTCGAGGGAGCTCTGGTTCGGTATGTGAGAAGCATGGGTGGAGGGATTTGTCGTTCGTCCCTGTCGTCGTCAATGATGATCGGAACGGGGAACAAATCCAGCAGCCTCGGTGCCCTCATAATTACCCAGCCATTTTCTTCAAAAAAAAAAAAAATAATAAAAAAATTGTGTCAGTAATAGAAGGGGAAGAATAAAATAAATAAAAATAAAAATAATGGTAATTAGGGTTCTTACCATACATGTACAGCGGCAGCTGAGAAAATACGGTGCCAGTGGGGTCTAAGTCCGCTTGCCAGCGCCTGACCCGGTTACCATGATTGTTGAACCAGCAATGTACATTATATTCACTGACTTCTCCGAAAGCCCTGAGTCGAGATGCAATCTCGACGACTTGGGCTCTGCTGGGATGTGTGACCCCGTAGTTGAAGATATTGGCCATCATTTTGACCTGATCATCAGTAGGTTTCCACCGCTGACTGCTGTACCTCTCCATCTCCATCTCACTCATCCTTCCTTTCAAAGTGTTTCTAAAGCATAAAAATAATGAAATAAAATAAAAAGAACAAAACAAAAATCGTCTGTGTTTTCTTTATTTGTTTTGGTTCCTTTTAAGTTTACTTCGTCCAGGCGGTCTTTGTTGTTTCGGTGTCTAGTCTCTGGTCTGTTTCACGGTCCTCGCAAATGTTCCTAAACGGATCTATGTCCATTTGTCTTTGTCCATTATTGTCCATGTTCGGTTCATACAAATAAAATTCCTCTTTTTAAGTTTTCTATTTTTATGGGGTACGTGGCGTTGTTCTACCCGATTGTCTCTGCCATACCCTCAATCGAGGGGAGATTAACGTCTGGTTTCCAGCCGATATACCCCTTATCTTTGTTAAGACGGTGTGTTCTTAGTTAATAAAAGGAAAATAGAAGAAGAAGAAAGTAAATGCAGGAGCAGAAAAAAAAAATAAAATAAAATAAAATAAAAAAGAAAATATAACAAGCGGAAAGTAAAGAAGAAAGCAGAATGTAAGTGCGAGAAATGAAAGCTCAGAAAAGAAAAAGAAGAAGAAAAGTACATGAAAGGAAGCAGAAAAAGAAAGGAGAAAGAAAAGAGAAGAAGGAAGAAGTAAAGAAGAAGGAGAAGCTGGTAAAGGAAAGAAAGAAATAAGAGAAGAGAAGTACTTACTCGAGGCGGAGCAAAACCTTGGAACGGGAAGATTGAAGTTTGGCTAGAAAGGGCTCCCGATCTCGCGTTCAAAATCTCCGATCTCCAACACTCAGTCGTTCAGATCTCACAAGCTCCCACACTCAGAAACTCTCAGTGACTCAGATCTCTCTCTCAGATGCTCCAAAATCTCAACGTTTCGAAATGTCGCCCAACGCGGCTAGCACCTCGTTTTATAGCCAAGGAACCTCACTGTGTCCACAGTTCCGGTCATGCATACCGGAGTCTTCAATAGTATCGGTTAAAAAAAAAAATAATAATAATAATAATAATAATTGTAGTAGTATCTGATTTTTTTTTTTTTTTTTTTTTCACATTTTGAAAATATGAAATATTCAAATTAGTCATAGTAATTCGAGTGATAAATTTTCGAGGACGAAAATTTTTGATGTATGGGAGAATGTAAGAACCTTGTTTTTATCTTTATTTTATTTAATTAATTTTGTTAAAAAAAAAATATATATATATATATAATAATAAATAAATAAAAATGAAAGCAGCCGTCTATATTCTATTTGAAAGTTTGTGTCCCCATGTTCATGCAAGAGAATAGTGATATGCCACTCCGTGAACATTATTATAGTTCACATGCCACCATTACATTTTTATGATTATCTTCTCTTCACGGGGGATCAATGTTTAGTGGTGGGATCGTGTGCTAAAGAATTTAAAAAGAGAAGAAATTGGAAAGGATAGGGGGAAGGGGGGAAAAGGAATAAACAAGAGGAGAGGGAGAAGGAGGCTACGGAGAAGGGGAGCTGCCGCGAAGAAGAAAGGGAGGAGGAAGCTCTGAACACATCACAACAGTAAGAAGAAGAGATACTAGAACAAATCTTTTAAAGCTACGGAGGTACTCTTCCCGTCTTAACATATCAGTCTTATGAGGCATGCTTCTCCTTTATGTTATATACGTAAATCATTTGCATAGTAATTGATCATAGATATCGAACCACAATCCCTGCATATCTAATGTCTAATACAGAAAAGATATATCAAAATCAAATTCTACTTTCTTCCTATTCTTCCTTCAATCCAATCAATAAAGCTCCCATATGCCACCATGACTACTGTCGTCACTGGTCCTCCTCACCGATCACAGTGGTCGCCGGTCACCCTCACACCGAACCATCTACTTCATCACAGTCTCATTATGACTTGCCAGCCCAATTTCTTTCAACATGAAGGCTGTCCGAACTTAATCTTCCACTGTTTCATATCCCTGGGCAAGAAAGATGTCCACGGACCGCATCTAAGCTCGTCATCATCTTTCCCCTGCACAAGCACAATACAAACAGATTAACCAGAACCCATGCGAACAACCCAAGCTAACCGTGAACCACATTCTCTCCGCACTCACCGCCACTCAGCTTCCCACTCATCATCACTGCCATCGCGTGACCACAACCCGCAGGAGACCTTGGCTTCTCTTCGGTCTGGCCTCCGCGAGCCAGTCACATTCCAATCGAACCCATATTCACCATCGCGAGTCATCCTCCTTGCCTCCGTCGTTCTCCTTTAATCGGACGCTGCCGCCGCTCTGAGGCTGTTGCTTTCCTCATGTTTCCCCACCTTCAACATCCCGCCACCGCAACCGAGAAGCTCTAGCCACGCCACTCTCTCTAGTTTCCAATCGCGCCACCGCAACCCTCCATCGCGGACCAACCTGCCGCCGCGCTTGCTGCCGTCGCCGCCAGAGCTTAGGGATGGATGAGAATCTCTCTTACATGGCCGTCGAGGGAGTGAATGGGAGCAACCCTTCTCTGCTTCTGCCAACGTCTCTTGCTTCCTCCAATGAGGAGAGCAACTTTGCTGAAACAAATTTAGGTGTCAGCCCAATCCATAGTTTTAGGAAGAAAATAAAATAAATGTTTGGGCTTGTACCTTTTTGTGTACAGTAAAATGAAAATAAAAAGCTTGGGCCTCTTAGCCTTTTTTTTAAAGCTCTGAATAAGATTTTGTGCTTTAGTCATTTCGTTTTTTTTTATATAGCATAAGCAAAAATAAATAGAATTGGGTCTTATGTTAACTTTATCTTTTTATCTTATGTTGTGTAAATATCTATTTTTGGCTCTCTTTATTCTTTCTTAAAATCATAAAAATCACAAAAACATCACATCATCATTTAAAGAATCTAAGCCAGAACTACGTAGGCCTTGATTCTCCACCGAAAATGGAGATACGTAGGAGCAAGGCAATGCCTTGTCAGGTTCTTCCCTCACAAATATCTAAATGTTTCCTCAACATCTAAATCATGATCTCTGTTGTACTCGTGATGTACTAGTGTTCTTTTAGAGCTTATAACATTCGGTTTGTGTAAGTCAGAGTGTTTGTGGTTTACTCATTAAGTGTTCGATTGATGTTTTATTCATGCCAGTATACTATTTTAATTGATTATTCTACGTGGCTTTAAGAGTGTATGTATGCATTATCATTGTTGGCATTACAGTGAAAGGGTATGTGATTCAAAGCGATGAAAGTGTATGGTTATAAGTGGTTTATGATTAACTATATATGAGATGAAATGAAAGTATGAATGATTAAATGAGCATTCCACGGAGGAACGACTCAAGAATTGATTATTGAGATTTGTAAAGTATGAATGTGGTAAGCTTATCCGGTAGTTCATCCTGATGTTCCGTGAGTACTCGTCCTCACGTAGAGGGGGTATGTCATGTGTGGGAACGGCAGGAGGTCCTAGTCCTGGTGATTATTTGGACAGATAGGACTAACCTCGGGTGGCAGCTGATGAGAGTTCCAGTTACTACATCACCCGGGTGCACGAACACCGAAGCTACACAGAGTTCATACAGTCCGGACAGTCAGTCGTGTTGAGTTTTAGTTAATGAGTACGTTGAAGTGGGTTGTTATGTAATGAATGTGTATGTTGAGATATGCATGTATGTTGAATTGTTTACCTGAAATTGTATGTTGATGCATGAGTTGAATTATGTAAGCTTACCCTTTCGTTTTCCTTGTGTTGTCCTTTGTCCTTGTACGTCCGTCTTGTCATTGCGATGATCATCCGTGTGGATGTGAGCAGAGGGAGACGAGCGTTTAGAAGAGTTGCTGGAAGAGGAGAACCTGATTAATGTTGAAGTGAAGACCGAGCAGTGAGACCGCTCGGCCAGTAGTGTGATTGTTGAACTGAGTGGTCGTTCGATCACCTCTTGTTTTCGTTAAGTTTAAATTCGACCGTTCGGTAATTGTTTCTGTAAACCGTTCGGTCAGATTTTTCTTGTACGTTCGGTTTTAATTGTAAACTCTTGTGTGGACGTGCAGTTGTGCACGTTCGTCCCTTAATGTTGTACTGTACTCAAGGACGTTCGTCCTTGGTCATTCGTTCGTTTTTAATTTTTAGTGGAAAAACTGTACTGAATTATTATTAAATGTGATTTCTGAATTTATAGTTATGACTGTATTTTTGGGATGTCACAGCTGGTTATAAAAATTTAAGAGATAGAACTTAATTGATTTAATTTTCAAATATTTAAATCCAATTAAAATATTTTACAAAAACTCAATTAAAACAATTAAAAATATATAGACTCACTTAAAATTCTTATCCAAATACGAATAACATTAGAGAGTTTAATCCTTATATTTATATATATAAACTTTGTCTAAAAAGTTTTCAATGTTTTGTTCTTGCACTAGAAGAGGAGTTAGTTAGGGTTCAATTTCGCGAGTCCTAAACCTTTCCCTCCCCAGATGGACAACTAACAATTTACTGCAAAACTGGAAGCATTTGATTTGATACTTGCAACCGTGATGAGACCGCTTAGCCAAACGAAGCAGTTGTTGGCGGTTACGGTTCAGAGGCATCAGTTCTGGCACGAGTCTCGAAACGTGAAGGTCTCGGTGTGGTGGGATTTCGAGAACTGCCAGGTGCCAGCGGGGGTTGACGTTTCGAATGTGGCGCCGGCGATCACGAAGGCTGTGAGAGCGAGTGGTATTAAGGGCCCTCTCCGAATCAACGCTTTCGGTGATATTCTGCAGCTGTCAAAATCCAACCGGCAAGCACTTTCTCACACCGGCATTCATTTCACCCACATTCGAGGTTTCTCTTCAATCCTATTTAACTCCAAAATTCATCTCAGGATGGTTTCATGTTGATTCACAGCTGACACTCACATTGCTTGACGCTTAAACTTTTAAAACTACTGAGTAATGTAGTTGCTTTTTTTTTTTTTATTTCTCTGAAGAAGCTAACAGAAATAACCCTTACGAATTGATTCATGTATAAGTTCATTTTATAGTGTTGATAAATTAATTTAATTTTTCTTTCTTATTTATGCCAATTTTTATAGAGAAGATGTAATGATGTGACTTTGACATGACAAATAATGTTTGTCATATGATAATGACATGAAATTAAACATTTTGTCGTTGTTGGTGATACTTTATTAGGAATTGGTTCTTTTATGAAGAAAACGAATTCTAGTTTTAGCCATGTGGAATGAAAATGATGGAATGGAAGAAAAGAAAGAAAGGAGGAGAAATAGAGTGGAAGGTTGAATTGTTTTGATTTGGTGGAAGAGAGTGGAAATATGTGAGAAATGAATGGGAAGGAGGTTTTAATTTGATGAGTTTTCCAGCTTGCAGTCCATATGGCTTCGGTAGTTTCTTGTTTTATTCATCTACACTTTTATCTTTTCAAATTATAATATCTGCAAGTATTTTTGTTGCAGGTGGAAAGAACAGTGCCGATAGATTTATTGTCATGAATCTTATGGACTGGATTTCTCAAAATCCTCCTCCTGCCCATCTCTTTCTGATATCTGGTGATGGAGACTTTGCTAGAATGTTACACCGGTTAAGAATGCATAATTACAATATATTACTTGCTAGCACAAGGAATGCTCCTGAGGTCCTCTGCAGTGCAGCAACAATAATATGGCAATGGTCTTCATTAGTAAAGGGGGAACATTTTTCTGGAAAACATTTAAACCATCCTCCTGATGGTTTGTTTGGTTCTTGGTCTGGAAATTACAATGTGATTCCTGACAAACCATTCTCAGATGTTGAGAAGTCTGCATCTTCACAAAAAGTAGACATATACAAACCTTCCTTAGATTTGCAAACTGTTCCAAAAGAAGTTATAATACATGTTTGCCATATATTTAGATCACATCCAAACGGAATCTCAATTGGAGATCTTCATAGACGGTTGAAGAAACGCAAAGTGGATTTTGGTGAAAAGTTTTATGGATATGGATCATTTACTCGCTTTCTAACATCAACAATGCATGTAAAGCTTGAGCCTTTAGGCTTGGGTAAATTTCATGTATGTCTTATCCCCTCAGAATCCCCCAAACCTTTTGAGTTCAAAGATGTGGAATCAGTATCATCTTGTATAAAGATGGATGAGAAGGGATCTGCATCAACTCCAAAGCTAAATGGTGAGGATAAAAACAAGGTTAGAGAAGAAAATTGGAGACCCTTAATTGCCTCATCCCATGAAAGGAGTATGGATGATGATTCAAAATTATCACTTTTATCGGTTGAAAACCCAGATACGTTACAGAAATTTTCAGTGCGTAATGGCAATGTTGTTGATATGACTACTGAACAACTGTCAGAGATTCAACCACAACACAGGGACAATCAACTTTCCAAAACTAAGCCAGATTCCTTAAAATTGAGTTCAAGTTCTAAAACATTATCTGGTTGTGACACTGTTGGCTCTGAGGATGCAATTTATAGAATTCAGGAAAAATACACGACTTCAAGGAATCACTCTGCTGGAAATAATCAGACAGCAAAAGAAGACATTGTTTCTGCAATATATGAATCTGCTAATGTTAGAGCAATGAACAAATCCGAGAATTCAACTAGAAAAGAGGTTGGTGAAGTTTGTCACAGCCCATATTCTACAGAAGCTGATCACTCTCTGCTTGACAAAATACCTAGTGGAAGTGATAAAACTAATAGGAGTGCTCCAACATTCTTTGTCTGGATCAGAAACTGGTGGAAATTTTGGAAGGGGAATGCAGAATCTGGTGTTTCAGCTGATTCTAACCCATCTGAACTCGTAGAGCAAACTATTCAGGTTGTGAGTGATTTTAAAGAACCCAAGTTATCAGATCTGGACCAACCTGAGTTGTTTTCTAGCGGTTCCTTTTGGGATGACATAGAAACTTTTGTTTTCACGCTCAAAGGATCATTTATTGTTTCCCAGTCGAAAAACAGGTTACGCAATAATCTTGTACAAATCTTTTAAAAAATTTCCCTTTTGCTATGGGTATAACTGCAAAAGAAAGGAAAACAGCGCAACAAATTAATTGTAAGACAAGTTCTGCTGAAAGTTGTGTGACCATTTTTATATTTTATTATATGATATCGTTATGTAGGTACCACTTTAAAGAGTTACTAACATGCTCATTTGTTTGTACCAGGGAAGATATGGCATATAAATTGCTAAAAGATGGACCTCCAGTTATAAGATCTCTCACTGAAGAAGATATTCTTCAATTGGTGGAATTGTTAATATTAAAGAAAAAGTGGTTGGAAGAAATCCCGTCCCAAATATTTTCTTTCAAAGTAATTAAACTAGTTCAAAGGAACTCATTGACGAGCCAATCTCAGGATGCAAATGGTTTGAGATCCCTCTTTCTGAACATATCGTCGCAATCCAAATTGCAAAAATCATCTGAACATAAGAGTATTCCTAAATCCGGAGTTTCTACAACTAATACTGACGGAAAATAGTATCAGTTCTTTCCCAAGACTGTCGGTTGATAGGTATGACTATCATGTTGATAGGTATGGCTATCATCGTGAATTACAGAAGCTACACATTGGCATAATGCCAGAAGTTAAAGTAGAGCCCACTTGTAGTGTGCCTCTGAAGGGAAAACTTTTAATTTCAAAAACTCAGGTAACCACTTCCTCTCATGCTCGTGCAGTTTCAAACTTAGTGAATTATGTGATTCTGCTCCCAAAGATGATAGCATCAACTCTCAATTGGAATAATTAGATCTTTTTTCTATCAATCAGTCCAACCAGATAAATCTGGAGTCAGAATTATGACGGAAAGCCAAAGTCTTCTAAGTCTTGATTATGAACCTGTAGAAGCTTAACGAAAAAGAGAAAAAAGTTTCTCAAAAGATTTTATGTTACAGATAAATACAATTCAGAACAGATCATATAAATTATTCTAACATTTTCCCTTAAAGTTAGAGCATCTAAATGCAATGTTCCCAGCTTGAAACATACGAACTGAATTTGATCTCTTCTCAGGGATTTTGTCACAATATATGCAAATTGATTATTGGAGTCAACAAATTCAGTGTAATATTAAAATGGTTTGACTATAACAATATATAATCTTTTGTTGAATTTCACAAAAATACAATATTAATATTTAATATCGGAATTTTTCTATTTGACTCAACTTTAATGGCACAAGCGTATTTAAAACCAATTGTCTTCAGCCTAGGTGGCAAAATAACTAATTCTTATTGTATTTATGGTTAGGAGTTTGCATTTCAATGATTATGGTTTATCGTCATCCAGGAAGATTAAGCCTTTTAGTCACATTTTTTAGAATATAAAAGGAAATAAACGAGAATTAGGAAGGACATAACTAATGATAGCTTAGAGAATTATAAATAAAATGAAGGATTGAGTAAACTGAATATCTTTTCAAAGAGCAATGATCCAATTGGAATATTCATTCAGGAGTCCTGATATCGAGTGATGAAGGTGAAAGATTTAAATAAGAGGACTTACAATGTATTATATCAGTCATTTATGGTCTACGTTGATGAGTGATGCAAGCAACAACGATGACTTTGGTGGGTTCGGAGTAGAAGTGAAACTTCCAAGGTTGGTTGACTTCAGGTATCAGGAGGAGGGAAGAAACAAGGGTTCAACCACTGGAATGTGAGACTATTGGAGAGAGTTCAATTTTGTGAAGAGAGATGCATCTTAAAAAAAGGTAACATTTGCAAACAAATAATACCTTTTTGTTTCAAGAGAGTAATAACGATACTTTTTTGAAGCTAGAATCTCCTAGTAAGATACAATTGATGTAGGATTGAGCAATGGTCAGGTTGAATTGGGATCCAATCTTACCAATGGAGCATAATTCGAATTCAACTTTTAACATCCAACACAACCATTTATTCAGATTTATTTTTTATTAAATCAATTAATAAAAATACTTTTATTTTAATTTGTAATAAATTAAATAAGTTAAAATAATTTAGTAATAATTTAAAGAAAAAACATTATCATACCAAAAATAAAATTGAAAATTTAAACATGTATAATGACTGAATTTGTAGAACTCACATAAGTATATAAATCATTACAAGATTTTAAATTAAAAATTTAAATAGTTTTTGAGACATTTTCCTTTGGCATCAAAATTGTAGTCTTTTAGTTATTTAATTTCATGTTGTAGTCTCATAGGTTTTGTGAGACCCAAGTCCTTTATCATCATGGATGCAAAAAAGTTTTAGCTAAGATCTATGCAATGGAGGCAAGGTTATATTGGTGACAATAATAATTAGGCATAAACAAAAGCAACAACTACCTAAAAACCAGATAAGTTTCCACAAAATCATTACCTTTTCTATTGCTTATGAGTATTAATAGTGATGAGAACTCTGAGAATATATATTGATATAGATAAATGTTGCAATACAAGAAAAGTCAAAACAACACAACACCACTAATGCCATAATCAGGTTCCTTAACCTTTCATGAGAATACGATGGAAGCATATATGTTGACCTAAATTTGAAAATCTAGAATAAGGTAAGGATGGAAGATCTTCCACACGTATCTCACCATCTACCAAAGATCTTTGAATTTCATTGAGTTTCAATAAAAAAATTTTTAGTATGTCAATTAACATAGCTTATATGTCAATTAATTGGAAGATCAATAAATTTCATATAAGCTATGTTAGTATGCAAGAAGGTGTTCTTGTTGTGTTGTGTGTTTCTTGTGTGAACCAAGAAGATTGTGTTTTGTAGTTGTTTTTTAAGAAATTTTCATGTAAGGATGTTGTAATTTCTTGATAGTATGGAAAATCAAGCTCTAAGTTGTTATGACTAACTAGATGCTCCTTATAAGTAAACCAATATAAAAATTTCTTGGTGCATTGATTGAATTGTTTTTGCTAATTTTTTTTTTTATAACTCATCTTATAAAGAAAATTCATAACTTGAATCTTTGAAAGAAGACTTCTTGTAATCAAGTTCCTAGTTCATAAATCTGATTAATTACTAACATCTTGATTGATCTTTAATAATAAATCCCTTGTATCTATCAAAGACTAATTGTGTAAAAATCATTTAGATTTTGCTAGCATTTCATAGATTTTTTATTCATTTTAATAAGTTAAAATGTATGATTCAGCAATAATAAGTACCTTGGTCAATCTAAATTCATCGAAATTTTTCATAATCTTTAACTGAACACTGGTTTTCACAAGTCAGATTCAACACCTCCCCTCTCCCTTTCTTGGCCTTGAACTCTTTTAGTCTACAATTGCTATCAGTGCATGTTCTTAAAAATTACTCAAGTTTAATATCTTGAATTTTTTTTTTCGAACATCATGGTCGAAAATAAATTCCATTTTACAACATGTGCTTTTATAATGTCCAATGGAGATGTATCTCCTTCCTTCCAAGGAAAAAAGACGCTCCTAGGGCCTAATGCTAGCCCAAATGTGGCGCTAAAGTGTTCCAAGATCCAAAACTAGCCCAATTAGCAACATCATGACAGTTTTGACCTTTGCTGACAGTTTAACTCATAGCTTCCTCCACAAAGGACTTTCATTTAACTATAAGCACGTATTTTCTGAACCTTTAAGTTGGATGTAGTAAAATCTTCAAAATTGCATACGTTTACTAATCTCCCTAATTGGGTAGGTCCTTGGCCTAACATACAAAACCTAAAGAAAGACATATGTACATATTTACAAGGCTTAAGAGAAGGGAAAAACAAGCTTGAACACCATCTCCACGAGAGTAGAGTCCTCATTCTTCTTTTATCTTCCTAATCATAGATCAAGTTATAGCTCCTTGGATGGATCTCATCAAGCTCCCTGAATGGTTTCCATCACTAACTCTTTCTTTTTTTGAGAAAAAGTTTTACAAGTCTTTTGTACTTAATTTTCTAAAACACCTTCTTTGTGTTTGTAACACTAGTGCAGAAAGGGCTTTAGACGTCCGTTCTTTTGGCTTTTTGACATCCAACCTACCCCCGACGTCTTTGTGGGTGACGTTACTCAGACGTCGGGGGGTCCACAACAGACGTCTATGTAGACGTCCGATGTGTCAGCCCCGACGTCTACGTAGACGTCCAATGTGTACTCTCGGACGTCCACATAGACGTCCGATGTGCACCCCTCGGACGTCCACATAGACGTCCGATGCCTCCTCCCCCCGACGTCTCCACAGACGTCCGAGGTGTATCCCCACGACGGCCATATGTCTGAATGGTTTTGTGCTAGGGATTGGGGTTGGACGTTAGTTTGTGCACTGCCAAACGAACAAAACCATATAATTTTACATGCTTTGGGAATGATGACCATCAGCTGCCAGTGCAACCTATCACAAAGGACAAATAGTTATTTAACTAATTAAGGAAACTATAGTAATGGACTTTTACATATAACAACACCTACCCATCAATGTATGGCACAAGGTATACGTCTCTTTTTGAATCATCCATCCATGTTTGCAAATAATGTTGTCTGTTTTCAAGTGTGTTACCAGACGGTTGAATGGTCTGAGGTTCAACAAATCCGTACATGGAAGACCGACCTTGGTCTACAACGATTGTGTCCATGTACCTAAAACAACAAAGTTAAGTTGTTAAAAACTATAAGAATCTAAATAAAAGTAATATGAAAGACAAAATTTACTATCTTACATGCACCACAGTTGAATGATGGAAATATTCAACATCATGTCTCCCCCAATCACCTCCAATGCATCAGACAATGTGATATATACTGGTACATGTGGGGGAAGACCAAATACTCTCAAATCCCAGTATAGTTCTAATGGTGCTTTCTTCAACCTGGATAATCTTGTCATTAGCTTTGATAGAGGATCATCCTCCGCTTCAGCCATGTCATCATCTTCATGTATGACTGTATCATGAATTGGCTGCTTCTGAGGACGTGTGAACTAAAGATAAGAATTTACGTCAAAGAGTTATCAACAAATATTTGAAGAATAAACATAGAAATACTAATAAAAAAGACATTATACCTGTGGAGTAGCGATGTGTGACATGATCAATGCTCTAGGCCAGGCTATAAATGATCCTATGGCCTCCCCCACAAAGTTAATTTCTGGAGTGGGTACAGGCACCTGAGCCTAGGGATCCAGAACCTCGTCAATCGTCACACGCACGTGCTGGGGTAATTTGGGAACACCATGAATAGTCTGCCCTCCCTCAAGCACTCGTCCGACAACCACAATGCGTGGGGGGTCCTCATCAACCAACAGCTCATATTGACCGCTATACTGAGTAGGTTCTACAGCAGAGCATGATCCTCTAGTGCTGACACGAGGTGGTGTGGGAGTTTCAGCGGTCCCCATGTTGCCTTGCGTCATGGAATGCAGCTTCTCTTCAAGCGCTCTTTGTATTTCTTTTTGTTCTTGTAGCTGCTCCATGAATCGTTGCTCCATTGATCTTATGCTTTGGTTGAGTCTTTCCTCCCACTCAAGATCCATCTACCTTAGTGTCTCCTGACTCATTGATGTTGGGGTTTTCTGCGTAAGGCCAAAGTAGTCACGAAGACCAATCGCCCCAGGAACTCCACGTACACGTCCTGGGTGCTCGGGCCTTCCAATGGCCATTATTAGAATGTCATCCCTACCTTGGCCAGCAAATGTGCCCTGAGTCTACTGCTCAACCAACTCATCCTGCACATAAAACAACTGTTTAGAATTTGAACTTACAATTCTTTGTGAGATCAAGGCAGTTGAGGAAGATGTCATGTTCCCATCAGATTTAGTCCGAGCAGCCTTCCACAGCTCGTACCTAGCAAGTGCAGGTGCTAGGTCCGACGACTCAAGTCCCAAGGCATCGGCTCTAGAATTTCTAATTTTCTTTTCTAGTTTTGCATAACCACCTCGTGATAACAAGTGTGGTGCATCGTTTAGCCTTTGTCTTTCTTGGGCGGCTAACCTTTTACCCTGTGAAACCATGTATATAAATAAGTGTAAAGTCATAAAAACTCAATGAAAGACTTTTTAGATGTTAAGAAACATACCTTCCATTCGTCATACTCTCTAGATGCACGAAACTGTATCCAGTCCTCCTCTGTGAAGGTATATTGCTGACATGGATTTTCATGTTGCCTGTCTCCAAAGACATATAGTTGTGTCAGCCTTGTCTTGAAATCCCTCCATCTTATCGCTATATGCGATAACACTTTCTTTCTAATTTGTATTGTGTTTGGAATATCATAATGTTGCTGTTTAAAACAAAAAACATGTTATTGATAAGAAAACATGAAAGATATAAATATATCACAAATTGCATGAAGTATAAACATACATGAATATCTTGCCATAAGAGGTTCTTGTCGACCTCTGGGACGTCATCCCAAGTTGCATGAAGGATAGAGACATGACTTTTTGCTAACTTACCCAGATAACTCCTAAACCTATCAGCATTTGGCCCTGATGGATGACCTGATCTAGGGTCGATGTCAACATGTCTCCTCTGCCCATCCACGCGTCTGGATGTCATATCTGTCAATCGTGTGACGCCTCGACCACGTCTGGTCTGTTCCGATCCTGAGTCTGAGGCCGACATACTTGAAAAATTATACAAGGTTAGTAATAATTCAATTATGATGAACATACATATAAAGTCAATAAAAAAATATCACAACATATTAAGATATTGTTTTTTCCCAAATCCCTTCATTGTGATCACTACGAATTGCCTGGATGACATTGGCAACGTCATCAACTGGGTCTTCAATAGGTCTAGATGCAACAGATGTTGTCTCAAGTATATCAAGAGAATCGTCATCATCATGTCCATGCATATTTTTTCCTTCTAAAACCACTGACCATTTTTTATTCACTGGATCATTTATGTAGAATATTTGTCTTGCTTGACTAGCCATGATAAATGGTTCATCAGTGTAATTCATCTTGTTCAAGTCTACCAATGTGAAACCAAAGTCATCTGTCATGACACCAGAATTTATATCAACCCATTTACACTTGAAAACTGGGACTCTAAAAGTGACGTAATCAACTTCCCATATTTCTTGTATTATTCCAAAATAACTCATGGATGTTGTGATTGGATTTTTGTCTTTAGAACTAGCAAAGTGCACAGCCTCAGCTTGTAGTGTGACGCCACTATTTTGAACTCTACTTTTGTCATCTTCTACCTTTGTCTGAAAAGAAATATTGTTTATATAGTACCCACCATATGTAATGACATCTGTGTTCGGCCCACGACATAACCTCAATAAACTTTCAGAAACATGTGGAGTCGCATAAATCTTTTTCTTAAACCATTGTAAGAAGGTTTTCACATGTTCATTAAGATGCCACTTTTCACTCATTCTTGGGTTTGCTGCCTTTATTTCATTAACGTGGTCAGAAATGTAAGGAATCACATCAACAGTGTTGTTTAAGACGTACAAATGAGCTTGGTCAACTTCTTTTCTGCTAACACTTTGAATTCTCACACCTCGAACACCCTTACCTTCACATTTTCCTTCATGCCTGCTCTTGGGAAGACCCACGGGTTCACAAGATGGCATATAACTTGAAAAAAATTCAATGGCTTCTTCTGCAACGTATCGTTCTATGATTGAAGCTTCTGGTCTATACTGATTCTTGACATATCCCTTTAAGATCTTCATGTATCTTTCAACTGGGTACATCCATCTTAAGAAGACCGGCCCACATATTCGAATTTCTCTGACTAGATGAACAATCAAATATACCATGATGTCAAAAAAGGAAGGTGGAAAATACACCTCCAATTGTCATAGTAGTCTTATTTCTTCATTTTCCAATTCATCTAAACCTCGAGGGTCAACAACTTTCTTGAAAATGGCATTAAAGAACAAACTCAGACGTGTTAGAATACCCCTAACAGAAGGAGGTAATATGCCTCGAATAACAACAGGTAACAATTGTTGCATCAATACATGACAATCGTGAGACTTTAAACCAACTAACTTTAAGTCTTGCATAGAAACAAGGTTACTAATATTTGAAGAATAACCTTGTGGAACCTTCACACTTCTTAAACAGTTACAAAAACTTTGTTTTTCTTTTTTAGAAAGTGTGTGATAGGCTGGGGGCAGATAGGTGCGTCTTCCTATTATCTGTGGATGTAACTCAGATCGGATTCCCATGTCAGCCAAATCTTGTCGTGCTTTTATTCCGTCTTTGCTCTTCCCTTTGACGTTTAATAAAGTTCTGATGACACTGTCACAAACATTTTTTTCAACGTGCATCACATCAATACAATGTCTAACATCAAGTTCACACCAATATGGAATACACGAAATACACGAAATGAGAGTAGTCAACGATGACCACAATCAAATATGCATCCGGAGAACAACACAAATACTGAACCGAAATTTTATCAATCTTATCCATAAACTCCAACTTACATGTTATTGCAAATTATGAAAATTAATTTTCTCAAACTGTCCAATCGGACAATTCAAAATTTAACACAAACGATTAAAAGATTAATCGTTTGTGTTAAATGTCAAACGGGAACTAAGTGTCACTCAATGATTTGATACTTATATTCTAACATGACAATTATAATAACACAACTAATACATGCATATTCAAAAGCCAATAACACATGCATACCTTAAAGTCAAAAACATGCATACACAAAACCCAATAACATGCATACAAAAAACCTTATCAACGAAGAAGCTAACCTGAAAAGCAGATTCCAAATGAAACGGAGGGAAATCGAGGAGGGCATGACCTAAAACGTAGGCCAAAAACAGTCAAAAACGCCGCCCAAGAACATGCAAGAAACTGCAACAAAACGCACCGAAAACGAGTTTTAATCGGTTCAAATCAAAGATATTTCATCAAAGAGTAATTTAATCGGATTAAAAGTAAATTTAAACGGTCCAAAAGAGAGAAAACGCACCTGGAAATGCAATGCCGCAGAGAGAATTCGTGGGGAAGACGATGAACAGTGAGCGTAACTCCTCGCGGGTTCGCGTTTTAGTATAAATATCATTAGACGTCCGGTACTTGGGGGCCTCGACGTTTATAATACTATAGACGTCGGGGCCATCACTAATATGACGTGTTTTGGATTTAAAAATTGATATTCACGGGGGGTTTTAGACATTCGTCCCCCTCCACAACGAACGTTTAAGAGGCTGAACAAAATAAACTCTTCAACTACCCTGTCAGCAACTTAAACGTCCGTTGTGGAGGGGGACGGACTTCTATAATAGTATAGACGTCGGGGCCCCTCCAACAGACGTTTAAGAGGCTGGAACAATTACCTCTTCAACTTCCTTGTCAGCCCCTTAAACGTCCGTTGTGGAGGGGGCCAGACGTCTATAAAATTATAGACGTCCGGCCCCCCACAACAGACTTTTAAGGGGCTGACAGGGTAGTTGAAGAATTAATTGTGTTCAGCCCTTTAAACGTCCGTTGTGGAGGGGGCCGGACGTCTATAATATTATAGACGTCCTTCCCCCTCCACAACGGACGTCTACAGTTCCACTTATTTACGGATATGCCACCGGTCAATTATTTACGTTGGTGTTTTTGTAGACGGAAGTCTATAGGGGGATGTTAAAGGCCAATTCTACACTAGTGTAAATTTTGAAGAGAATCAAAACACTTTGTTGTTTAGTTCAGTTGAGCTAAACAGTCTAGTTAGGAAGAATAGTGTTGAACCAGGAGTAGTTAAACTCTTATATCCAAATTGGATAGTTTTATATCATGAGTGGTGAAACTCATTGTAATCTTTGAAAATATTAGTGGAACGCCTGAAGAGTACTTAAGGGAGAACTGGACGTATGTCATTTTGAATGAATCAGTATAAAAAGAAGCTTGACATATTTTCTTTCCTTTATATACATTTTCCTAAATGTTGTTAAAAAAACTTAAAGTGTTTAATACATATTTGTGAAAAGTTTTTGAAAAATCTATTCAACACTCCTTTTAGAATTTTTCTTGTGTTTTTGTTGATATCAGAGCTAACCTCAAGGGTTAGTTCTTGACAAGACTTGAGGAAAGATCCAACGAAAAACGAAGGGTATTTTGTAAATCATCCTCCTTTATTCAAGGGAAAAAATTTGCCTTTGATTCTCATGAGCACCCGGGAGGACCCTGTTTCTTCAAAATCTGAAGATGAGAAAGAGGAAGAAGCCAACATGTGTCTAATGGCAAACACCGTTGAATACTCGTCAAATGACTCTAACGACAAGGTAGATTTCTCAAATTTACATTTAGTCATTTAGGACTATAATGAATTGTTATCTAATTCCTTAAAGTTATCATAAGCTTTCAAAGTATTAAGAAAGTAATAAAGAAAATCTTTAAAAGAAAATGAGATTTTGAAAAACGACTTGACATAGTCTAAGGATGATGTAAAAACCTTTAGAGCAAAAAATTTGCGAACTTGAAAGCAAATTAGTTGAGTCAAAAAGACAATGTGAAAATCTTATTTGTTCAAAAGAAAAATTTGAGAAAAACTCAACTATTGCTAAAGATAGTGAACGCGTCGAACAAGTTCAAAGTGAAAATGACATTTTACTCAAAGTGTTGCAAAGGCAAGGAACATTTAGGCCCTTTGATAAAAGGTTACAAACACAGTTTTGATAAATGAGGATTAGGATTGATGGACAAATTTGTAAGCACCAAAATATGATGTCACAAACTTGTTTTACAATCGGCAAGTATGACCGAATCGTTTCAAGTAATAAAACTCGGTAAGACCAAGTATCGTTTTCCCAAAGGACTCACGGCCTAGTTTAGTTATGTGATTTGTTGATTAGCTAAGACTTAAGGACGAAATAAGTTGAATTTAATATGCAAAACAGAAAATAAACATGTATGCATGAATGTGATCAATGGCTAAAGCAAAATACAAATACTTTCAATGGAATATATGGATGAGTATGTTGTTGGGGTTATCAATTTCATCTTATTCACTCTCATATATTTTGGGAATTCAACATTCAATTCATCATTGTTAATGCCACTCTCTAAATTACCTTTCAAAGAAGGCTTCTCCCTAATTACGAGTTCATACGATTCCTAGCATCCCTAATAATTAGTTTATTTAGCACAGGAGCTTAAGGCAACCAATATACCTATTGGGAGAAATTCCCCAGATCTAGACTTCCCCGTACGTGTCCGTATTGACAAAACCAATAATCATGCATTGAATGAGTTAAACAAAGTAAGCATTAAGCAAAGAGGAAAAACCCTAACTAATGATGAAAGAAAGCATAAATCTTAGATTAAGATGCAAGCACAAATTCCATATATGAGAGCTTCAAAAGATTACATTGATTCCCCAACAAACATACAACGTTTAGTTCACCATATTCATGGTGAACCTAGATGAACAATAGTGAAAGAATGAAAGATAAAACCCTAAAAAGGTGAAGAGGTAGCCTGAGCATCCAAGATCCTCCTTCAAAGGGGTGGAAGAGAGAGTGTTTGCTTCGTTTCTGCCAAAGATACCTAACCCTAGGAAACCCTAAAGCTTAAATACCATTCGTAAATTACAAAAAGTCAAAAGCCCAAGCCCATAAGTGTGCTGCTCAGCGGTAAAATACCGCTCAGCGGTGATTGCGCGTCTCGTTTTCTCCCCTCAGCGGCCATTTTGCCCCTCAGCGGACCTCCCGCAACCTCTTGAGTGCCGCTCAGCGGTAAAATTCCGCTGAGCGGTGACTTCGACTTCTTCTTTTTGCACTCTTCGATTCCTTTTCTGATTCTATCTCTCTCCTTCTTCACTTCTTTCACTAAATTCACCTTAAAACCTGCACAAAAACACTGAAATCAAGCATAAACCTGTCCAGCTCTCTTATTTCTGAAAATATGGATAAAAGTATGATTTCAAGCTAGTTTCTAAGTCTAAAGGTTGCTTTTAGTATCAATTTTAAGCATGAAAATAACAGTTTTTCAACTGTTATCACAACCCCAAACTTAGAACTTTGCTTGTCCTCAAGCAAACAAAATGTAACTCAATCTCCAACCAATTCATATGATGGTTCACTCATTCAAAAATCCTCTTTTTCAAGATAAATAACAACTTCACTCAAACTTATGACCAAGAGTTCAATCAAGATGTGCACATGCTTTAGTGTTCACAAAGTCATTTAAATTCCAACAAATGCTATTTTTCATGAATGATCAATCAATTAAGCATGGATGTTCATGTGCTTATGGACTATTTCCTCACTAGGTAAAGTGTTTCACTCAACACACAAGTGTATAAGAGGTGAGGTGTTTCACTCCTTCACTCTATTATCACAATGTCACACGAATCAACTTTGCCTTTCATTTTACCACAATCAAAAACATTCACAAGCATGCATCATCACAAGGACTTTTCAATGGCTTATAATGTGGCTGGGCTAACAAGAAAATTGGTTCTTCTGGATCACAAAATCCTTGAGTTAAGAGAATCATAACAACACAATCATCTTATTCATTCCCAACTTTCTTTTACCTTTGCATTTGCATTGAGCTTTACTTCTTTTTCTTTTCTTTTCTTTTTCTTTTTCTTTGCATATTCTTACTTTTTAGCTCTTAGCTCAATGCTTTTCTTTTCATGTTTTCCCAACAACCCCAAACTTGAACATTTAACAATACCATACAAGATCTTCTACTTAACTCAAGGTAAAGATTTTCAATCAAAGATTTTCAGTGTATGTTCAAGGCTAAGGGTTCAAAGGATAGAACACAACGTGTTCTCTTTTAGTAGGCTAACTTTATGAATTTGGCCAATAAAAAGGGTTCCAACAAATGGCCTTGATCACATGATGCAAAACAAGCAATTGATTCAATCATAGAAAACCTGGGCAAAATCATTCATGCTTTCAAAGTAATAGCATTCAATCATACCAAAAACTCTGGAGCTCAAAACCTCACATATAAGCTCATTCATATTTGACATACACATCCTGCTTAATCTCACAATCACAATCATAATATCATGCATTTGTTCACAAAGCTTGTGAATCACCTGTATAAGCATTTTAATGTGCACATCTATCTCAACATCAATCAATCAATAAGCATCATCAAGCAGTACTTATCACACAATCACAGTTAATAGCAAACCATCATAACAAACCAGGTTTTCAATAGAGTACATCAAACCCTAATCTAAAAACAAAAACAAATAAGTTCAGAAAACTTAAACCACAAAAGCATAATCATATGATAGCATTCATCAGTAAATGTTATCTCAGCTCCTCATCAGTCTGAGCTGTCCTCTGTATCTTCCTCTTCCTCCTCATCTTCATCATCATCAAATGCATCCTCCTCCTCAGCTTCATCTTCTTCTATATCTCTAGCTGAAGCTTCAGCTGCTCCAGCTCCTCCTCCATGTACTGGTTCTTCTGGCCAAGCTACTACATTGTGGAATTCATCCATAGTCCACCTGTGGGCTGGAGGTGTATCATACATCCCCACTATCATCTCAGCAGTGGCCACCTGCCCTCTGTGAATGGACTGCAACTGAGCACCTATAAGAGACATATACATGTCCCTCATCTGGAATGGTTCTGCTTCATGTGTCTCAGCAGATGTCTGGCTCTATGCTGGCCCTCTCTCTCTACGAGCACGGCGTGGTGGAACTGGCTGAGCTACATCCTCACCTCCATAGTACTGTCTATAATAGGCCTCATCAATAGCTTTTCTTGGCCTCTCAAATGGTGGAACAGAAATGTCCACCCCAGCTAGCTTGCAAAGGTGAGTGATCAAAGAAGGATGTCCTAATGGTGCTTTGTTGTTTGAGGTGTTAGCACATACACTAATTTCATCAGCTATCACCTGCCCAATATTAACATTTAAATTTCTGATAGCACAGTAGATGAATAGTGCCCTGCTGAGAGTAATATCTGACACATGTGAACATGGCTGAATGTTGGCATGAGAAAATGCCATCCAATATTTTGCAAGAGGATTCAAATCTATCCTCCTAATGTTAACCACTGAGCCAGATCTATTCCTTTGGAAGTGTCCTCCAGGTATACACAACACTCTCTCCACATCCTCAAAATCAGCACCTTCCTCCATGCAAAGAGCAAACTGACATTGCTCACCAGCCCACACAGTATCCAGGAAGTTGTTGATAGAATCAGGATCATACCTGATAGCATGGCCTCTGACATAGCCCAAATAATTCTCAGCTGGATAATCATCAATTTTCTTTGCATTGGCGTAAAATTCCTTTACCACAGCTATGTTGGCAGGTGCAGGATAAGTGGCTAGCTTTCCCCAATCATTCCCTAACACTTGCTCTCCAAATTGAGGAGCAAAGTTAGGTATCATTCCAACCTTTCTCTCCATCAGAAGTCTCCTGTCCTGAACCACCCTAAAGTGCTTCTCATGTTTCCTAGAGAGGAACCTGCCAGAATGGGGTTGCTTTGGTTCCTTTTCCTTTCTCTTGGTTGCCATGGTTTTCAATCTTTTTCCTGATGAAGATGCCATTCCTACATTCAAAACACAAACAAAACCACAGAACATGATGTTAATCATTAGTAAAACACAGAACACAACTCCTTTCGAAGCTAAACCACCGCTGAGGGCCAGAATTTCCCCTCAGCGCCACCAGTGCCACATTCCAACACGCAAAATTTCAGAAAAATCAAATCTAGCAGAGTGCCGCTCAGCGGCAGATTACCCCTCAGCGGTAACTCTGCAGATTTTTTGAAAAACCTATTTTAAAGCTTTCCTAACTCCACCCAAATGCAATTTTCAGTTTTCCAGTTCATGATCATGCAGTTTAATCGGTTCAAACATCAAATATATCATCAAATCATGCATAGAAATCAAAACCCCTAAATATTCATGCTTTCACAATCACATTCAAATTCAAGAACCCTAGAATGAACAAAATGCATTTTACTTACTTGGGTGGAGATGCTAGATGCAATGAGAATGCTTCCAAGCTAGAATGCTCTCTTCCAACCCCAAACTTTGATGGCACACTAGTGAAAAAGTGAGTGGAAGAGAAATTTTCTTAAGAGGGAAGAGTGAAAAGATGTGGAAAACCTAAGAGAGGATGTGTGGAAGTGTTTGTGCAGAGAGAAACCAGAAAATATAAGACTTTACGCAGCTTAGGGTTTAAAAATACCCTAATGGGCTCGGGTCCCGCTAAGGGGAACTAAAGCCCAATCTGCGAGAGTGCCGCTCAGCGGTAAAATACCGCTCAGCGGCACTTTCGTGATGTGCTCCTCTCCTTCTTTTCTTAACCTACGTGTCTTCCCTACATGCCCCTCATGGGTTCCCTGCAATTCAATGTTAAAAATGCTTATGCAAATCCTAACTAAAATAAACAAACAGAAACAATCAATCAACTGGGTTGCCTCCCAGGTAGCGCTTGTTTAACGTCACGAGCCTGACCCAAAATCCACCAACACCCATCAGTAGGTGTTTCAAACTTACCAGCACCCATTAGTAGATGCAAAATTTTCTCACTAACACCCATCAGTAGGTGTTACAAACCTAGTATCCTTCAGTAGATACTTAACCACCTAGCATCCTTCAGTAGATGCTATATCCAACAAAATATTTACAAAAATAATGACCACAAAGTAAAAGTTACAAAACCAAAATCCAAATCAAAAGTTTGTAAATCACTGGGTTGCCTCCCAGCAAGCGCTCTTTTAACGTCATTAGCTTGACCCAATAAAGCTCATGTTCCTTCTTCTTTTTCTTCTTTCTACTGAACTTCTTCAGAAATTTCATCAAACCAGGAACCTGTTGCAGTGTCTCAATCATAGGAACTTTAATCTCCAATTTCTTGAAGATTTCCATAAAGCACTTGAATTTCTTTTCCTTCCCATGATTCTTCTTTAGATGAGGATGGGATTTTTCATATGATTTCTTCTTCTTTCCTCTCATCTTCTTTTTCTTCCTTTTTCTCTCCCTAAAATTTCTCTTTTTCTTTTCTTTTATTTTTTTCTTCCCTTTTCTTTTTCTTTTCAACTTCTTTATTTTCACACAAATCTTCTTTCTCTCTTCTCTCTCAACCACTTCTTTCTCTTTTTCTTCATCTTTATTTTTCTCACTCAACTCTTCTTTCTCTTTTCTCTCTATCTTTTCTGCATCTCCCTCTATTTTTTTCTCATCAAGAATCTTGTCACTTTCAGTGACATTGGTTTGCCCTTCCTCCTTAAGGTTAACTTCAGTATTAACCTCATCATTCAATCTCTGACTAATGTAACGAAAGTGCATCTCCATCCTTTTACATGATTCTTCAATGCTTTTCTGAGTAGAGTCGGAATTTTTCAAAAATCGTTGAAGGGTGTCCTCCAAACTTTCTGATAGAGAGGGTTTCCGCTGCCATTGTTGTTGTGGTTGGTTCTCAAATTGTCCAGCAGCTTGCCAAAATTGGCTTTGATCCATGCTTGAGTGAGGTTCCCACCAGTGGTTGAGATTACTTTGGTAGAATTGAGTGCCCATATAGTTAAATTCTTGACCAAATTGCATTCTGCAGACATTAGGCACAAAACCCTAAAAACAATTGTTAGCACAAAAAGATATAAAAGAAGATATAAGATCAAAGATAAGAAGATAAAAACAGAAAACAGAAAAAATAAAATAAAATAAAATAAAAACAGAAAAGTAAAATAAAATAAAATAAAAACAGAAAAAATAAAAACAGAAATTCAAATTTAAAGTCAAAGATAATCAATAATCACACAAATTAACCAGTTAAACCACGAGTCCCCGGCAGCGGCGCCAAAAACTTGATGGACAAATTTGTAAGCACCAAAATATGATGTCACAAACTTGTTTTACAATCGGCAAGTATGACCGAATCGTTTCAAGTAATAAAACTCGGTAAGACCAAGTATCGTTTTCCCAAAGGACTCACGGCCTAGTTTAGTTATGTGATTTGTTGATTAGCTAAGACTTAAGGACGAAATAAGTTGAATTTAATATGCAAAACAGAAAATAAACATGTATGCATGAATGTGATCAATGGCTAAAGCAAAATACAAATACTTTCAATGGAATATATGGATGAGTATGTTGTTGGGGTTATCAATTTCATCTTATTCACTCTCATATATTTTGGGAATTCAACATTCAATTCATCATTGTTAATGCCACTCTCTAAATTACCTTTCAAAGAAGGCTTCTCCCTAATTACGAGTTCATACGATTCCTAGCATCCCTAATAATTAGTTTATTTAGCACAGGAGCTTAAGGCAACCAATATACCTATTGGGAGAAATTCCCCAGATCTAGACTTCCCCATACGTGTCCGTATCGACAAAACCAATAATCATGCATTGAATGAGTTAAACAAAGCAAGCATTAAGCAAAGAGGAAAAACCCTAACTAATGATGAAAGAAAGCATAAATCTTAGATTAAGATGCAAGCACAAATTCCATATATGAGAGCTTCAAAAGATTACATTGATTCCCCAACAAACATACAAGGTTTAGTTCACCATATTCATGGTGAACCTAGATGAACAATAGTGAAAGAATGAAAGATAAAACCCTAAAAAGGTGAAGAGGTAGCCTGAGCATCCAAGATCCTCCTTCAAAGGGGTGGAAGAGAGAGTGTTTGCTTCGTTTCTGCCAAAGATACCTAACCCTAGGAAACCCTAAAGCTTAAATACCATTCGTAAATTACAAAAAGTCAAAAGCCCAAGCCCATAAGTGTGCCGCTCAGCGGTAAAATACCGCTCAGCGGTGATTGCGCGTCTCGTTTTCTCCCCTCAGCGGCCATTTTGCCCCTCAGCGGACCTCCCGCAACCTCTTGAGTGCCGCTCAGCGGTAAAATGCCGCTGAGCGGTGACTTCGACTTCTTCTTTTTGCACTCTTCGATTCCTTTTCTGATTTTATCTCTCTCCTTCTTCACTTCTTTCACTAAATTCACCTTAAAACCTGCACAAAAACACTGAAATCAAGCATAAACCTGTCCAGCTCTCTTATTTCTGAAAATATGGATAAAAGTATGATTTCAAGCTAGTTTCTAAGTCTAAAGGTTGCTTTTAGTATCAATTTTAAGCATGAAAATAACAGTTTTTCAACTGTTATCAAGGATACAAAGGCAAAATAAATCATTATGAGCAAAAGTCTAAATTTATTCCTTTGTCAAAGCAAATGAGAAAAATTCTAGTTATGCATATCTAACTCTAAAAAGAAAAAAAAAATGTCAAAAACTAACAAGATAAGACCAAATGCAAGGTGGGTACCTAAAAATGAAATCATTTGTCTTGCATACTTGCTTGATTATGACAAGGAAACCCATGTCATGGTACTTGGACAGTGGGTGCTTAGGACATATAATGAGAGAAAAGTTTATGTTCCAAAGCCTAAGGAACAAGAGGGGATGAACTGTGATGTTCGGAGGAAATAAAAAACACAAAACCACATGCATTAGAAAAATAGGTATAAACCATTCCCCTTAAATTGATAATGTTCTCCTTGTACATGTCCTGAAACATAATTTGCTTAGCATAAGTCAATTATGTGATAACGAATACATAATTTTCTTTGAATAACGTCAATATAGAGTCTTAGATGATCAAGGTCTACTTGTATTTTCTACCAATAGACAAGATAACTTGTACAAGATAGATTTAAATGAATTACATGCTCAAAGAGTTTCATGTTTAATATCTATAAAAGATGAGGCAATAACAAGGCATAGTAAATGTCTACATACAAATATGAGATTAATCTCAAAGTTGCAACACCATGACCTCGTAAGAGGATTGCCTAAAGTATCATTCAATGATACAGTCTTTTGTAATACTTGCATGAAAGTAAAACAAGTCAAGGAATCTTTCAATAATAAAAATATCATTTCTACAAAAAGACCTCTAGAGATGCTTTATATAGATCTATTTGGTCCTATAAGAATCGCGTCTGTAAGTTGTAAACGCTATGGACTGATAGTCATTGATCAATTTTCTAGATGGACATGGGTAAAGTTCTTGACCCATAAAGATGATGCTTTTGAAACATTTTGATAGAGGAATATCTCTTGAAATATATATGAGAAGAACTTAAGAAAGAACATGAAGGTCCAACATCAAAACATGTCTCCTTGAATCTTATAATGTTCTATGGAGTGAATTTTAAAAACATGAAGATCATGCGCACAATCTATAAGTTTATTTTAATTTTACAAAATATTAAATTCATTGGGCGAGCTAATTTGTGTTCCTTGGGCAAGTGGGCATCGCTAGGCAAAAAGTTTACATGTGTAATTTTGTTTTTTATTATTTTTATGTGTTTTAGGCTTTGCACTTTATTCAAGGGTTTAGAGGTTTTCTTAAACTTATGTGCCTATATACAGAGGTACAAAAAGCTAATGTAAACACTTTTGAGTCATAATATTATGCATTTGTATTTTTTAGAGAGGATTCTCTTAGTTCTTGGATTAACATCTTTGTTGCGAATCTTCACTTGACTCATCAATAAGCAAGATTGTGGTATCCTTATCTCTGTCTTATTTTGCGTTCTTCTTTAATTTATTTTTTTTGTGGCTGTTGAAGATATAAATTCAGAAAAGACCGTACTTTTTCCTAGACCAGATCGTAGCATCTATTATTCAGACCAAGGTTCTGGTTTAAATATCCTCTTTTATCTTAATTTTCTGTCATATGAAAAAAAAGCCCAATATTTTATCCAATTTCGTTGAGTTTTTTTATTTTTTTTTTATTTTTTGTGTTCTTTTAATTTGTGTATTTTCATATTAATTCATGGAAATTATCTTTTTTTTGTTTTTTTATATTAATTATAGTCTCAATTAATTGTTTACTTTGATCTTGCATGAGTTTTGGTGTTTGAAGGATAATCTTTGTTTATGAGTTGAACTGCCAAATTTAAACAAACAATAGTGGACCCAAGTCAAAAAGAAACAAATATATATTGAAAAAAAAAATAGAAAATAAGGATCCAAGAGTAAAAATAAAATAAAATTGTAGAGTTCAACCCAAATTATTATGTTGCACTATTATTTATGATTGTTAATCTAGTAAATTATATTCAGTCTTTTTTTTAGAGTCTTCACATTGTCTCATTTAATTCTTTTTGGTGGTCCTATAATTTTTTAATTTTACTATTTTGTGTCTTTTAAAAATTTCTTAAAGTTGTCTAGAGTTTTCTATTTTTTTTTACCTCTTGAGTCCAGATTTAGATCTTGTAATGTTTTTCACATTGTTTGTTCAGTCTTTGCATAAGGTAGTGGAGGTTTTCGTGAAGTGCTAAAGAGAATTTAAGTGGTAAAAGGCAAGAAAGTACATTCTAGAAAAAGCCTATAAGTGTGATACACAAGTGAAATTTAAGTGAAACACTTAGACGAGTTGTGAGGATATAAATATATTCTCTCTTTTTTCTAACCTTTTTCAGGATTTATCAATATTGAACAATGTAACATATTCTTGTAAGGACATCCTTCTAGAAGTTGTGTTCGTGAGGACTTGGTGGAGAGTGTGAATGCCTTTGAGTCTAGCATTGTAAAGTTGAATGGTGAAATTTTTATTATTAAAAGGAAGCACAAGAATGACAAAAATGTTTTCTTAAGGGTTAAATCAAGTGCTATAAAATGTTCCAAATGTGAAGGCTATGGGCATGAAACTCATCAGTGTCCTAATTGGAATGCAAGACCCATGGCTACTAATGAAGACCTCAAGAACTACATTCTATATTTGAAAGAGGAAGAAGAAAGAACTTTGCAAAAATTATCTACACTGAAAAGAAGACAAGACTGGAACCTTAAAAGAGCACAAAACAAAAAAGCACTTATAGAAATGGAAGAAAGAGAAACTAAAGGAAAAGAAGAAATGAAAGAAAAGAGAGATGGAAACAAAAGACATAATAGAGAAAAAGAAATGAAAGAAGAGAGAGAGTGTGTGAAGAAAGAGAAAAGAGAGAACAAGAAGAGAAAGAAAAGAGAGTGGGAGAGGAGAAAGAAAGTAGAGAAAAAGAAGAAAATAAAAAAGAGCGAGAGAGGAGAAAGAAAAGAAAGAGAGAGAAGAGAAAGAAGAAAAAGAAGAGAGCGTCCTAATTTATTATTAAAAAAAATACTAATTGACCACTTTTTGTTTTGTTGCCTGGGAAATATTTGTTTATCAAGGAACCATGGCATCAATATGGAAGGAAGACATGATGACAAAAAAGGAAAACACAAGCTTAGAACTCAAAGAACTTGTGTTTGATAATTTGTTAGCTTGTTTATCAATTCATTTGGATATTCAAAGCCATTTTTTTAGTATGGAAAAAAGCTTAGAAATATATGCGCATGAGTTAGCTTGTTTGACCATCTTTAAGTATCTCAAGGATAATCAAAGTCATACTTATGGTTTGATTGTTTAGTTGAGAAATATTCTTTTGATCTTCTTTGAGCGTTGCATCTTTAATTTAAAATTGTTTGATGATATTTGTAGGTGGATATTTGATCCTAGATGCAGACCTTTAAATCTTTGATAATAAGAGATTGACCTCTTGAAGGATCCAAATCTCATTTTAGTAGAATTTATATTTTGGATTATTTTATATTTGTGTCTTTGATTTATGTTTGTGCTTATGCGTAGCATCTTCTAGAATTTGGGATGAATTATCTCCAAATAGGAAAGAATGATAAAGAATCTTCAAGTGGGACGAATTTGAGGACAAAATCTCTTCAAGAATTAGTATATGATAGAAAATTATCTCTTGAAACATATATGAGAAGAGCTTGAGGAAGAACATTTCTCATTTTAAGGATCTATGACAAGGTCCAACATCAAAACATTTTTCCTTAAATCTTATAATGTTCTATGGAGGGAATTTAAAAAACATCAAAATCATAAACAAAATTAAAGAATAATTTAGGAAATTAAATAATTTTTAATTTTATTTTCATTTTAAAAAATGTTACATTCATTAGGCGAGCTAAGTTGTGTTTGTTGGGCGAGCGGACCTCACTAGACAAAAGGTTTGCATCTGAAATTTTCATTTTCTGTTATTTTCATGTGTTTTGAGCTTTGGGTTTTATTCTAGGGTTTCAAAGTTTTCTTAAACTTATGGGCCTATATAAAGGAACCAAAAGCTAATGTAAACACTTTTAAGTCATAATATATGGATTTGCATTTCTGAGAGAGGATTCTCTTGGTTCTTGGATTAGAACTCTGAATCTTATCAAAGATTAACATCTGTGTAGTGAATCTTCACTTCACTTATCAATCTGCTAGATTTTAGCGTCCCATCTATATCTTATTCCATGTTCTTCTCTGATTTATTTTTGTTGTGTCTATTGAGAATTCAAATTTAGAAAAGATTGTACTCTTTTCTAGATAGAATCGTATCACATTTTATAAACTCTTCAAAAAGATAGAGAATGAAAAAGGCTATAAGATTGCATCTATCAGAAGTGATCATGGAGGTGAATATGAAAATGAACTTTTTCGAAATTTTTGTGAAAACTATGGTATAAACCATAATTTTTAAACTCGAAGGAGACCGTAATAAAATGGGGTCGTTGAGAGGAAAAATAGATCTTTACAGGAAATGACCAAAACTATGTTAAACGATTTCGATACTCCTAAACACTTTTAGGCAGAAGTAGTAAATACAACCTACTATCTTCAAAGCATAATTTATTTATGGTCAATCATAAGAAAAACTCCATACGAATTATGGAATAACAAAAAACCCAACACACTAGTACAAAAACAGCGTATAACGTCACACGTTCAATGTCCAACCACTGAATAACCAACGTTAAAAATGAGCAATGACATTTTTATAAATAAATGCAATTATTAAACGTCGTTTAGAGTTGCAATTCGACATAAAAGGATATAAAATGTCGAATGACTTTTAAATTCGACGTCAAAAGGTTAGTGAATTCAATAAAAAATTGAGCGGGAGATTGAAAATTTATTCACTTTATCTTAGCGCGTGATACCCTCTTCTCTTCTCAAAATTTTCTCGAATGAAGTTTGATGAGCATCACATGTAATCTTTCTTTCATTTGATACAAATGCATGTTAATTAATTACTTTATGTATGATTTTTGTTTGTTTTAACCGATTATTTTCGTGTTATTGTTCTTCATAGGCGCATTCTGCTTTCGCTCTCACTGTGACGAAACTTTAATCTGATGAACCCACCTTTTGAAGGTTAGTTTTCGTTTTCATTTTCGTTTTCGATTTAAAGAACTTATTTGTTGAACTTGTTTATTGTTTTTTTTGTTGAACTTTTTTGTTGTTTTTTTGTTGAACTTGGTTGTTGTTATTGTTTAGTTGAACTTGTTTGTTGTTATTGTTTGATTGAACTTGTTTGTTATTGGTTATTATTGTTTGTTGTTGATACTACACTACATTATTCATAGTTCATGCTTTATAAAATATAAAAAACTGAAATTTGTTGTTTTTTTGCTTTTCAGGTCTCGTAGAGTTATAAAAAAGGATCACAATTAATAAAAAAACAAAAAAAAATTGAATAACGTCGAATATTGACAAAATTCGTTGAATTTTTTAAATTCGACGTAAATTTAATGTCTCTTGATATGACGACGTCGTTTGTGAATTCGCCGTTGAAAGCCCAAAATATTTGACTTTGTACGCGATTTTTGTACTAGTGACATTATATTTTCATGCTTTTAGATGTCAATGTTTTATTCTAAATACTAAACACAGTCTAGGAAAATTTGACTTGAAAAGTGGCGAAGTTATCATGCTTGGATATTCAAAACCTTGAAAGTGTTTAAAGTATATAGCTCTAGAACTTCTAAGGTGGAAAAAGTCATCCATGTAAAATTTAACGAAAATGAACTTGACAATAAAATGTCAAAGCTAGACAATGCTTTTACTAACATGCAGATTAGTGACAAAGCATCTAACTGAAAGATGAGTCTAAAGAAAAAGAAGCATTTGGGCAAGAAGAAGAAGAGAAGCTTGAAGAGGTCAGAGAGCCTAGCGGGTCACATCGGCTAAAGATCAAGAATCACCCAATGGATTGAAATAAAGAATTTATGGATTTAAACAAGCTCTTAGAGTTTGGTATGAACACTTAAGTTCTTTTCTAACCTTAAATGGGTTTTCAAGAAAGAAGGTAGACACTATGTTGTTCTGCAAATAAGTCAACTATGATTTCATTATAGTTCAAATTTATGTGGATGATATTATTTTCGGTGCTACTAACAATTCTTTCTGCTAAATATTTTTAAGAAAATACAGGAAGAATTTGAAATGAACATGATGTGAGAACTCAAGTTCTTTCTAGAATTGCAAATCAAGTAAGAGTTTGACGTTATCTACATACAATAGACAAAGTATGTTAAAGAGCTCCTTAAAAAGTTTATGTTGGAAGATGCAAAGTAGATGAAGACTCCTATGTCCTATGCATCCAACGACTATCTCGGAGTTCGATGAAAACACTACAAAATTGGACAACATTGTTTATCGCCAAATGATAAGTTCACTCTTGTATCTTATTGCGTATAAACCTGATATTATGTTTAGTATTTGTCTCTGTGTGAGATTTAAAGCATATCCTAGAATCCATCAAACTATTGTTAAACGAATTTTTCCTTTATCTTATGGCACTACTAATCTTGGTCTATGTTTCAAAGGAAGAGAAACCTTTAGATTGCTGGGATATTGTGGTGTTGATTATGTTGGAGACAGGTTTGAAAGAGAAAACACAAGTGAAAAATGTCACTTCATAAGAGAAAACCGAAGTCTCTTGAACAAGCAAAAAGCAAGGAACCATAGCTCTCTAATAGTTGAAGCAAAGTACATTTCAACTACAAGTTGATGCTCTCAACTATTATAGATAAAGAACCAACTTAAAGATTACAACAATGAGAGTAAAATTCTTATTTTATGTGATAATAATATTGCTATCAGTGTTTCTAAAAATCCTATATTAGTTAAATTTTACGCACACAATAGCTATTTGCTGATGAAGTAAAAATAATTATTGTTCAATTGTGGTAATAGCTTTAGGTAAAGGTGAAGTAGCAAATCTACGAAGCAATTGTGAACACGTGAAGCAGCTGTGAAGCAACACAAACTACCGAACCTGCAACGCACAAACCACAAACCAAAGCAGACAGTCGACGCACAACAGATTTGGAAAAATGTGATACCTGAGAACAAACAACTCCACAAAAACACACATTAAAGAGGGAAAGTGAGAAATTAACAAGAAAGTGATAAAAGAAACTCGAAAGACAATGAGAATAAATAGTTACTAATTCGAAGCTGCAATTGACAGATGAAGATTTGAAAAGAGAAATGCATAGAATTTGGGAGCTACGACTGAGAGAGGCAAAAGGAGAGATTTTTTACTGAGATTGAGAGAGGTCAAAGACCGTGCATGACTGGCCCGGGAGAACCCATGCTGTCTTTGCAAGCTTTACATCTTTCATTCTAATCCCAGTTATCATAAGATATATATTATGATGCCTTTTGCTACTTTCTATGTACATGTTTATACTTCTACCAAAAAGAGTTAGGACTGGAAAACATGAAAATGCAAACAAATGCGTAAGGAAATCAAATGCGTATAATCGTATAAGATTAGTTACAACGACGATGCTTAAATCATAAATTTAGAATAATATAAGTGATACAGTAATAAAAACTAAATTGATTAACTACTCTTTACTGTTAATTATGTATTTATAAGCTTTTAATCTCATAATTAATTAAAAGATATTAATATTAATTATTTGAAATATTAACGAATTTGGTAACATACTTAATGATAGGTTATCTTTTAAGAATATTTACCTCCTCGTATTTCAAAGATAATATTAACAATATCCAGAAGCAGCTGAATTTGGGATGGTTTAATAAATCTAACCCTACGGAATATCCAAAATCATAAATTAACTTAACAAAATATTTAATGATCGTTAATGAATATAAATTTACAAAATAAAATTAACGAAAACTTTTTTGTCTTACGTTTTGGACTTTAACTTAGGATAATAAGAAATTCCAATATCGTAATAACGAGAAACGCCAGCTGTTTTGCGTTATGTTCCTAAAATTCTACTTTACATTAATTTTCTCAATCTTTTAACGTTATTTATTTTATTTTATTTCTATTTATTCTTATTCCATGATGTTTAGATTTAAATTAACATTGCGTCATTTTATCGTTTTCTACAATTTACTTTTACGTAATTTATAATCCGTATGACTCGTTGTTATTTATTTGTTACATTTTATTATATTTACATTATTTATAAATTTGTGAAAATTATACGTGTTCATTTTTTAATAAAATAAAATAATAAAATATGATTAAATTTTATAATTTTATCATAGAAAAGTTTTATTTATTTTATAGATAACTTTTTATTATAGATAGTTATTTTAATTTTTTAAAAAATAGCTAAATTAAAAAAAATGGAAAATCCTTTATATAATAAATAGATATTGTTATTTTATATAATTGTGTTCAACCACCTTAATTTTTTTTATTAACACTTAACATTTTTTAAGTGTTAATAAATATAAAAAAATTAAACAGAAAATATTATTTTTGTGAAAATATAAAAAATATTGATGTTCTTATTAACCGAGGGAGGTGGTGAGTGAGTTGTGAATTGTAATAAAAAGGAAGGTCCACTAACAAACTCTGATAAAAAATCTTCAACGGATACGAATTTGAGGACAAATTCTCTTCAAGAAGGAAGCTATTATAGAGGACTATCTCCTGAAATATATATGAGAAGAACTTGACAAAGAACATTTGCAATTCAAAGCATCTATGACAAGGTTAAAGATCAAAACATGTCTCCTTGAATCTTGATTCATATAATCTTCCATAAAGAATGAAATTTAAAGAACATGAAGATCATTAGCACAATTGAAGAATAATTTAGGAAATTAAATAAATTGTATTTTTATTTTAATTGCAAACAATTTATTTCTATTTTTCAAGTTATTTTTGGACTCATTGGGCTTTCTTTTAGGGTTTCTTAGGTGCCTTAAACATTTGTAGCTATATATAGGGGCACCAAATACATATGTAGACACTTTTAAGTCATAATATATGTGTTGGCATTTTTGAGAGAGGATTCTCAGTTCTTGGATTAGAACTCTGATTCTTATCAAAGATTAGCATCTTTGTGGTGAATCTTCCTTGACTTATCAATCTACTAGATTGTGGCATCCCCCATCTCTTTCTTATTTCGCGTTTTTATCTAATTTATTTTTATTGTTCTCCTTGAGGATTCAAATTCAGAAAAGATCCTACTATTTCCTAGTCAGGATCATATCATCTGGTATCTAGAGCAATGTTCTGGTTTGAATATCCTCTTTTATCTTATTTTTCCGTCATATTAAAAAAAACCCAAAATCCAGTTCCCTTGAGTTTTTAATTTTCATATTTTTTAATGTTCTTCTTTTAATTTATGTATTTCTACATTTGATTAGTGGAAATTATCTGTTTTTCTTTTTTGTGTTTTTATGTTAATTGTAGTCCCAATTAAATATTTGCCTTGATCTTGCATGAGTATTGGTGTTTGAAGGACAATCTTTGTTTTTGTGTTGAACTACAAATTAAAAAAGAAATATACAGTGGATCCAAGTAAAAAAAAGACAAACATATTAAAAAAAAGGAAGTAAGGATCCAAGAGTGAAGAAAATAAAAATTGTAGAGTTCAACACAAATTATCATGTTGACCATTGTCTATGAATGTTAATATATTATATTCCGTTTTTTTTAGAGTCTTCGTGTTGTCTCATTTAACTATTTTTGGTAGTCCTATAATTTTTTTAATTTTATAATTTTGTGTCTTTTAAAAATTCCTTGAAGTATTGTCTAGAATTTTCTATTTTCTTTGACCTCTTGAGTCAAGGCTTAGATCTCGTAATGTTTTTCACATTGTTTGTTCAATCTTTTCTTAAGCTATTGGAGTTTTTTTGCCAAGCACTAAGGGGAATTTGAGTGAAAAGAAAGGATAGAGTACATTCAAGAAATTTGAAGGAAACACTTAGATGAGTGGTGAGGATCTAAATATATTCTTTTATTTTCTTTTCCTAACCTTTTGCAAGATTTATCAATATTGAACAATGCAACATATTATCACAAAGACATCCTTTTGGAAGTTGTGTGCTCATGAGGTCTTGGTGGAGAATGTCAATAACTTGGTGTCTATAATTATAAAGTTGAATGGTGAAATTTTTAGTATTAAAAGGAAGCACAAGCATGACAAAATTGTTTTCCCAAGGGTTAAATCAAGTGCTATAAGATGTTCCAAATGTGAAGGTTATGAGCATGAAACTCATCAATGTCCTAATTGGAATGCAAGTCCCATGATTACTAATGAAGATCTCAAGAACTACATTTTATATTTGAAAAACGAAGAAGAGAGAGCTTTGCAAAAATTGGATGCATTGAAAAGAAGACAAGAGCGGAAGCTTAAAAGAGCACAAGAGAGAAAATAACTTATTGAAATGGAAGAAAGAGAAGAGAGAGAGAGAAGAAAAAGAAAAAAAGAGTATGAAGAAAGAGAAAAGAGAGAAAAAGAAGAGAAAGAAAGGAGAGAGTGTGAAGAAAGAGAAAAGAGAGAAAGAGAAGAGAAAGAAAAGAGAGGGTGTGAAGAAAAGGAAAATAGAGAAAAAGAAGAGAGAGAAAAGAGCGAGAGAAGAGAAAGAAAAGAAAGAGATAGAAGAGAAAGAATAAAAAGAAAGAAAAAGAAGATAACATCCTGATTTGTCATTAAAAGAAAATACTAACTGGCCTATTTTTGTTTTGTTGCCTAGGGAAGATTTTTTAATCAAGGAACCATGGCATCAACAAGGGAAGGAATACAGGATGACAGAAAAGGAAGACACAAGCCTAGAACTCAAAGAACTTGTGTTTGATAATCTGTTAGCTTTTTTGTCAATTCATTTGGATATTCCAAGTCATTCTCTTTTGGAAACAAGCTTAGAAATATATGCACATGAGTTAGCTTGTTTGACCATCTCTAAAAAAGTTAAGGATAATCAAAGTCATACTTATAGTTTGATTGTTTACTTGAGAAATATTCATTTGATCTTGTTTGAGCATTGCATCTTTAATTTAAAATCATTTGATGATATTTGTAAGTGGGTATTTGACCCTGGAGGCAAACCTCCAAATCTTATATAATAAGATATTGGCCTCTTCAAGGATCCAAATCTCATTTTAATAGATTTCTATTTTGGATTATTTTATATTTATGTCTTTGATTTATGTTTTTGTTTGTGTGTAGGATCTTCTAGAATTTGGGTCGAATTCTCTCTAAACAGGGGAGAATGATAAATAATCTTCAAGGGGTACGAATTTGAGGAAAAATTCTCTTCAAGAAGGAGGGTATGATAGAGGAATATCTCCTAAAACATATATGAGAAGAACTTGAAGAAGAACATTTGCAATTCAAAGCATCTATGACAAGGTCAAAGATCAAAACACGTCTCCTTGAATTTTGATTCTTATAATCTTCCATAAACAATGGAATTTAAAGAACATGAAAATCATTAGCACAATTGAAGAATAATTTAGGAAATTAAATAAATTGTATTTTTATTTTAATTGCAAACAATTTATTTCTATTTTTCAAGTTATTTTTGGACCCAATGTCCTTGGGCTTTCTTTTAGGGTTTCTTAGATGCCTTAAACATTTGTACCTATATATAGGGCACCAAATGCATATGTAGACACTTTTAAGTCATAATATATGCGTTTACATTTTTTAGAGATGATTGTCTTGGTTCTTGGCTTAGAACTCTTATTCTTATCATAGATTAACATCTTTGTGGCGAATCTTCCTTGACTTATCAATCTGCTAGATTGTGGCATCCCCATCTCTTTCTTATTTCGCGTTCTTCTCTGATTTATTTTTATTGTGCTCTTTGAGAATTCAAATTCAGAAAAGATCGTACTCTTTCTTGGACAAGATTCTATCAAACTCAATTCAAAAAGAGTTTAAGGTACTATAAGTAATATAATAGTAAAATCAGAATAATTAAGTATTTCATACATTAATATTCAAGAGATATTACTATCAATGAGTTGAGATCTTAACCTGGTAATATATAACAGCTTAACTATACTCATAACGTGAATTTATAAGAATATTCATATTTTCATATTTCAGAGATAATATTAAGAATATCCATATCCACATTTGGGAAAATTGAGAATGGTATTTTTTTTTACCTTATCAAATTTTAGGCTGAGTACATAATCTTAGTTCTTAATTACTAACAATTATGGAATTTGCATGTAATAATACATCAAGCAATTCTCATAAATATCATGATGATTTATTCACTGCATGAAATTTAAGAACTAAATTTATCTCTTCTTTGTCGCCTTTTACAAGTGTTTTATATTCTTTCTCTATGCAGTTTTATATTCTTTCACAAGTATTTTGTTCTCTTCTTTGTCGCCTTTTACACTTCTACATTTAAAAAATAATTTTGGTATTACTTTTTTTTACAACGGATTTCAAAATTTGTTAAAGGATTTTTTTTTTCAATAAATTTTAAAATCCGTTGAAACTTCGGAAAAAAATTCAATTAATTTTGAAATTCATTAAAGAGAAAACATTTCAACAGATTTCAAAATCCAATTAAAAAAATCATTCAAAGAATTTTGAAATCCCTTAAAGGATTTTTCAAAAGCTTCAACGGATTTCGAAATTCGTTGGTGGCTTGAGAAATCCTTCAACGAATTTTGAAATCCATTGAAGAAAAAATTCTTTAACGGATTTCAAAATTCGTTAAAGAAAAAATTCTTTAATGAATTTTGAAATCTGTTGAAGGAAAAATTCCTCAACGAATTTCGAAATTTATTAAAATAGAAAAAACAGAGTATATGACTTTTTAAATTGCAAAGAATAATTTTAAAATTTTAAAAAGATGTGGAGGTGCAAAGAGAAATGTGGGAAGGAATAAGAAAAAACAATCATTTTATAGAAAAAGTCCAAAACCATGAGATATGGCCCAAAATATTAATGGGCTTTTTTGCAACCACCTGTGTCCATTAAGTGTTTTAACGAACAATGTCATTAACGACACCACTACATTGCGAAAGCCTATTTAATGGTTACCAACAACAAGAGAAGAGAAGACATGTGTTTCACCCTACACCTCCAAGCATTTCACTCTACACCTCCAATTTCCTAATATACCCTTAATTAAGTTAGGTGGTTATTTAATAATTTTTTGTTTATTGAAAATTTATGTGCCCAGTTGACTGCACCTCCATTTTCCTCCTATCATCAAACATGCATTCCTACAATCCTACACCCTGCACCCCGCACCCCTACACCCCATTTCATTTTTTTTAAGAGACGTAGTACCCCATTTGAGTTGGAGCTTTGTGATAATTTATTCACTGTTGATTTATCCACTGATGAAATTTAAGAACCAAATCTCTCTCTTCTTTTTCGAGTTTCGCAAGTGTTTTATATTATTTCTCTATGCATCTTCACATGTTTCTCCTTACACTTCTACATTTCAAAAATAATATTAGTATTAAGTTTTTTTTCAATGAATTTCAAAAATTTTTGAAGCATTTTTGTTTCAATAAATTTTGAAATCCGTTGAAACTTCGAAAAAAATTTCAATGAATTTTGAAATTCGTTAAAGAAAAAAATATCAACAGATTTCAAAATTCGTTGAAAAAAAATCCTTCAAAGGATTTTGAAATCTCTTAAAGGATTTTTCAAAGGCTTCCACGAATTTTGAAATATATTAAATAAAAAATTCTTTAACAGATTTCAAAATCCGTAGAAGGAAAAAATTTTCAACGAATTTCGAAATCTGTTAAAATATAAAAAATATATTATATGGTTTTTAAAATTGCAAAGGATAATTTTCAAATTTAAAAAGATGTGGGAAGGAATAGGAAAAACCAATCATTTATAGAAAAGGTCCAAAACCACGAGATATGGCCCAAAATATTAATGGGCTTTTTTGCAAACATTTGTGTCTATTAAGTGTTGGGTGTTGCTCCCTCCACCACCACCTTTGCTCCTTCTACCTCCCCAACTCTGTATAATTTTTTTTAATTACAAAATTAACCTTTTTTACTTTTTAACTTTATTTATTTACTCTTCCTCAGGTCGTGCATGCTTCCCTTTTTATTTTAATTTCTACCCTTAGTATGATCATCAGCACCACTGGGTAAAAGATGTTCTTATCTTAATTCATAAAAAAGACAAACTCATCATGATTTATCATCATGAGCGGAAGGAGAATAATCAGTGAGCTCTTTGGCCAACGCATTCAAATTTAAAAAAGACAAATATGAAGGCTGATAACTTTTCCCTGTTTGGACCACTGTCAGAAAATTTCATGACAGTGAAAATGAAATGAACCATTTTACCCACATATGAAATATCATGTATTTCATAAAGGTTCGATGTAACATCCCAAAATATAGTAATTACCATAGATTAGAATTAATTACAATTAACAGTTAAAACATGCAAGTTTCATCTCATATACGGTTCGCACATTATATAATTCCCTCTAAATCACATTTTCATTCTTAGTTCCACTTTCATAAAAAGACGAGCGTTCAGCCCCCTTCATAATGAAGACGAACGTTAATATGATACCGAGAGACACTCGTTTCTGACAGAAGGAAAACGAACGTCTTTCCGAGGACGAACGTTGTGACCACTTGAATCAACTAAATGGACTGACTCTAGAGTGATTCAACTGATACTTAGAATAATTTAATTTCAAGGACATTAGATTGAATCCAAATGAATAAAGACATCATAAGACTTTTAGATATTAAAACGGATACGAATTTATAAAAGGTATTAACCGCTAGTCAATGACCGAGCGCGGTAGCGGATATAAATTTACTGTTTGGACGAACGCTAATTAACTTTATGGACGAACGCTATTTCAGCTCGTTGTTAATTACGGAAAGAACGAGCGTTCAGTATAGAACCGAGCGCTACTTATCATTTACACTTTTAGGACGAGCGTTCGGTATAAGACCGAGCGCTACTTAGGACGTACGCTCTGGGTCGAGACCCATCGCTGAGGCAAAATATTAATAGAAAGGGAAATTGTATAAGACATTCATAGTGAAGGGAATTATTTAGGAATGACTAAGTATATAAGATGGTATTTATCTAAGCTTCTCACTTTCTCGCTTAATACTCAGAGTATCTCCGTTTGGCCGAACGCTCAAACGTAAGACTAATAGAAGAGGGCGTTCGTCCTAACACAGTATTCTTTCCAAATGAAAGAATTCTGTTTTCAAGTAAAGTACAAAATACCGAACGGTCAAAGACCGTTCGATAACGAACGTTCATTTTCATAGTATTTCATATTTCCAGTCTCAATTACAGTAACTCATTTTTCAGCATAAATCTTCATACATTTAACTACTCATATCATAGCACATCTCATAAATTTCATATATCATCCCATCATCCAGATCATACATCAAGGATCAAAAATACACATTTCATACTTCATAATTTCATACAATTCATACGACACAACACATACACATGAATTAAACTTAATAAGCTCCCCTTACCTGGATCAGTAGTGAGCGAACGTCCTAACGTGAAAATCCGTATTCGCCCAACTATCACTTCTATCCTCAGACCACTCAACTCTTGGAACTAAAACAAAAGTCCAGAATCAAAACTTGATTCAGATACAGAGAATGCATGTAACCATATTTGGTTTTTGCATGAACCCTAATAATGAACAGCTAAGGGACGAACGTACCAGAACTCAAAACTTGAACTTGTTCGGTTTGATGGAAAGCTTATGACGTCTGGATTGCTTCTACGGTCTCTGAAATTTGATCGGAGAAGAAGAAGGTAAGTTATGGTAGAGAGAAGGTGGAAGTTCTAGAGAGAAGGTAGAGAATTTGGAAATCAGAAATTTGGGGAAGAAGATGAAACATGCAGAGAAGTGGGAGAGTGTTTTCCAGAAAAGTGATTTCTCTTCCCACGTAGGACGAACGTCCATTCGCCTGGTGCCACTTGGATTCCACTAACGTTTTCGAATGTTCCAAAGTGACACTTGGCAGCTGCATGCAGAATGAGTGTGAGTGCGTTTTAATGGCACTGCACGTGTGACGATGGTGTATTAAATGGCGTCAAGAACAAGAGGTGTGGGTGCGTTTCTTAATAAAATTTCTGGACAGGATTTGTGAGTAATAATTACGTGATTTGACAGGTGGCAGTGGTTTAAATTTTCGAGACCTTACATTCGACATTGTTGAATAAATATTTGACAAAGTTGAAGAAAAAAGAATGAGAAATTCTTAATGATAGCAGTTAGACTAAAAAATTCCATCTTTCGGAGGAGGGTAAAAAACAAAGAGAATCTATAGGATGAAGATAACATATAGAGAATAACTTTTTATTTTTTTCTTTCAAGGAGACATAGGAGAATATTAGAGTACTATAGAAAATCAAGATAAATATTAACAATTTAGAGGTGCAGCTGGGCAAGGGCACATGATCTAACAGTTCTACCAATGTTTTGTCTAGGTATTTATCCCCTATGGCATTATATTATTGTGCATTTGGAAATATAAGCAAATAAATTGCATGTGGAATATGTTCTAGTTGGGGTTTGAGCATGGAATTTGGTGGAAGGGATTCTCGAGTCTACAAAGAGTTGGCCATGTGATAAAAGCAGCTTTCTTCGACCTGCAAAGCGATCACGCCCGTTTGGCTGCAATCATGCGGTCTGCAGCTGTTGTACGTGTTATTCGAACTCGCCTCTGAATCAAACTCGCCTAGGGCAACTTAGTGGTGTTGCAGCTGATGAGGGGTGACGTACTGCATTGGCGACGGCGTGGATGTGTCCTACGGAGAGAGAAAATGTGCGAGGAATTTGACAGAGCGTGGGAGGGAAGCGTTGTTGTATGTGTACATGGCGGCACCTGCAATTGTAGAAGAGATATAAAATAATAACTCTTAATTTTACCTCCCATTTCTTCTCTCTCCTTTCATGTATAATAAAATATGTGGATGGACGGATGTTAACTTCCGTGAACCCTCAATTCTTAAACGGATGTCAACATCCATGGATGGATATTGACATTTGTTTTTCCTTTAACGGATATCTGTATACGAATGTTGACATCCGTTTAAGAATTCAATGCATATTCACATCCGTTTAAATATTACTAAAGGGTAAAAGAGGGATGAGGAGGTGGAGGTGGAGGGAGTAGTGTGTAGTGGTCGAGGGAGTAACACCCTTAAGTGTTTTAACGAACAATGTCATTAACAACACCACTACATTGCAAAAGCCTATTTAATGGTTACCAACAGTTAAAAACAATTTATTTAAAATAAAATCAATTTAACTAATTCATTATAAAATTAAATAATATATTATTACAAAATAAATAACTTAAATTTCTAAAAAATAATAATTATAATAAAGCAATTAAATTTTGTTAACTAATTATAAAAATCTAATATTTCAGAAAAAAAAGTAACAAAAAATCTTCTAACTATAAAAAAAACTTTAAAACAAATTAAAAATAAATAATTAAACAACAAATAAATTTAATCAATTTAACTAATTCCTTAATATATTATTACAAATAACAAACTATACATTCTATAAAATTAAAAAAATTAAAAATAATTATTAAATATATACAAACTAAATTGTTTTATTCAAAATAAATAAAATTAATTCAAATCATTATATAAATAAATAATTAATTCAATTAAAACAATTTTATTAAAATAAAAATCAAATAACTAAAAATTAAAAAATTATAATTGAAAGTTCAAAATAATTATAACAGAACATTTAAAAAAATTAAAACAGAAAATTTAAAATTATTATAACAGAATATTTTAAAGAACACATCAAATCTGGACATCTGATGTAAGCTGAATCGGTTATGGACATTCGATTCAGCCCCAATCGATTCTCCATATCAGATTCACACAGATTTGCATTACAAATGTACCAAACAACTTCTGCCATGTATAAAAACAACACATACCAACCTCGTAGGGATGTTGGGTACTCGTAAGGATGCTGGGTGGGTGTTTGCTCTATTGGTTGGCGCTGGAGCTCCTCTGTCTCTCTGGCATTCAAACCTTAACCAGAAGAAAATTTGTTTGTGTGTCATGTTCCTACAACGATTAAAAAAAACTCTAAAATCAAAAACAAGCAAACCACACCATCTAAAGAGAGAATGAGATTGGAAGCACCACCTTCGCATGACTGCAGTGGGACAACAGTGGGACGAGCTTTGTGTGCGAGAATGGACGAGCTCTGTGTGCAAGAGTCAACAGTGGAAGAGGAAACCGAAGGGAGACGGAAGCACGAGGGGTTGTGTGCCTTTGTGTGCTGTTGGATAGATTCAGAGGAAAGGTAGAGGGAGAGGGTGGTTTGTGTGTACTGGGAGAAATGAGATGCGTGAGGAAAGCACAAAAGGGAAATGAGATGCGACGCACGAAAGAGAGAGAAATATAAGTGTGCGAATATAAGCCAAAGACTAAGATGGTCAAACTCAGGCCAAAGGCCAAGACTGGTTGACCCAAGCAGAAGGCCGAAACGAGCAACCTATTTTGAGGGCCGAGATAGGCCAACTCGAGATGAACGTAGAGACGGGTCAACTTTAACCGAACATAGACCCCAACCAAATGTAAAGACGAGTCAACCCTGGCTGAAGGCCAAGAAGGGTCGACTTAGGCCGAAGGCCAATACAAACTAGTTTCGGTCGAAGGCAAAAATGAACCGACCTAAGTCAAAAATTGAGATGGATCAAAATGGGTTGAAGGTCCAAACGACCCCGCCTAGGCTCAAGGCGAAGACGAGCTAGCTCGAGCTCAAGGTGGAGATGTGTCAGCCTAGGTCGAAGGAGGAGATAGGTTGGGCTGAGCCAAAGGACGAGATAAGTCAGCCTATGCAGCAAGGCAAGATTGGCTGACTCGGGCTGAACATAGAGACAAGTTGATCTTGAGTGAAGTACCTAAAAAACACTAGAAGAAAGGGTTGAATAATGTTAATGGAAAAATCTTTTCACAACCGTTTTGATATAGCACGTTCGTCGAGTATTAAATTTGTCAAATAAGTATTTAAACACTCGACCTTGTAAATGATTGTGAAAGATAGTTTCCTTTTTACGTGTTATTCACAATATACGATGTAATGTTTATAAGAACTTCCTTAGTTAAATGAGAATCATTTAGTGCAGAAGTTACTTGTATGTAGAAATAAAATGTAGCTACAGGTTTTTAATAAGAGAAGCGTTTAGACAAAAGTAAAAAATAATTGCACAAATATTTTTATACTAGTCCACTCTAACTAAGCTACGACCAATCTCCTATATCCACAGAAGGTTCCACTATAATCTTCAACAAGATTACAACCACCACTCATGGTATTCTCAGTCAGTGAATAACCTTTCATTACCCTAGACTAGGTGAGTATTTGCACCACTCCTAGTATCCCCAGTCAACAAATAATCTCTCGTTACCTTACAATAGATGAGTACTCACACCACTTCTAGTATCCCTGATCAGCGAATGACCTTCTGTTACCCTAGATCAGTGGAGTATTCGCATCACTCCTGGTACTAGATAACACAACCTAGATTTCCTTAACTCTACTGAGTTCAACAAGTGTTTTAATTCTCTTCAGAATTGCAATCAATGATTGCTTACAAGTCATTTAGACTATTACTCTCGTAGAGAGGATATGTGTACAATACAATACAGTCAAAACACTCGTAGGTGTTTCTCTCTTTTCTCTTTTTCTCTCTTTCTTACAACAGTAAGAAAATTTACAATGAAGCTTGAGAATATTGCTTCACTTCTTTTTCTTCTCAGATATTGTCTTTTTCTTGAGCTCTTTTGTACTTATATTTTTAATTTTTTTCTCAGGATGAATATTTTTGTTATATATTATCCTCTTTATTCTTGCTTTGAGTGTTCTTCTATTTAAAGGCTCTTGATAAAATATCCGTTAGACTGAGATTTTAGCCTTGATTCTTTTGTCTTCTCTTTCTTCATGTACAACAGTTGTTGGTTAAAGTCAACTTGTCAAAGCAGAGTTGCTTTTTCAGTATTTTGCTTGAAGTATGTTGTACTTTCTTTTAGACACTACTTCTCAAGTGAAGAACATTCCTTGAATATCTCATTTATCTCTAACGCCCACTTTTAATATTTTGAATGAAGCATGTGGATGCGTGTAGAGTAGGTTTTATGTAAAGAATAGAATAGATTGTGCATGCACCAGATTGTTGTTTTTGAACATTAAGCATTTAATATCATTTAATGCTTACTTAGAACAACAAAGTGTTTTTCATTTTCTACTATTGAGGTAGTGTTTGACAATTAAGCTTTTCGTTTAGAGATACCAAACATTGAGAAAGAACTTCATCGTTAGATGAAGTAACAATTTTAACTCATGGTATCATCTAGACTGATGTAAACGTTTTTCATGATTTTTCCTTCTTAGAGTAAAGGCATTTAGCATGTTGTGTTTTCTTTTACGTTCTAGGTTTAAGGTTTTTAGGGTGTTTTTCAAAGACATAATCTTGACACTTTTTCTGTCTTCTCGAGAGTTTAATTCAATACCCCTTGGGTACAATATAAGTTACGTGTTTAGCATAACTTTCTTAGACACATTAACTTATTAGTCGTTTAGCATTTCGTCTGGGGCCGAAGGCCAAACCAAACCGACATAGGTTGAAACTCGAGATTGGCCAGCCTAGACCGAAGTTTGAAACGGACGGCAAAGGTCGAAGGTCGAGAAGGTTGGCCTAGGCCAAAGATTGAGATGGGCAATCCAAGCCGAAGGTCGAGACTGGTCAACACAAATTGATTATCTAAACAAATCGACTTAGGTTGTAGGTCGAGACAGGTCGGCTAAGCCAAATTCGACCAAATTTCGATAAGGGCCAACTTGGTTGAATTCAACTGAATTTTGAATCAGGTAGACTCAACCGAAAGATGGCTAAGGCTGACTTGTTCCAAATTAGCTAAATTTTGGTTCGGTCTAACTTGGTCGAATTTCGATTGGAGGCGAAATTTTGTTGAATTTGACTGAGTCTGCCCTGTTTGAAATCGGACAAATCCTAAAAGAGTAACACACAATGGAAACTAAATGGCACCTAACGAGTCCAATGGTGGCTCAGCAAGAGAACCCATGGAGTTCCTAAGATTTATTTGGATTTTTTGGCGCCCAACGGTTATGATTGGTACATAGCGACACCAAGTCAGTGAGCTATTTGAGTTTGGTATCACCTAGCAAGAGGAACCCTCACCCATCAGCGACCAACTCAGAGAAGTAAATATCTCAATGGTGTCCAACTTCATCCCAATTCACAAAAAATCTACTTTGAGTTTGATTTGTGAAAATTGACCTTCCTTGAGCTAATTCACGGTATCAAACACTTTACATATCATAATTTTTTTTAACTAAACCTATATTAGATTAGCTAGTCAAATATCATAAAGTAAATTTTTCAATAACAAAAATTTATAACTATATGAAAAAGGACATCAATTTCACAGTTCAATTCTATCAACACATGATCTATCAAAGTATCACAGATGCAAAATAAACTACAAATCAATCCAAACCCATCAAAGCAGAAATTCTAACTTATATTCAACAATAACCCCAAACAAGCATATCATAAACATAAAATTTTAGTTTCCCTCACCTTAGAAAGATCGTTTAAGTAGCTTTAAGAATACCAAAACTCTTATACTCCACATGATGCTCTATCAACATATAGAAACATCATTAGAATTATTAGGATATACCATTATGATCACTAATCAACAAAAACTCATATAGAAAATTAAAACTTCACATGCAACCAAGAGAAAGTCACATGCAAATTAGGACAATATCTACTAAAGAAAAAACAAAAGCAAAATTTCAACTTACAAGATAGAGAAACTATAAGACAAAAAGAAAGACTCACCAAGAATTATCAAACGACCTCCAATCTTCAAATAGACAACGGATAATAAGATAACCTAGAAAAAGAATAAAAGAATTCTATAAAAATGATTTCTAAAGAAATAAAATATTTTAAAATAATAAAACTTATTTATAAAAATTTTATTTATACTTAAACATTTTATTATTAAAATAATTAAATCTCATTAGTTTTAAATACACCATTAATTCTAAAATATTATTTTATAAGTCTTTACATACAATATATTAAATTTGAAATTAGTATATAAAATAATAAAATTTTTACAACAACTAAATTAGGTGTTGACATAGCCCATTGACGTTGTTTCCGATATAAAGCATTTGGAAAGCATGAATATGTACCAATACTTTTTTAACTTTTATTTCATCCTTCAATAGAATTATTTTATTCTAAATTGGTTAAACCATTGTATTTTTATTTAAATTAGAAATATTATATACAACTGTATAATTAAACAATGTATGCGATCAATTTGCACCTCTTATATATCTTAATATTTTGAAAACATTTTAATGAATTAACATTGAATAATTTTTTTAAAATGTTTACTTACATATTTTATTCTATTTTTTTTTTAATTTTTTACATATTTTAAATATTGATTTTTATTTACTTTTTGTTATTTTCATCTTCATTTCTTAATTATTTTTCTTAGTCAAAACTTTACTTGTTCAAAGAGTATATTTACTTTAAGATATTAAGTTTTAATGTAATGTTAAATATATATAACACTTGTGTTAACATTGCATTTCTGGTGTCTTCTAAAGAAAATCGCTTTTATTACAAACTTACTTTTGACTCTTGTCTTCTAAAGAGATAATTTTTGAAAGAAAATGTCTTCTATCATTACTATTATATATATCCTTTGACTTAAAATATTATTGATGTTGAGATTACAAAAACTGTGCTCATAGTCAGATATTATCTTCAAAATAGAAAGTATGTTTTTTTAGAGCTACCAGATTTATTAATGAGTTTTAACATGTCTTACCTTCCTATAGCACTAGTTGTGACTTCAGAACATGGTATCATTTAATATTTCATCACCTGAAAATTTATTTGCAGTCATAGATGCATGACAAAGTGGAAAACATTTTATCCTTCGTTAATGTATGAATTTTCAAAATAAAAAGGCAATGTTATTAGTGAGTTAGGATAATCATATCATATAATACAAGCTTTAGAAAACCTCAATTGATAGAGCAAATTTTTCACAAGACATTCACCTACAATGAATCACACAAATATGGAATAAATTGGTCGATTTTAAAATAACTAAATTCACCAACTTTCATTTCCGTAAAGCATAATCTCTAACATTTGCTTTCAATATGAAAAACCTGATTGAAAATAAGTGGAAGTTGATGCAGTTGTTTTTTTTTCACCTCATGCTCATGCATTTCCATGGGATATTTGGGAAAATCTAAAATATTCTATGCATTAGATTTTCAAATTGAAAAATTTGAAGACATATTCCGAATTTCACAATATTCAAATATATTTTATATTAAATAACTTAAAATACATTTCTGAATCCATAAATATACTCCAAAATTTTACATTATAATATGCAGAATCAAAAAATGCATTTGAATTTAGAAAACATCTTCAATAAATCTTCGAATAAAGTTTTTTCGAAATAGATTTTCAAGCTTGATAGTTCAGAATAAATTTTTAAATTATGCAATTTAAAAAAAATCACGTCTATGAAATTGCATGAAGAATGGAGGGGACACTAAAAGAAATTGGGATAGTGATGTAATGTACTAATAAAGCCCAAAATGACCACCGTACTAGGCCCAAAAGTGACGGCGTACTGAAAAGGCACAAAAGAAATTTTTGGAGTAAGTGTGAAATATTAAATGCAGTAAATGATTTATTTGTCATACTAATTACCTACTACCTAACATGCCTCCGCAACAAATTCAACTTTCCGAGTAAAAGTGCAAATTGTCATGGAATAATGAAAGTACCAGGAAGCCGAATTTGTGTAACACAAGGAACATGTTATGTAACTTGTATGACTAATAAGTGCCTAACTGTGTATAGCTTAACAAACAATAGATCATTAGAAGAATTTTCTATTGACAGAAGCACCCCGTAACGCAAGGCTTTTTGTCCATTTGTGGTGTTTCAATTATTAGACAAAGGTCGTAAATGGCTTGCTGCACCAAATAAAACACATTTTTTACGGCAAAGGATTCGAACTCATTAAGCAGGTTGTGAAGGTGTCAACATCCTAAAGCTTAAGACTCAAGACCCCATCATTAATCCACCCAACTAATTCCCACCCACCCGGAGCAAATGCATATACTCTTATCATTTCTTGACTTCCGTTTGTTGTTTTTCTTCAAGAAAAAATTGCAATTAATGGAGTAAACCATCCCTAAAACCTAATGTACCAGAATTCAAACTTCACCCTCAAAAACGATGTTTTCTAACCATAAGGAAAACCCTCTTCTAGCCTACCCCCGTACCATCCCTATCTTGTTTCCTGAAATCACGTGCTCCTCAACAAACCGACAAACGCGGGTTCGACCCCCTTTCAAGAAAAAAAAATATTGAGGAGTTCTTTTCTTCGGTTATTATTAACTTAAATAAAAACCACAAGGAAAAAAAAAAGTTTATGAGCGGAGGAAAAATCCACAGGGATGATGAACAGGATTTGGGACTTATCCGGCACCGCCACAAGGCTGTGTTTTTTTACACGCAAAATGGCACCACCAACAATGGATACGTGCTTCACTATCATCACCAGTGCCTTCCCTGAGAACCACCACCACCTTTGTTCTTCCCAAAGAAGGCATTCTTGGGTTTTGACTTTGGTAACTCATTGATGTCCATAACCTGAATAGTTCTTTGCCTTTTGGCTATACACCGCACAAACACACCAAATTACACGTCAGTTATATAGAGAGAGAGATAAAGAAATATCACAGCATGAAAATGAAAATTATAGAGACGAAAATTCCACCATTTTCAGCCTCTTTGTAGTTCTCTTGAAGCCGCCTTCTGGCAGAAGCAAGCCTCTCCGCGTCAAAACTGCTCTGCCTTTGTCTCTGCAACCATTCAACACTATGTGAGGACCACTTAAAGACCCTTTTACCTTGACAGATAAACCCACCATCACATTCATATTTCAGAGAACACCAAAATGGTTGAGAAATCATATCCATACGTTTTGAGAAGCGGAAGCAGGGGTTGAAACTGACGGTGCAGGCGTGGGTTTTGGCCGAGCTTCACTGCGCGGAATCACCTTCGGTTTGTGTTCTGCTTCAGAGTTGTTACGGTCAGAACCTGAACTCCCATCTGCGTCAGCATATAGGCCGCTATATCAATGAGAAGTGAACTACAGTATCCAAAAAGATTTGAATCAGATGCCAATATGCTTATACTATACTCACTGTGTGGATTTGGCGAGTATGCAAAATCAGGAATCTGCAAAAGGAATAGAAGAAGAATGAATATTATTAGCTCAACTTTCAAAAAAAAAAAAAAAGCACTCCGCCGAAAAAGATTTCTTTGACCTCAACCTGATGATGATGCCCATTTTGGGTGGTTTTCTGCACAGGCGAGTCTCCATCAGCTGTCAATACCCCACCAACATCATCATTAATTATCATTAATAATTTCACATGCACTCTAAAAATCCTCAATATTAACCTAATAATTAATAATTAATCGATAATCAAGATTACCCATCAGAGTGTTGCTTCCTCCCTGTGGATTCAACTTCACCCACTCATCCACAATTTCCTTCCACTTCCTGCAAATACAAAAAAATAAATTAATCAAGTCAATAGATTAAAACTCTTGCAATACGACAACATTAAATTCCGCAAAAAAAGTGAAATTATTTTTATATATCTTCCTAAACCTGACAAGCAGCTTCACCAATCGACGAACGTCGTTTGAAGGATGCTTCCGTAACCGATTCACGTGCCTCCCGATGTCAGTTTCCTACAGGAATCAAACTTCAAACACTGTGAAGTGATTCATACAAAATTAAAAAAGAAAAAGGTTTCAAAAGAAAATTAACTTACCTTCAAAGCTTGGAATGTAATATCCATGTCCGCAAGGCTTTGCAGCAACTCCACCAAGGAATCTTCAGACTACAAAAGAGAAACAAAGCAAGCCAAATTAAAAGAAAACATTAATTGAACTTGTAATCTCAATATAAAAAAAAAAAAGTTGAATAGAACAATTAACAATACCTGGTCAGGCTCTTCGAGTTGCTCTTTAATATCTAGAATCTTCTTCTGTTCGTCGTCGAACAAACCACCGTAAGGATCCAACTCCTCGCCGCCGTCATCGTTTTCCAGAGACTGCGGCGTCGCAGGGGAATTGGCTGTAGCGGCGGCGGCGCGTCGCTGAGGTTGCCGTTCGGGGCTAGGGCTAGGGCTGTTCTGCTTCGCGACTTGGTGGCCGTTGGGCCTGAGGCGGTGGCCGTCGCCACAATTGCGGCACTGCGGAGGCGCGGCTGTGGCGGAGTAGAGACTCTCCACGATGGAGTCGCGGCGGCGCTTCAATTCGGCAGCGCAGTCCGCGGAGGCGACGGCGATTGCAGCGTCGATGAACATCCAGACGTCGACGCCCGAGGTGTCCAATATGGATCGGAAATCGTCCAAATCCATATCCGAAGCGAGCGCGTGGACCAGTGCAAAGAGGTTGAGAAAAAGCGATCGATCGGAGATTGATTATATAAGATGAGCTGAAAAGGAATTTCTTCCGGTTCTCTATGAAAGGCTAATGAGCACAGAAAAAGAATCTGGGAAGATTCCTTGTTCTGTTGCTTAGGCTTTTGGAAGAACTACAGGTTAGGTTCTAATGTAACATCAACGGATCTAAATTACCCTAAAGGGAAACGGCAAGGGATAGATCGAAACGACGAATGAGTAGCAGTGATAAAAACAACGTAGATCTGAGGTATGGATATGGAGATTGATCGATTAAGGGTGAGAAGTTGTGGATAATGGAGTAGAGGATAGTACAGAGAGATGAGGATTGAGAATTGAGGATATTCGAGAAGAAAAACCAAACCCTTGATTAATATAATTGATTTGATTTGATTTAGTTTTGAGATGTTAATTAGGATTTGGAAGTATGGTAATGGTATTGGTATGGTATGGCCCCAGGGTCTATACCTGTGCCTCACCAATACCATTATACATTACTACTTCTCTTTGTTTGCTTGCCAAACTCTTTTTTTATTATGTTTTTTCCTGTGGACTAAGGGAGATGAACACAAACTTTTTCAATTATTTGCATTTGGCCCACGTCTCTCCCTCTCTAAAAATTAAATCAATAATACTACTAAACTATTTTAATTAAGTTTCTTTAACATTTTTTAATTATTCATAAATAATGTGAAATTTATAAAATCAATTAAACCACGACAAATTAAAGGCGAATGAAAAATATTATATGATGGTTGTAAAAGATGCGGTGATAAAAAAACTTCTACTTGATTCACAAATATAAAATGGATTCCACTATTATTTCACAATATGAAATTTTATAAAATACTATATATAAGAGTCTCCATAGTATGTAATACATCGTTGTATAAAATTTTTTAACTTCATCTAACATCAATGTTAAAATAAAAATAGAAAATATGTTGAACAGATATGATCATATTTCACACTTTAAAAATATATATCATATAAGCCCTTCGTAAAATTTCTTTTTGTTTTCCTATATTTCATCAGGACAAAACGAAGATATATAAATAAAATAAGATAAAGAGATAAAATTATTGAGTAATTTTATAAGAACACAAATATCGCAGTAAGATTTACTCCAACAAAAAATAAAAATTAAAAATAATAACACACTTTTTACAAAATAATAAAGGTTTTAAGAAAATCATCTTAAAAATATTCTAAAATATTCAATACCTTTTAATTTATGTTTATTTTTTATAATGTAAAGAATATTCTAACAATATTCAATACCTTTTAACTTAGGCTTGTTTTTCATGATTTAATATGCTCGAATAGAGAAGTGAATGCAAGTTTCATTTTGTTTTGCATGATTTAAAAAAAAAATGAACCTGGATTTACGAAATGTTTGAAGAGGCCACTTGCTACAATGAGAAGAGGAGTGAAAGTCATAACATAAAAAATTACTCATTTTTCCTCAATTTTATTTATAACAAAATTGTGATCAAACACATTATAGTGAATTCTGGATCTCCAAAAAATCAATTCTCATATCTATTTTTTTTAAGAAAATCGATTATCTCATGTTTCTTAAATAGAATTGACTCTCATATTTTTAGAATCAATTATAGTCTCCAATAAGTTATTTTCAATATTATTTTGAGATTCATTTTATGTTATTTTCACCATACAAAAGGTTGCACATCTCTCATAGATAGTGGTGATCTTGTGTTGTTGGTGATCTTGAGATTGTTAAGACAAAATCGTTTATGTGCCTAAATGCATTCATGTTTTAAAATTTAATCAAATAACATTAAAACAGAATAATAATCTGAAAACAACTTAGGGTAAAAACACAAAACCTAGAACTAGAATCTCAAACATAGAAAACATACACAAAGACTTAGAACTAAAATCTACAACATAGAAAAGCTTAGGAAAGCACTTAGGTAACCAAAAAAACATCTAGGTTAAAACATCAAGACGCATGACTAAACGCTATTGTGTCTAAAGTGTCTAAGAAAGTTAAAGTAAAACGCTTGATATTCATCATACCTGAAAAAGGTATTCAACATAACTCTCGGAAAATAGTCGAGACGATGTCTCTGACAAAACACATTAAAAGACTTTAATCATTGAAATATAAAAAGAAAACTTTAATAAGCTAAACGTTATCTGTTTAAAAAGAGACAAAACCAAAAGAAGTGTTTACTTGACTAAACGATATCATGAGCTTAAACAATACTTTGTCCAATGATTAAGTCTCTATATAACGCTTGGTATCTTTAGAAAAAAGCTTAATTGCAAACAGTTACCTAGCGATAGGGAATCAAAAAGCACTTTGTTGTTTTGAGCAAACATAAAATGACATTAATTCCTCAACGTTCAAAAATAACAAAAGTGATAAGAAGACATATTTGTTGCATGCAAAATTTACTCTACTTTTTGCAGATAAGTTATTTTACACACATCCACAGAGTTACAAATCAAATATCAAAAGTGGACGTTAGAGACAAAGGACATATTCACAGAATGTTCTTTAAGTCGAACCTAAAAGGAACTTACAACCTACTTCAAGCAAAGTACTTAAAAAACATGTCTATTTTAACAAGTTGACTTACCTAACGACTGTTGTACAAAGAAGAACGAGAAAACATGAGTATGAAGGCTAAAAACTTAGTCTAACGGACAAATACTCGTGAAGCCTTTAAATAGAAGAACTTTCGAAAGGAAAATCAAGAGGATAACTTAATAGGATAGTCAAGTGAGAAGCTTACAACGAAACATCCATCCTACAAGCATTCAAGAGAGAAGAAAATAAAGAGCTCAAGAAAAAGAACATATTTGAGCTGAAGAAAAGAAAAAGAGAAAAAAAATCCTCTCAAACTTCATTGTTGTATTGCTTACTATTGTAAGAGAAAAGAGAGAAACAGATGTGAGTGTTTATATTGCTTTATATTGTAATTACATTCTCTTTGTGAGAGATATAGTTTGAACTACTTGTAAGCAATCGTTGATTGCAATTCTGTAGAGAATCAAAATACTTACAATATTTCTCAGTTTGAGTTGAGAAATCTTAGCAAGGTTGCTAAGTACTAGGAGTAGTTCAAATACTTAAGGAAATCTCGGCTAGGGTTGCTAAGTACTAGGAGTAATGTGAATACTCAAAGGAAATCTCGACTAGGGTCGCTGCGTACTAGGAGTGGTGTGAATACTCAAAGAAAATCTCAATTGTGGTTGTTGAGTATCAGGATTAGTGCTAATACTCAGAGACCAGGAGTGGTGCTAATATTCATTTGTAATCATGTGAAGATTATAGTGGAACCCTTTGCGGAGGAGACTGGACGTAACTCAGTTGGAACAAACCAATATAAAAACACTTGTAGTTGTGCTTTACCTTTAAACACAAGAATCTTCCAAGCTAAACGTTCATTTTTCATAAAGGAAGTTCTTAGAAAACACTGCAGGATATATTCTGAATTGCACGTCAAAAACCATTATCATTTATTCATATTTATCAAGTCTAGCATCTAAGCTTTTAAAAGAAAATTTCAGAGCTTGATGATGAGCTATATTGGAAGGATTAAGAAAAGTTTATATTAATACTATTCAATCCCCTTCTAATATTTTTTAGGTACTTCAAAAATGGTGGAGGTATCCTGATTATCATGTTCTTGGTTGATTGTGTGTAGTTGATGTGGTGAAAAAAAGACCATTTCCATAAATAAGATAATAATAATGATAATAATAATAATAATAATAATAATAATAATAATAATAATAATAGTAATAATAATAATAATTATCACCTTTCATAAATTTACATTAATTCAAACTACATCATTTAAATTTAAAATAATTTCATAAAGTGATATTACTAGTTATTTAATGTAAAATTATTTCATGCATTTAATTTAAACTTAATATAAATCAATATTCTTTTTAATTAAATATAATTTCATAAATATTTTTTTAAAAATTTGATATAAACTCACATGATTTTATAATAATAATAACCATAATAATAATATTTAAAGTATTACTTATTAAATAATTCAAATTAAAATCATCTTAAAATAATTTATACTAATTACATTTATCTTCAAGAATAAAAATAATTATTTAATTTTATTTATTAAAATATAATTTTATTTTTTAAAATTTATAAAATTATTATTTCTTTCACTGTGTAAAGTTAAAATAACAATAAGAGTAATTTAATATGCATTTTTTAACCTAAGTTCGTTACACACATGTGTCTTTTTTTAGATTATTACTTTAATTCAAAAAAATAACTTAAATAAATAGTGATTTAAAAGAATGAAATGGTAAAATAAAGAATATTCTAAAAATCATAAAAATCATCTAAAAAATGATTATAGTGACAAACATGCATATTGCTTGTCAAACAGATTCATTAGATGATTTGTAACATTTGAATGTGGATGATTTGTAACATTTGAATTAACTATAGTATTACAATTATATGTCTTTTTTATGTTTTTGTACTAATTAAAATATATGGACTATATAGTAGGGCCTTACTAACATTTTGAGAGAGTTGAGTGTAATTATAGGATTTTCTAATATATTTATAGGCATAAGCGTAGTATGGTGTTTATCATAATAAGTAGGACATGCGCATACTAATTTTACTTGCTTCCCGAGTCTTTGGGTTATGTGATTTGAGTAGTTTTAACTACTATGTGTTCATGGTCAAGTTTGCAAATTTTGAATGCATGATAAATAATATCTATAGCAAATTTTGAATACATAATGACAAATATTAATATATATATATATATATATATATATATATATATATATATATATATATATATATATATATATATATTATGGGATTCAAATTTATTAAATCCCATATAAGACAATCAACTTTAAATGGAGAGTTGTAATGAAACAAACTTCTTTAGTGATCTAATCAATACTTACTACCAAGAAAATTGGATACTTTCTTGATGTTCTTTTAAACATTACTTAATAGAATTTTATGAGATTTTAATTTTAAGACTCTTCTTGTACTTTTCACTTTGAGATTTTTTTTCATGAATCAAAATATATGATTCTTATTTTACTGCATAATGTAAATAAGAGTATTTTCTTATGTTGGAACTTGATTGAAATAACTGGTAAACACTGGAAGGGAGTTGAATAGTGTTTATTAGAAACTTTTTGTGTGTGAGCTTGACAACTTTAGTGGTAGCTAGATGATCTATACAAGTTGTTAGATGCTTGATTTGTAGCATACTGTTTAAATCAAAGTGTTCAAAGCTTAAGGCTTTTCAGGCACTTAGCAAGTCTACTCTATTGCTCGAGATGTATAGCTCCTGAAGACAATGATATTTGATAGTAGGAGCATTTGACAATGGTTGACTTGTGTTAGTGAATGTAGCATTTATAAGTAAGACATTTGTAAGGCTAAGACAATATGTACACATTTATTTTATATTGGTTCACTCAATTGGGCTACATCTAGTTCTCCTCTAAAACCTTTTAGAAGGTTTCACTATATTTTCAATAAGGTTACACTTGAGTATTTGTACCACTCTTGGTTTTTGCCTAGTATCAACCTAGTACACCTCCTAGAACAGATTTTCACCCATTCCTGGTTGTGCAGTATTTTTCACCACTCCTAGTATCCCTAAACAATCCTAACATCTTCCTGATACGTTGTATAGTTGAGTATTAAAATCACTCTTGGTTTTCCTAGTCAATCATAGCAACACACGTTACACGGACTAGTTGAGTATCACCCGCTCCTGGTTGTGCAATATTCTTCACTACTCATGGTATCCCTAGACAATCCTGGTATCTTTCTGATACCTATCTAGCTGAGTATTAAAACCACTCCTGATTTCCCTAATTAAACTTAGTAACCTACGTTACTTTGACTAAAATTGAGTATATCACTCAGTCCTAGTTGTGCAATATTATTCACCACTTCTGGTATCCCTAAACAATCCCAGTATCTTCCTGATACGCTGCCTATTTGAGTTTCATACACTCCTGGTTTCCATTAGACAATCCTTGTATCAACTTGATACACTATCTAGTTATTGTTTAACTCCAGTGAGTTATCGGTAAGTATTTGTATTATCTTCAGAATATGCAATTAACCAGATTGCATACAAGTTCTAGATAATGGCTCTCAGAAAGAGGATGTGTTTACAATACAACTCAATCTAGTAAACCTTGTAGAGTTTTCACTCCTCTTATAAGTGTAAGTTTCTAACTCTATATAGCTTGGAGTGTATTCTCTAGAATTTTTGGTCTTCCACGAGGATAATTTTTCTTTATGTTTCTTCTATTCCCATCCTCTCTTTTTTCTCATCTAATGATCTTCTATTTATAAGCTTTATGAGAAATTAGTTGTTAGACAATACTTGTCTTTGATATTCAAATCTTCGTAGCCTTGTTCATAGGTAGCAATCATAGGTTGAAGTCTACTTGTCAGAGTATACATGTTTTTCCAGTACTTTATCAAAAGTAGGTTGTACGAACTCTTTAGTGCGACTTTTGATGGTAAGAATATTCCGTGAATATCTTTTTTGTCTCTAACATCCACTTTTGACTTGTATTTGATAGAGCAAGCGAATACTTGACATAGGCAACTGTAAAGAGTAGAGTAGATACACATGCATGCAAATATGTCCTTTTTCTTATCATTTTTATTGTTTTGAAACGTTGTGCATTTAATGCTTTTATATGCATGTTCAGAACAATTATGAGTTTTTCAAATTTTAGATACAAAGCTATTCTTAAAGGTTTCATGGTTGAATGAAGATGTCATTTGGTACAAGGTATCGTTTGGCCTATACAATACATTTACTAACAACAGTTTGTTTACTAATCTTAGTTTGGTTTCATAGTGCGTTTAACAAGATCTCATTCAAGAAATGTTTTTGGAGAAATGTTTATATCTTTTAACTTGTTTACCAAAAGATCATTTTGCAAGATATGGTGAAAGCTCATTTAACATTGTTTAGCAAAATATAGAAAGAACGCGTTTAGCAAGATTCTTTTATAACATTTTGACATGTTTATTGAAGTCTCATTTGTTGATGTTTGCTGAGATATTAATGTGTTTACTAAAGCTTTTCTTTTAGACATTCAAAATTTATAAAGCTTCTTCACAAAACATTTATCTTTCAACTATATAATTTTCCACAAAGACAACACTTTGTCATATGTTCATCTCGTTTATTATTATTTGTTAAATCTCAAGACATATGAGGATGTTAGACGCTTCAACTTTGTCTTAGAAATCTTCCTCACCGATTACTTGTGTGATAACATTATTTTGTATTATATCTCTACTCAGAGGTGAAGTGTCGTCCTTTAGACTTAAAGGTATATTCTTTCATTTTGTTCATATCTCTTTAGACGATGTTGTGACGCTTGTTTCTTTTGATAGATTTTTACGCCTCTTGTATAGCGAGATTTACTTATACATTTTTATACCTATTCTTTTAAGCAAAGTGTCTTGACAAACCTATGTAAATTTCTTTTATTGATCAGACGCTTTTGCTCGGGGATATCTTAAGTGTTTTAGCTTATCTCTTTTGCTTTTTAATATTTATGCACTAGTGTGGCTTAAGGTAAATCCTTTGATTCTCACTCTGATTTGGCTTTGCGCTTTAAATGATTTTATGTTGTCCTTTTTCTGGTGTTCAAGTTTTCCTTATGACTACTCGAGAATGAAATATATTGATGTTCCTTCTAATTTCTTAAACATCTGATTGCCTATGACTATTTCGTTTAATGTTGTTTGTTAAACCTCAAAACCAGAGATGCTTTAGACGATCTAGTCCCATCTCTAGACGATCTTGTCTCAACATTGATAAAATATGTCATTTGAATTTTTATTTTATTTTGACACCTTTTTTTATAAATGAGTATAAAAATCTAATTTAGTAATTTTTTTTAGTTTTCCAAATTATATATTATTTGTAATTTTTTAATTTTTTAGAGAATCTATCATTGAGTTGTTGTTTTCCATTTTTTTATTTGGACAAGTTAGTGCTAAGCAAAGTAAGTTTAATTTTCATCTCACTTTTTTATGTTTGGCTTATCAAGAAATTAACATCTTTAAAAACTTAAACTACCTATAATTGAAGTAAGATGACATTCATGAAAAGTTGGTATCAAATATTCAAGTGAACTAACAAACTTAAGAACAAAGTGCACTTCGTTATGTTTGGTTAAAAAAAATGTGACCATTGTTTAATTAGATGCTAAGAATTACCAAGAAAAGTCAAATTTTGGTTATTTTATCACATTGAGTTTCTTGTTTCCTTTATGAGGCAAAAACACTAAAATGGTGTAATTTTGATTTCAAAATTATGTAATTTTAAAGTCATATGAATTTGGTACGATTTTATTTTGAAGAAGTTGTATAGATTTGGTATGATTTTAATTCATTATAATTGTTTTAAAATTTTAATTCATTATAATTGTTTTAAAATTTTAATTGAAGTTGTGTCAACTTCGTATAATTTTAATATATTGTGATATAAATTGAAGTCGTGTTAGCTTCATATGACTTCAATTCATTGTAATTATTTTTTTAATTTTAATTGAAGTCAGACTAGTTTGTTTGACTTTAGTGTAATAAAGTCGTACCAAATTGGATCAACTTCAAAATGATACTATTTTGGTAATTTTGAAGACAAAATTACACCATTTAGGTGTTTTTGCCCCTTTATGACTTTGTTATTTCGTTGATATAAATGGCTAATGCAATTCCATCTATTTAGGAAGATTTTTCATTTACTTGTCACATTTGCTTCTTCCTTTATTATTAAAATCGTTTATTATAACTAGACATTCCTTTCATATCATTTGTCATTAATTCCATCTTAACATCTCATGTTTCTAATAGAGTTTCCATTTATATATAGGTAGTTACACTTTCATTGTTTTGAGGTTTTTATTCCTTGTTTGTTCATCTCTATTCTAAACATGAACTTCTTATTGGTTCTTATAGTTTTGTGTTCTTTATTGAAATAAAAATTATTCCATACCAATGCTTACAGAAAAAGGAATGGTTAGTATCACAAAACATCGTATCAATAAAATAAGAAGTAAATGCTTTGGAAATGGATGTACTTTTATTGATGTAATTTCTATAAAACATGATAGACTCAAGTAATTTTTCCACCTTTATGAAAAACTCAAATCACAAGCTTTCTACATGATTTGCATTCTTTAACTCCTACTTTTTTTGGAAGATGTATTATTTTGACGTTTCATGGTGTTTTCTTCTAAGGCGATTTCTTTTCCAAGCTCTTAGAGACCATCAATATTGTTAAAGCATCAAACAACTAATGGATACTCTTATCGACATTCACACTAGTGCAAAACGCGGAAAAGAACGCGAGTAATACGTCTCGGTTTCTAGAAAACCGAAGTACATGTAGAGGCGGTGACATTTTTGCAATTTAAATGAACTTATAGGCCTCGGTTCCCATTGAACCGAGGCATAAAAGCCAAATTACCTCGGTTAATGGTCAAACCGAGGTGTAATACTTTTTGAAATTGACCTACACCATCGGTTCAATTAGACTTGAGGCAGTAGAGCGAAGTTCGAAAGCGATTTCCAGCACCCGAGACAGTAGAGTAAGTATAGGCATCAGGTTTAGTAAAGAACTAAGGCAGTATCAGTCTTTTATCTTCACCCCACGAAGGAAATTACCCTAATCTGTAATGTTCTCTTCTTCTTCCTTTGCTCTCGCGGACTCCTCCGCTGCATCCAACCTTTCCTTCATCGTCGTCGCTCCGTTATCGCCATTGCTACAAGGTCACCGCTTCGTTGCCGTCGGGAGCCACAACCACCTCGTCGTGTGCCCTTTCTTAGATCTACATTGCTTCAACTGTTATCCCCTTTCTTCCTTTTTTTTTGGTTTGTCAAATCATCTAGTGTTGCGGCGGGACCGTTTGGCTTTGCTTCGGAGGCCGAGGACGACAGCATCGACGAGAATGCGCTGCTGTTGCCCTTGGCGATTTTCAGAGACTGACTAGCGTGCGGTTGGGTGAAGAGATTGATTCAGGAGCAAGATGGTGTGGTGACCAAGTTTTTGATCTGTTGCATTTCCATTTCATTTTCGTCTATTGCATCTCGCAGAAGCCTATTCCTCCGTCTCCGCCCCCAAACCCCATGGCCGCATCCTCGTCTTGAGCCGTCCCACCCCCAAACCTGTCACACCTCCCACCCCGTAACCCCAACCCCACGACCAATCACCACCCAATCCGATTCATCAAACCCAGGACTAGTCAGAATCGCCACCAGACGCGATCTCGCTCCGTCCCCTCGGTCGAACTGGCACCGCTTCCTCGCTCTCGTCTCTCCCTGTCATCAACCACGACAACAAGGACATGCCCTCTCCGCCGCCCAAGTCCGACAAGTTCGTTCCGTCGCACCTCCGACCCGGGTTCGTGCCCTGGGAAGAGACCCACCTGGGCCGGGTTCGTTCTTTTTTTATCAATTGTTTTGGGTTTGATCGTTGTCGTTTTGTGGTTGTAGGCATCACCATTGACAATATTGTTTAATTTTTTTTACTTGGACTATGTATGAATGATTGGATTATTACGTGCTTTGCTGAATTATAGTTTTCCTTGGCCTTTTCAGAGTTTTGATGAAGGTGATTAGAAGAAAATGAAAGCATATTCTCCTTAAATTAAAGATTATATGTGTTAGATCTAGAAGATGTTGAGCTTGCCGAAAAGTATCAATCCAATCTACTAGTCGATGGAGTGCGGTTATCCAATTGGGTAATACAAGATGGCAGCCCATCACTATATGGAGTGGTTCATGAGAGGCTCCTTGCTATGTACATTTATGCTAGTCATGGAATTGAGGCAGAGAGACAATTGTAGGAGATGAAGGTTGTGGGTAAGGAAGCTGATGGAGATCTTTATGACATTGTTCTTGCCATTTGTGCTTCACAAAAAGAGGGCAATGCCACAGCAAGGCTGCTGACAAGGTTGGACCTTGCGAGCTCGCCGCAGAAGAAGAAAAGTCTATCATGGTTGTTATTTCATTAGATCCGAAATAAAATTTATGGGATCCATTCAGTTGGTCACCGCAAGGTTACACTGAATTACATAGATAACAATCTTCCCAAACTGATGATGACATTTTCTACATATACAGAGAATAATTTTCGTGATGAGTCGTGATAGTCTAGGAGGATGTCTTTTGCATCTTGGTGAGTTGTTTGATGTCTTGATTGAAAATATTATCCCCCTTTTCTTTTGTTTGAAGAAGTTGTCAACAGAGACTGACATAAAAATGCTTGAGTTGGGATTCTATCTGGAGTATTTGGACAAGGCTGTTGTTTTACAAGGTTTGAGGAAAAGGATTCAGCAATATAGAAAACGGTTCAACAGTTTTCATTCTCATTCATTTAATATATCTGCTTAGCTTGTCACAATATCATCTTTTTTTATTGAATTTTCCAAGATACTACCTCGGTTCAAAAGAGAACCGAGGCGAAAAGTCCTTTAAAAAAAAAGGGGGAGGAGGGGGGGGGGGGGGGGGGGGGGGCAAAATCCTACTGCCTTGGTTACTTTTGAACCGAGGCAAAATCCTATCCCTTTTGCCTCGGTCCACAACCGAGGCAAAAAGGGGTAGACTTTTTGCCTCGATTGTATATGCCTCGGTTCCAAAACCGTTGCCTATGGACGAAACAATCGCTGTCATTTCTCTTGACTGCACCAGTGTCATTATAAACATTCATATCATTTCATCAAATGGTTTGTCTTCTAATATTTTATGTTGCCTTCACGGATGAGATCAATAGTAATATACATTTATTTGCAATTTTGTATACAAAAAATTTGTTAAATTCATTTGCGAACAAGGAGTAAGTAATAAGGTGCTCCTCACCTTAACGTTGAATTGTGCATTGCTAAGTTTCTTTTGAATCCCCTATGACTCTAAAATGGATTTTTCATTTTATATTTTGGGTTCAAAATCTTCTCTTATTACAACTTGTCAAAGATTATATTGAATAATTTTAACAAATATATATATTTTGCTCTCTAAATCATTTATAAAGAAGGTTTAATCTCACCAGAAGTCCCTATTTTTGTCCGAAATCTGAAATAGGTCCCTTTTCTTTTTGGCGTATCAATTGGGTCCCTATTATTGTAAATTTGATTCAATTAGAGGCCTGTCGTCAAATTCACCAAACGACCGTTTAATATTTGGTAACGTGGCATATGGTATTAAAATTGAGTTTTGTTTTAAAAAACATTTAAGGACAGAGGTGATATCAGATTGAGGAAAGGGCAAAGGTGGAAAGATAAAAAAATTCATGGAAATATGCTGGAAGGTGTGATTCCTGAAACAGTACTCGACTTAAGTTTCTGGCAATACATGGAAATATGCTGGAAGGTGTGATTCTTGAAACCATTGGCAATCTGTCCAAGGACCTGTCAGTGTTAAACATGGGACAAAAGTTGTTAAACATAAGCTACAATTCAATCTCTGGAGAAATCCCACAGGAGTTAAGCCAATTAGCGGATCTACAAGAACTATCTCTAGGTTGAAATGAGATATAAGGGGTTATTCCAGATTCCCTTGGTAATCTCCTTAAGTTAAACCTGATTGAACCTTTTCATTTCATAACAAATTATGAAACACGATGAAACGAAAAAAAGAAATTTGAGGATTCTTATATTTAGGGTTTGTTTGAAGGGGGAAAATCGCATTCTTTGTTCGATTCAAAGAGATCGATAATGAATTGTAGAACCATGGTTCTTTTTTCCTTTAAGGCTAACCTTTTCTACCCAGGAATCTTTACACTCCACGATAAATGGGTTTCAAACTTTAGAGATAAGCTCCATCTTCCAATTGAAAAACAAGGAATATTAAGCAGAACATCTAAGAATCTTCAGCAATAGAAAAACAAGACAAAATAAGCATCCCGCTCCACATTATAAAACAAAAAGCCATCAAATAGAAAGATGAGCACACTATATATTAAAAAAATAAAAAGACCAAATGCAATTGTTAACCCTCGACAAGTGTAACCAAATCATATCAAGTAATAATAAATGTTAAGACCAAGTATCGTTTCCCAAATGACTCACGGCCTAAACATTTATGTGATTTGTTGATTAATTAAGACTTGTAAGAACAAATTCTTGTAGTTTGAATGCAAATGCCGAGAAGTAAATATGAATGCATGTATTGATCAATTGGATCAAAAGAAGCAAAACGTGATTGAAATATATGATGATGATGTTGTTGGGGTTTTTCAATTCATCCTATCCACTCTCATGTATTCAAGAATTCATCTTCTTCATTAATGTTAATGCCACTTTCTAATTTACCTTAAACCCAATGTCTTGGTGAAGAAAGCCTACTCCTAATCACTAGTTTACAATGTTTCCTCTCCCTAGCAATTATTCATGCATTACATTCGCACAGAAGCTTAAAGGCAACCAATCCTCCTATTCCTATGTCTAGGTAATATTACTATTGGGAGAATTTCTTCATGTCTAGATTTACCTATATGTCTCCATACAAATAAAATAAATGATCATGAAATTTAATGAGTTAAACAAAGCATGTATAGAGTATAGAAGAAAAACTCTAACAATTAATGAAAGAAAGCATATGAATTAACGAACCAATTCAATAAATGAGAGTTTCAAAGGATTGCATTGATTCCCCAACAACAATGAAGGTTTAGTTCACCATAATCATGGTGAAACTAGATGAAAAACAATGAAAGAATGAAAGATTGAACCATAGAATTTGAAAAGTGGAGCTTGAACATCCAAAATCCTCCTCTAAGGGGTGAAGAAAGTGTGATTTTGCTTCGTTTTGCCAAAAGATACTAACCCTAGGTCGACTAAAACCTTATATAGACTCTTAAAGATTACAGAAAAGTGGCCCAAGGCCCATTAAAATGCTGCTCAGCGATAATTTTCGCTTAGTGGTAAGCGCGATTCTTCAGTTTGACGATCAGCTACAGTTTTGCCCCTCAACGGTGACTACGAGTCTTCAGAGTGCCGCTCAACGGTAATTTCTGCTGAGCGGTACTTGCGGCTCTTCTTTTATGCACTTCTTCTTCCATTTTTGACTCCAACTTATGGCTACTTCACTTCTTCCATTCAATTCATCTTAAAACCTGCAAAAACAAGGGAAACCAAGCATAAAACTCATCCAACTCTCTTATTTTGAAAACATAACAAAGGCATGATTCCTAGCTAGTTTCTAAGTCATAAAGGTTGTTTTTTTATGTCAAATTTAAGTATAAAAATAACAGTTTTTCAACTGTTATCACAACACCAAACTTAGAACTTTGTTTGTCCTCAAGCAAAAAAGATGTAACTCAATCTTCCATCAATCCATACAATGGTTCACGACATTTACAACTCCTTCTCTCAAGACAAGTAATTACTCAAATCAGCTCAACACAAAGACTTCAATCAAGATGCACAGATGCTTCAGTGTTCACATAATCACATAATATCCAACAAATGTTATTCTCATGAATGATCAATCAACTAAGCATAGATGTAATTATGTGCTCATGGAATTTTTCCTTACCAGAAAAAGTGTTTAAGTCAAACACACAAGTGTATAAGAGGTCACTCATTCACTCTACTATCACAATGTCACATGAATTAACTTTGCTTTTCATTTAACCATAATGAAACACAATCACAAGTAAGTATCATTACAAGGGCTTTTCTATGGCTTATAATGTTGCTGGGCTAACAAGAAAATTGGTTTTTCTAGATCACAAAATCCTTGAGTTTAGTGATTCATCTAAACACAACCATTCTTCCTTCTTCCCAACTTTCTTTTGCATTGAGCCTTCCTTTTTTTTCTTTTCCTTTTTCTTTTACTTTTCACATGCTTAGCTCAATGCTTTTCATATTCCCGTTTTCTTAAACCATCCAACAACCCCAAACTTGAACATTTATCAATACCACAAGATATCTTCAACTCAACTCAAGGTAAAACTTTTCAAAAAGGGTTTTCTATCATGTTCAAAGCTAAGGGTTCAAAGGTTAGAACACATTGTGCTCTCTTTTATTGGGCTAAAATCATGCATTTGGGTAATAAAAGGTAATAATAGGTGGCCTCGATCATGTGATACATACAAGCAAGTGATTCAGTCATAGAAAAAAGTCATTCATGCTTTCAAAGTAATAGTATTCATTCACCAAAAACTTTGGAGTTCAAAACCTCACATATAGGTTCATTCAACATTCCACATCCTGCTTAACATCATAATCACAATCACAACACCATGCATTTGTTCACATAACTCGTGAACGATCACCTGTATATAAGCATATAGTGCACACTCTCAACATCAATCAATATCCAAGCATCATCAGGCATTACTCATCATCATGCATAAGTCACAAGCAAACCATCATAACAAATAAAGTTTCAAACTGAGTACATCAAACCCTAATATAAAAACAAAAGCAAATAAGTTCAACAAAATTTAAAACAAAAGATAAAAATCCTACTCTAGAGGTGATAACATCCATTAGTAGATGCTATCTCAACTCCTCATCAACCCATGCTGTCATCTGAATCTTCCTCCTCTTCATCATCCTCAGCATCTTCAGCATCTTCAAACTCATCATCATCATCATCATCATCATCATCATCATCTTCCATAGCAGAAGCTCCAGCTGCTCCAGCTCCACTACCCTGGGCGTGCTCCTCTGGCCATGCAACCACATTATGAAACTCGTCCATGGTCCACCTATGTGTTGGGGGTGTATCATACATCCCAATAATCATCTCAGCTGTGGCCACCTATCCTCTGTTAATAAACTGCATCTCGACATCTATAAGAGACATATATATATCCCTCATCTGAAATGGCTCTACCTCATGAGGCTCTCTAGATGCCTGGCTCTATGGTGGTCCTCTCGCTCTACGAGGACGACGAGGTGGTATTGGTTGAGTTGCCTCATCACCTCCACAATATTGTCTGTAATAGGCTTCATCAATAGCTTTCCTAGGCATCTCAAATGGTGGTGCAGAGATATTCACCCCAACTAACTCACATAAGTGTGTAATCAAAGAGGGATGCCCCAAAGGTGTTTTTCTGTTCATAGTGTTAGCACATACTTGTATTTCATTAGCTATGACCTGGCCAATGTTAATGCTCAGCCCTCTGAGCACACAGTACAAGAGAAGCGCCGTGCTGATAGTTATGTCTGAGACATGTGAGCATGGCTGGATGTTGGCATGAGAAAATGCCATCCAATACTTTGATAGAGGAGTCAGATCAACTCTCTTGATGTTCACTACAACACCATTCCTGTTTCTCTAAAAGTGTCCACCAGGTAAACATAACACACTTTCCACATCACCAAAGTCTGCTCCTTCTTCCATATTGAGAGCAAACTGACACACCAGCTCATTCAGTATTTAAGAATCTATTAATGGAATCATGGTCATACCGAATGACATCTTCAACAGGATGATCACCCAACCTTCTTGCATTGGTGTAAAATTCCTTCACCACTACTATGTTAGCTGGTGCAGGATAAGTGGCTAATCTCCCCCAGTTTCTGTTGTCCAATTGCTCCCCAAATTGTGGAGCCAAGTCAAGTATCAATCCAGCCTTCCTTTCCATTTAAAGCCTCCTCTTGGAAAACTTTGAAGTGACGCTCATGCTTGTGGGAAAGGAAGTTGTTGGCATAATAGTGTTCTGGTTCCTTATCCTTCCTCTTGGATCCTATAGTCTTGATCCTCTTGCTCGATGAGGAGGCCATCCCTACATAAAACACAATTCACAAAACCACAAGACATATTGTTAACCATTAGTAAACCAAAAACAACACCCTAAGATCAGCCCTATCACCGCTGAGGGCAATCAAAACCCCTCAGCGCAACCTGTGCATCAACTAGCAAGCCACAAAGCATCAAAAAACCACTCTACCAGAATTGCGCTCAGGGGTAATTTTCGTTGAGTGGCGATTCTGCAGATATTTCAAAATTGCTTTTAAAACATCGTAATCTCCACCCACTTGCAATCTTCCTAGTTCCAGACCCAAATCAAGCATTTTAATCGGTTCAAATAGAATTTAATTCATCTAATCATGCGTAGAAATCAAAATCCATAAAGAATCATGCTTAAACAACCATGTTCATATCAATTCATGCTTTTAAGAACCCTAGAATGAAAATGCTTGAACTTACTTGGGTGGAGATGGTAGATAAGTGAAAAATGCTCTAGGAATGTGAACAAATTAGCCCCCAACAACATTGCTCTCACCAAACCCCAAAGTTGGATGGAAACCTAGTTTAAAAGTGGAAGAGAGGTTTTGTGAAGGGGGAAGAAGGAGAGAGTGAGGAGAACTCTTTGAAGAGTATTTGAGAGAGTATGGGAAGAGGGAGATCTGAAAATAGAAGCAAAACCGCGCCCTAGGATACAAAAATACCCAAATGGGCCTAATCTCGCTGAGCCCAAATGAGCCAAACTAGTTCACACCACTCTGCAGTACTGGCGCTCAGCGGAAATTTCCGCTGAGCGGCATTTGCGCCACCTCTTCTCCTTCTTCGTAGCTTACCTTAAGTGTCTTATAATCATGCCTCTCACTCACCTTTATGCATTTATGTTCTCACATCACTCAAACATTCCATCCCTATCATGCATCTAAAGCATAATCAAAACAAACAAACACAAATAAAGTAATTCAACTGGGTTGCCTCCCAGGTAGCGCTTGTTTAACGTCACAAGCTTGACCCAATATCCTCCAGCACCCTTCAGTAAGTGCAAACCTTTCTTACCAACACCCATCAGTAGGTGTAAACAAACCTAGTATCCTTTAGTAGATACTCAACCACCTAACATCCATCAGTAGATGTTATACCGTAAAATCTTCAAGCAACATAAATCAATGTCCACAGTTTATAAAATTACATAACCAAAACCAAAAATCAATGTTTTGAAATCACTGGGGTGCCTCCCAGTAAGCGCTCTTTTAACGTCATTAGCTTGACCCAATAAAGTTCAAGTTCCATCTTCAATGTTGGTGTTCCTTTTTCTTTCATCACACTAACTCATCAATTGCTTCCGGTCCACCTTTTTGACTCTCCTTGAATATGGAGCTTCAATTTCTAACACTTCATTCTCTTTATAGTCTTTCACAACCCACAACTTGTTTTTGAATCTTATAGGTGTACCAAGTTTGAGTTGTGCTTGGATAGAGTCATCATGAACCTTCCTTCCTTTGCCATCTTTTTCTTCTTCCCTAACCTGTGACAAGAAACAATTTTTACCTTTGAAGCCCGACTTTGCAGCTTTTGAACTAGTAAAGGGTGAATCTTTACATGCAGCTTTATGACTAGCCTCCTTCTCTTGAATATACTGCTTCTCTTTGAAGACATTGAAGATAACCTTCTCTCCTCGGTCTTGAAGCACTATCATCCCTTCATCCACATTGATGATTACCTTTGCCGTTTTCATAAACAGAATGATTGAGACCTTCTCATCCTCCTTCATCTCCATCACCACAAAGTCCACTAGGAATTTTAATGTGTCAATGCACACCACAACATCTTCCACCACACCATAGGGCTTCTTTAAAGATCCATCTGCCATTAGCAAGGTTACCTTTGTTTGCTTGACTTCAAAATCACCAATTCTTTCAAGCAGAGATAAAGGCATCAAATTAATACTTGACCCTAAATCAATTAAGGCTTTCCTTATTTTCTCCTTCCCTATGATGCAAGGAATAGTAAAGCTTCATGGATCTTTCACTTTTGGAGGAAGTGACTTCTTCTTAATAACACTGCAATCTCTCTTTTCCTCTAGAAATTTCTTCTTTATGGAGACTTGCTTCATGTGCTTTGCATAAGCTGGAATTTGCTGCAATGCTTCATTCACAGGTATTGAAATCTCCAATTGCATGAAGATATCTTTAAATCGCCCATGTCTCTCTTTTTCAATCTTTTCACTCCCCTTAGGGTAAGGAAGAATTTTATCATTTTTCTCTATCTTTTTCTCTCCCTTCTTCTTGTCCTCTTCTTTTCTCTCAACTCTTTCTTTTCTCTCTTCTTTTTCTTCTTTTATTACTAACTCAACTCTCTTTTTTTCGTCATCCACCCTCTCATCATCTGCACTTACAATAACTTTGCACTCTTCCTTAGGGTTAACCTTAGTATTAGCCTCAAAAGTCTTCTCAGGCTTCTCATTAGCAGCCATGTTATCAATCAATTCAGTTGCTTCCTCTGGAGTTTTGCATTTGATATTACCTCCAGCTGAGGCATCTAGCATCAACTTGGTTTGTGAACCACGACCTCCAAGGAAAAGAATGACTATTGTTGCTTCGTAAAAGCCATGAGTGGGCGTCTTTCTCAACAAGCTCATGTATCTATCCTAAGCTTGACCTAGCGTCTCCTCCATGCCTTGTCTAAAAGAAGAGATCTCTTGCTTCCCTTTGTTGATTTTAGATTGTGGGAAGTACTTGTTTAAGAACTTTGAAACCACGACTTCCCATTCAGTAAAGCTTTCCTCTAGAAAAGAATTCAACCATAACTTAGCATTGCCTCCGAATGAGAAAGGAAACAAACTAAGCTTTATTGCTTCATCCGGCACACCATTGATCTTCATTGTGTTACAAATCTCGTTGAATGTGGTGAGATGTTCATATGAACTTTCATGTGATAGCCCATTAAATTGGTTGCTCTTGACCAATTGTATCAACGCCGATTTCACCTCCATGTTTGCAGCATTGACCCTTGGCCTAACAATGCTATTAAAGTGATGAGGGCCAACAACATTGGTGTAATCCGCCAGAGTACGTCTACCATTGTTCTCTCCAGCCATATCTTCAGTGCTTTGGTTGGACCTTTGTGGTAAGGGTTGTAGAAGTGTTTCAGGAGAAGGAAATATTTCTCTAGAAGTTCGAATCCTCCTTCTCCTTCTACTTTCGTCCAATCCTTCAAGAAGAGGTTCCGAAGTTTTCTTGCTTCTAGTCCGAATTGTACCCTGCATACACAAGGAAACAAGTCCCTAGAAAAATTGTTAGCACAAAAAGGTGGAAAAGATAAACTTAAAAAGATAGAAAGATAAAGATTAAGAACAAAAGATAAGAAGATAAAAAAAAATAAAAACTAAAAAGATCAAAAGATAAACTAAAAAGATAAAAAGATAAAGATAAAAAAAACAAAAAGATAGAAAGATAAAAAATTTAAAAAAATCAAGTCAAAGTTAATCAATAATCACACAAAATAGAGTAGTTGAACCACGAGTCCCCGACAACGGCGCCAAAAACTTGTTAACCCTCGGCAAGTGTAACCGAATCGTATCAAGTAATAATAAATGATAAGACCAAGTATCGTTTCCTAAAGGACTCACGGCCTAAACAATTATGTGATTTTTTGATTAATTCAGAATTGTATGAACAAATTCTTGTAGTTTGAATGCAAATGCCGAAAAGTAAATATGAATGCATGTATTGATCAATTGGATCAAAAGAAGCAAAACGTGATTGAAATATATTATGACGATGTTGTTGGGGTTTTTCAATTCATCCTATCCACTCTCATGTATTCAAGAATTCATCTTCTTCATTAATGTTAATGTCACTTTCTAATTTATCTTAAACTCAATGTCTTGGTGAAGAAAGCCTACTCCTAATCACTAGTTTACAATGTCTTGTCTCCCTAGCAATTATCCATGCATTACATTCGCACAGAAGCTTAAAGGCAACCAATCCTCCTATTCCTATGTTTAGGTAATATTACTATTGGGAGAATTTCTTCATGTCTAGATTTACCTATATGTGTCCATACAAATAAAATCAATGATCATGCAATTGAATGAGTTAAACAAAGCATGCATAGAGTATAGAAGAAAAACTCTAATAATTAATGAAAGAAAGCATATGAATTAAAGAACCAATTCAATAAATGAGAGTTTCAAAGGATTACATTGATTCCCCAACAACAATGAAGGTTTAGTTCACCATAATCATGGTGAAACTAGATGAAAAACAATGAAAGAATGAAAGATAAAACCCTAGAATTTGAAGAGTGGAGCTTGAGCATCCAAAATCCTCCTTCAAGGGGTGAAGAAAGTGTGATTTTGCTTCGTTCTGCCAAAAGATACTAACCCTAGGTCGACTAAAACCTTATATAGACTCTTAAAGATTACAGAAAAGTGGCCCAAGGCCCATTAAAATGCCGCTCAACGGTAAGTGCAATTCTTCAGTTTGACGCTCAGCTGTAGTTTTTCCCCTCAATGGTGACTACGGGTCTTCAAAGTGCCGCTCAACGGTAATTTTCGCTGAGCGGTACTTGTGGCTCTTCTTTTATGCACTTCTTCTTCCTTTTCTGACTCCAACTTATGGCTACTTCACTTCTTCCATTCAATTCATCTTAAAACCTGCAAAAATAAGGGAAACCAAGCATAAAACCCATCCAACTCTCTTATTTCAAAAACATAAACAAAAGCATGATTCCAAGCTAGTTTCTAAGTCATAAAGGTTATTTTTTATGTCAAATTTAAGTATAAAAATAACCGTTTTTCAACTGTTATCACAACCCTAAACTTAGAACCTTGCTTGTCCTCAAGCAAACAAGATGTAACTCAATCTTCCACCAATCCATACAATGGTTCACCACATTTACAACTCCTTCTCTCAAGACAAGTAATTACTCAAATCAGCTCAACACAAAGACTTCAATCAAGATGCACACATGCTTCAGTGTTCACATAATCACATAATATCCAACAAATGCTATTCTTATGAATGATCAATCAACTAAGCATAGATGTAATTATGTGCTCATGGAATTTTTCCTTACCAGAAAAAATGTTTAACTCAAACACACAAGTGTATAAGAGGTCACTCATTCACTCTAGTATCACAATGTCACATGAATTAACTTTGTCTTTCATTTAACCATAATGAAACACAATCACAAGTAAGTATCATCACAAGGGCTTTTCTATGGCTTATAATATGGCTGGGCTAACAAGAAAATTGGTTTTTCTAGATCACAAAATCCTTGAGTTAAGGGATTCATCTAAACACAACCATTCGTCCTTCTTCCCAACTTTCTTTTGCATTGAGCCTTCCTTTTTCTTTCTTTTCTTTTCCTTTTTCTTTTACTTTTCACATGCTTAGCTTAATGCTTTTCATATTCCCCTTTTCTTAAACTACCCAACAACCCCAAACTTGAACATTTATCAACACCACAAGATATCTTCAACTCAACTCAAGGTAAAACTTTTCAAAAAGGGTTTTCTATCATGTTCAAAGCTAAGAGTTCAAAGGTTAGAACACATTGTGCTCTCTTTTATTGGGCTAAAATCATGCATTTGGCTAATAAAAGGTAACAATAGATGGCCTTGATCATGTGATACATACAAGCAAGTGATTCAGTCATAGAAACTTTGGCAAAGTCATTCATGCTTTCAAAGTAATAGTATTCATTCACCAAAAACTCTGGAGTTCAAAACCTCACATATAGGCTCATTCACATATCTTTTGCTTCGTTCTGCCAAAAGATACTAACCCTAGGTCGACTAAAACCTTATATAGACTCTTAAAGATTACAGAAAAGTGGCGCAAGGCCCATTAAAATGCCGCTCAGCGGTAAGCGCGATTCTTTAGTTTGACGCTTAATTGTAGTTTTGCCCCTCAACGGTGACTGCGGGTCTTCAGAGTACCGCTGAGCGGTACTTGCCACTCTTCTTTTATGCACTTCTTCTTCCTTTTCTGACTCCAACTTATGGCTACTTCACTTCTTCCATTCAATTCATCTTAAAACCTGCAAAAACAAGGGAAACCAAGCATAAAACCCATCCAACTCTCTTATTTCAAAAACATAAACAAAAGCATGATTCCAAGCTAGTTTCTAAGTCATAAATGTTGTTTTTTATGTCAAATTTAAGTATAAAAATAACAGTTTTTCAACTGTTATCAGCAATAGTAAATAATAAAACCCATAAACCCTAGACAAACATCAACTTCAGAAGTTCCAGAAAAAAAAGACCATTTTCTTTTAAAAATGGTGGTGTTAGTACAACCTCCTGGTGAGCAGATCTGTGTACTCTATCCGTCTGGCGGGCAAGCCTAATTTTACAGACAAAATAAAAAAAAATATGTATAAAATGATGTTATTCATGAGAGTGAATATAATCAAAAGGGTCACCTTTTATTTTCGTGCTTGTGTCTGACAAGTAGAGCAGAAGCAAAGGAGCCTCTTCCAATCTGTTCTAGAACCTCATACTGCTCCATTTTCAGAGATGGTTCAAGACAAACAACCCTTAAAATTTTTAATCTTTCCACCTTTGCCCTTCCCTCAATCTGATATCACCTCTCTCCTTAAAATTTTTTTAAAACAAAACTCAATTTTAATGCCACATGTCATTACTCATTCAACTGAGCATGCCACGTTACCGAATATTAAACGACCGTTTGGTGAATTTGACAGCAGATCTCTAATTGAATCAAATTTACAATAATAGGGACCTAATTAATACGCCAAAAAAAAGGGACCTATTTAAGATTTCGGACAAAAATAGGAACTTTTGGTGAGATTAAACCTATAAAGAATGAACTTGAAATACAATGATCATAAACTAGTTTTCTTCTCCAATATTACAAAATGTTATACAATCCTTAATCTTATCAATTTTCTTAATTAAACTAATTTAAATGGTAACATCCCTTTAATAATATAAAACTATTAAATAAAACATTATAAAGTTTAATTACACAAAACAAATAGTTCAAAACATATATGATATTATACAATTATTCATCTTAATAATTATAGTAACATAATATATATACACATCAACTATAGACCATACGACTTTTTCAAAACAAAGCAACTCTAATATAAGACATCTAAAGAAAACTATAAATTACTCCGCCACATCCTCGTCTTCCACTAAAGGCATGTAATCACCTACCTCACCGTCTACTCGCATCATGTAGTGATAATCGTAAAAGAACAACAAATCACAAAAAAAATTATTAGAGCCTCAAGATAAGATACCCTTTCACGGAATCTCACTTACACTAAAGTTATCACCACTAAGAATTTTTTCTTGAAATTCCTTCAACATTATCACCAGACATGTCCACAACAATATTATCACTCAATATAAAACATCATAAACATAATTTGATTACTTAAAACAAACGAATTTAAATTGTTTATTGTTCTTATAGAGCCAACTACATTTCGCAAAGACTTTAACTTGAATCACTCTTAGTTCCAATTTCGCACTCTTATACTAGGATGTCTAGGTACTTGTTATCTTCAAGCCGAATAGGCGGTGCATCAGATAATAGTAAATGCGGTAATTAATGAACATAATTAATATATCTCATAGAATGTGTTATTTATATTATTATTTATGAGGGCTTACTTATATGGACTTAAGTTACATGACCTAATTATCTTTTAATCTTACTTTAACCATTCTATCGTAACTTAATCATAATTTATCAATGTCAATAGTTTGGCTGGTATGATTCTTCCATGGCCTAATACATTTAGACCAACTATATGTCAACTCAAGTGTTCGAGATGTACTTGATCAAATACAATACTTATACTCAAATGACAAAGGTGTACTTGTACATGTATAATACATTTAAGATAACTTAAAAGAGTAACTTTATTTTTAGCAATTGAAATAATTTAACATTTAATAAATTGGAATTGTCTAATTGAAATAAAAAATTAAAACAACTAAAAGTAATTTAAATTTAATAAATTTCTTGATTTTTTAAAATTCATTATCCTAATACCATTTCATCGTACTTTTAAAAAAATGGTCATTTTGCATTCATTTATTTTATTCTATTAATAAGAGAATTTTAGCAGTTAACTTTATTAGCATTTTGATTACATTAAAATGGTAAGACAAATTCTTAAATGTACTAATGAAAAGGTGAAATTTGTTCTGAGTTTACGTATTTATGAATCTAGCAGACGAAGAAAAGAATGAATTGGAACTTCTCATAAATGGGGACATTTATGAGATCACAATTTGGAATGTCCTAAAAGACCTGTATTTCTATATTAATATTTTAAACTTATAATACTAAGAATCCTTCTTAGTTTAGATTACCGATAAATAGGAAAACTGTGTAAGGTGACATGCTTCTGGACCATCCAATTTTCTCTTCTTCCCTTTTACTGCAATTTCTGTTAGTAATTTCATACATTTTTCTCCATCTTCGCAAATGTGGTAAAAATCCTAATCATTTATGTGTCCCAAACATTTCAAATTACATCATTTACAAATTCATTTTAGATGGTAAAATTCAAAATTTAAAAATATATTTAAATTACACAATTCAGAAACGTATTTTTATTTGAACTGTTTTTAAATTAATCATTCGAAAACATATTTTGGATTTTACAATTAATTATATATTTTTAAATTATGTAATTACAAAAAATTAAATTGTATAATTTAGAGTGCATTTTTTAATTATGCAATCCAAAAATTTATGAGTGAAAATTCAAAATACATTTTTCAATTCATAAAGTATCCTATGTAATTTGGAATAGATTTTCAGATTAAATAATTCATAATATACTTTTAGATAAGAAAACATATTTCAGATTCTGCAATTTAGAACATGTTTCTAGATTATCCGATTTAAAAGTCTAAAACATCGACATTTTATAATTTTCCAATACTTTGATGGAGGTGGAAGAAGACACAATGAAGTGGAAAAAGCAATTGCCCCATTGCAGTAATGCAATCCAAAGAAAGTAGCAAATGACGCAATTGGGCCCTATATTTGTGTGTCTGCAGAAGACGTAGCGAGACCATTCAACGCCGGTAGCTTCTTTCTGCACTTTCCTTTTTCCTTCCTGCACCACTAAGTTAAGCAAGTTACTATTTTACCCTCTCCTTCTTCTCCTATCCAGCCCCCTGTTCCCCAGCGACTGCAATAGCAGCGCCAAATTCACCACCACAATAAATTGTGCAAATTGTACACTGAATAGCTGGAAAGTGAATGTTATAAGAAGGATCTCTACAGCAGTCGGGCTAAATTAACATAAAGAGGTAGGGTTAGAGGTGCAGTGAAAAGAAAGAAGAGAGGTGTAAGGCGACTTTATTGAAAATTTTGCAGGAATAACATGGGATATTGAAAATTATGGGGGTGCAGGAAGAAAGAGCCTTCCAAGCTCTAGGATATTATTGCTAGAAAGCCCAAAATGTGGCTATGGCTTAGGAATAGCTTGAATAACAATTTTCATGACCTAATTACAAACTCACGATTTCATATGATATTTACACGTAAATATATGTATATAAAAGTAACAGGATAACCAATCCTACCATTCATTATGATAGATCAAACTTTAAAATTTTAATTTTCCAAACGGAAAATTTAATTTCCAAGATTAAAAATTTAGTTATTAACTATTCAAATTTAGAATATTGGATTTAATATTATTTCAATATTATTTTAATCAACTATCACTTATCCTATTGAGTTTTTCTAATCATTTATATACGGTGGAGATTCCTTTTTTTTTTATTTCATGTTTTTTTCAAGTTTATCTTCTTTAAATTAAAATAATTATTTATTAATTTTACCTTTTAAGCAACTATTTATTTATTTTTAAAATTTAACCAACTAATTCTATTTGGCCACTATTTTAAACTCAATTTTTTTAATTACAAAACTACCTACAAAATAAATAAAAAATATTTATAATAAAATTATACAAAAATATTTATATTTAATTTTATAATAATAATAATTTTGTTAATTTTATTATTTAAAAAAATTGAATACATATGAATATTTTCATTAGTATTTTGTGAAAGAAATAACATATCATAAGTTTTCCTATCCAGTCCAAAAGGTATGTTAAATAGTGCAGTTCAATAAAGTCCTTTAAGTTTTTTAATCTTGAAACAACCTACACTTATCTGTACAATATCTATATATTATAACTAAATCTTGATAGTTCGATATGTTAATTATTATTTTTCATTCTTTTACTATTATTGTATTTTTCTTATTCACTCCAAGTGAGTGTTATTCTATTAAGAATATAAGCTCACGATCCATATTGATCCTATTAGTACAACCAATATTTTTCAAGAAATACACACTTCATAACCATTATTATTAGCTTTTAGATAATTCACTAGAATCATCTTAAGTCATGTTAATTTGTGAAGGGTATTATAACCTCCGCTAAATAACTTTCACTAAATATCATTTTTTTTGTAGTGTTTAATGTTCCCCTAAGTGGTGAGCCTATTTTATTTTGAGCTCCTCTCCCTTGTTTTATCTTTCATCTTTATTCATCTTTTCTTCTTTTTCTGTCTTTTATACATGTTTCTAGTCTATTTGTATGTTCTCCATTGTATTTTTGTTTTTAGTTTCGATTAACTGAATTCTCTTCTTCCCTTTGATTCCTTGGAAGTAAACCTTTGTGAAACTCCAGAAAATGGTATTTTAGAAGTGGTGGTAGTCTAAAAATAGTGAGACTCGATTATTTTAATATTAAACGATTTTATTATAAATAGTTTTGTTATAAGCGAGTTTCATTATTTTAAAACGTACCATCTCTCTAGAAACCACTTTTCTAGAGTTCTCTACCTTCTCTCTAAGAGTTCTTGATCTCAAGTCATCTGTTCGACGATCAAGAAGTGTCTAGGCGATCACGGTGTTGAGGGTTACAACTCCTACCGATCAATTTCCTGTTTTGAGCCGGTAAGTTATTCCCCCTTTTTTTCGTACGTTCTTAGACTGTGATCATGCAACAATTCCTGTTTGCTTGTATTTGGTTGTTTCTCTTCAATTTCTAACTCAATTTGGGTTCTAAGGTTGGTTTTCTATCACAAATCGGTGAGTTGTAGGTTTTTGTAGAATTTCCTTGCGACGCAAGCTTCTGTTGGGGGTTTCTGTGAGCTGTGCTGCGTTTCTCTAAGGTAAGGGAAGCTAGATTTTTGTTTTAATTAGTAGTATGACATGTGTGTGTGATAAATTCTATGTTATGGTGCTATTTAAGTTGAATCTTAGGTTTTGAGTAGATTAAATTATCTGTTCTTTGAATGCCAAATCATGAAACTATGAAATGAGGGTTATGAACTGAGTTGGATGGTGTGTGTGCAGTTGTAATTGAACATATTAAATGTGAGTAGTCTGTTATAGTAATGATTAGATAGAAATTGAAGTGAATTGTGCTAGAAAGGTTTAGAATCACTTAGACAAGTCTAATTAGGAATATAACAAAATATAGGGGTGTTAGAAGTGGGAAAATTAGTTAGAATTGGTGAGTGGTATATGAGTTGCATTATTCTGCAGAATTTCATTCTGTAGATTATGGAGACTCGCTGTGCGGATAGTTTTGCATAGTGAGTCCTTACAGTGAGGTGCTCTCTGTTCAGTCATTCGCACAGCGAATTGGTGCGCTGTGCGAGTGACTGGAGAGGGTTGTTCTCTGTCTGATGATTCGCATAGCGAATCTGGGCGCTGTTCGACTGATGTTGGTTTGGAATCATTGTGAGTTTAAATTCGAATAACAAAGGGGGCGCATAGCGAATGAGTGAGGGTTTTGGTCTTTGTTTGGGCTTTCGCATAGCGACCTAGGTTCGCTATGCGAGGGGCTTGAAGTTTGGTACCTTTGTGAGTTAATTCGCATGGCGAGTTGTGTCGCTATGTGAGAAACTCCTAGTCTCGCTCTGCGAATGGGGTGCGTTGTAAGAAAGTTCTGAGTTTAGTTTACTATATTTTTCTATCATCTTGTGTTGTACTATGTTGGGTGTTGTTTGGTTTGTGAAGTATGTTTAAGAGTGTTTTGTATTATATAAAAGAGGATAAACATGGATGTTAACTACACATAAAAGTATGTGATTCAAAGGTATGAATGGTGATTTAAAGCGAATGAAAGTATGTGGTTTTAAAGTATGGTTCATGGACGTAATTCCATGCTCCTCACGGAGAGTTTTCATGGTGGTGCCCTGTGTATGTTTAGAATGATTTGCAGAGATCTCAATCTTGGGGGTTATCTTGAAACTCCAATGGTCTTTCATTCTCAAGTAGAGAGGATTGAACCATGTCGTGAGGAGTAGCAGGAGGTCTTAGTCTTGGGGGCTTCCAGTATGCCTCAAGGCTCGGAACAGACTAACCTCGTGAGTGTGGTAGGGTGAAACCCATTGGCAATGGCTTTGCAAAGCAATAGAGGCCACCACGAGTGCATGACCCGCCATAGCTCGACAATCATTCTAAGTTTGGACGATCAAATCTAGGTCATAACATGTTAGGATGTCTGAACTAATTTATCTTGTTTGAATAATTATGTGAATGTGTTAAGTGATTCAATTGTATGAACTCTTTTATATCTAGCTTCCCCTTTCTTTTCTGTTGTCTGTCCTTGTATGTTTTCTCTTTTGCGATGATCACCTGATTGGTGTGAGCTTAGGGAGACATCTGTTTAAGTTACTTCAGTGATAGGTGATCAAGGGGATTCGGTAAAGAAGTCGGACAAATCTACAGGTGTAGATATTGTTTTTCGTAGGTTTGTTTCTTGTATTAGTTAATTTATCATATATGTAATATTCATTTTAGTAGTATTTTACTATTAAAAATGGGATGTTATATTAATGGTATCAAAGCAGTTCGTCCTTAGGATGAAATTGTGTATCAAATTGGAAGTAGACCCATTGAAAACCTATCCTACATAACTTCGGTAATCAAATTCATGTTAACTTTTCTCTTGTGTTTTCCTTCTTTTGCTTTACTAAACAAAGACATTTCTTTGTTAACCATGAAAGCATGGGGTGAAAACATAGGAAAAAGTTAACACTTATGAATTTCAAGTAGACCCTTTGAAAACCTATCCTACATAACTTCGGTAATCAAATTCATGTTAACTTTTTTCTTGTGTTTTCCTTTTTTTCCTTTACTAAACGAAGACATTTCTTTGTTAACCATGAAGGCAAAGGGGTAAAACACAGGAAAAAGTTAACACTTATGAATTTCAAGTAGACCCTTTGAAAACCTATCCTACATTACTTCCGCAACCAAATTCATGTTAACTTTTTCCTTTGGTTTTCCTTCAATTCCTCCTGTAAACGAAGTCATTTCTTTGTTATCCATGAAGGCATGGCAGAAAACAAGAGGGAAATGTTAACAGTTATGAATTTCAAAAACATTCTCCATTGTTTTGCTTGTGTTTTTTTTACTTCCTGGTTTTGGTTATAATGTCTTCCATCATCTTTGGTCTTCATTTTAGATGTAGTGTTTTGTAAAAGGAGATTTCTTTTTGAAATCCTCTAAGATATAGGACGTTGTTGATCCCAAAAAGAGACGCCAATCTCTAGGCCTTTGCGTCGAATGCACTCAATATTTGACGTTAACTTTATAAATTTAACTTATCTTGGAGTTGTTTCCACCATAAGAAATCAAATAGCTCTGAAATCTAATGGTAGAAGACAACTCTAAGACAATTTAAAAAACGATTCAACATTGTTGAATGATGAAGTTGAACATCTTCTTTATATAATTATTTTAGATCATAAAATTGTTTCAGCATTAAACATATTGTGAACCATTTTTCTTTTTCCTAAGCGCTTCCCTTTCAGTAAGATAACTTAATCATTTCTGTACTATAAAAAACATTTTGTTGACTTGAATTTCAAAGGCCACCTTCATATGAACTGAGACCTGAATGCGACACTTTGAAATTCAAGTGAGCAAATTGCAATTTGATGAACAAAAATGCTTCGAAATCTAAGGAAAAGAAAACACAAAGGATATAAAAACCATGAATCCTAATATGTTCAACAGAGAAACAGGAGGGCAGGGATTACACGAAATTTAAGCTATATTTATAGATGAAATGATGACGTTAGACTGTCTAAGAAATAGACGTACATTATATCATGAATAATGATTAGCAACTGCCACAGTCCATCATTTGTAGCCGCATCGAAGCCCAGCCGCAGTTGACGTTCAAACATCATTCAGTGGAAAGTAATACATCTCTTTTGATTCAGATAAGAACTAATTGACATCCAGCCCCAAACAAATGACGTGAATTAGATGATCCGCTACTCCACAAAGTCGAATGTGTTATTGAATGATTAAAAATTAAAAACAAAAAAATATTAAAAATTAGATGATCCGCTGACAAAAATTAAATCATTATAAAATCAGTACATCGTGTAATTATGATTAGTAACTGCCATATTTATGAACGTCCAAGCCCCGCCGAATTCGACTTTCAAACATCATTCACTGAAAAAGTAAAAAATCTCTTTGGATTCTGATATGAACTCCTTGTGACTAAACGAAGACATTTCTATGATGAATAATGATATAGGACGTCATCGATCACAAATATTTGACAAAATCTCCAGACTTTTTCATCGAATGCACTCAACACTTGACGTCAACAGTATAAATTTAATTTTTATTGCAGTTGTTTCCACCATAAGAACTAATTGACGTCCAACCCCCAACAAAAGACGTTAAAAACATCGTTGGAAACAGCAAACCATTAGTGTCCGACTACTCCACATAATCGGACGTGCTATTGAATGATTAAAAATAAAAAGAAAAAATATTATAAATTAGATGATCCGTAGACAAAAATTAAATCATTATAAAAGCAGTACATTGTGTATTTATGATTAATTGTCTGAACGTCGAAGCCCCGTGGAATTCGACGTTCAAACATCATTTATTGAAAAAGTAAAAAATCTCTGGATTCTTATGAACTCCTTGCTGACTAAAGGAAGAAATTTCTATGATGAATAATGATATAGGATGTCATTGAGCACAAATATTTGACACAATCTCCAGTCTTTCGCATCGAATACACTCAACGTTCGACGTCAACTTTATAAATTTAATTTGTGTTGTAGTTGTTTCCACCATAAGAAATCAAATAACTCTGAAATCTAATGGTAGAAGACAACTCCAAGACAATATTTTTAAAAGATTCATACATAGTTAAATGATGAAGTTGAACAACATTTTTACATAATTATTTTAGATCTCAAAATTGTTTCAGCATTAAACATATTGTGAATCATATTTCTTTTTCCCAAGCACTTTCCTTTCAACAAGATAACTTAATCATTTCTGTACTATAAAAATAATTTTGTTCACTTGAATTTCAAAGGCCACCTTCATATGAATTGAGACATGAATGAGGCAGTTTGAAATTCAACCGAGCAAATTGCAATTTAAAGAACATACATGTTTCGAAATCTAAGAAAAGTAAAATGCCAAGGAGATAAAAAACATGAATCCTAATATGTTCAATGCAGAAAAAGGAAGCAAGGTATTACGTGATGGATGCAATATTTATAGATGAACCAATGACGTACATCGTGTAATTATGCTTACTGTCTATCTTGTCTGGACATCGAAGCCCCTCCGAATTCGACGTTCAAACATCACTCAGAAAAAAAACAACAAATTTGAGTTTGATTCATATAAGAACAAATTGATGTCCCGCCCCCTAGAAATTGTCTACTTTTGAATCACCTGCGAAGAAGGTGAGATTTGGAAGGCTTGAAGTTAAAAAGTTTGATGTGCCCCTCTATATTCATATAATTCCACTCTCAATTTTGCTAAGTTAATATAATCGATTCTAAGTAATGAAGAATCGATTCAAAGCGTTATAAATTAAGAAATGCAAATAATGTTATTCATAGTATTTTCCTAATAATGTTATTGATAGTATTTTTTTATATCATAATAATTTATACTAATAACTAATTATAATTATTAAATTATTCAAAATAATTTATCTCAATAAGGCCAATAAAAGTTGTTCTAAGAGTTCGTTTGATCTTTGATCGTCGTCGACTTTTTAAATCATAATCATTTATACTAATAACTAATTATAATTATTAAATTATACAAAATAATTTATCTAAATGTGGCCAATAAGAGTTGTTAAACATATCATTGGTCCCTAACAAAATTTTTGTTGTTCCTAGAATTTTGACAAATCTCTTTCATGACCTTGCCTGTCCGTCTCGACTTTTTTAAATTTTACTTATGGTTCATAAGACAAAGATGGAAACGCCACAGTATAGGTATAAATGTTTAAGGAACCTAAGAAACTCTAAAAGAAATATTTGCCACAAAGATGTTAATCTTTGATAAGAATCAGAGAACCAAAAACCAAAAGAATCCTCTCTCAACATTGCAAATGCAAATTTATGACTTCCAAAATGTCTACATATGTATTTGGTGTCCCTATATATAGGTATAAATGTTTAAGGCACCTAAGAAACCCAAAAAGAAAGATTCTCCACAAAGATGTTAATCTCTGATAAGAAAAATACAATTTATTTTATTTCCTATACTAATTATTAATCAGGAGATAGTCCTCTATCCTACCTTTTGCTCGGGTCAGCCCATCCCGACCTTCAACTTATGTTAGTTTATCTGGACCTTTAGTCTTAATCTCCGAAAATTCATTTTGGGTCAACCAGTCTCCACCGTCAAACCTAATCTGCCTTAATTTTCGACCCAACCCATTCTGTTTAATTTTTGGTCTAGATCTGTCTGACTATTCCCCATACACGCTGTCTCTTCTCAATATTTGACCTGGTGTGATGCATCTCTGTTGTTAAATTGTCTAAATATTTTTGGATAATTATACTTTGACAACATTTATTTCTAATTGACCTATCTTCATTTTTGTCCACAATATTCTATCTTAACACCTTTAGTTTATCAGTCAACTTAAATTTTTCTCAAACTTAAATTATTATAATCAAACCTCTCTTTAGCCTAAAACATTCATTTCAAATTACTTTTAATAATATAAAAATATTTATTATGATTTTAATTATTGTGATCTATAACTAAAACACAATTCTCATAAAATATTAGGTTTAATCCTTTTCGACATCCCTATTTATGTACGAATGTCTCAATTGGGTCCTCGTTTTCTAAAGTGTATGAAAATGGTCCCTAATTTTGAAAATTGATATCAATTGAGTCCTTTCCGTTAAGTTGGTTGGACGACGTTAAAAAAATTGATGAGTGGATGCTGAGATGACGAACGAACGCTCGTCCATCAGCGAACGAACGCTCGTCCATCAGCGAACGAACGCTCGTCGACCACCGAACGAACGGTCGTCCAGTGTGGAACGAACGGTCGTCCAGCAGTAAGAGGTCGACGAGCGTTCGTTCTCTGGTTGTTTTTATCTAAATCTGTACATTATAGCCAAGTAATCCAACCAATACTTCTGATTCAATCGCTTGTTTGTTGCACAATTTCTTTTCTTGTTTTTAAATAAGTTCCTTATAAAACATTTTTTATACATGAGTAAGATACAGTCTAATTTAAAATTCCTTATTCATGGTGCTCCTTTATTTCCCACTCACGCGCGGGTAATGATTGATGATCCAAGAGACCCCCAGGCTCGAGTACTAGTGCCTACATCTGAAATCCAATTGGTGGGGGAGGCCTTAGGCACATTTATAGCTTGGCCTAAGGCTATGATCATGCCATATTTTGGCCCACCAATGGTATTATATTCTTCTTTTTATTATCTTAAATTTTCAAGTTATAATTAAATGATTCCTAACTTTTGTAAATGTGAGTTGCAGGTCTACCGTCCTGAGAAACAACCAATTGCTCAACCTGTGAATGAGGCTCATGAGGAAGCAGAAGACCATGATGCTATATCCATATTGACCTCCAGATTAAATAAGTTGAGAAAAGGACCGGTAGAGATGTTGTGGGAGTTAAGAAAAATGCATATGAGATCATTGGTGGAGAAAAATGCTCAACATTACATGCATACAACTATGGTGCATGTAAGTTTTTTATTTGTTATTTTTCAATTTGTATATTAGTATTATTACTTTTTAATAAATATACTTAACTTTATTCTTACAGGTACATGGACACCATCGTAGTTGAATCAGGTTGGGCGTCAGTTTATGGCTTTCTTGAACCTCAGACCATTCAACCATCTGGAAACACATTAGATTTCAGAAAATCATATATTCAAACATGGATGACTGAGTCTAACAGAGAGATATATATCGCGCCATACATTGATGCGTATGTGTTTCCTAATTGTCAACTTTTATCAAATTTTAATCAATAAACTAACTCACTAGTTGTCTTTACATGATAGGGGCCATTGGCAACTCATGGTGATCATTCTAAAAAAAGCACAAGTTGTATGGTTTTGTTCTCTTCATAGGAAGATTAAAGCGGAGTTGAAGTCCTTGATACAAACGTAAGTATTACATTCATTCTTATCAATTGATTATGATATTAATATATTAACTTATGTTTCTAATGTTTCAAATTTTTTTAGAGTTGTGACTAGGACCAGAGGACAACAACTTGAAATTGTATATCCTAAGGTTGGAATTTGTTGATCTTTAACCTTTAATTTTCGTAGTCAAATTTAAACCATTACATTTGACTAAGTTCTTTCACATGTTTAGTGTAATAAGCATAATGATTCCTGGGCATGTGGTTACTACATCATGTCATGGATAAAGGCAATCATCTGAGCAGAAATCAGAGGGGAATGGACTGAGGTAGAAATTTACATTTGAAAATCTTACAAATATCAATAAACTTTTGACATTAAAATGAATATAATAGTAAAGTTTCCTTGATTATGCAGCGGTTCAACACTACCTCTCCATTGTCCACTTCAGTAATAAAGACGATAAGAGAGGATTGGGCAGGATATTTGAATAAACATTTTAAATAGCTATAGCTTTAGGTTTTTCCTTTCATGATAGTAACATTTGCTTACTTGTGCAGCTTTTAAACTGTCAATAGATTATTGTGAATAGATGAATACTGTGAATAGATGAATGGAAAACTGGGTTCTTTTAAGTTTTGATGATAACATTAGCGTCTTTTAGTTTTACTATTTAATTAGAATTGATGAATTGATGATAGCATGGTTTAAATTAATTAATTCTGTGAATATATATGAATTGGAAAACTGTTTTCTGTATTTCACGTTTGGTTAAATGAGCTAAACCGAATCAAATCTAAAAAAAAACACTGAAGGTAATGTAGAAGTATACACCGTTCGACGTATAAACATCGACAGTAGCGTCAAATATCGACAAGTTCGACGTTAACCTTACTTTCATCCCCTTATACTTGACGTTAAATATTCCTTTAAATATAAATATTTATTCAAATATTACTCAAAAATTGACGTCCTCTTTGAACTTCGACGTTAAACTTACGTCCCTTCCCTCGTACATAAGACGACAAATCTTACTATAAATATAAATATTTATTTAAATATTGAACATCATTCTCTTTACTAACGGACGTAACCTCACGTCGTTGCATAAAATCGACGTTAGGTTTACGTCAATTCTCGATCGACTCGACGTCAAATTGTCCTATTAACGTCGCCTAGTGATATTCGACGTAAAATCTACGTCACCCGCTATGACGTCGGTCGCGAATTCGTCGTTAAAAGCCAAAAATAACCGACGTAATACGTTGTTTTTATACTAGTGATTCAAGATAGGGTTTGTATTTCTGAAGATTATGAGTTGAAGAGGACAATTCTTGAAGAATAAGGTTTTAAGTTAATTTTGGTCGGGATGAGTGCATAAAGAATTCTAAGTGATGTGGCGTTTGTGGAGTTAATCTAACGGGTCAGGTTTGAAGTTTATATGGAGTGGTTTCTTGGTAGGGAAGGAAAGCGAAGGTGGTGCATCAAGTATAGTTGAACGAAAGATGAAAGCAAGTGTTATGGAATCCAAAATGTTTGATAATTGTAAGGAAAGAAGAGATGATGTTGTTCTTTCATAAATTTGAGGTGTGATCATAAGGGGGAGTTTAATTGTTTTTCTAAATCGTTTTTGGGGGTTATGGTTTTAAAAATAAGTGTTGTGTTTAAGATGGAGAACAAATAGTTATGTGTCAGAAGTGGATCAAGGTAAAAATATGAAATCAAAGGGGTTATGAAAGTCAGAAGAGTTTAACAAGGATAAGAATAAAAGAGAAGATGGATCTTTTAGTGTAAGGGTTTTGGTTGGTGTTCTGCAACAAGTATGGGAATTTTATACCTTGGAGAAGTGGTGCTCACTTTGGAATGGTGTCTAAGAAGAACTAGTGTCAGTAATATCTTTATGGATGGTTCCTGTTGAAGTTGTGTAGTATAAGAAGAAGGTGGAAGTTGGGTTAGAGCAGTAGTGTTTGGACTCAGTGTAATCATAAGGAGAACTACAAGGTTGAAGAATCTCAGAAGAGATTTAGAGGACAGGTTGGAACAGTCTAGTATAAGTCTTTGCAATTAGGAGTGATTTTGGGCATGTTCATTATGAGGAGTAGAAAACAGTGTTGAGGAAATAGGATGACAAGGTTATCATGGAAGAGAAAAGTTATCATGGAAGAGAAAAGTTATCAGGATATTGCAAGGTCATGAAAGTTTTGAAGAGGGTTTTTCAAGGGTGATCATTTTCGGGTTACAGTTGTCATGAAGAAGTGTTCATTGAGTCAACTAGTGAGCAAGGGAGTTTAAGGATCAGAGTAGCGCAGCAAATGATGGTGAGCATGTTATTGTCAGTAATAGGTATGCTTGAAGAGCTTTCATCATTGTGGATTAGTGGTTTGAGGGACGAGTTCTTTGAAACAATATTGGTGTTGTTATATGAGAATGAGTTGAGAGTGTTTGGTAATCTTCAAGAGTCAGAAGTGAGTTTAGGTATGGAGGAAATAGGTATCAGGCAAAGAAGATAAGTGAGCCTATGGTTTCAAGCTACAGGGTTAACTTTAAAGTGAGGAAGTATTAATGGATTTGGAACAGGAAGAGTGGGTCAGTGGACGAAGGAGATGATTTGAGCTATGGTTTTGAGTTATAGTGGCAATCTAAAGGTAAGGAAATGTTAACTGATGGTTCGAATAAAAAGAAGATTCAGGTTCTTGGTTTAATAAGGATTGACTAAGAGTTGGTTGAAGAATACGAAGATTGGGGTCTGTAGTAAAGTTGTAAAGCAATTTCATTAGAATAGTGAAAATACTATAACTAGTGGGTTTCTCAAAATGGTTGAGAAAGCGTAGTTTGGACAATCCTAGTTTGAGATGTATCATAAGTTGGCTTGATATTGATCAAGCTAGTGATCTCAAGTCAAAGAGGTTACCAATCTAAGTATGATTACAGGCTAGTGGATCAAGAATTGCATATGGTTTAGGTCAATGAGATAATGAAGTGAAGATAGAGTACTCAAATTTGTTTTGTCTCTACGACGGAGGAGAGTTTTAACTTGGTAATGAGATGGTATAATTGGAAACTATACTACTCAAGAGTGTAAATCAGTAAAGTAATGTGAAGTCCTCAAAATGGATATGGTTGAAGATGATCAAGAGCATAACGGTTGGTGGATTAATCAGAAGTGGTAGTGATCAAGTCAGTGGTATGGTGGGTCTTAGAAGAAGCAAGAGGAGGTAAAAGAGTACCAGTCAAGGGTTGATTTGAAGTCAAGACTAGTATAGGTTTTAGAAGAGTTTTACAAGAAGCGGCGAAGGATATGTGAGGGGTTGGCAGTGTGGCAAACACAACATGGTTGGTTAGCTGAAGGAGAGATTCTTAAAAGTTGAGGTGTTGGGGTTCAAATTTGTTTTGAGAATAATAGCTAGACCAATCTACACTATTGAACACTAGAGCATTTTAGCATAGAGGCAAGGTTTTTCATATTAGTAAGATTGTTGGGGAATAATATCTTTGTCAAATAGGAGGTTGTATTAGAGAATGTGATGAGAATAGGTTGTTCCTTCTATCTAATAAGTGAATTTTTGAGGACGCAAAATTTTTCTTGTTGAGGAGAATGTGAAACCCCAGAAAATGGTATTTTAGAAGTGGTGGTAGTCTAAAAATAGTGACACTTAATTATTTTAATATTAAACGCTTTTATTATAAATAGTTTTGTTATAAGCGAGTTTCATTATTTTAAAACGTACCATCTCTCTAGAAACCACTTTTCTAGAGTTTTCTACCTTCTCTCTAAGAGTTCTTGATCTCAAGTCGTTTGTTCGACGATCAGGAAGTGTCTAGGCGATCCTGGTGTTGAGGGCTACAACTCCTACCGATCAATTTCCTGTTTTGAGCCGGTAAGTTATTCCCCCTCTTTTTCCGTACATTCTTGGACTGTGATCATGCAACGATTCCTGTTTGCATGTATCTAGTTGTTTCTCTTCAATTTCTAGCTCAATTTGGGTTCTAAGGTTGGTTTCCTTTCACAAATTGGTGAGTTGTAGGTTTTTGTAGAATTTCCTTGCGACGCAAACTTTTGTTGGGGATTTCAGTGAGTTGCGCTACGTTTCTCTAAGGTAAAGGAAGCTAGATTTTTGTTTTAATTAGTAGTATGACATGTGTGTGTGATAAATTTTGTGTTATGGTGTTATTTGAGTTGAATCTTAGGTTTTGAGTAGATTAAAGTATTTGTTTTTTGAATGCCAAATCATGAAACTGTGAAATGAGGGTTGTGAACTGAGTTGGATGGTGTGTGCAGCTGTAATTGAACATATTAAATGTGAGTAGTCTCTTATAGTAGTGATTAGATAGAAAGTGAAGTGAATTGTGCTTGTTTAGAGTCATTTTAGAGGAAGTGAGGTAGTGGAAATGAGAATTGGAGGTCAAGGGCTTAATTGGTCTGTTGGGACAGTTTAGGTAAGTCAGATGTGACTTGTTTGAGTCATCAAAATGGTCAAAAATATGTACAAAGTGGTAGAATGGATTTTGGGTCTTTAAGTTGAGAAATTTGATGTTCTAGAATAGGATTTGGTTCATAATCTCTTTAGATTGGTGGTAGGAAGGTTTAGAATCACTTAGACAAGTCTAATTAGGTATATAACAAAATATAGGGGTGTTAGAAGTTGGGAAAAATAGTTAGAATTGGTGAGTGGTGTATGAGTTGCATTATTCTGCAGAATTTCGTTCTGCAGATTATGTAGACTCGTTGTGTTGATAGTTTCGCACAACGAGTCCTTACAACGAGGTGCTCTCTGTTCAGTCAATCGCACAACGAATTAGTGCACTGTGTGAGTGACTGGAGAGGGTTGTTCTCTGTCTGATGATTCACATAGCGAATCTGGGCACTGTGCGATTGATGTTGGTTTGGAATCACTATCAGATTAAATTTGAATAGCGAAAGGGGGCGCATAGCGAATGAGTGAGGGTTTTGGTCTCTGTTTGGGCATTGGCATAGCGACCTGGGTGCGCTATGTGAGGGGCTTGAAGTCTGGTACCTCTGTGAGTTAATTCGCACAACGAGTTGTGTCGCTGTGTGAGAAACTCCTAGTCTCGCTCTGTGAATGGGCTTGTGCGAAAGTTCTGAGTTTAGTTTACTATCTTTTTCTATCATCTTGTGTTGTACTATGTTGGGTGTTGTTTGGTTTATGAAGTATGTTTGAGAGTGTTTTGTATTATATAAAAGAGGATAAACATGGATGTTAACTACACATAAAAGTATGTGATTCAAAGGTATGAATGGTGATTTAAAGCGAATGAAAGTATGTGGTTTTAAAGTATGGTTGATGGATGTAATTTCATGATCCTCACGGAGAGGTTTCATGGTGGTGCCCTGTGTAAGTTTAGAATGATTTGCAGGGAGCTCAGTCTTGGGGGTTTTCCTGAAACTCCAATGGTCTTTCATTCTCAAGTAGAGACACTACAAGAAACACGCGTATTAGTGGCGGATAATTACCGACGATCAGGTGTCCTTCGGTAATTTGCGTCTGCCGTAATATACCGGCGGATACGAGCCTTCGGTATTGTACACGATGACTTAACCCAAATTTTGGTATTCCCTCGCTCATTTGCAATTTCAGCAGTTTCTTTCCCCCAAATTTCTCTCTTCTCTTCCCCGAAATTGAAATCTGAGGGCATGTGAGGGTACCTCCAAATTTCTCCTCATTCGTTTGGTTCCCTTTTGTTTGCGCATCATCGGTCCCTTCCATCTTCTGTTGGCATAGTAGTGTTGTGAAGAGCGCGAGCATTTCCGGTGGTTGAGCGTGTTCGTGCAATCTAGGAGGGTGCCTCCCTATTAAGTTCACAATCATTCGCAGAGGGAAACACCTATGATGGCGACAGTGGCAGAGCTAGAAGCGAAGACCTACTAGTGCCACGAATGCGATATGAGTGTGTCCACACCTCCTTCCACGAACTAATGGCCTCTCCCTTCTCCCAAAACAATGTCGAATCACCCCTCTTTGGCGTCGTTTTCCACGACGCGCTCTTACTCCTCTCCCCCAAGCCCCTCTCCGCCAAACCCTACCCTCTCCCCTCCGTCAATGTCACACCCTTGCTCATTTTCGCGCTCGACCCCAATGGCGTTGTTTTCTGCGCTATGTGCAAAGACCAACTTTCCTTCTTTGACGCTGAGGCCAAACAGTTGCCCTGCAAACGCCTCTACCATGCCGGTTGCATCACACCGTGGCTCGACCTCCACGCGTAGTGCCCGTTGTGCAGGCTCCGCCTTGAGGAAGAGGCGACATAGGAGGAGGAAGACGAAGGTGACGACGTGGTGAGGGAGATCTAGAGGGAGCCTTGAGGTGCCCAAGTGCCTTTGCTAGAAGGTGGTGCTCTGTCTTTTCTTTTCTTTGTCTTGCATCGCTTTTTTAGTGCTAAATTAGACCAGAATGTTGCTCTGATCAACTAGCTTCATTGTAAAAACTCTAAAAATGATAAATTGAAAGAAACTTACAATATATATATATATATATATATATATATATATATAAAGAAATTCAATTTCTCTTGCTATTCTTCTCCAGTATAATTGCTAATGGAGAAAGTCTTCTACCAGATCCTCTATGTAAACATATATTTTGCTGATTATATTGTGATAATTGTGAGTTTGAAACTCCAATTTCAGTTAGAGTTCGAGATGACCATTGGAGAGATAGAATTTTGGTTCGGTTAATGTGTGTGTTGTAATTGTTGAAGAGTGTTATTGATGACCAATCCTAATTGTGTTTTTCAACTGGGATCTTGAAATTTGAAGGTTGATTTACTTGAAGGAGGGAATACGTTATGATTACTGAGTTGATATTACATAATTCAAGATTGCTGAAACTTGAAATTTGTGGTGGTTTGTTTTTCTTCAAAACTATTATGAAATTGATGTTTGTAGTTGACCTGAAGCTGGTTTTCCTCCCTCCAATTGAGTTGGGGAGGGGGTGTCAGCAGACTAAAGGCGATTTTATCTTTATGTGCTAGAATGGAATTTGATCTAAGCATTTTAATTAACAGCTTAATGAATAAATATTTTCTTTAGATGAATAATGAAGTCTTATGTCATTTGATTTGATTTAATTTGAGGTAAGCCCAGTCCTAATATCTAGCTTTTACGAAGTTAGGCTCTGATGTAAATTCATCTTATATTTTGAAGGAGTGTAAGTGTTTGTGTGCATTTTAATTAGGACATCTCCAAGAAGATTCTTGTTGAACATTAAGATAATAGGGCATTAAGATGTGAATGCACACTTCAAAGGACTGATCACATAGGCATAGGCATTTTTGCCCTTGTACTAACTATTCTTCAAGTTTGTCACTGATCCATATCTAACCTTGCCTAGATAATTTTCTACATAAATTATGATAACAAAAGGAATTAAGAAAAATATTTTAATTAAGGTAAGGTTGGTACGCATATTTGTGGTCATTAACATAGTGTTGGGGATGTAATTATTTAACTGTGTTATGCATGATCATCCAACATCAATGCAATGTTCTTTCTATTTTTTGAATGCTATATTTAACTCAAATCAATATATAATTAACTCAAATCCATATATAATTAGATTCAAAATAAAGACTATCTATTAAATTGAAAATTTATCATGTTGTGTTTGGTGTTCTTTAACAGGTGTAATTTTGTTTTCCCTTTGCTAAAGGAATCCAAATATAATTTTTTTTATTAATTACAATTACGACATGGTATTTTATTGTATTGTTATTTCATAGTTATTTTATTTATATATTGTTAATACTTAAATTTATTTCATATATAAGGTTAATAGTCAAATCCTTGCAGATTTTCATAAAAGAATAAATATTTATTTTTGATTTTATTTATTCGAGTGTCCCATTTATATATACTGGTTTTTTATTTCCTTAACTTTGTTAATCCCTCTTATTACAAACTTCGGTTCCTTCACAGTATATACCAACAGGAAGTGATTCACTACAAAAAAGAAGGGCATTACCGAAGGCCAGAAGCCCTCGGATGTAGCCCAAAACCGTCAGTAAAAGGTAATTACCGAAGGCTTATCGACGGCCAAAGAGCCCTCGGTAAATCGCTTGTCGCTAACATTTACCGAGGGCTTTTGACCTTCGGTAATTACCGAGGGCCAAAAGCCTTCGGTAATTACCGAGGGCCAAAAGCCTTCGGTAATTACCGAGGGCCAAAAGCCTTCGGTAATTACCGAATAGCTGAAAAAAAAAGTATAATGGAGGGTACTCAGTCAAGGGTCTGGTAATCGTTTACACCAACCCTGTAAACGATTACTCGAGAGAAAATTGGAATTTGTACAGAAAGTCCAACACAGGTACTCAGTCAGGTGAACAGGGGTCACCATTGAAAAAAAAAGTGACTTTTAGGCACTTTTGCACTTGTCTTAGGCTGTTCCTTGTGTTTCAGTGGTGGGAGAGGGAGGTTAGTGATGTGATTATGTCCCAATGATGGAGGAAAGTGATGTTTTGGCACCCCATGATGGAGGAAAGAAACAATGTTTATGAGATGAGCAACTTGAGTGAGATAACATGCTGTCAACTTTGACCTTTGCTGGCTATTTTACTGATAACTTTTCCCACCGACCTCCAAATGATGTGATTCTTTTTTTATTAGAAACTAGACTCAAAAATCTTTCCAATGACTACTAATTTGTAATTTTTGGACATTTGAGTTGGTACAGTTTATTGTTTCAAGTTAGCGTTTCATATATTTTTGCCAACTCTGACCTTTGCTTGTTCTTTTGCTCATAACTTTCTCCACCGAACTCCAAATGAGTTGATTCTTGTTTTGTTGGAATCTATACTCAAAGACCTTTCAAATTATGCCTTAGAAATCAAATTTACACCTTCTTTGACACTGTAATCGATTACACGGACACTGTAAACGATTACCCGAGAGAAAATTGGATTTTGTACAGAAAGTCCAACACAGGTACTCAGTCAGGTGAACAGGGGTCACCATTGAAAAAAAAAGTGACTTTTAGGCACTTTTGCACTTGTCTTAGGCTGTTCCTTGTGTTTCAGTGGTGGGAGAGGGAGGTTAGTGATGTGATTATGTCCCAATGATGGAGGAAAGTGATGTTTTGGCACCCCATGATGGAGGAAAGAAACAATGTTTATGAGATGAGCAACTTGAGTGAGATAACATGCTGTCAACTTTGACCTTTGCTGGCTATTTTACTGATAACTTTTCCCACCGACCTCCAAATGATGTGATTCTTTTTTTATTAGAAACTAGACTCAAAAATCTTTCCAATGACTACTAATTTGTAATTTTTGGACATTTGAGTTGGTACAGTTTATTGTTTCAAGTTAGCGTTTCATATATTTTTGCCAACTCTGACCTTTGCTTGTTCTTTTGCTCATAACTTTCTCCACCGAACTCCAAATGAGTTGATTCTTGTTTTGTTGGAATCTATACTCAAAGACCTTTCAAATTATGCCTTAGAAATCAAATTTACACCTTCTTTGACACTGTAATCGATTACACGGACACTGTAAACGATTACCCGAGAGAAAATTGGATTTTGTACAGAAAGTCCAACACAGGTACTCAGTCAGGTGAACAGGGGTCACCATTGAAAAAAAAAGTGACTTTTAGGCACTTTTGCACTTGTCTTAGGCTGTTCCTTGTGTTTCAGTGGTGGGAGAGGGAGGTTAGTGATGTGATTATGTCCCAATGATGGAGGAAAGTGATGTTTTGGCACCCCATGATGGAGGAAAGAAACAATGTTTATGAGATGAGCAACTTGAGTGAGATAACATGCTGTCAACTTTGACCTTTGCTGGCTATTTTACTGATAACTTTTCCCACCGACCTCCAAATGATGTGATTCTTTTTTTATTAGAAACTAGACTCAAAAATCTTTCCAATGACTACTAATTTGTAATTTTTGGACATTTGAGTTGGTACAGTTTATTGTTTCAAGTTAGCGTTTCATATATTTTTGCCAACTCTGACCTTTGCTTGTTCTTTTGCTCGTAACTTTCTCCACCGAACTCCAAATGAGTTGATTCTTGTTTTGTTGGAATCTATACTCAAAGACCTTTCAAATTATGCCTTAGAAATCAAATTTACACCTTCTTTGACACTGTAATCGATTACACGGACACTGTAAACGATTACCCGAGAGAAAATTGGATTTTGTACAGAAAGTCCAACACAGGTACTCAGTCAGGTGAACAGGGGTCACCATTGAAAAAAAAAGTGACTTTTAGGCACTTTTGCACTTGTCTTAGGCTGTTCCTTGTGTTTCAGTGGTGGGAGAGGGAGGTTAGTGATGTGATTATGTCCCAATGATGGAGGAAAGTGATGTTTTGGCACCCCATGATGGAGGAAAGAAACAATGTTTATGAGATGAGCAACTTGAGTGAGATAACATGCTGTCAACTTTGACCTTTGCTGGCTATTTTACTGATAACTTTTCCCACCGACCTCCAAATGATGTGATTCTTTTTTTATTAGAAACTAGACTCAAAAATCTTTCCAATGACTACTAATTTGTAATTTTTGGACATTTGAGTTGGTACAGTTTATTGTTTCAAGTTAGCGTTTCATATATTTTTGCCAACTCTGACCTTTGCTTGTTCTTTTGCTCGTAACTTTCTCCACCGAACTCCAAATGAGTTGATTCTTGTTTTGTTGGAATCTATACTCAAAGACCTTTCAAATTATGCCTTAGAAATCAAATTTACACCTTCTTTGACACTGTAATCGATTACACGGACACTGTAAACGATTACCTGAGAGAAAATTGGATTTTGTACAGAAAGTCCAACACAGGTACTCAGTCAGGTGAACAGGGGTCACCATTGTTAAAAGAAGTGAGTTTTAAGCACTTTTGATCTTGTCTTAGGCTGGTCCTGGTGTTTTAGTGGAGGAAAGTGATGTTTTGGCACCCCATGATGGAGGAAAGAAACAATGTTTATGAGATGAGCAACTTGGGTGAGATAACATGTTGTCAACTTTGACCTTTGCTGGCTAGGTAATTCTTTGCTTTTGACAAGTTTCCTAGCTTCATTCCACTAGTTTAGACATGTTAGGATGTTCACATACCTTAGAATGAGTCTACATTAGGTGAAATGACAATTTGTCACCTTATAAGTACACTTTTTAGGTACTAAATACTCAAACTTTGAGTTTTAGGTTATTGTTTTGCTTTTTATGGATTTTTTACAATGTTTTAGTCATATCCTTACATTTGGAAACATAAACCTGCACATAAAATTGGGTTTTTCTGGTTTTTTTGGGTTTTTCTGGTTTTGGACTTTTCAAAACTGGATTGCAGGGGTGTATTTGGTTGAGTTTATGATTTGTTTTCACTTGTAGAATCATTCAAAATTGTTTGAAACCACTTCAAGCAACTTTATATGCTTAAATTGAAGGGATTCAAACTGTGAAACAGCAATGAAAACTGCCACAGTAAAATAGGATAGGACCACTTACTATATTGAACCCTAAGTAGTAAGATGTAATTTGGTGAAATGGTGCAAAATTGACCAAAGGAATAGTTAAGATGAACTTTGATGCACCAAATATATGTATAGAAACAACCAAATTGTGCCAAAATCTGCTGAATCACACTATCACTTGTTGAGTTCCAAATTTCAAGCAAAAATGGGAAGTCAAACTATGATTTGGCAGATTTAATGAAAATGGACCAAGGAAACAGTTGAAACAAGTTTCAAATGGTCTAAAACACTTGCACAAATGTTTAAACTGGTCTGAAATAGGCAGAGTCACCAAAACACGGTTGCAGTTGGTAAAAGTGCAAAAAAATGAACTAAAACTATTGCAGATTTGAGAAAGCAGTGCATTCAAAGCTGGATAGCTCAATTAAAGACTCAAACAATGCCTAAAAACACTACATCTAACTACAGATAAACAGCTAGCAGAATTGAAGCACCTAATACCAAACAAAGACTATAAGCACGGTGCAAAAAGCATGATGCTTCACGTTTATAATGATTTCACAAATTGAATGGGGGGAAGTAATAGGGGGCCACACCCATCAACTGTTTCACAAATTCACTGACAGAAGAAAAATAAACACATCCAAAATACCACCCTTTGTCAACCATGATGCTTCACGTTTATAATGATTTCACATTTACTGCATACAACTCCATATACAAGTGGCAGTCTCTTCATTTTTAATTTCTTCACATTGCACCATTTGATTTAGTAAATATTTACAGTAAAAAACTGATCATGACAGTCACCTCATGTCCTTTTAAGAGGATTCTGAAGGGAAAGCTTATGGAATAATGGTGATGAGGAAAACTTTCTACAAAAGTGTCTGAAAATATCATGAAAGGCTTTTCATCTATATGTATGATATAATTATAAGCTTTGAGGCTTTCCTAGTAGAGTCTTATATTATATTTAACATACTTTTGTAAGAATAATACCAAGTGATTAGTGCCCTTGAATTTCAGAACCAACAACATACACCATGATAGAATGAATTGGACTAATACAAATGACAACAAGCTTTTGTGTGTAAGCAGAGAGCAATGGGAGTGCAGGACAGAAGGAGGGGTACTTTTTCTGCACAAGACGAAGGAAGTATAGGAATAGCATAAGGCATAATAGACTGACTGGGTCTGGGTTCTGGAAAGCAACCAGCATAGACAAACCACTGTACTCACTAGGTGGAGAAGGCAATGATTGCATTCGACTCAAAAAAACAGTACTCTATTACCGTGGCAGTGCAGGCAAAGGCATCAAAAACTATTGGATGATGCATGACTTGACTTGCTGCTAGGGGTTCTAGTCTGGACCGCTACCTACTGCTACACTATCAACCATTTACAATATATAACATTATGTGTACGTTCATTGGAAGCAAATCAAGGGGAGGTTAGAGGTTGAAAGGTTTATAGTTCAAGTTTTGCGTACATAGAGCACACACTTGCAAGCATTACAAGCAAACGCAACAGGTTAAACAATTCCCACTATTGCTCAATCTTCACCACCTCGTTTGCTTTGATTTTCCCTAAACTACGATTAAGGTTATTTAAACCTTCTCACTGCCATGCCAATACCTTGCCCCTCATTCCAATTAAAAACCAATTTTTCTCAATCAAACAACAACATACACTCATGCCACAACAACATCAAATAAATTCAATAACATTGTCACTCATAATGAATTTTTAGACGCACAACTTACCTCAATCGAGATAGCCCTTGACGATGGCAACCTTTCTACACCACGACGGCCACGCCCCACAAGTCAGCCACTCCAACGAAGTCCCTTAACCAAGTTCCTTCAATCATATAGCAACAAGTGAATGAAAAGTAGATGAAGGCAGCAAGCAGTGTTTATGCTTCAGCAAAATGAAAATGACAGTGTGAATCAAGTTCTGTGGAACTTACCTCTACCAAGATGCCGCTTGACGACCACGACAACAACAGAAGCCCAGAACGGCCCCTTCGACAGAGTCCCTCAACCTCCACACCACCAGCCCTCAACGAACCAACCAGCGCAATACGAACCCTAGCCCCCAACTCCCTGAAAACACCACGCACCGTGAACTAAGACCGATCAACGCACCACTGACCACCGTCACGGACCACCACCGGTGACTAATGGACAAACTCACGGAGCGTATTGCAACAGAGGGAACTATGTGAAGAAAGGAAGGAGACGCACAAAAACGACGAGGCTGAAGAAAGTGAACTTGGGGATCGAAGAACCCAATTTGGGACTTAAGTTGGTCAGGTCCTTACCGACGGCTTCATAGCCTTCGGTAATCGTCTCAATACCGAGGGCTTCAAAGCCTTCGGTAAAAGTCCGTCTGTAATTCCCACTTTTCCAGTAGTGATTGGAAGATAGGCTATGGGTTCCTTTTTGGTATTATGGTTACTGCAGCGATTGTTCTTGAAGAATTGGCTTATTTGAAAAGATCAGAGATGTGTTCTCTACCTCCTAACTTCCAAATAGACCTTGTTGGAGGAGCTACATTTCTAAATAATCAAGCCCTTTCTTTCTTTTTTTCTTTCCTCGTTTTATATAATATGTTTAGTGAAAATGGCGCTAAAAAAAAAGAACTTTTAGTTCTATCTACTGATTATGTTATATACCACTTTTATGGAGCAGGGGGAATGTGATTGCTACTAGTTTTACAGTTCCATAGACGTTGTCAATTGTTTCATTTAAAGCAGCCCATACATAACCAGCTACGAGTTTGCCAAGTTGGACAATCCCTGTTTGGTATTCTCACTCAATTTCACCAGATTGAAGTCTTTCTATTTTCTTATTCATTCTTCATCGAATTTCTTTTGAAGATTGCTAAGAATGTAAATGACAAAAGAGCTTTCTTATTCATAAGAGCTTTCTATTTACAGTTAGATTTTATAATTCATAGCCTTTTTTCTTCTGTACTTTGTTCTTTGTTGAATGACAAAAGATTACATTCATTAGTACCTTCTTCAAGAGATATGTTTCGGAAAATGATTTAACTTGAAAGGAAATTACAGAGTTCATCGCATTACCAGTTGTATTACAATTTGCTAATGATTTTAAATGTAGTTCAGTGATTCTTTACCCTTTAATCCTGCCTGATTCTTACCGAAGGCCTTACCGAAGGCCTTTGCCCTTCGATAATTACCGAGGAACAAAGGCTGTCGGTAAATGTTAGCGACAAACGATTTAGCGACGGCCAATTGGCCGTCGCTAATCCGTCTGTAATGGGCATTACCGACGACTTTTTGGTTATTTCCGATGGACTTCAGCCATCCGTAATGCCCTTCTTTTTTGTTGTAAGAGGATTGAACCATGTCGTGAGGAGTAGCAGGAGGTCTTAGTCTTCGGGGCTTCTAGTATGCCTCAAGGCCCGGAACAGACTAACCTCGTGAGTGTGGTAGGGTGAAACCCATTAGCAATGACTCTGCAAAGCAATAGAGGCCACCACGAGTGCATGACCCTCCCTAGCTCAACAATCATTCTAAGTCCAGACGGTCAAGTCTAGGTCATAACAGGTTAGGATGTCTGAACTAATTTATCTTGTTTGAATAATTATGTGAATGTGTTATGTGATACAATTGTATGAAGTCTTTTATATCTAGCTTACCCTTGCTTTTCTACTATCTGTCCTTGTATGTTTTCTCTTTTGCGATGATCACCTGATTGGTGTGAGCTTAGGGAGACATCTGTTTCAGTTACTTCAGCGATAGGTGATTGAGGGGATTCAGTAAAGAAGTCGGACAAATCTACAGGTGTAGATATTGTTTTTCGTAGGTTTGTTTCTTGTATTAGTTAATTTATCATATATGTAATATTCATTTTAGTAGTATTTTACTATTAAAAATGAGATGTTACAACCTTCACATCTAAATAACCTTGGTCATATCACTAGTGCAGCGAGGGAATTTTACCGTGGTTATTTTTCACTATACGTCGCGGTTTACGAACCGCGGCATATTTAGCCGCAGTAGTAAGTCAGAGACTTTAGGCCGCGGTTATGACCGCGGTATATAGGTTGCGGAATATGCCGCAGTTGTCCAAGGAACCGTTGCCTAAATCCATTTTTTTTTAAAAAAAAAAAATTTGTCCACGATATGCCGCGGTTCAACCGCGGCAAAAGACTCCAGTATATGCCGCGGTTCTAGCACTAACCGCGGCCATATGTCTCATTTTAAAAAAAAAAACGAAACACTATATGCCGCGGTTGTGGTTACAACTGCGGCATATTCCCCTGCAGTTTTTTAAAATTGGAGGTCTGTTTTTGTGATATCTACTACCACAAAAACAGACCTGCATATAAAAACATGTACACAAATTCAATTTGAACATAACAAACACATGTTCAAATGTATTTCAACATCAAATAAAGTACAAAGTCTAAGAAAATTCAATCTAATCAAATGCAATGTTTAAATCTAAGAGCTATTGTATAATCTAATTATATACTTCGCAGCAGCGTTCCTAATGAATAATAGTGACTTCTCAGGAACTGGTGTAGTAGTCTTGAATCTTTGCAAAAGACAATTCATATTAATTAATGTATATGAATTCAACATTTGGGAAAAAATCAAAATTTGTTAAAGTTAAATATTACCGTTTCCCAGCGACTTGTGATGTGAGAACGAACAATATGGGTCATCCAATACATTACATAGTATCCGCACTCATATGACCCATTTTGTCTGTTACACTACAATATATCATCACAGTTGATAATAGTTAGTGAATAACATTAAAATAAAACAATTATAACAAAGTATGGCTTTAGCATATGTCAAACCTTGAGAGAAATCCAAGCAATCTTTCTACTATTAATAATTGATCTCCCACCCATCATCATACTTGCTGGAATAGAACTGTATATAAAAAAAAGTTTTAGCATTCATTTATATAACAAAGAAAGTCCAAACATTGAGGTTCTTACCAATCAATTTCTTGTCTGAGTTGTGTGGGAGGAGGCCTGTGCAATGAACAGAACCACAAAGCATAGTTGTCTTGCATAGACATAACAAGAAGTTGCCAATGGCGCCTGAAATTCATAATAACGTAACTATTAATATTAAAATCACATATGGAACATTATTATGTTAACAAAGTTCACTTACCCGGATATATAAGGCAAAAAGTATATTTTCTTGCCCCTTCCAAAACTTCTTATTAGATTCATGTTTATCTACTCAAAATCATTTGATTAATGAATTGATTGGGGATCAATGAATCCATAATCATCAGAATGCCCCAACTTGTTACTGACCCCAGAAATATACCTGAAATCAAAAATTAACTTTGATATAAGGATACTTGATATATAAATCAATTTTATATATAAATAATTGGTCATAGACTTACATCGTCCATAGTTGAATAATTGAAATATTCAACTCTTGTGTTCCCGACGCAAGCTCACGGACATCTTGGCTATTAAGGTATATTGGGACCTCAGAGCCTGTCCCAAATACATTAGCATCATACTCAACCTCCAAAGGCTTATCATCAAGGATGTCAGCAAGTAGATGCAATGAAGAAAGAGGGTCATCCTCAGATAGAGGAATCTTCTCTTGTGCCTGCGTCTGTTGTTACATGAAAAGATAAGATAAGTTTAGACATCAAAAACCTTTAAATTTGAGAAGTGTAAAGAAGAATTTCATATCGAGGGGTCAGAAACTGGTTTAACCAAAAATTTAGGCCAAGTGATAAACGACTTATATGCTTGTTCCACAGTGAAAATCTCTTCCGTGGACAGAGGAACCGAGGCATCTGGTATGATCATTTCATCCACTGAGACCTTCACCTCATCCTCTAATAGTTGCATACCATGACATAGAGTCGCTGACCTAAACTTTGTTCCACGAGCTACCAGCACCATCTTAGTATCCTCTAAAATGTATAGCAGACATGGACTACCATCATCCATGTCATCCTCTGGGATGGCTGATGCGGAACAACTTCCTTTCCCGCTTCTCCCTGTCAGAGTAAATGTTAGATTATACAAAAGATAGAAATAATTGCACATAAATGTTTATTAAGTTTACCTGTGGGAGGGGGAGGGATAACATGTTCCTCTATAGGAGACGGCACCGGGCGCATGCTCTGAAACTGCTGCTGGAACATGATGTGGAATTCAGCCCTCACCTCGGCCCTGATCTCCTCTCTAAGGTCTTCTCGGACCTTTTTTGTGATCTCTTCTGTCATCCTTTGTGTATCGCTGTATGAATATGAAGGCTGACGAGAAGAGCTCCCAAAATAATCTTTAATTCCTACTCCAGGACCTGCAGCACGTACACGTCCAGGGTGCTCAGGTCGTCCAATCGCAGCAGCAAGAATATCCTGGCGACCCTCTGGAGTGAATTGGCCTTGGGAGCTCTGCTCAACCAAGGCGTCCTGTAACATTACAAAACACCATTATTCTTTAAATAGTTTAATGTAGTATGTATAATGATAATACTTATTATTTTAGGAACAGTGATAACTTACAATTCTTTCAGAAATCTCTCGTGCAGTGTCGGAAGAGTAGGTGCCCGATGGTCGCATACGGGCCAACTTCCATTTCTCATGTCTAGACGGTGGAGAAGGAGGCTGAGGAGGGCTACCACCCTGAGATGGTGGTATAGCATCTGCCTTTTGCTTGAGGATTTTCTCCTCAAGCTTCCTATACCCACCACGAGATAATAGGTGGGGGTTTTTGTTGTGAGCACTTGTTCCTTGTGCTTTGCTTCTAATTTCCTGTCACATACACATTAATTAATTAGTTCATATGATATATATTTGTTAATGAGGAATTGAATAATATGAACTACACTAACCTGCCATTCCTCTGACATCCGACTCTCTTTAAAAAGCCGCCAAGTCTCCTCATCAATGGACTTATATGAACTACATGGACTTTTATGTTTAAGGTGTCCAAAGATGTATCTTGATGTCAACTTGCTTTTAAAGTTTCTGAAATTTTCTGCAACAGTTGACAAACACTTATTTCTAAGTGTTGTGACATTTGGAATGTCAAATGTCAGCTGAAAAAGACATAATAAAGTTGTATTAGTACAAAATTATCAATATAAACAAATTTTAATTCAAATGCTATTAACTAACTTACCAATATATCGTTCCAAATAATGTTCCGATCAACCTCGGACACATGATCAAAAGATGGAATGAGAATGCTAATCTTATCACGTGCCACCACTCCAAGGTATGATCGGAAGTCATCTGCATGGGGGCCAGTTGCCACACCTGTGGTGACATTCACATTCACCGGAGTTCTTTCACCACTATTTTTCCTGATCAATAGTTGTTTCATCCTAGTGGGTCCTCTAGTAGATCTGGTTGGGGGAGCCTCATCCCCTGAAGAATGTGGATGATCAGCCATATATCTGTCAAAATAAATAACAACATTAAATATTATTTCAAGACTTATGTAATATCATATAAATTAACAAAACATGTAATAGTAATCATAGGAAATGTATAAAAGGAAAACTTATGTTATATTAATAAAATACTTATACAGAAATTGAAAATTCATACATAAAGATATGGATTCAACATATGTATATTCCCTCATCATGATCTGACCGAATTGCATATACATCATCGTCAACTAGAGATTGGTCATCCAAATTTGTTGTAGTTTGAAATGAATGGTTGTTAGTAATATAAATATTAATCAGATTGTCTTCGTTAACTTCAATTTGTTTTTTGCCTTGAAGAGCAACATACCAATGGTCAGACGCAGGATCTTTGACATAAAAAACTTGAGATGCTTGATGTACCATGATAAACGGTTCGTCTCGGTAACCCACCTTGCGAAAATCAACCAGTGTCATACCCGAGTCATCTATTTTCACACCACTCTTATTGTCAAACTACTTACACTTGAACAATGGAACAAAAAACTTGGTGTAATCAACGTCCCATATCTCTTCTATTATACCATAATATCTCATTGATCCAAGTACATGAGATTGATCTTTTGATGTGGAAAATTGAAGTGACTCAGCTTCTAAACTGACTCCACTATTTTGTACTGTGCTTTTATCATCCAAAGTCTTCGTATAGAATGTGCAATTATTGACTTCATAACCTGTACAACACACGACATCAAACTTCAAACCATTTGCAAGCCACAATAAAGTTTCAGAAGAATGTGGCTCTTTGTCAATTTCAGATTTGAACCAAGACATAAATGTTTTCTTATGCTCCATCAATTGCCATTTCTCTTATTGTCTTGGATTTTTATTCTTAACAATGGCTTTGTGTGCTTCCAAAAAAGGGATCACCTCATCTGTGTTGTTCAATATATAAAGATGCGCTTGCAACAATTCTTCGCGATCTTTTGTCACCACATTGACACCTCTGATGCTTTTACTTGTAGAAAATTTATTCAACCATGCTGTGCGAGGAACTCCTATTGGATTCGTTGATGATGGAAACCCATTTAGGGCATTCCATTCAAAGGAGTATCAACTTAAGCTAAGGCTAAGAAAGGGAAGTGAAGATGGATTGTTAAAGACTCATTCTTGATTTTTCTTCTCTAAGTCTTAGTAGGATTTTCTTTAATATACTTATACTTTGTTTTGTAGGAACTAATAAATCTTGGAGACCATGATTGAGCCATCCAAGAAGTTAAATCAATAGAGCCAATCAAAGGAGCCAAAAAAGGAGGTGCTTACGGAATGGAAAATGCACCAGCATTATCCACGTGACTTGGTTGTTTTGGAATGAAGCATGCACCTTGCTGGCTGAGCTGGAATGAGGCATGGACCTTGCTGGATCAAAATGAATGTGCCTTCTTTGCTAAATAATTTGAATTTAGGAGGGAATTAAATCAGAAATTAGGCTCCTCTTCACCTATAAATAAGAGGGCCTTTTCTTTGTATTTTCTCACTTTTGGATGTAATGAAATGCTGCAGAATTGTTTGCTCAGCCTCTTATATCCCTTAGTCACTTCTGAATTTCGAATTCAGATACTCCCCTCTAGCTTCCTTCCTTAGTACGAAGGCCTTCTGAGCTTGGAGGCATCATACACACACCACATCTTCATCCAAACTTTCATCAAACACTTTTCTGTGCATCCATTTCACTGCACCAAATCTTATTCCGCTGTGCATCTATTTCGAAGCTTCTTCTTGCGTGCTTAATGCTAGGAGAGGGTTCCATCAAGTGGTATCATGAGCTTAGGTCGTCCATGCACCAAGAGCTAAGCTATTCCTCCATCTTTGCACTCCATTTCTACATTCTGTTGTGCTCTCTGTTTCAGCTTTTCCAGTTTCTGTTTTGAGTATTTTTGTTGCTTCTGTTTTACTTTTTTTCCAGTCATTAATTTCGTGTTTCCTGTTGTTGTGTTGTGTTTCCAGTGTTCATACATGTTTGTTACTCATTTTAAACGGTGAATCATTCTTTCTTATGTCTCTTCCAGCTTTAGAATTCAATTCCAGTATGTTAAAGTCATGTGCTCAAAATTCTGATGCAGTGTTTTAATTTGTCATTAAATCTGGTTTTCCTGCTTTGGTTTTTGGATGTGCTTGAGTTCAGATGAAAGTGAATTCATATATCAACCAAATAAGGCAATGAGAGCTTAATCTAGCCATGGTGATATGAGCAGAATCACTAAAACTCTGGTTCAAGTTTCAAATCTGATTGAAAATTCATTTCTGGTTTAAGTTTTCTTTGAATCTGTTTTAAGTCTTTTAAGTCTGTTCTAATGCATTGTCCACCACTGTTTAGTGTTGTCTAAGGTTGCAAATGGTATGGCAAACCATAACAAGCAATGAAATGCATCTAGCATAGCTTGGTTGCCTCATAAACCAGAAGAACCTACTGTTTTGGTCTTATTTCAAGCTTTTCACCGTGCTTAAAAATCCTTGGATGTCTAATCTGAATTTAATTCATTCTAGCTGATAATTTCCAGCTTGATCCAGAGTATTAAGACTTCCTTGAGTCATTTTCATTGTTGCTATAGCTTTTGAATAAATCAAACTTGATTTTGGTGGATTGATGGGGTATTTTTCTGCATAAATTGGCCATAACAAGGTCTGTTTTTGATTTCTGCTAATCCTGAGCTATTTGATAGCTTGAACAAGTTTAAAATGGTGTTTAAAAGTTGCTAGCAGAATTCAATTAGTAATATCTTGGCCTAAGTGCAGAGTTGTTTCTTAAACCATCATATTTTGAGTTAAAATAGGAAGTGGCAAGGTCAATCTGAGTAGCAATCTGTTTTTAACTCATTTCAGAGTTTGAACATGTTTCAAATCACTAATTAAAGTTGTTGAAGTGATTCATTTCGAGTTTAAGCCACTTCTGTGCAAATTTGAGTTTCAAACCACCAAAACCAAGCCAATTTTCTGGTGCAGTGTTGAAAACTGAATCTGTTTTGATGAATGTACTTTGAAATCCAATTTGGCTTGCAGCAATACCTGGTTCAGTGGTTAAAATTATAATTAAATGGTTAAAAGAAGCAAAGCAAAGTGTTAAAAGGGATTATGAACCGTGCAGCCTAGTCCAAACCCAAAAACACAAAATCTGGGTTTCTTTAAGGCATTTCATCGAACACCTTCTGTTTTTATCAAACAGTTTCGTGCTAATTGTCTTTCAACCTGCATTTTGAGTTTTCTTGCTTTCTTAATCTGTTCTAGCACCTTTATTAGGATCCATTTGAGTGCCTACTTCTGTTGTTAACCTATTTTTATTGCTTTTGAGTTTTTGGCCTCTTAAATTGTCAAGTTCAAGTCAAATTTTGGTGTTGAAACTGGTGCAGATTTTTTTAATCTGTTTGGTGACTGTTTTGGATGATTGCAATGGTGTTGTGAAGTCCAATTGGAGCATTCAAGTTGCAGAACCTTTTCCCTACCAAGGTAGCATCTTAGGAAGTGGAGAGGAACCTGAATTTGTGAATTCAAGTGTGCTGTCCAGCAAACATTAATTGTATTTTTTTTCAGCAGCATAAAACACTTTTCTGCAGTGAGAATTTGAGTGAAAATTGACAACTCCTATAGCCAAATTTTGAGAGACCAGCTCCATATGAAAGTGAATGAGAAATTGAGTGTTTGGAACCTAAAAGAAGCTTGCTAGATTACCCTAAAACAGTAAAGGAAGTGAGATTTGAGTGCATGCACATGAAGCCAAATAGCCTTGGCCGAGAGAAATACTGCACTATTGTCCAATGCTGAAACAGTCTAGTTTCAGAATTTGATTTGTGTTATGCAATTAGCTTATATAGTTCTGATTTGAGAAACATTTTAAATGATCAAAAGGATTTTGAAACTTGTTGATTGAACTGGTTTTTACAATTGAAGGTGCAGATTTCAGTTTTTAAAAAATTGTTCAAAACAGTTTTTATCACACCTTGTTAACCAATTCAGCTTTCTGATTTTTGGTGCAGTTTGGTGTTGTCTTCTAGACAATAACCCAGTTTTCATCCAGTTCTGTTTTGACCAGTTTGGTCCTTAAATTCAAGCTGATTCCATCATCAATTTTGGACCAATTGAATAAATTGATTTGCTGAACTGGAACATTAGATATTCTTGCTGGTTTGATATAACAGTGCAGGTTTTCACTTGAAGGGTGTCTTATAGCTTGTGCAGCAGATTTTCAAAAACTGTTTTGGAGAGCTTTGTGAAGATCATTAAAAATAGCCAACACTGTTCCAGAAGCTTGAAACCTCTTTGAGCAAGGATTGAAGGGCTAAAGCACTAAGAGAGCAGCAAAAACAAGTTTCAAATCAGTGCACATATGGATCAACAGAGTAGTTTAGTTTGATTCTTTTGAGTTTTGAACTTGTAATATGTTTCCATTTTAGTTTTCAGTTTTGTTTGTAAAAGGCCATTTAAGACCAAGTGTTTGGAAGAGTCCTTGGTGCTCTCTCCAATCTTGGCAATTTTCTTTGTTTGCTTTGATAGTAGACGGTGAGTGTGTCTTGTTAGCCAAAGCTACAAGCCTCACCTAGGATTTCCTTTGTTTTATCTTCACGCTCTAGGCATTTGTTCCATTAGAAGTCTAGGTGTTTTATCTTTCATTTTGATTGTTTGAGTCCATTTTTAAATTCAATAGTGAATCTTACTTTGAAAATGGTCAAGTAAGTAACCTTAGATATTCTGGCTAGGTAAGACTTGGTATTTAAGCGGCCTTTGGCTCACCTCTCTTACCTGGGAATTGTCTCTAGGTAAAATCTTAAACATTTTCAAACTAAGAATCCACTTTTGAAATTAAAAAGATGAATGAGGAAATCATGATCACCAAGAAAGAAATAGAAATGAGTGAGCTTAGGAACTTGTTTGCCCAATACATGAAAAATCAAAATGAAGGTGAACAAAAAGAAAGAAGGAAGGATGAAAGGTACAACCAAGCTAGGAAAGATATTCCATTCTTTGGTAGGGATATTAGTGCTTTAACATATTTAGCTTGGGAAAGAAAAATTGATAAAATACATCTTTTTCTTGCTAGAGATAGTGAATCTTTTGCTCTTAACATATATCTTTCTAGATTAGAAGAACATGCAAGTGAGTGGTGGAATCATAGGCAATATAATGTCAAGAAAGGTAGAAAATCCTCCATTCATGATTGGTATGAACTAAGAGCTTGCATGAGAAGAAATTTTGTTCCTCTTTCAGCCAAGAGAGACCTAGAATTAATGGGACACCTCATTCAAGAGGGAAAAACATTTATGAAAGGTCTAGATGGTTTCTCTAGAAGGGAAATTGAATTTAAAGAAAAACTTGAGAAACTCTTGGATAAGAGAAGAAAGAGAGAGACTAGAAGGAGAGAAGAGGAATTGAGAGAAAAGAGAAAGAGAGAAGAAGAGAAGAGAGCAGAAGATGAGAGAAGAGAAAAAGAAAAGAGAGAAAAGGAGCATTTGCTACTGATGGCAAATTCTACTCCTACAATTCAAAGGAAACCAAAAAGGGAAGGTTTCCAATCCTTTAACTCTTCTTCAATTACCTTTAAGTCTTTGCATGATAACTTCTCTTTTAAACCAATTGCCACACAAATTATCATTACACTACCCTCTTCAAAATATGGCAATTTAAATCTTGAGTTATTGTTACCCATAGGGATACAAGAAACTCAAGATAAAAGAAAAGTGACTTGTGAAATAGGACTTTCAGATTTCTTTAAAACTATAAAACAAAGTCCTTATTCTAAAGTTACTTCCATAAAAAAATTCTTTCTTGGATTGATACTAATTGGAGATATATTTGATGCTTATTGTAGATATATTTTTGATCCAGGAGGAAAGTAACAAACCAAAGTTGGGCTTCTTTATATCTTCCCGATTTGAGGACAAATCGTTTTTCAAGAGGGAGGGTATGATGGAAACCCATTTAGGGCATTCCATTCAAAGGAGTATCAACTTAAGCTAAGGCTAAGAAAGGGAAGTGAAGATGGATTGTTAAAGACTCATTCTTGATTTTTCTTCTCTAAGTCTTAGTAGGATTTTCTTTAATATACTTATACTTTGTTTTGTAGGAACTAATAAATCTTGGAGACCATGATTGAGCCATCCAAGAAGTTAAATCAATAGAGCCAATCAAAGGAGCCAAAAAAGGAGGTGCTTACGGAATGGAAAATGCACCAGCATTATCCACGTGACTTGGTTGTTTTGGAATGAAGCATGCACCTTGCTGGCTGAGCTGGAATGAGGCATGGACCTTGCTGGATCAAAATGAATGTGCCTTCTATGCTAAATAATTTGAATTTAGGAGGGAATTAAATCAGAAATTAGGCTCCTCTTCACCTATAAATAAGAGGGCCTTTTCTTTGTATTTTCTCACTTTTGGATGTAATGAAATGCTGCAGAATTGTTTGCTCAGCCTCTTATATCCCTTAGTCACTTCTGAATTTCGAATTCAGATACTCCCCTCTAGCTTCCTTCCTTAGTACGAAGGCCTTCTGAGCTTGGAGGCATCATACACACACCACATCTTCATCCAAACTTTCATCAAACACTTTTCTGTGCATCCATTTCACTGCACCAAATCTTATTCCGCTGTGCATCTGTTTCGAAGCTTCTTCTTGCGTGCTTAATGCTAGGAGAGGGTTCCATCAGTTGATGTCATGTAATCTGAACAAAACTCGATACTTTCTTCAGCAATATACCTTTCAATCATCGAACCTTCAGGACGATATGGATTTTTAACGTACCCTTTCAAAATCTTCATATAACGCTCAATAGGATACATCCATCTTAAGTATACTGGTCCGCACAACTTGATTTCTCTAACAGTTCACACAAGGACATCTAAACTTCACTTCATCATCACTTCTCCCCTCATTACGTTGCGCAAATTGTATAAATTCCTCTACATCTCTCTCGTACTCAGCACTAATACGTGGTAAATTAATCCAATTTCGATCCATATTCCTAAATATTACATAAAAAGATAAGCTACTAAAAATCAAACTTACAATTTCATACATATCATTCAAACTTAGTGAATAATATTTTAAGGTTTATAAATAATGCAAGAACTACAACACACATTACCAAAACTATAGCAAAAACTATACCATACATTACCAAAACTATAGCAATTTCATGCATTACCAAAATTTTAGCAAAAACTATACCATACATTACCAAAACTATAGTAATTTCATACATTACCAAAACTATAGCAATTGTTATTATGCAAAAACTAATGAAGAAATCATGTTAAGAATGCAAAAGGGCATAAATACCTGGAACAGGGGCGGCGATAAAGCTTGGTGCAACAAAGGGGAATGGCAGCGGAGAGGAATGACAGGCGTTTCAAAATATTTTAATCGGCTAAAATTGTTTCTTATCGTCAAAAATGGGAAATGACCGAACAATTTTGAGTTTAAACGGTGAAGAAACGAGGGAACTGAGATGGGTGGTTGGCGGGAGAAGAAAACTTGAAGTCCAGCGTCTGTGCGAACAAGACGATGCTGTTCCAAAGTTTTATTTTTTAACTCTGACTGGGGAATCTACCGCGGTTCACTACTTAACCACGGTATAAGATGGTTATATGCCGCGGTTTCACAACGAACCGCGGCCTATACTCATTAAAAAATTAACCTAAATGGCATTTTTGAAATTATTTTTAAACTATATGCCGTGGTTCAGCGGGCAACCACGGTATATTCCTCTAAATATTTCAAATTCATTTTAAATTTATTTCAGGTAGGAGAATAGGTCGCGGTTACTCTGAGAACCGTGGCCTATACCCCTGTAACGTGCTGAATACAACTGTTTCCCCAACTGCCTTTTGGGGAATATCAGTAGATGACAGGGGGTATATGCCGCGGTTGCCCAGCGAACCGCGGCATATACCCCTGTAACTTCTGAAATTCTCTGACTCAGTCAGCCCCTGCAATAAATTGGCAGGGGTATATGCCGCGGTTTTTTAGAGAATCACGGCATATACGCTGTTATTTAATTTTTTTTTCAGACGTGACGTCAAAGGGATGGTTTCTATTTACAAAACTGTCACCGCGCACCATTATGCTGCGGTTTCTAGTGAACCGTGGCATAATGTGCGCTGTAAAAACCCAATTTTTTACTAGTGTATAATTGTTCAGTGGGGATCTTTCTTGTCCTTTCTTAATCACCATCACACCATATATTGCTGATTCTAATCCGAGACATTTTTTAATAACAAAAATCATGACAAAGTTGAGTTTCAAAGTAGATAATACCTTAAATGCAGTGATTAATAACAATGCTATCTCAATGGATTTAAGATTGAAACAATTATCCTCTCCATAGTTTATAAGGATTCTTTTTTAAGATTGATATTATATATTGTTCCATCATGATTGAGTGAACTAAATAGTCTTTAATAATGTATCATAGCCTAGTCCCTCAAGTCTTGGTTCAATCAAAGCTTAGTGTTCATAGATCTTCAAACATGTAATTTTCATTGCAATAATTAAGTTATCTAGTAATTGAATTGATGATCACCTCTAAAACTATAATCTATGCAAATTTAGGTAATACATTTAGTGGAAAATTAAAAAGTTGTTTTGTTACCAAAAGATTTGGAATCAATTGTCAAAAAGGAAAATGATTTTCTAAGACTCTAAAGTTTTTGTTTCATGTGAAAAAACTAATTTTCATAACTTGTGATTTTCTTGTAATAATCTTAAGGAGAATTCCTCCTATAAGTACAATGCAACTCTAACTTAGTGGAAATTTATTTTGGTAGAATTAATAGTTTCACATCGTTTGATAATTGAGACTAATAATAATTTAAACACACGTTTTTCTTTAAAAGATGCCGTTTTAAGATAAAATTGTAATAAAATTTAAAGTTTTAAGGTAAATAATATCTCAAATGAAGTATTGATTCTAATAATATTATTTTAAACTTAAAATCAGAAAATATAAAATAATAATAATGTATATGCATATTTTATTTAAATAAAAGTTATAAAATAACTTAACAAAAGAAGTGTGAACAAACTCTATTCCTCGTAGTGCTAATAAAAGTTTCAATGTGAGAAAAAGAAAATAATGGGTAAGTCTACTTACAGGTTAACGTGCATCAGTCTGTGTAAAATACGTGTCATATTGATCCTAAGTCCCTCTACCAAAAGTAGAAAAAAACATGTAAAAATTAATTTTACCCTATTAAAAATGTTAAATTAATTAATTATTATTATAAACTTAAAGTGAAAATAGAAATAAAGATTAACCTCCAGAGCCACTGTCCCATTACGAGAATCCTTTAATATGTTTTTTAATTTTAAACTCTCATTCCCTTAAATTTTGATGTTGTAATGCATTGTAGAACTTATAAAACCTGGTCCATTACAGAATAATTTCTATAATAAATGTGTTGCAGATTTTGTGAGGTTACGATACAAAAAGTCATGCAATATTTCTAAAACTAACAACTTTCAAACTTTTGACAAAGACCATATCTTTAGAAATAATTAATTCAATAGCTCACATATATGGATATATTTATAACTTGATAAATACTTTTGTATTAAAATACTTGCAAATAAAAGTACAATAATTTAATAATTACTTTAAAAGTATAATTTTCTAAATATATTTTTGTCGTATCTTCACTCATTTCTTAATGGGATATGGAGCCAAAACAAATAGATATTATTATTTAGGGAAATTAATCCTCTGCCTCATGAATCAAAGATACTCCGTATTTATACTAAAGAAAAAATATCTTATATATGCAATGAGACATCAGTTGCAATCAATGTCTAGTCAAAAAATAAAATAGGTAGTAGAGGACTTTCGAATGCAATTCGGAATTTGGGAGAGGAGTCTTGTATCAATCTGTTACGTGTAAATGATGCATGATTGAAAGGATAAGAGGTGAGTCCTTTTTCCTCTTTGATGTAGATTTCCTAACGAAGAAGGCATATATCAATTAGTGAACATTAATGTTAAGAATCAACTTTCTCTATCCATTGTTTGATTACAAAGGGTAACTTGAGATGATGATGTTTTCTAACAGCATATGCATGCATTATTGAAACCTAGATGACAAGTTAACGTCTCATCTATTTTTGTTGACCACCATTTGACTTCATGGTTCAAGAGATTTAAATAATGATACGATGACTTTTGTGTTAAGAAATAGACTTTAAACTTAACTCAATCTTATAAAATTTACTTGTAAGATGAGATGTTCATTCACTTATATATTATAAATTGGCCTTATCTATAGTTGATGTGAAACTTCTAACACATCTCCTCATTCCGATGTATATACATCTCGAGCTTGAGACTAGACATTAATGGATGATCCAACAGTGGTCTGATAGTAGATAAAACAATATGTCCACAGAAATCTCGCTAGAATAAACTCTAACATGACTTTGATATCATATTAAGAAGTGAACTTTAAGCTTAACTCAACTCTACAAAACTGGCTTGTAAGATGAGGTTTACACTCACTTATATATATTATAAATTGACATTATCTCTAATGGTTGTGGGACTTCCAACACATTTTGATAATTCGGTTCCTTCGTTTTGTATCAGTTGGTCAACTAATAAACGATAAGCCTAGTTTCTTATTTATATTTTGCATCTAATTAATTTGATTTTTAACTGAATTGGTTCGCTAAAAATGAAGCACTATATCTAATAACAGTATCTCCATTTTATGGGAGGATCAATTCCCATATAGGAATAAGTTGCATAAACTGCTTAAACTCATTATTGGTCTGCTATTGGAACAAAATAGGTTACCAAGATTGACCTTTTAACTTCAAAGTAATTGAATTCAAAAGCTGCCGTGTGCTTCAGTGCAGTGTAGAAAATTTAAAATAATTTATGGTAAAATGTAATGCTTAAATATACAATTCAAAAACTTGATAAAAACTTAACATAAATAATTTTAATTTTTAATTAAAATATTATAATTTTAAATTCATAATACTATTTCTTTTAACCATGCTTTATATATATATATATATATATATATATATATATATATATATATATATATATATATATATATATATATATATATATATATATTCTGATCTGATCTTAACTGAAATATTTTTATCCCGTCCGCATGAAATTTCATCAATTTGATATTATTTAATGTTAATAGAATTTTTATATTTTATTTCAAAGTTAATTATGATTATTTTCGATTGCTTTTGTCAATTTTTATTGATATTAGTTATTGTTATTTATCTTTATTAACGTCGATATTTTTTTAGTTGATATAAAATATAATTTATTTTATTTTTAGTTTGTTTAAGTTTAGATTATTTTTCAATTAAAATACTTATGATATATGTTAAAACTATTTTGTATCAATACTAGATACACTTTTCTTTAGTAACATTAATATAACTATCTTTAATTGATGTGAACTAGATTTTTTTATCAAGACCGAGACTACTATTTTGTGGATGTAACATTAAGATTATTTATCTATTTGAGTTAACATTTGTGAGAATTTTATCAATTAATATCAGTAATATTATTTTTCGGTGAATGTCACCTAAATTTTTATTTTTGTTGATTGATGTATATAGGATATTATTTTCCATTAGTGAAAAAAAAATTTCTGACGTTTGTGTTTTTTTGTCGTTCACCAAAATACAATGTGATATTAAGAAACGTTAAAAATAAAAAATTTGATGTTAATTGATATCGAATATTATTTTTTTATGTTAATAAACGTCTTTTTTTGTCATGGTTTAACGTTAATAAATTTTTTTGTTTTTTTTAACTAATAGTGATCCATTTTACAACTCTGAAAGTTGAAAAACAGAAAAACAACAAATCTAGTCTAATTTTTGGTATTTTATACAGTATGAACTATGAACTATAAGCAAAAGCATAAAATCTATGACAATAATGGTATTAACTTGTGTTTTTTGGTTTTGATAGCTATGATTATTGGTTTTGGTTGGATTTGTTTATACCATTCCTTAGAACCCCTGTTTCAGAAAAAAAAAAACACTAAGAACCCTTACTTAAGGTCTATGTGAAGTATAAAAATCATTTGGAAAGTTAATTACGATAGATATATAAACGATCATAACATTTGATCTGGTTGGCTGATTTGCTAAAAAGAGTTTTCAGTCACTTGACAGCCCGTGAAGTCGGTTGTTCCTTCTAGATTTTCAAAAAATGTTGTTTTCTATTTCTCATCAATTTTTTTTTCCAAACTTTGCAAAAATATTTCACATACTTAGACTTTGAATTTTGATATAATTTTTTTTGTAAGGGCTTCTCATGATATTTTGGTGCTTTTGAACAAATTTTCAAGTCATTTGGAGTTGTTTTGAATATACTCTCAGTTTTATCCTAAACTTGCATGTATAACGTGTAGTATGAACAACAAACAAGTTCAACAATACAACAAACAAGTTCTTGAAAAAGAAAATAAAAACTAACTTTCTTGAAGGTGGATTTGTCGGAATAAAGTGTTGCCACTAGTGATAAAGAAAGGAGAACACGCCTATGAAGGAGAAGATGAAAAATCATTCAAAACAAACGAAAATCATACCTAAACTAATTAATCAACATCCATTTGTATAAAATGAAAGAAAGATTACATGTGTTGGTCGTCAAACTTCATTTGAGAAAAGTTCGAGCAAAGAGAAGGGTCTCGCACTACGATAAAGTGAATAAATTTTCAACTCCGCCCAAAATTTTATAGAATTCACTAATATAACGTTTGAAAAGTGAATATATGACGTATTATAACCTTTTGACGTCTGAAACTAAGGTATTCTACGTCATACGTAAGTACATTTTCACCTTTGCGGCAAGGATTTTCAGAAAATTTACCCAATACGAAATTAGAATTCTCAATATCCAACGTCTTATAACCAATTAATATCGGATAAGTCTAAATCCGATGTGTTAATTAAATTTTTATTTACAAAAATGTCACTAGTGATTTTTAAAGTTAACTTTTTCGTATTCTAACGTCGAAAGGGAGACGTTGAAGCCTTATTTTGCACAGGGTTAATGTTACTAGTATTACTTGGTGATAATTTCTATGTCTAATTATGATTAAAATATTTTATCCATGAACATTAAATTAAAAAAATAATTGTCTCCTCCAAATAAGGTAAAGAAAATAGAATAAAATAAACTTAATTTAATATATTGAAATTTTCTAAAATTTGTAAATTTTTTTGTCCAAGTAAAATTATAATTAAAACATTGAAAATTTAAATAAGATGTTTGAAAAACATTTCACTCATAAAATCACAATTTAAAGACTTAATTTCGTATATAATTCAATTTCTAAAAAAATTACCGTGGCATTATAACTGTTTAACTATTGTAAAAAATAATAAAATATTAAATCAATTAATTAAAATATAATTATAAAATTAATTAAAATTATTATACCATGGTGGTATAATTTTGATAAGATATCATTTTTACGATAATAATTTCGTAAATGCATCATATTAGTACTGTCAAAATGAGTTGTAACCCGTAGGTCAATCCAACTTACCACGGGTTTGAGCCGGTTGGATTTGAAAAAAATATAATTTCTTTATGCGGGCTAGTTTTCAACTCGACTCACTTAAAATCCGACTCACCGGGTTAAACTCGTGGTGAGCCGGATCGGCTCACCAACCCACCTAATTTAATTTAATTATTTATTATTTTATGTTTCAATATTATTAGTTAGCATATTTTTTATTATATTGTAGATGGTGATAAAAAAAATGATGTTTGAAGAGAAAAAAATATTATAGATTTATCTATTCAAGACTCTAATATTATAAATGGACAAGTGATACAAAAATTATCAATATTAAAAACTTATTTGTTCCTCTTTTACATGTTTTTGGATTACGTTTGGATGATATGATATGTTTTTATATTTTGAATTGTCTTTAAAGATTAACATCATTTTAGTGTGTGACCTTTATTTAGATTTGAATTAAAAAATTTTAATTTTTTAATTTTTAAAAAAATTTATAATTAAATGAGACAGTGAACCAACCTGTTTAACTCACCAACCCGCCGTCGTGGGTCAGGCTGGATTTGAATTGTGAGCCGCGTTGGGTTGAGTAATAATTGTATTGAATGTAATTTTGTTTTGTTCAATTAGTCATGATCCTTTTAAAAGTGAAATCTATTCAATGGTATTGATACATTAGGTGGTCCTATCGTGCCTAACTTTTTTAGAGAAAAAATTTTAAGTGTAAGAAGTCATAAATATATAAACATGTACACATATTTTACCTGTATTCCCTTTTCATATAAGCCGTCGTTGAAATCCCAAGTGTCGTTTTCATAGTTTTCAACTATGAAATAAGAGATGCATGAATGAGAAATGAATAAACCTGGAGGGTGTTGATTGATGTCAACCATTAGAGTCTGAATATCTTGTATAAATACTCATGTCCATGAAAGCTTCCTCGAATATACTATCCACTTAACATATATTGGAGGAAAAAACTAACCATCTTCATCTGCAGCAATGTTGTATCAATCCATTTTCCATCAAACCTTTTTGTCATTTCTCCTTTGTATCACAACTCTTTCCTTGGTTGCTTCTGATCCCACAGATGGCTTCACCCGTCTTCCACTATCTAGCTCCAACTTTCAGGTCCAAAAGCCTCACGATGTTCCACAAGACCAGCGTTACACCTTTTCAAATGGAGTGCACACATTTATTGTATTCAACACAGACAAGCCTCACACGAGTACCAGCAATACAAAACCACGAACTGAGATTCGTATAACGGTAAGACTCAACTTTAATGTTATTTTAATCATTCATTTATGAAGAATACTGTTACTCTATTTCATACACTTTTTTTTTTCTTTTTCCTTTCTCACCTATCAATTTTCACTTTTTATACTTTCTCTCTTTGTCAATATGTCCACGGAGATTGACTGTTGATAATCATGAATCATAAGCATCTTGCAGTGAAGTATACGCTGCAACCAATCCAATGAGCTTCAACTTTTTAATGCAACTAATGGTTATCTTATGAAGATGACTCTTCGTTTATATTCATTTGCGTTACAAAAGCCGTAATAAGATTTGGCTTTGCAGGGCTACGATTATACATCTGGTGTGTGGCAATTTGAAGGGTATTTCTACGTCCCCAGTGGCACAACCGGGGTGTGCATCCAGCAAGTGTTCGGTGGAGTCACCGCTGCCACAACCTCTCAGAGTAGGGTCTATAGTGGATCTCTCACTCATTACTTATCACCTACTCTGGAAACAAACATCTACAATAAGTGGTACCGTTTCAACGTGATCCATGATGTGGGTGCCAACAACGTAAAGATTTTTATCAATGGGGTGCAGAAATTTAATGGAAATGGTCGTGGAGCCGACGATCACTATTTTAAGTTCGGGGTTTATGCACAGGACGGTGCTTCCTACCGCATGGAATCTCGATGGAGGGATATCAAGATTTTTAGAAGATAATAGAGATTGAATAAGCTTTTGTTTCAGTTCCAAGTTCTATAATAAGGCAAGTAAAAAGCTTGTTTAATTAGCTATATGATCCTGAATAATTTACTTGGACTCACAGAAACAAATGTTTAGAAATTATAATATCGTAATCCTAAGTTATCCCTCTCTACCCAATCATTGGTTGTTATCTGGTAGTGTGTATATGTTGTCCTTTCATGCTTATATTTCATAATTAACTGTTGCAGAACTAATATATTAAACAACTACAGTGTTAGAAGCATAAAAACACCAAAATTGGCCCATGCAGGTCTCGAACCTGCGACCTTCGCGTTATTAGCACGACGCTCTAACCAGCTGAGCTAATAGGCCAATCTTGTTATCTAATTGCAGTTAAACATTTTGTTCTCAATATAATAACTTATGATTCTTTATAATTTGATTCTTATAAAGAGTTCAACTTCACTCAAAAAGCAGTTGCAATAAAAAGTCTGAACACAAAATTGATTGATGATATAAGAGTTACTATGAATTTTTAAAAGGAAAAATATGTGATTGAATCAAACATTTAATAGTTTAATCCTAATTAAAGGTGAAAAAACATAATATTACAAGTTTATAGCATGAAAAATTAGACATAATTTTTATGTTATCAACACTTTATATATTTTTATACATATACATAAATTTAAATTAATATATTGTAATATTTAAATTTAAGTTTTCAAAATACGTATTAACATTGATTAATAATGATAACTAAAAACATAAAGGAAAATGAAAACTATTTTTAAATCCCAAGAATCGAAATTGGAGAAACCCCAATTCCAATGAAATCAGCTTAGAATACCCAATTTGGAGTTACTTATCATGACCATTGTTCCATACATGACTACTTTCCAAATAAAAGTTAAGGAAATAACTTTTAATACCATTTTTTTCCCATATACATGTTTTGGGAATAATCTTTGTACATATTCGATCAAGTGTAAATACATTCAATAAATTAGAAAATCCTTGAAAAATAAAAATAGTAAGTATAAAAAATACCTATCTCTGCAATCTGGAATACATCATCCCCTCCCATCACCCCGGCCTTGGAGCAATTGCTGCTAAGATATACGTTGACCTTCAAGCTCAAAGGAACTGCAAGCTTCCCCAGCACTGCGACAACAAGGAGGTCCTTAAGGCTATCTCTGTTGAAGCTAGTTGGATCGTGGACGAAGATGGCACTACCTATAGAACTACTAAACGTGTGTTCTTTGATTCAGCCAAGTTCGCAATCTTGCATGTAGTGAATAAAGTTGGGGATAAGATTCATTATCGATTACATCCATCAGGGTTGTAGTATTTTGAGCTACGACAAACAAGAATTGCATTTTGCTTGGTGGAGGAAGCACCATAATGGATGAATATGATTTTTAATGCCTTTTGGAACGAGTATTCCGAAAGGAATTTTTGTATTTTGGTAGATCATATATAAAATCTAATATATAAAAATATTTTCTTAATTGAGTATTCCTTAATACATTTATAAATTCAAAAATGTTTTTAAAAATACTTAATTTAAAAAGTATTTTGGTTTAATCATACATATGCTTCCTATTTCGAGTGACTTTCTTTAAATAAGTTTCTCATTTTCTTTTGTCTCAATTATTTTTAAAATATTAAAGTAATTAAGTATTTATTGTTAGTTATGTATAACACGGTTAAAAAGAATGTCACGTGTCAGTTTATGATTTTTTAAAATTTTTTAAATATTTTTTATTTTTCTTTTAATTTTTTTATTTTTTAAATATGTCTTCTCTTGCATGATTTTGGATGGACATGTGTTATATTAAAATGAGAAAATTGGTTGTAGAATCGTGATGCGATGAAGTTGTTGGTGTGAAAAGAATTCCAAAAGTTAGTTATACTCTGTTTGGTGGGATAAGTTTCTTTATTAGTTCAAATATAGTGTCAAAATGAGAAAGTGGTGATTGTGTGTTCAAAAATTGATTGGCTAATCTAATTATGACTAGCTAAACGAATAAGAATGAATTTTCATGAGTGATGTATAGTTGCATTTGATATTGAATTGAATTGGTTGCTGGTTTGGAACCAAATGATTGATTGCATGGTTCCAAAAAATGTTAATTGTGCTTAAATTTGGATTGAATTATATATTGAACATGGTACATGTTTTTTAGGTGAAGAATTAAGGGTAATATTTGTTGTTTTTAGTTGTTGTATTGATGAAAGATTTTAGTGGTTGAATGTATAAAAATAAGCTTACTGGAGTAATATATTTGTTTTTTGGATAAACAAAATTTGTGGTGTTGAAAATACATCCTTTAACATGTAAGAGTTATCATGAAAGGATTGTTTGGAGTAGTTTAATATGATGAACTTATGGCGCGTGCAAATTTCAGATTTTTGAATACTTTTATTGATGGCTTTCGTTGACTAAGTCCATGGTAGCTAATGTACAAATGTAAGTGATTGAAAAAAAAAATATACGTTAAAAAATTACTTAGAAAAAGGTGTGGGCCGTGAGGAATTTGTTGATTAGTGTTAGCAAATATAGGAATTTGTAGATGCTACATGATGACAAGTGATGGAAAATCCCTTAGCCACGGTCAATCACTTTCAAGAGAGTGACAGTCATCCTTGAAGATGGTGTCAACTCTACCATGTGGATCACCATTGGAGCTATCATGAAGCATGAATTGAAGACTAGTGTAGGAATTTAGGCCATGTAGTTTAGGTTTGTTTAAGACTTGTATTAAGGCCTAAGAAGCATAAAATTTTCCTTAAAGTTAGACATCCAAACCAAGTGGAAAGTGTGTGCCATGTCTCATGCTTCCATTTGAGAGGATTTACTTTTTAAAAGGTAGCAACATGGCACCTTAGTAATGGAGAATTTTTGCTTTTAATAGTGGCCACATGACACTCTAGGAATGGAGATGATTGTGTTTTGTGAGTGGCTACATGTCCTCCCATCATTGGAGAAGTTAGAAGGCCACATTTTTGGCCAATGAGAGCACAGGTGGGAGATCATGTTTTTAGGGTTAGAAGGAGACATCCTTGGCCTATAAATAGAGGTGTCTCCACCCTTGTATTTCATCTTAGAATTAAGTAATGTTATGCTACCAAAATATGGCCATACTCTTCCTTGATCATAACTAGAACAACTCTAGAGGCCCTTCTAGTCACCTTTCTCCTTGAGTTGGCCTAACCTCTCTTGGAGCCACCAAACACTACACCACCATCATATCTCCTAGAGGCTTTGAGTTTCTACCCCATCCACACCTTAGCTCATCATCCTTGGACCATTTACCACCACATTTCTGCAACATTCATCCAAGGAAACCCCTCCATGCATATCTCCTAGCTTTGGCCCAATCTAGCCAAGGAGGTTGCCATCATTTGGAGTGTTGTCGAGAAAGTTATGAGTAAAACACTCAACAAAGGTAAGAGTTTCTAGAATGTTGTCATTAGCGTCTTTTTGGTTCGTTTTTGGTAGTTTTGGCTATTTTTTGGTGCCTTTTTTTAGTCATTCCTTGCTCTTTTTGTGTCATTTTTATTTTTGAATCCATCCATGTTGTCTAGAGTCATGTTTAGTCCTTTACATGTCTCTACTTTCATGTTTAACCTTTGAAAAATCACCAAAAATACATGTTTGAGTAAATTTCAAAATTTCATTTTTGAGTTTCATGTTGTATTTTGATTCTAGTAGGATTTTTACCATATGGTGTGTAGTGAATCTTTGAACTTATAAGAGCATTCAAATCTGATTTGGTGTGTGTTTGTGCTAAAAAAATTGAGAAACAAGAAGAGACGAAAGGTACAAAAGAAAAGTAGACAAAAAGCAAAAGAAAAATGTGAAAGTAAAAGCACATGCATGTAAGATATGTAACCACCACCTTTGTGGGCAGAACATATATATTCAACAATGTTGAAGCATAAAAAACACCAAAAATGACCAATGCAGGTCTCGAACCTGCAACCTTCGCGTTATTAGCACGACACTCTAACCAGCTAAGTTAATAGGCCAACTTGTTATGTAATTGCAGTTAAGCAGTCGCAATAAGAGGTCTGAACACAAAATTGATCGATGATATAAGAGTTGCTATGAATTTTTAAAAAGAAAAATTTGTGATTGAATCAAACATTTAATAGTTTAATCCCAATGGAAACATCATCTAATAATGATAATAATTAAAGGTAAAAAAAATTATTTGACAAGTTTATAGCATTAAAAATAAAACATAATTTTTATGTTATCAACATTTAATATATATTTATACATATACGTAAATTTAAAGTAATATAGTTTAAGTTTTCAAAATACGCATCAACATTGATTGATTAATAATGATAACTAAAAGAACATAAAGGAAAACGACAACTACCACATAACCGAAGTTGGAGAAACCCCAATTCCAATGAAATCACCTTAGGATACTCATGAGTTTGGTTGGAGTTACTTAGCATGGCCATTGTTCCATACATAACTACTTCTCAAATAAAAGTTTAAAAAGTAACTTTTAATACCATTTTTCCCATATACATGTTTTGGGAAGAATCTGTGTACCAAAATTGCGTAAGATATTCAATCAAGTGTAAAATTGATTACAATATTGCAAATACATTCAATAAATTAGAAAATCCATGAAATATAAAAATAGTAAGTGTAACAAATACCTATTTTCTGAAAAATTAGTTTCTTGTAGAGAGAGAAGAGCCCAAAAGTTCATGATTCGGTCCATTTCAATCCATTATTTTTGGTACTCTGAATGTTTTTCGGATTGGCTTATCCGAAAGTTATTTCGCAATCACCCCGTCCCATCACCCCGGCCTTGGAGCGATTGTTGCTAAGATCTACATCGACCTTTGAGCTCAAAGGAACTGTAAGCTTCCCAAGCACTACGACAATAAAGAGGTCTTTAAGGCTATCTATGCAGTGGTTGGTGTTGAGTCTATCGAGGAAGAGGTTCACTGGGGAGACACAACACCAATGAGGGATTGACATCACTTTCTACCACATAAGGGATTGACACCACTCTCTACCAAAAACCTTAAGGCAATGGGTTAATGGTCCTTTCACTTTTATATAATGCTCTACTTTCTTATTTCTATCCAATGTGGGAATTGAACTCACACTCGGATTCCCAACAATCTCCCCCTCAAGGGTAAGTCCCTTCCACATTGGTACATTCCCCCTCTAGTGGAAGCATTCCCAGCCAACCATTACTACGAGTATCCCTTCGTATCGCCGTTCATCTTACCGGGACATACTTACCTAGAACCCTTTGCCAGGAAGACTTTCGATATAGGGATCATTGTACTCGTCTAAGCTGGTCACCGAGACAAAGCATCGTCTCTGATACCACTATTGGGTGTATCGAGGAAGAGGTTCACTAGGGAGACACAATACCGATGAGGTTTGAGCCCAATCACATGATAACAATGCTCTAGCTAGGACAAGCCAAATCTAGAAGCAACCAAGCTAACAAGAACAAGATGCTCAAGGATTTAGATGGAATGCAGAATGATGGTGGTATAATGGAGGTTGTCACAGTTTTGGGTTAGAATGGTGATGAAAGGTGTGTTTGGTGGTTCTCTAAGAGAGGTTGGGCCAACTCTTGGAGGAAGGTGGCTAAAGGAGGCCACTTGGGTTGCTCTAGCCTAGGGTGACCTTAAAAGAGGTTGTGTGCACAAAATGACAGCATAACTTTACTATAATTTCCAAGGTGATTACATGATGGAGAGAACCTCTATTTATATTCTAAGGTGTCTCAAAATGGTTGAAACTTTAACCTAAAAGAGTCACCTTGGTTGGCTTGGAGAGCAAGGAGAAATCCTTTCCAATAGGAGAAAAACAAGTGGCAAAAAACGGCTCAAATGAGAGAGTGACATGTGGCCACTACCTATGGAAAAACTCTCCATTCCTAGAGTGACACATGACCACTAACTAGGAGGAAAAATTGTCCAATAGGGAGCTTCGACATGCCTTGGACGAAAATGACACCTTGACCTCCAAGCTTTTCCAAAAAGTTGACCCCTTGGTCAACTCACCAAAAAGGACGTCCAAGCAAGGTCAACATTAGCCCTTGGTCCTATGTTGATTTGGTTGGTCAAAACCCTATTCTTCTTGGCCCAAAATACAAGGCCCAATCAAAACTATACTATTAGACTCAAGGCCCAAATAAAATCCTACACTAGTAGGCCCAAATACAAGCCCAAAACTTATTCAATGATGGCCAATGAAAAGAAAAGTTTGACTTTGACTTCACCTTCTTTGTTTGACTCTTCTTGTATTTGTTTGGCCATGCTTCTTGTGATAGGACCTTTTGTGAGATGGTTTCCATCACCACATAAGGGATTGATACCACTCTCTACCCAAAACCTTAAGGCAATGGGTTAATAGGTCTTTCACCTTTATATAGTGCTCTACTTTCTTATTTCTATCTAATGTAGGACTTGGACTCACACTTGGATTCCCAACAGTTGGATCTTGGACGAAGATGGCACTACCTATAGAACAACTAAACATGTGTTCTTCGATTCAACCAAGTTCGTAATCTTGCATGTAGTGGATAAGGTGGGGGACATGATTCGTTATCGATTACACCCAATGGGTTGTAGTCTTTTGAGCTACAACAAACAAGAATCACATTTGTCTTTGTGGAGGAAGCACCAAAGTGGATGAAGGGATTTGGGATTTTATTGAAAAAAAACAAGGAATCATGCTTCCAGATTAAAACAATTATCATAAGTTCCATATTCTTGATAAATATTTTTTTAATGCGTTTTAGAAAGAGTATTCCGAAAGGAATTTTTGTATTTTGGAAGAACATAAAATCTGATATATAAAAATATTTTCTGAATTGAGTATTCCTTAATACATTTATAAATTCGAAAATGTTTTTCAAAATTCTTAATTTGAAGAGTATTTTAGTTTAATCATACAGATAGTCCCTATTTCAGGTGACTTTTTTCAAATAAGTTTCTCACTTTTTTTTGTTTAGATTGGGTTTCTATTTTTAAAAAATTGAAACAATTAGGTCTTTGCTGTTAGTTCTATATTAACACTATTTAAAAGGATGTCACGTGTTACTTCGTGATATTTTGAATTTTTTAAATATTTTTTGTTGTTTTAAATTTAAAACAAAATTGCCATGTGTTAAACTAACATTGTGCAATGTGGTAATGACAATGTGACATGACACAGACAGTGCCACGTGTCACCGTTAGGCCACATATCATTACATTAGTCTCAATTTGGTCAGTGTATTTTTATTTTGTCTTAATTTAGTTGTATTTTTTTTTTTTAAATTAAACAATTTTATTCATCTGCAAATTAAAGAAAAAGAATACTTTACAAATGTTTTTATTAAAAATAATATTTTTATTAAATATTTTTAACAAGATTAATTATGTTATTTAAATATACTTATAAGAGTTTAATTAGTTTTGTATCACTTACTCTTGTAAAACTGTTTTTGTTGCCTTGGTTGGCATATTTCTTTAGTTTTGATCCATTGATATCGTTTCTTCATTTAGCATTGACATCCTGAATGCAAGTTCAAGGTCCACCACTTTTAGGTGAACCAACTACTTCGTTCATGAGTGCAAGGAAGAACAAAGGTCAATTTTGGATCATTCACCTTAAATGTGTGTGTTTCCACTACCTTGGTTGCAATTTTGTTTGTGTTTTGAAGGATTCTTTTTGTGTTTTCATGAACCATTGAAGCTTCACCACTTGGAACAATAATGTCGACAAGTTCTCTACTCTCCATTAATGGCATCAACTATTTTTTTGTCAAGGTTAGTTTCTTAGTTTTGATATGCATTGCAATATACTGATTGATTATTTGATACATGATTTTTAGTTTTTCTTATTGTGTATGTATCATTGATTTATTGATTTTTGTATGTTTCTGTTACCAATGTGGACCATTGGTGTCTTGAAGATATTATGGTTTTGATGATGCCACAAGATTAAGAACTTGAAGACTCTTGTATTTATTTTAAAAGCATTTTTGTAGAATAAATTGTAATAGGAATAACTTTGTTGATGTAAACACTTGGAAGTTTTCCGGTCTTTAGAAAGTTTGCGTAGATAATCGATTATTTGGTGTAATAATCGATTATCACGAGCTCACACTAGTACAAAAACAACATATAATGTCACGCGTTCAACGTCCAACCACTGAATAACCAACATTAAAAATGACTGATGACATTTTTGTAAATAAATGCAATTATTAAAAGTCGTTTTGAATTGTAATTCGACGTAAAATGATATAAAACATCGAATGCCCCAACATTAGACGTCAAAAGGTTAGTTAATTCAATAAAAATTTGAGTGGGAGATTGAAAATTCATTCACTTTATCTCAGTGTGCGAGACCTTATTCTCTTCTCAATCTTTTCTCGAATGAAGTTTGACGACAATTTGATATAAATGCATGTTAATTAACTACTTTATGTATGATTTTCGTTTGTTTTGACCGATTATTTTTGTGCTCTCACTAGTACAAAAGTAGCGTATAACATCACACGTTCAACATCCAATAGTAGAACAACCAATGTTAACAATGACCGGTGGCATTGTTGTAAATAAATGGCTTAATAGCTTCCTTCGTCCCCAAGTTAAGAGATGAATTTCCGTTTACTACACGGTTTTAAAAATGAAGACATGCCGTCCCCATTTTATGAAAATTGTGTATCTTAAGTCATCACTATTTAACGACGTTAAAATTGAAAAAGTTGACTTGAGTGTGGATGTGAGGTGTGCAAGAAATGTGGTCGTGGCAATGAGTTGGGGTACATTAGTTGACGTGGCAGGAAAAAGAAAAAATTACGTGTTATGAAATTGGGGAAATTAAATAATAGGGTTTCTTAATCTTCGAATTAAAAGATTACACAAGTTAGGTCATAGATTGGGGATTTTTGACGTTCTGGAAGGATTGACGTTGGGCAAGGATTGACAGTGTCGAAGGAGATTGTTGACCGAAAAGGGTTAGTGAAGGAGATTCTTGAGCGAAAAGGATTGACGTTGCGGTGATAGTTGTTCGAAGTGAAAAGGTGCAAGGTACGCTCTTTATCAGTTTTTGATGTAGTTGCTTTCCCCCATGGAAGTATCTTGTCTTCTTGTCCCCTTACTATGTTGTGTTGTGGTCCCCCTAATAACGTTGGATTTGTAGTGGTCCCGTTCTTGAGTGGTTTTGGTTTTGTTTTTCGTACTGTTTGTATGGTTTTGGTCCCCAATTAGTGCGGACTGTTTTGTGCTTTTGTCCTCTTAGTGCGTAATACTATTTTGGATATGGTTTTGTTGAATGTGTGGTTGTTGTTTAACTTATGGTTGATGCATATTGATTTAAGGTTTAAGCCAAAATGGAATGTTGTAGGTGATGCAATGAATGCGTGTCATTACTTTTGTATGCCTACATGCATGTGGAGGTCATTAAATACTGATAGTAGATGCATGTGAAGGTCATTAACCAACTGCATGTAGTCTGACACTTTGTTTTATATAGGCATATAATAGTTGGTCAAATAAAGAAAATGTTTGACTTTGATATTGAGGTAGTGTTTCACCATGGGGGTAAGTTTCTGAATGATGGGTCATTTAGATACCATGGAGGTGAAACCAGTACCTTGGTCATTGACACAGACAGATGGAGTTATTTTGAAATCTTGGCCATACTAAAGAAGATGGGATATAGAAATGGTAAGGAGTTGTGGTATTCCCTGGGTGGTCGTGTATTAGAAGATAGGTTGGAATTATTAAGCTCATTTGTTTGTGGTGCACATGGTGTCCGAACCTGATTATATTAATATGTTGCAATATGATGTTGGTGAAGAAGGTGAGGATGGTGAAGATAGTGAAGGTGTTGAAGTTGGAGATGTTGATGAAGTTGGAGAAGATGGTGAAGGTGTTGTTGAAGTTGGAGATGTTGGTGATGATGGTCATGAGACAGAACATGATTTAGTTGGAGAAGTTGGATAAGATGGTGAAGGTGCTGAAGATGCTGAAGTTGGTCAAGTTGGAGGTGTTGGTGATATGCAGGAGGAGTTTTGATGTTAGTAGTTGGATAGGGTCTGATGAAGAGGCTTTTGGTAATGAAGATGAATTTGTGGATGTTGGTGTGCATGTTGATGAACAACTTGAACCTCGAAATGACAAGAGAAGAATTTGTGTTAAATGTTGTGGCTCACAAGGGAAATGTCCATGGTATGCATACTGTGCATATAGGAGTACCCAAAGTACATGGAAACTAAGGAAGATCATAGACAAGCATACATGCAGTAGAGAATTCAACATTGGTTTAGTTACCTCGAAATGGTTAAGTGGCAAATTAGAGAAGAGCATGAAAGCAAATCCAGATATAAATATGAAAAATCTGCACAGTAAGTTTTGTAAAAAATGGAACATTGGTGTGCAAGGTCTACAACAACTAAGGCAAAAGTAGTGGCAACCGCCGACATTGAGGGTTGTTTCAAACAACAATATCAAAGACTGTATGATTATGCATAAGAGTTACTAAGGTCAAACCCTAGGTCAACAGTGAAATTGAGTGTGGAACGAAATGAGGATAAGGCTATATTTAAAAGAATTTGTGTGTTTCAAAGCATGTAAGGACAACTTTGTCTCATGTAGAGCTATTATACATTTGGATGAATGTTTTTTAAACGACAAATATGGAGGTGAGCTTTTAACTACTGTTGGAAGAGATGGTAATGATTAGATGATACCTTTGGCATATGCTGTTGTTGAAGTAGAGAATAAGGAAACATGGACTTGGTTTTTAGAATAGTTAATTAATGATCTTGGAGGTGGGGGATTATGTTCAAGGTGTACCTTTGTGTCAGATCAACAGAAAGTAGGTAAAGAAGTACCTTTTCATTGATTACATTGTTCACCATGCCAATTTAAGACTGAGTTTCATTCATTACTGTCACAGGGACTTTTGCCAGCTATACAACAACTTTTACCTGGTGTGGACCAACGTTTCTGTGTAAGGCACATTTATGCAAATTGTAGGAAGAAATTTCCTGGCATAAATCTGAGATAATTACTATGGAAGGCAGCAGCAGCAACACACCCCAAGCTTTGGAATCAGTGATGAGACAATTCAAGGAAGTCAACGAAGAGGCCTTTAAACACCTTATAGTTATTCCACCAAGGCAAGTATATTTGAAGTTTACATTATATTTCATATTTGGCTGAATGTATATTTCTTTTACAAATACTTAAGTTTCTCTTGTTGCAGATTTTGGTCTAGGTCAAGATTTTTAGGAAGACCTGCTTGTGACACACTTGTCAATAACATATCTGAAGCTTTTAATAGTGTCATCTTAGATGCTAGGGGAAAACCAATCATAACAATGTTGGAAGAGATTCGTAGCTACATGATGAAGAGGTGGGCATCCAATAGAGAGAAGATAAGTAAGTTTCATGGTGGCATTTGTCCCAAAAATTCAAAAGAGACTACAGAAGGAGTTAGAGAAGACACAATATTGGATACCTAAGTAAGTAAACTACACAACGAGTTACTCATTTTCCAATATTTGTTGCTAAATTTGATTTTTAATACTTTGACAGTTGGTCAGGTCTGTAAGTTTTTGAGATCAGCCATACATGCAATATTGCTGAAAAGTTCGTGGTTGATGTAGACAAAAGAGATTGTAGTTGCAGGAAGTGGACTGTAACAGGAATACCTTGTTGTCATGCACTCACTGTCATGAGGTTTTTAAACATCAATCCAGAAGACTACATCCCAAATTGGTTTAGAACATCTAGTTATGAAGAAACTTACATTCCATTAATTTTCCCTGTGAATGGACCTGAACTATGGCAAAGGACTTCATATGCTGATGTTTTGCCTCCTCCGAATAGGGTGTTGCCAGGTAGACAAAGAAAAAAAAAGACTGGAGAGTTGGGAGAAAAAATGGGATGATACATAACTTGGACAAACAAGAATCCCAAAGACATGTGGCATTTGTAAACAACTAGGGCATAAAAGAACTAATTGCCCTCAAGTACAACACCAGCAAGCTACAACACACTCCACTCAACCAAGTGAACAACAACACCACGAAGCTACACCACTACCAACTCAAGCAAGGCAGAATACTCAACAACAAGACCACGAAGCTACACCACTACCCACTTAAGCAAGTCAGATTACTCAAGAACCCCAGACCGATCACACTACAACAACACTTTAAAAATTGTTCAACTTTCAGTTGTATTTTGGATATGTACTTTGAACTTTAAGTAGTTTTGCTAAGACATATTCAGGTCATGTTTGACCTTAAATATTATTTTGGATATGATGTATTTTACACTTAATAACTTTAACATTTTGGATGATCTATGATGTATTTTCTTAAGTGATGTTTAATCATCAATATCATATCATTTTGGAACATCTATGATGTTCTTTCTTCTCAAACTATAAACTGCAATGTTTGCGAAGTTGTTAAAATTGATGGTTTGGCAGCTTCTTAAGTGATGTTCATTAAGTTTGTAGACCTTGTTAATATTGATGGTTTGTACAGATTGTTAATATTAAACGTACAACTTTATGCTCATGAAATTTTACACTACTCAATTTAAAAATTGGGCAAACTTAAAAATTGTATTGGCAGCACCAGCTTTCATGTTTTATTCATTCTTTCTATTTTTATGGGTAAACAACTACATTAGATATGGTTTTTAGGATTACTTCATTTCATTATTAGTTTATCAGAGCAATGAAAAATAAAGTTATGGAACACTTTTAGTGGCTGTCAAAATTAACTGATGACAAAAAGAGAGGGCAATGTAAAATACATAACACATGATCACTACACTTGAAGAATAACACAAACACAATCTCATTACACGCACAATGTCATTACAACCAGAATCTTCATTAACTAACAAACAAACATTATAATATAACCCCATCAAACACCACTTCAACAAAATTAAAACATAAGACATGATGAACAAATCTTCAATCCCCGAAAACAGAGTCAAAAACTTGTTAACCCTCGGCAAGTGTAACCGAATCGTATCAAGTAATAAACCTGGCAAGACCAAGTATCGTTTTGCCAAAGGACTCATGGCCTAGACAATTGTGTGATTTTGTTGATTAATTAAGACTTGTGAACAAATTGTTGTAAGTGCAAAAGACTGAAAAGTAAATATGTATGCATGTGATGATCAATGGAAAGGAAGAAACAAAACACGTGAATTGAAATATATTGATGAATATGTTGTTGGGGTTTATGAATTTCATCCTATCCATTCTCTTGTATTTAAGAATTCATCATTCTTTTCATTAATGTTAATGCCACTTTCTAAATTACTTTAAACCCGATGTCTCAACGAAGAAAGCCTAATCATAATCACTAGTTTACATTGTCTTGTCTCCTTAGCAATTAATCATGCATTATAGTGAACAGAAGCTTAAAGGCAACCAACTATCATACTCCTTTGTCGAGGTTTGTAATATACTGTTGGAAGAATTCTCCAAATCATGATTTGTAAGATATATCTCAATAACAATCCTAGGGAGAGAAGAGGAGAGTTGTCACATCCCCAAATCGTCCAACCCTAGGGGTACGAAATCTCCTGATACTTACAAATCATAGGATTTATGCCATACATGAATAAAATATCACAAGCATTTGAGCAAAGGAGAATATCTCTAACAATTAATGAAAGAAAGCATGTATCATAAAAATGATCTTGAAGAACAAATTCCATACAAGAGAGTTTCTAAGGATTTACATTGATTCCCCAACAACAAAATAAGTTTAGTTCTCCATCCTCATGGAAGAACTAGATGAACAATGGAAGAGACAGAAAAACCCAAGAAAGAGAAGAGGAGAGCCGTCACCATCTCCAATTCTACCCCCAAGGGGTGAAAAGTGTGTTTCTGCTTCGTCCTAACCAAAGATACAAACCCTAGAACGTCTTAAAACTTATATACTATTCTAAAAAATACAGAAAAGTAGGCCCAAGCCCAGAAAAGAGTTGTACCTCAGTTTTTTCCCTCAGCTACTGTTTTTGCCCCTCAGTGGTGATTTCGGCACTTGAAAACTGGCGCTTAGCGGAAATTATCGCTCAGCGCCACTCGGTCGCAACTTTTTCTGCACTCTGGTTGACTTTTTTGCATTTTGGTTGACTGGTTGACTGGTTGACTTTTCTGCATTCCAATCATTCGATACTTCAACTCTTCTTTCAAACCATTCAATTAGCCTACAAAATAAAGGGAATCTAGCACAAAACCATTAAATTCACCTTCAACTCTCTTATTTCCAACAATTCAACAAAATTATGAGTTCAAAGCTAATTTCTAAGTCATAAAGGTTCTAATTGACGTCAATATTAAGTATAAAAATAACAGTTTTTCAACTGTTATCAACATACAAAGATGATGTTAATCAACCCCATCAAACATAAAAACCCCAACAACACCTTCTCTCTTTTCTGACAAACCACAAGTGATTTTTCCAAACAAATAATCTTTGTCCTTTGCCATCCAATTGTAGTATCCCTTTCATCTATATAATCTTCAGTGCGCCATTTGAAGAAATTACATCCTCGCACTTCCTCCTTTCGACTCCGCTGTTGAAAACATCCAACCGAAAACATCTTATGATAAAGCGAACTAATGTACCCCAAAATAAAAACACAACGTAGAAAACATACCTTGTAATTAGGACACCCCCAAAAATGCTTCCCCTCGTTCTTAACAGTTTTTGCGACTCTTAATACGACAAACTCTCCAAATAGCATATTTGGCTGCCAACCATTGATTCATTGATTCATTGACATTGCCTCCACCAACCACACAATACTGCTTCCTCGACACCTACAAAACCACCCCAATCCCAACCACCCAACTTAGGGCACCCACCTCAGAAACAACGAACTTCACAAACTGAGTTAGGACGAACAACTTAGGGCACCCCACCTCAGCTCACCACCTTTAGATCACCTCCTTCCCCTAAGCTCGTTGGAGATTAAAATGTTAGGGCAAATCCCTATGCATTTTGTTTTCCAAATTAAAAGGACATTTTCATACCTGGCGAAAGCTAAAAAATTTGCATTTTTCATGTTGGATAAATAATTTGCCACATATTTTAACCTTTAACGTCGTTCCTACCACCGTAACGGACATGACTTAAGTTACATATTTTTTGTTAAATGGGGACCAAACAGAAATTCACCTCTTAACTTGGGGACGAAGTAAGCTGTTAAGCCTAAATAAATTTATTACGCTGTCTTTAAGGAAATAACGTACGATCGTACACATAGTCGACATAAAGCAAAGACCATACTAATCACATCACGTCAGCTAAGGAAACTGCTGACATCAAATACAAAATAAATAAATACTAAATAGTGATTTACTAAATATGACGTCAACCATAACAAACATTGGACGTTGTATATTACAACTATTTTTTTATTTTGCTTTTAAATCAACCCATAAAACGTCGCAATAATTAGGGCTTCGACGTTTTATTTGCTAGCAGTTATTCTTTTTATTTTTTCTTTTAAACCAACCCCTAAAACGTCTAATTACTGGGGGCTTTGATGTTTTATTATGCCCAAAGGGTCACTCCATTACACGTCACATTCGCTTGGGGCTTCGACGTTTTATTTACTAGTCAAAAGCCAAAGGGTCAATCCCTTTTTTATTATTTTTCCTTTTTTCTTTTAAACCAACCACAAAACGTCGAACTCTTTTGGACTCCGACGTGATTGACATTGGAGTAGTTATTCCCAGGAGTTATTCTTTTTTTTCCTATAAATACAATTTCGGAGCCTTGGATAATCTCTACACCTCTATTTATAAAATTTCTCGTAAGAACTCCTTCAAGGTTTCTTTGTGTTAACTTTTTCTGGCTTTTTATCAACTCCTTGAAGGTGACAAAAACGAGTCATTTGCTTGTGGTTAAATTCTTTGTCATGTTGAAAAGCTTGAAGGAGTGATAGAAATCTAAAGAAAAAGGTCAAGAGATTTGGATTTCGCACCCTTTCAAAACGCTACAACCTCCATTCACCAAAATCCTTCTACATTTTAACTACCTCATGGATCTTTTCATGGTTAGATTTTCATTTTTTTTTCTATGTTTAGTGTTAGAATTGATGAGCTTTGTTTCTCAACACCAAGAGTGGGGGTGAATTGGTGTTTTATAAAATTTTGCACTTTTGAAATCTTTTTCGCAAATGATATTGTTCTTGAAAACTTTCTTGTGCCGTAAGCAATGTGTGTGCAATGTAATAGTACGTAATCGATTATATAAAAGAGATAGTGAGAGGAAAATCAAACTCAATTTTTATACTGGTTCGGCCTCAATACCTACATCCAATGTCCTTTCAATCAACCTGAGATTGAAAGCCAATTGCACTATAAAGATCTTAGTTTTTACAGCAAGGCTTTACATCGACCAATCTATCAAAATGTAAACCACCTCTCTGACTCACTAATCTAATATAGCCAATAACAAGACCTTGCAGCAAGAACAATCCTCTCCTACAGTCACCCCTTTGAGACACCTCTCAAAGTGCAAAGAACTTCCCGCTCTTTCTTCCTGGCCGCACGCATAAGGAAGTGCAAATCAAAGATTGTTAATCTTCTCCTCCTGATCACACAGAAAGCACCTCAGTTGTGCAGAATGGCCAGTCTCTTCAATCTAGTTACATTTGCTACTCAAGAATTCTTCAAGATTTGTAAAACACTTTCTTTCTTGATTCTTTGAGCTTTGTATCACTCTATAAAACTTCTCAAACAAATATCAATCAGATATGAAAGTGGAATTTTCCATTGTCTTACAGAAAATCAATCAATGCGTCAATATATAGTTTTTGTCAGTCCTGACGCTATGAAATCGATTAGCCAAATTACGTTATCGGTTACATTAAACAGGCTTAACAGAATTACAACCAATTTGGTTCCTTAATTGAATATGCAATTAATACAATCGATTTCCATTAAATGCTGGTCAAACATATTTAAAAATATGATCGTTATAGCAGTTATGACCGTATGAAATCAGTTTTCAAATCTTAACAGACTTAATTGAATACACAATTAACGTAATTTATTAAGCTTTAACAGTTAAAAGGTTTTTCAAAACTTTTCTTTCCAAAACACATCACAACACATTTTGCAAAAGATATATGCAAACACACGAGTTTTAATCGATTCACCAACTAAAGTAATCGATTCAAAACTAGTTGTTTTGCCACAGTGTAAAACTCAAGCTGTCTGATGACCTTAATTGATTATCATTCCAATGTAATCGATTTAGTCATGCAGATATGATTTTGTGCTTGTGATTTTCATATCACCAAAACATGTATTGTGCATACACAGATATAATGCCTTCATAAACACAATAGTATGCATCAATAAAAAAAAAATATCTTCAACAAATGTGACAAACACAATAGTATGCATCAATCAATATAATATGTTCAACAAATGTGACAAACACAATACGTGTATATTACACAATAAATATGTACACATTCAACTTTTATATCACACAGTACTCACATATATGTGTTTATTAACAATGTGTTGTCATCATCAAAACCAACATCACAAGGATTGGGTTTAGCTAACACTCTGCTCCCTTATCAATATTTAGTGTTATTATGTATTTCTTTTGTTTTTGTTTTCGTTTATGAACATACGCTTTGTAAAAATAAGGAGTTTTATGTCGAATACTTATAGCACTTGACGTCCCATTCTATATATGATTCGATTACTAAGTTTCTTGAAGTTGTTTTCTAAAGAAACAGTGGATCTGATTTTTGGTAGAAAACAACTCTAGGAAAACATAATAAATGAATCATTCAAAAATGATCACACTGTACAATGGTATATTTGGATGATTCTTGTTTTAAGTTTTCTCAAGTTGTTTTTCATAATGAATTTGTTTGCTCTGAAATCTGATTGTAAAAAAAAACTAGAGCAAAACTTAAAAAACGAATCATCCAACTAATTAACGACGAACCGCTTCCTAATTCGACGTGAATCTCTTCGTTTGTAATTTATGATGAGCAACAAACTGCCTTTCCCACATATGTCGAGTGGTGTCAGACTTCATCTTTAATCTTTTCGTTTGTAACAACAACATTTTGCCCATATAAAGTGGACTTCGAATAGTTTCATACTTCGACTTTAATCTTTTCGTTTGTAACAACAATGTTTATCAAGACTAACCAAATACACTTTCCCATGCACAATTAACGTCAAAGATTTTCCAAATTCGAAGTTCATATCTTCGTTTCTTACAATAGCATTTATGATGACCAAAAAACTGTCGTTTCTTACAAAGTCAACGTCAAAGTTTAAGTCCACTTTCTTTAAATACAGTTTTGGATCCTTGATGTTGACCTCCACTTATAAAATTTTGTCTTTGGTTTTCTCTTAGCTCTTTCAAGGTCACAAAAGTTTGGGTGATGCATGAAGGAGCAATAGAAATCCAAAGACATAAGTTAATAGATTTGGATTTCTTTTCAAGAAGTACCATTTGGAAACCTACACTACATAACTTCCCTAACCAAATTCATGTTAACATTTTCCTTTGGTTTTCCATTAATTCCTCCACTAAACGAAGACATTTCTTTGTTAACAATGAAGGAATGGTGGAAAACTAGAGGAAAATGTTAACACTTATGAATTTCAAGTAGTACCCTTTGAAAACCTACACTACATCAGTTCCTTAACCAAATTCATGCTAACTTTTTCGTTTGGTTCTCCATCAATTCCTCCACTAAACAAAGACATTTCTTTGTTAACGATGAAGGCATGATGGAAAACCAGAGGAAAATGTTAACATTTATCGAATTCAATGACAACCTTTAACAGGGAACTTAAAAATTAATAAACTTAATGTTTTAAAATGAATAATTTTTAAAGTTGACGTCGCTTATTGTAAAAATTGGACATGAATCTCTTCGTTTCTAGAAACCAACAAACTACCTTTTCCCATATAAAGTAGACGTCGCATATTGTAAAAATTGGACGTGAATCTCTTCGTTTCTAGTAACAACATTTATCATGACCAGCAAACTGCCTTTCCCATATTAAGTAGACGTCGAATTGTGTTAGAACTAGACGTGAATCTCTTCGTTACAACATTTTTCATTATTTATCATAGGTTTAATCATCCTGGACATCCCTATTTGTGCAGAGTCGTCTCAATTATATCCTCGTATTGTAAATATTCTCAATTAGGTCCTTGTTTCTGTAAAATTGAGTCAATTGGAGCCTTGCCATTAATTTTGTTATAACAGCGTTAAGATTGCAGTGATGTAGGATGCTGACTTTGCAACATGAATATGTGATGTGGAATTTAATTATTTTAAATTTTGAAAAACTGTCCTCCTTCTTTATCGCATTCATCCTCTTCCTCTTTATCCTCTCCCCGCCATCTCCCTCTGCCTCCCCCGCCGCACCCTTGGAAACTCCTGGCGGCTACCACTAGGAGAAGTGTGTTTCAAAATCCTCATGCACGACCCCCAATCCGGCCTCGTCTTGATCCGCTCCCCCTTACTCCCCCTTACTCCCCCTCAAACGTCACTATTTTGTCCCTCGTCAAAACCCTACCCTACAATGTCACCATCTTCGCCGTCAATTCCCTCCTCATTCCCTATGGCCTTGAACTGATGGCGTCCGAAACCCGCCCCAACATCGTCCTCAACATCGCCAAAGCCCTAATTGACGACCACAACTTCAACGTCGTCGCCTCAATGCTCGCAGCCTCTGGCGTAGTTCAAGTAGTGTTGGTGATTCAGATACTGAGTTTGAATTTCATTAGTTAGTTTCTACATGTTATTGATGTGAAACTCTCTATCATATGTACATTATTTAGACTTTGACATTTAACTAACTGTTTAATTTCCAATTTTAGGAATTTGAGGCTGATGAGGGTGATGTTGGAATCACTCTTTTCGTACCGGTGGATGATGCCTTTACTGATCTTCCACCTTCTGTGGCCCTTCATTCTCTACCTGCAGATAAAAAAGGGGTGGTTCTTAAATTCCACATCCTCCATTCCTATTACTCTCTTGGCTCGCTTGAATCGGTTGTTAACCCCTTCCAACCCACCCTCGCCACTAAGGCCATGGGTGCTGGTAGTTTCACAGTCAACATTTCACGTGTGAATGAATTTATTGCCATCAACACCGGCATTATACAGGCCTCAGTTACGTAGACCGTCTTTGATCAGAACCCTGTTGCCATTTTTGGGGTTTCCAATTTTCTCTTGCCTTAGTTTACATTTTGTTTCATATTTAGCTTGTGTCGGTTTTCTTTTAGCTTGAGCACTAGAGCTAATATTTTTTGTGGTGGCCTCTTTTCTAGACAATAGGTGTTTAGTGGATCTTCTTTAAAGTTGGACTATTTGACCTAATCTCATTTTTTTGAAGATTTTGGATTTGTTGAGAAAGTGAAAATGTCAAACATAGTAAAGACAGAAGATGAACTTTTCTTCCCTGTTCCCTCCTTCAACACCCTCACATTCAAATCGCCTAGTTCTCATCTCCACCTCCACCACAATCTCGCCGGTTCAGCGTGATCGAAGAAGTGACCCAGTGACCCATTTGGTATAGAGGTGGGTCCCACCTCATAGGAGATGGAAGAACTCGATGGAGCCTTGGAATCATGTGAAGAACCATTCATTCGGGTGATTCAGACCAGTTCAAGTATTGGAGGTAGTGAAGAAAGATATTTTGGGAATAGGGGTATGATAATAAGCTGTGTTTTGATTAAATTAAACTTATTTAAAAATATAAATAAAAAAAATCCACCCAAGGCGACCAACCTCTGCTACGTCAGTAAAACTTGGTTATGTCACCAAGCCACGCACCACAACTTTTAACACTGTCCAGCCTAATTAATGGCCAGGACTAAATTGATTCAATTTTTCATAATAAAGGCCCTAATTGAAATTTACAATATGAGGACCTAATTGAGACGACCTTGCACAAATAGGATTGTCCGAGATGATTAAACCTTTATCATATTAAGTGGACGTCAAATGTTGGCACAATTCGACATTCATCTCTTCGTTTCTAATGGAAAAATAAACGTCTAAGCCCCCATAGAATTCGACGTTTTGTTGTTGGTTTAAAAGAAAAAGAAAAAAAATAATAATAAAGGGACTGACCCTTTGTCTTGTGTAGGCAAATAAAACGTCGAAGCCCCAACAGTATACGCCGTCATATAGTTTGATTAAAAGAAAAAAAAGAAAACATAGTGGCGCATTGGTTTGAATAATTACGACCATAGAACATCATGTTGTCATGGTATTTGACGTGCTTTTCTTATATTATATTTAATTTGTAAATCTATCTTGTATCATTGTTAGAAACTAGATTCTTATACCCTTCTTGTAAATCTCTAAATCTAGTTCTCAAATGGGTTCTTCATCTTCACGGTGTGAAAAGAAAGCTGCATACTTTGTAAGAAATGCTAGTCCAAATGGGTGGATCAGTGATGACGAAGAACGATACAAATTTGGATGTTATAGAAAACACTTCGAGGTGGTCCCTCACAAGTTCTTGGATCTGGAATTATTCAGAAGGGAAGGGTTTCTCTTTCAAGAATGGCTTGTCGATGGGGGTCTTGCAAAATTTGTTCAAATGACCGGTGATTGCTATCCTGACCTGGTAGAAGTCTTCTACCATAATTTGAAGTTTGTCAATGGTGTTATATGCTCTCGGGTGAAAGGTATCGATATTAAAATTGATGATGAAATATTGCTATCTTTTACTGGTCTCAAAGCATAAGGCTTCATGTCTCATGAAAAAAATTCTGAACTTAACCAAAGGACCAACAAAAAGAGGATTTACAAGGAATTTCTGAGATATCCAAAAAGGCTAAAGGTATACAAGCCGTATCTACTTGGTGGTTTGAATATGGAAAAAAAAGTGTGTGCTTTTGTACTTGCTTAAGTAATACTACCTGGAAGAGGTAGACTTGATCGTCTAACTACTGAAGAATTATTTTTGGTTCATGCCATAAAACCCGAATACCAACCAACTAGGTTGTTGTTATGAGTGATCACATGATTGAAATTGCAAGTCATCATGGACATAATCTATGCTATGGTGTTTTTATCAACAATGTATTGAAGCATGATAACTCCCTAATTTTACATATTTTTCTGTGTTTAGGAGTCTTTCTTAGCTTCTTTTTGTTCTTAATTGTATAGAATTAGATTAGTTTTAGGTTTTTCTATTAAATCTTAGGTTTTGTGAAATTTTAGTTAAAAATAGGTTTTTAGATGTAATTTTTAGTTTTTGTTAATAATTAGGAAATTATTATTTTTTTTCTAAAAATATTTCAATAAAAATTTTTTGTTTTAATTGCATATGTTTTTTTCTTGTTGTTCTTATTTTCATTTTTACCCTTTAATTTTTTTATTTTTCTTAATTGGGCTGTTTTGTGCAGAGGTAAATTAGGCTAAGATGAAATCTGATCTGGGCTGGTGAAATTGGAATGGAAATTGGGTTGTTAATGAGCGCAGCGTTTTGGAGTGGCTTTGTCTGCTGCACATTTGGACCGTTGGCACTTGCAATGCACTGTCATTGTTGTTGAGAATAGAATGGGTTGGGCTGCTAGATTAGGCAAAAAATTAAGTGAAACGCAACGTTTTAGTGGCTGCCACTACCTTAGGGGTCCTCGTCTCACACACATCATTTAGCAACAAAGAAACCCACGAGCTAGGGCTAGGAGAACGCGAGAGAATGAAGGAGGAAGAGAAAGCTTACCTCATACCACTTACCAGAAGATTGAAGACTAGAGGCACGTGACAGATGTTGATCAGTGAGAAGCTCAAGTTGATCGGAGGGCTAGGAAAGAAAGCAACTCCTGACCGTCCGATGAAGAGAAGATTAAAGCGTCACGAGCAAGTCTCCTCTTTTCCCTCTTTCATTTTCTTTTTTCTTTTTACACCCTATAAAAAGGGGCTTATGCCATGTAAATAGATATATTCACTTTTAGTTACACAGTTTTACAAATTCTTTAGATTATGGCTTTTACTCGCTTTTCTTAGAGGTAGAGTTCTTGTATGCTGGATTTCGCCGATAGGCTTGCGAGGGTGACAGACTGCGAGTGAATTGGTGAATCTGGTACTGTGTAATTCGTTTTTAATGTTAATAAAGTTCAGTTTGTGTTTTTGTTCTATTCTTGTTTGCGTTTCGATTTTGTTCTTTGCTTTTGATTTCTGCACTTGTTATCTTTTGAGAAATTGATTTGGACTCTAGAACTCTGCATTCTATGATTCCTTTTTGGAATTAAATGACTCCACAATGAGCATTCTTTGTTGAGATGTCTTCTTGAGTCAGAGATGAGTCCAATGCATAAAGATTCATTCAGATTTATGTTTCTACAATTTTCTTTCTATTATTTCTAGTATGTGTGATTTAAATTGTGTAATTGGACTGTGTTTGAGAATTTTGAAGGAAAACATGCAAACCTTTTCATCTGTTTTGGATGTAATAGGACCCCGAGGTGGGCTAGATTTTCAAGAAGTCTTCTTGAGAGATGTTAAGCTTCATAATTGTTGGACTAAGTTCAATTTCAGTGTTATATTTTCGTTCTTGTGAACATGTGCATTGGTTGAATAATTGAGTGAGAATTGGCATTTCAAGTTCTGAAATATGAACTAAAAGGACCCTAAAGAGGGCTTAACTTTCTCATAATGTCTTTCTGAAGAGTAATTGAGACTCTTTCTTTCAATCTATTGCACATTTGCCTCTGTTATTTGCTTTTGATAGTGATAGTTGAAGTTCAGTTTGAGTTTTGATGTTCTGGTTGTTTACTTTAAGTATTTTAGAATTTATAATCTGCTTTACTTCTATTTCAGCCGTTACATTCTTGTTGATATGATGCTTTTCAATCTTGAGTTTTAAGTTCTGTTCAATTTGGTTGCATTTCTGATTTCTTGAGAGTTTAGCATAGGTTCACCAGTTATGCTTGTAGGTATTGTAACTGTAGTGTAGTTCAGGTGTTACTTGCTAAATTGTTCTTCATTTTAGTTTGAGTCTTTTATCTGCAACTTGTAGGTCTAGTTACTTGTTTTATATTTTTGAAATTGCAACTTTGTTTCGTAGATTATAAATTCTTATAGATTTTTTTTTTTAATTTCATTCTTTCATTTTTAATTTCCCCACCTTGTATTCTGGTTAGTAGTAAATAAAATAACAGGAATTAACTTTACACTTTAAACTTAATTGTACCGAGTCCAAGGATTGATACCTAGGTTGTCCCTATACTTCATTAGTGGGGAAACTTAGTTTGTTTTGATTTTGTGGATCCAAAATCCAGTTTAACAAAGCATCATCAAGTTGATCTTACTGGTGAAAAAAAATTTGGGTGCACCAAATCAAATGAAATAGGAAAAGTAGCATTGACCTTTAATGGTCTAAAGAAAACAAAAGATGGTTTGGTGTTCAAGGATGTCCGTACACCTATTTAGGATGTTGATGAAACTCCTTCTACCTTCACTCCACACACTAAGTTTGAAAGACTTGTTGAGGATCAATTTCGAAGGCTTTCGACAAGAATTTCAAAAGTTGAAAACTCTGTGAACATGATTCAAAAGAAACTAGATGAAGATGCTCTCAGAACTTCCTCAGCAAGTGAATCTGATGATGAAGAAGACACACTAGAAGAGGAGTCTATGGAGACATCTGACTCAAATTAGGATATCATTTTTTTATTATGTTTAGTGTTATTATGTTTTTCATTTCTTAACTATATTGTTTATCTTTTCGTGGTTAAGACATCTGACTCCATTGTTTTGCTTGTTTTTTTTATTTACTTCCTGTTTTTCGTTATATGTATTCCATCATCTTTGGTCTTCATTTTAGATCTTGTGTTTTGTAAAAGGGGAACTCTTTTAGAAATCCTCTATCATATAGAACGTCAGTTATCTCACAAATTCGAATATTGTGTTAAAATAGAATGGCTCAATTTCTCACACCAAGATGGGGGGGGGGGGGGGGGGGGGGGGGGGTGTGGGGGGTGAATTGGTGAAGTGTAAAAAATAAAAGCTTTTAAAATCTTTTCCACAAAAAATGATGTCTTTATACTTTTCTTGAATTGCAAGGTAATTTTCAATGCCATGGAAACTTAATCGAATAAGTATAGAAAATAATCGATTGAATAAAAGAGAGTAAGGATCAAAAAATTCAAACATTGCGTTTTTATACTGGTTCGGCCAACCTACCTACATCCAGTGTCCTTCCAATCACGGGAAGCAAATGCACTATATTGATCAATGTTTTTACAATAAGGTTTCTACAGAAGACCTCACGTCAAAAATGTAAAACACCTATCTAACTCTCTAATGAAAATATAGGCAATACGCAACAAGACCAGCAGCAAGAATTCCCTCTCCTTCCATCTAACCCCTTTGAGGCACCCTCAAAGTCAAGAACACACACGTTCTTCTTCCTGTAGTCACAATAGGGAACTCAAACCAATCTCCAAGAGATGGCAGAATTTGATCATGTAGTAACACCCAAATGTGCATATTTGACCAGTCTTTAAAACACAACAGTCTTGCTCTTCAAAAATCACAAGTTGTTGATCACCACGGTCAATCTTGTTTGTTGGAGCTTTTCCTCTCTTTCTGTAAGATCACAACTTTCTATAAATGATATGAAATTTTTAGAATCACAAAAGTTTTTATAGAATTCAAATCTGCGTCAATTTATAGTATAACAAAGGTTTAATCCTTTTCGACATCCCTATTTGTGCAGGATTGTCTCAGATAGGTCCTCGTTTTCTAAAGTGTGTCAAAAAGGTCCTTATTTTTTAAAATTGAAATCAATTGAGACCTTCCCGTTAAGTTGGCTGGACGCCGTTAAAGAAATTGATGTGTGGGTTGCTGAGATGACCAAATGGTACTGACGTGGCACAGTACTGTTGTTGACCTGGCTTAATGGTGAGTTTTTATATTTAAAAAAGTTAAATTTTTAAATCAAAACGCAACGTTTTAATTTTTAACAGAATAAATGAACGTTTTAAATGAAGGAATCCTGATTCAAAAAATGATTCAAAACGCAACGTTTAAGTAAAAAATAGTTAACAAATAAAAATGTTGTGTTTTAATTGAGTGAAGAACGTTTTAATTATTTGGGGGAATTTGGAAAATTAAAAGGGATTTGAATAAAACCCTAAATTGGAAGACTGAAATCCCATAAATGAAACGTGTGCCTGAGGAGAGCAAGAACGAAAGAAGCTTTCACATCTCCACCAGCGAGAACGAAAGGAAGTCGCTCCTCCATGGAAGCATCGGAGAAGAAAGAAAGCAACCAAAAAAAGGAATTTCATGGAGCACCACTTATGAACGTTGAAGAGCATGACGGTTTGAATTTGACTGACGTGCTTGATTTTGAAGAGATATTAGTCAGAAAAAAAAAATGAAACAGAATATTTAATTTGAATTGTTTGATAGAAAATAACAATTTGAATTTGAAACGTTTAGTTGAATTTGAATTTGAAACGTATAGTTGTCCATCACAATTAATTTGGCAAGCTGGTGAGGGGACAGACGCATGTACAAATGGTTTTTGCAGCGTGAACGCGATACCAGATCTGCGAGTGAAAGGGTTTTGGCATTGCCTGCATCTGCACGAGCTGAACCTGGGAAAAGTAGAAGCTTCTTGATGTGGGTCTCCCACGCATAGAAGAAAGAACCCTAGAAAATTGAGAATTTTCTTAGGTTCAAAAAAAAAAGGTGCCATTTCTCAAATTTAGGGTTTCAAAAGGATTATAATTATGACAAAAACCAAGAATGATGGCAGAAACCATATGCGATACAAAGATAACTAATTTAGGGTTCTCTGCAAATTTTAAATTAGGGTTCTAAAAGGATTCTGATTTAGGAAAGGTTTAATCATTTGTTAATTGTTTTTTATTTAAACGTTGTGTTTTGAATCATTTTATTTCAATAAAATTTAATTTGTAAATCAAACAAATCCAACTCAATAAACCGTACACTGCCACGTCAGTAATGTCATCCTGCCACGCACGCTCAATTTTAACGCCGTCCACCCAAATTAATAGTAAGCCCTTAATTGATCCAATTTTTCACATTCAGGGACTTAATTGAGAGATTTTACAATACAAGGACCTAATTGAGCAAACCCTACAAAAATAGGGATGTTCTAAATGATTAAACCTATAACAAATATCAGACGCATTTTAATCGATTGAGCTACTAACGTAATCGAATATAACAATCAATTATAACAGAATTAACAGCAGTCAAACGAATAATTGAATGTACAATTAATGCAATCGTCTAACATTTAATGTTTGGTCAACATATTTAAACATATGACCGTTATGTTAGTTGTAACAAGCATTTAACATATTTTCAAAACATCAACTAACTTATTCGAATACAGAGTGCATGCGTTCGATTAAGTGAAATCTTTTTCCATAGTTTTGAAAACTTTTCTCTTTGAAAAAACTCACAGCACACTTCAAAAGAGTTTGTGCAAACACACGACTTTTAATCGATTCACCCCATAATGTAATCGACTTAAAACTGTTGTTTTGCCACACATTTAAAGTTCAACCATAGTGCTTGTGATTTTCCTTTTCCAAAAACATATGTCATGCATACAGATATAAAATCACATATTTCACACAATGATATGCAATGAACAACACAAACATGTTCTCAGATATGCTTTAACAGATTTAACACATTAAGGAAAAGCATATAACATGTAAACATAGAACATGTAACATAGAATACAAATGTGTTATTAATTATGTGTTGTCATCATCAAAAACTCAAATATCACTGAGATTGTGGGTTAAGCTAACATGTGCTCCCCCTATCAACAATCCAACAGAATGCACTCAATATTCCACGTCAATTGTGTAAATAGATTCTAAATTTAAATTTTCTTGAAGTTTTTTCCACAAAAACGAATCATACATTGTTAAATGATGAAGTTGAACAACTTTTTTATATAATTATTTTAGAATTGAAAATTGTTTCAACATTATACATATTGTGAACTATATTTCTTTCCTCAGTACTTCCCTTTCAGTTAGATATCTTAACCATTTCTGTACTATAAAAAACATTTTGTTGACTTAAATTTCAAAGGCCACCTTCATATGAACTAAGGTTGAATGCGACACTTTGAAATTCAAGTCGATAAATTGCAATTTAAAGAACAAACATGCTTTGAAATCTAAGGAAAAGAATATGCTAAGGAGATAAAAAACATGAATCCTAATATGTTCAATAGGGAAACAGGAGACAAGGGGTTACGTGAAATGCAAGCTATATTTATAGATGAACCGATGACATCGAACTGGTTAAGAGATAGAAGTACATTAAATCTTATATAATTATTTTAGATCTTAACATTGTTTCAACATTAAACATATTATGAACCATATTTCTTTTTCTTAAGCACTTCCCTTTCAGTAAGATATCTTAACCATTTTTGTACTATAAAAAAACATTCATATACTTGAATTTGAAAGGGCACCTTCATATGAAATGACGATGAATGCACCACTTTCAAATTCAAGTTAGCAAATTGCAATTTGAAGAATAGAAATGCTTCGAAATCTAAGGAAAAGAAAATGCAAAGGAAATAAAAAACATGAATCCTAATATGTTCAATAGGGAAACAAGAGGCAAGGGATTACGTGAAATGCAACCTATATTTATAGATGAACCGATGATGTCGAAATGGCTAAGAAATAGACGTACATTATATCATGAAATAACAGTATATCGTGTAATTATGCTTAGTAACTGCCACAGTCCACCATCTTGTATTAACGTCGAAGCCTAGCTGAATTCGACATTCAAACATCATTAAGTGAAAAAGTAATAAATCTCTTTCGATTCAGATAAGAACTAATTGACGTCCAGCCACCCAAAAATCAACGTGAAAAACGTCGTTGGTAACAGCACACCATTAATGCTCCCAAATAATTCAATTCCCATCATGTCGAAGCCCCATAGACTTCGATGTGCTATTGAATGATTAAAAAATAAAAAGAAAAAAAAAATAAAAAGGGCGCGACCTTTGGCTTCTGGTTGAAGAAAACGTTGAAGCCCTAGAGACTTCGACATAATATTATTGCTCCCAAATACTTCATTTCCCATAGGGTCGAGGTGATTCGCACAAATTTGGTATGTTGAATGACAACTAGGGTCGAGGTGGATAAAAATAGTAACCCAACTATTGGATATGCATTTTTTCCATGTTTTATGTTTTTTTATCATTTTCCATATCCATAATGTTTAAACTTCCTTTTCTTCAACCCCTTTTATCTCACACAATAAAATAATATCATGTTTTCTTTTTTTATTTACATTTCATTTCATGTCTTATATTTATTAAATAAATTAGTTGATATATTTATTATGTGGCAATAACTTTTTTTTCTTTTATTTTCTTCCACAATCTTGTACAACTTTTTCGAATATGATGTTAAGGGAATCAAATCATTTAGTCTATTTTTTATTTGTATTCATAAGTATATGAATAAAAATCTATTATACATGTAAATTGATTGTGAATGTGGCCAATTTTTGGGTCTAAGAGACATTCGTTTGAATTTTTATCCTCGTCGACTTTTTAAATTTGAGTTGGAACTCATTCAATTATATTTGGCCAAATATTTGTTAGGGTCAACTTTAACGTATTTGACCAAATTTTGATCGCAACTAATTCGGTTAAATTTAGTCAAATTTTGATTAGAATTGATTGGGTGAATTTTAGTCAAGGACGAATGAGTCAAATTTAGACAAACTTCATCAAGGCTAACTCAACTAAAATTCAACAAAAGTATATTGGGTCAAATTTACAAGAATTTTGACCACGGATGATGTAGTCAAATTCAATTGAATTTTGGTAAGAGATGACTTGGTTGAATTCTACCAAATTTTGGTTATGGTTGACCTTTGGCTCGGACTGGCCTATCGTGACCTTTGGCTCAGGTCAAACGATCTTGACCTTTGGCTTAGGCCCACCCATTTTGAACTTCAACTTATGTTAGTCTGTCTCGACCTTCAGTCTGAAGGAACCCATCTCAACAAATTAGTTTAGGTTAACCCGTCTCGACCTTTAGCAAACTTAACCTGTCTTAATCTTCGACCCAACCAATTTTGTCTTGATTTTTGACCCAGATCGGTCTGTCTTGACCTTTTATCCAGGACAACCTATCTTGACCTTCAATACACGCTGACTCTTCTCAATCTTTGGCTTAGTTTGATGCATCTTAGTTGTTAACTTGTCTCAATATTTTTTTCTAAGTAACATATCTCAATCCATAGTCCAAGAGAACTCATCTCCATAATAATCTGTTTCAAATTTTTGTCCACAACAATCTATCTTAACCTTCAGTTTGGGATGACTCAACTTAATTTTTATTCAAATTTAATATATTTTTTTTAAAAATCAATTAAAATGTTTTAGTAGAATCATAGTTGTCTTAATCCTAAAATTAACACACCTAGAAAGAGACATTGAAGACTTGATTTATTTTTTATCTTATTTAAGAATCCCTTGAAAAACTTCAAAAATAAATTAAGATTGACCTTTAAAAGAGAGCAAAGAAATATAGGGTTTGAGAATAATTTTGCCTCTAATAAAAAAAGAAATTATTCATTTTTTTACATGGATTGAAGTACATGTCTCATTTTTATTTTCCTTTTAAATATAGCTGAAAATTAAAAAGAAAAATAAAAACAAGCTATCCAAATATTTTATTCAACCAACGACACAAATTATTCAAATATTTTAACAACATAGAATAAACTTTCATACCTTTTCCTATGTAACTATTACTGTAAATTTACTGTATTATTATTTTAGTATTAATGTAGCATTTATAATATTAAAATATATCATTTATTTATTTTTTCGTCTTTCAATTTATAAATTTTATTGTTAATTATTCTAACAAAATTTTGGAGTACAGTTTTTGATAAATTTGCAAAATTTAAATATGGTAATACTAAAGTAATAATTTTATTAATTTTAATATAAAACTAATATTTTTAAATGTTTTATACATTCAAATAAACATTTTTAAAAATGACTTCTTTTTTCTAATACCGTTTCTTTTTCTTACAAGAAATGAACTCCAATATATTTTTGCCGCCACTCCAATATAGGCTATTTTTTATTTTTTATATTTGTTAACTTTTTTACACAAAAATATGAGAAATCTAATAAAATTGAGTGGATATTAGATTACAAACAAGAAGCTTATCACAATCATTGAGTCAACACGTGAAGAGCATAAAAAACTGGCATCTCTTACATAGCTCTTTTCAAATTACGTTACATTCTTAAGCACGTATACAATTATTCTTTTCATATACATTCTTGAAATTTATGAGTTCTAATTATTTTCTAAACCAAAATCCCTAAATAGAATTATAATCTATAACTAAATCTCAATTCTAAAAAAGTATTATTATTATTATTTTCCATATAAATTAATAAAATATTTTGAAGAAATAACGTTTTATTCTCTTTAAATAAACTCACAAATCTTTCTTATATTTTATAATATGTAAATATTACAAGATAAATTTATACAAATTTATACTATAAAAATATAAAAAAAATGTAAATCTTATCTTAAAATATAATGGTAGGGGAGGTTATGAGAGGTTATAAAGGAAAAAGAAAAAAGAAACAATAAATGCTCAGAGCCCCATAGACTTCGACGTTCTATTAATGCTCTGGTAAGAGCACACAATTAAGGCTCCAAATTACTTCAATTCCCTTCACGTCAAAGCGCAAACTTCGACGTTCTATTGGAGGTTATAAAGGAAAAAGAAAAAAGATTCAAAATTGCGCCACCTTTGGCTTTTGGCTGGAGAAGAAAACGTCGAAGCCCCATAGACTTCGACGTTCTATTAATGCTCTAGTAAGAGCACACCATTAATGCTCCCAACTACCCTAATTCCCTTCACGTCAAAGCCTTGCAGACTTCGACGTTCCATGGGAGGTTATAAAGGAAAAAGAAAAAAGATTCAAAAGTGTGCAACGTTTGGCTTCTGGCTGAAGAAGAAAATGTCGAAGCCCCATAGACTTCGATGTTCTATTAATGCTCTGGTAAGAGTACACCATTAATGCTTCTAACTACTCCAATTCCCTTCACGTCAAAGTCTCGCAGACTTCAACGTGAAGATTCAAAAGATTCAAAAGTGCGCCACATTTGGCTTTTCGATGAAGAAGAAAACCTCGAAGAAAATGTCGAAGCCCCATTGACTTGGACGTAATCTTGGTGGTTTAAAAGAAAAAAGAAAAAGGAATTAAAAAGGGAGAAAACTCTTTGGCTTTTGGCTGACAATTAGTACGTCGAAGCCTAGTAGAATTCGACGTAGCCTTTATGGTTTAAAAGAAAAAAGAAAACAGAATTAAAAACAGAGTAACTCTTTGGCTTCTGGCTGACCTGTACGTAAGTTAGTTTTATTTTTTGATGTGGATTCTTTACTTAGAGTACTATGAGCAAGGGGTTTTTTAGTTCATAGAATATGTTAAAGAACATGCAAAACCAGTGAACGGGGCTTATTTTTGCCCTTGTGTTCATTGTCTCAATCAAGTATTTGAAGACTTGGACAACATTTGTGATCATCTGTTTATCCATGGAATAATAAGAAGTTATACAGTTTGGACTTGGCATGGGGAAGTATTATATAAGCCAACAACGTTAAGAGGTTCGGATTATGTCGACGAATGGATGAATGATCATTTAGACAAAATGGTTCGTGACGTTGGTGAAGAAAATTTTGGAAGAGCTCATATATACGAAAGTCTGAAGAACAATTCAGAGCAAGATTTGTATGCAGGATGCATCAATTTTACACGATTGTCGCCTACTTTGAAATTGTTTTTGTTTGAAAGCAAGAAATGGATGGACTGATAAAAGTTTCACGAAATTGTTGGAGTTGTTGAAGGAGATGCTTCTAGAAAATAACATGTTACCTATCCGTAATTACGACGCGAAGAAAATTCTATGTCCAATGGGTTTGGAATACCAAAAGATACATGCATGTCCCAATGATTGTGTATTGTATAAAGATCAATATGCTGCAATGAAGGTGTGTCGGACGTGTGGTTCGTCACAATATAAGAAGAAACTTGATGGAAATAACGATGAAGACAATGATGGTCCACCGGCTAAGGTCATGTGGTACTTACCTATAGTACCTAGGTTGAAACGACTGTTTTCTGTTAAAGAAGATGTGAAGAATCTTATGTGGCACGTTGATGGAAGAAAATGTGATAGTCTTCTTCGACACCCAGCTGATTCCCCACAATGGAAGAACATTGATGAAACATTTCTCGAATTTAGTGCAAAGCCAAGAAACTTAAGACTTTCACTTGCTACCGATGGTATGAATCCTTATGGCAACTTAAGTAGCAAACATAGTTCATGGCCAGTTATGTTGATGATTTACAATCTATCTCCTATGTTTTGCATGAAGAGAAAATACATGTTGTCTATGATAATATCGGGTCCTAGAAAACCTGGAAATGACATTGATGTTTATATAAAATCGTTAATTGATGATTTAAAAATGTTGTGGGAAGAGGGCATCGAGGTCTTCGATTCATATTGAGAAGAAAACTTTTGTTTGCGTGCAATGTTGTTTTACACCATAAATGATTTCCCAACATAGGGGAACTTGAGTGGTTACAGTGTCAAATATCATTTTGCATGTCCGATTTGTGAAGAAAATACTAGTTATCTTGAACTTAAGCATGGGCAAAAAATTGTGTACAAAAGAAACCAAATATTCCTTCCTCGAAATCATCCTTACCGTAGATTGACAAAATCGTTTAATGGAAGTCTTGAATTTGATATAGTGTCCAGACCCGGTAATGGGGAAGAAGTATACAACCAGGTGAGGAACATTGATGTTGTCTTCGAAAAACATAAAAAGAAGACCATTGAGAAAAACATTTGGAAAAAGCGATTAATATTCTTTAATCTTCCATATTGGTGTAAACTTGATGTGCGACATTGCATAGATGTGATACATGTTGAAAAAAATGTATGTGATAATGTTGTTGGGACTTTACTAAACATAAAAGGAAAGATAAAAGATGGAGTGAAAGCATGACAAGACTTGGTTGACATGGGAATCCGTTCTGAGTTACATCCATAATTCATAGGAAGACGCACTTATCTTCCTCCAACTTGTCAAACTCTTTCGAAAAAAGAAAAGCAAAATTTTTGTTAATGTTTACATAGTGTGAAGGTTCCACAAGGTTATTCATCGAATATTAGTAGCCTTGTTTCTATTAAGATTTAAATTTAGTTGGTTTAAAGTCTCACGATTGTCATGTCTTAATGCAACAACTTTTACCAGTAGCTATTCGAGCCATATTACCTGCTTCTGTTAGAGGTATTCTTACCTGTTTGAGTTTGTTTTTCAATGCCATTTGCAAGAAAGTTGTTGATCCTCGACAGTTAGATGATTTGCAAAATGAGGCCATTAGACTATTGTGCCAATTGGAATTGTATTTCCCACCCTCATTTTTTGATATCATGGTTCATTTGATTGTCCATCTAGTGAGAGAAATTCAAAAATGCGAACCAGTTTTCTTGAGGTGGATGTACCCAGTTGAAAGATACATGAAGATATTAAAGGGATATGTTAAGAATCAATTGAGATCGGAAGCTTCGATTAAGATGTTTTACTTCTATCATTGACTCATTTTTGTTGAACATGCTTTAACATTAATTTTGTTTTTAACAACAAAATTGGAATATTCCTAATGATGAGAGGATAGAAGGAAGACTTTATCCCACATTGCAGTCCGATAGAGGGACTTCAAGACTAGAATGACACTTCTATACATCTTTGGCTCTAAAAAAATTGTTAAAATAGAATGGCTCAATTTCTCACACCAAGAGAGGGGGGGGGGGGGGGGGGGGGGGTGAATTGGTGAAGTATAAAATTTAAAACTTTCAAAATCTTTTTCACAAAAAGAGATGCATTTATACTTTGCTTGAAACGCAAGTTAAAAGATTTTCAATGCAGCGGAAATTTAATCGAATGCGTGCAAAGTATAATCGATTGAATGTAACAGAGTAGGGATAAGAAAGATCAAACGCTGAGTTTTTATACTGGTTCGGCCAAGCCTACATCTAGTGTCCTTCCAACCATAGGAAGCCAATGCACTATAATGATCAAGGTTTTTACAACAGGGTATTTATAGAGACCTCACGTCAAAAATCTAAAACACCTCTCTAACCCTCTAATCAAAATATAGGCAGTACACAAACAAACTAGCAGCAAGAATCCCCTATCCTACAATCCAACCCCTTTGAGGCACCCTTAAAGTCAAGATCACAACACGTCCTTCTTCCTGTAATCTGATAACGGTTGAATTTACCATTATTTGATACTTAATATTGATACTAAGAACACCCTTTTTGACTTAGAAACTAGCTTGGAATCATAATTTTGATGAATAAGAGAGTTGAATGTGATTTTAATGACTTTGTGCTAGATTTCAGTGTTTCCAACAGGAATTGAGATGATTTGGAAGAAGAGTTGAAGTAGTAAGGAGTTGGAACTCAGGAAGAACTGAAAAAGCATTAAGAAAGGAGGATCGTAGCAGCGTTGAGCGCCACTTTAGGGGCCCTCAGCACTAGAGTAAGTTGTCACACGCTTGGCTGCCCTTTTCTGGAGCCCTCAACGAGTTGCACCACGCTTGCCCTCTAAGCTGACCCTGGGCGCCAGTTTTGACCCGCACACCGCTGGGTGCCCTAAGTGGGGCGCTGAGCGCTAGTCTCGTGGGCTTGGACCCGTTTTCTATTATTTTATGTTCTATTTAAGGACTTGGACATCCTAGGGTTCACATCTTTGGACGGAATAGGCTCAGAAACACACTCTTTGATCCCTCAAAGGCGGATTTGGATGCGGAAGCTCCTATCTTCATTTCTAGGGTCTTATCTTTCATTCTTTTTCCATTGTTCATCTACTTTCACCATATCAATGGTGAACTAAACTCTACTTGTTGTTAAGGATGACGTAACCTTTGTAAACTCTCATATATTGAATTGATTCTTGATTATATATGCTTCTTTCATTAATTGTTAGGGTAATTCTTCTTTACATAATGCTTGCTTCGTTTAACTCATTCTTTAGCATGATGTATGATTTGCATGAGTACTGTAAGGTATCTTACAATTCATGATCCGGAGAATTATTCCTAGAAGCAGTATTGCTCAGGAATAGGGGTATGAGTTTTGGTTGTCTTAAGCTTTTGTTCTTTAGAATTAATTATTAGTAATGCTAGGGATGATATGAACTAAAAGTTAGGGATAGGCTTTCTTTGCCAAGGAATCGGGTTATAAGTATTTTAGATAATGACATTAACATTAATTAAGAAGTAGAATTCATATATACATGAGAGTAAACTAGGTGAAATCTAACCCCAACAACATATTCATTCCATAATATCAAATCCGTTCATCTTTGCACTTTTGTCCAATTGATCAAATTGCATGCATATTTACTTTCAGTATTTGCATTCTAAACCTAAAAGAGTTTGTTTTCAAGTCTTATTTAATCAAGAAATCACATAAATATTTAGGTCGTGAGTCTCTAGGGAAACAATACTTGGTCTTACCATATTTAGTACTTGATACGATTCAGTACACTTTCCGGAGTCTTAACATAATCACAACAGGAAACTCAACCCAATCTTCAGCAAATTGTAGAACCTGATCTTGCAGTAGACACCCAAATGTGCAGATAGATCAGGCTTTGAAAACTCAACAATTCTTGCTCTTCAAGAAGTCACAATTAGTTGATCACCACGGTCAAACTAGTTTTTTGGATCTTTTTCGCTTTATGTAAACTTTTCACTTTTCTGCAAAAGAATATGAAAATTTTAGAATCACAAAAGTCTCTTACAGAAATCAAATTCACATCAATATATGGATGAACTCGTATTAGACGCAACATAATCAACTTTGCTACTAATGCAGTCGAGTACACCCATTCAGTTATAACAGATAGTACCAATCAAAGCAATTAATTGAATTCACAATTAATGCAGTCGAATAACATTTAATGCTTGGTCAAAACATTTAAAAAAATAGTCGTTGTAACAGTTATATCAAGCATTAACAAATTTCAAAACACAAACAAACTCTTTTGAATACATATCGCATGCAATCGATTATGCAACAGTGTTATGCAAAGTTTTGAAAACTTTTCTCTTTGAAAATCTGTCACAGCACACTTGAAAAAGTTTGAGCAAATACACAAGTTTTAATCGATTCACCCCATAATGTAATCAATTTCAAACTGTTGTTTTGCCACACAATTAAAGTTCAACATTAGTGCTTGTGGTTTTTCCATCCAGAAACATGTGTCATGCATTCATGTATAAAATCACATATATAACACAGTGAAATGCAATGAGCAACACATCAACAACATATTCATGTTCTCATATACGCATATAACATGTAAGCATAGAACATGTAACACATTAGAGAAAAAGATGAAAAAAAGTCGTGTTGAGGCTTTAGGTCTTGAGTCATGTGACCTAGCACCTCCACCAGCTAGGTATGAACTGTGGAAGGCTGCATGGACCAAGGTCAATGGCCAGATTACATCCCAGTCGGCTCAAGAGATATCCTAGAGAATTGTAAATGGAAACTTTTAACTAATTACCATAGTTCATATAAAGTTCATGTAACAAACTTTTTTATGTGTCTATGTTCATTATTATATGCAGGATGAGTTGGTTGAGCTGCAGACTCAGGGCAAATTTGTGGAGCAAGATAGGAAGGACCTCCTAGTAGCAGCCATAGGTCGGCTAAACCGTCCAAGTGATAACAGTTGAAAATACCGTTATCTGTGATTCAATTTTGATATTAAATCAACCCTTTTTGACTTAGAAACTTGCTTGAACTCATGTTTTTAGTATAGTTTTGTGAATAAGTGAGCAGAGGGTATACCTGATGATTTAATCACTAAATTCCCTTGATTTTGTAGGTTATTGGAATTATTTAAAAGAGGAGTTAAAGTACCAAGGAGTTGGAATTCAAAAAAAGAGAAAAAGACGCAGTGCAAAAAAGTTAAGTTGAAGCTGAGCGCCAGAAAGGGGCCTTGAGCGCTAGCCAGTCAAGGCTGAGCATCAGAAAGGGGCCTTGAGCGCTAGCCAGTCAGGGCTGAGCGCTAGAAAGGGGGGCTAAGCGCTAGTTTCATGTATCACACAAAGCTTGAGCGCTATCTGAGGGGCGCTGAGTGCCAGTTTTTTCGCAGTTTCGCTCTTTTGCGCCACTTAGAGCGTTAAGCGCCAGCGACGTTGACCCGTGATCCAATTCAACCTTATTTAAAGACTTGCACGACCTAAGGTTGGTATCTCTTAATGGCTTGAGCATAGAAAAACACTTTTCGCCCCTTGGAGGCAAAAATGGGGATGTGGGAGCTCTCCTCTTCAATTTCTAGGGTTTTTCTATCTCTTTCATTCCATTGTTCATCTAGTTTGTCCATGAGAATTGAGAACTAAACCTTATTTGTTGTTGGAGAAGATGTAACCTCTAAACTCTCATGTATTTGAATTGATTCTTATTTATTTATGCTTCTTCTTTCATTAATTGTTAGGGTTATTCTTCTTTGCTCTATGCTTGTTTTGTTTAACTCATTCATGACATGATTAATGGTTTTCGTGCTATGGACACATACGAGGAAACCTAGATCTGGAGAATTTCTCCCAAAAGAAGTATTGTTCAGGGATAGGGATATGAGTTTTGGTTATCTTAAGCTTCTAATCGTAATGCAGAATTAATTATTAGGGATACAAGACATTGTGATCTAGTAATTAAGGATATGCTTTCTTTGCCGAGACATCGGGTTTTAAGTAATTTAGAAAGTGATATTAACATTAATGAAGAAGATGAATTCATATATGCATGAGAGTAAACTAGGTGAAATCTAAACCCCAACAACATTATCATCTCATATTATCAACTTCATCCATTCATTCTAGTGTTTAGCCTCAATTGATCAAATTGCATTCATATTTATTTTTATTGCATTTGCATTCAAAACCCCAAAAATTGTTCTTAAGTGTTAATTACTTAAGCAATTACACAACTGTTTAGTGTCGTGAGTCCTCTGGGATACGATACTTGGTCTTACCATTTTATATTACTTGATACAATTTGGTACACTTGCCGACATTTTAACACCAGGTCATGTGCTAGCTGTTGGAGGAGCTACTAGATTGAGGGACTACTTTGGCCCTAAACCAAGCAGTATAGAGGCCATGAGTCAGGAAGCGCTTAGTAGCCTAAAGGAACAGACGGAACTCGAGATGGAGGAGCGCATGAATGAACGCTTCTGACAATAAGAAGCAATATATCAAAAACTTCTTGAAGAAAAACTTTAGATGATGTCCCAACAACAGCAACAGTAGGAGGATGATCCTACCGCACCTCATGTGAGCAGCAAAGGCTCATGCTCTACTATAGATCCTACTGATTACACTTGTCAGTATGAGTTTTTGGTTGATGAAAATCCTCCGCGTAGTGGCCGTGGGACGACAGATTGTAGGAGGCCAGACCCTTCATGGTGCTCCTTTATTTCCCACTCACGCGCGGGTCACGATAGATGAAGTTAGAGACCCCCAGGCTCGAGTGCTAGTGCCTACTTCTGAAATCCAATTCGTGGGGGAGGCCTTATGCATATTTATAGCTTGGCCTAAGGCCATGATCATGTCATATTTTGGCTCACCAGCGGTATTATATTCTTATTTTTATTATTTTAAATCTTCAAGTTATAATTAAATGATTCCTAACTTTTGTAAATGTGACTTGCAGTTCTATCGTCCTAAGAAACAACCGGCTCAACCTGTGAATGAGGCTCATGAGGAAGCAGAAGACGATAATGATCCTCTATCCATATTGACGAAGAGATTAGTCAAGTTGAAAAAAGGACCGATAGAGCTGTTGTGGGAGTTAAGAACATTTGGCATCCCATGCCATATTCCATTGTATATTGATTTCAATGATGCAGTGGAGATCGTTGCTGGAGAAAGAATGTTGAACATTTCATGCATACAACTATGGTGCATGTAAGTTTTTTAATTGTTATTTTCCAATTTGTATATTAGTATTATTACTTTTTAATAAATATACTTAACTTTATTGTTATAGGTACATGGACACCATTGTAGTGGATTCAGATCGGGCAACAATGTATGACTTTCTTGAACCTCAGACCATTCAACCATCTAGAAACACTTTAGATTCTAGACAATCATATATGCAAACATGGAAGACTGAGTCTAAAAGAAAGATGTATATTGTGCCATACATTGATGCGTATGTGTTTCTCAATATTGTCAGCTTTTATTAAAATTTAATCAATAAACTCACTAGTTGTTGGTACATGATAGGAGCCATTGGAAAATGATGGTGATCATTCCAAAAAAGGCATAAGTTGTATGGTTTTGTTGTTTTCATAGGAAGACGAAATCATATTTGAAGTCCTTGTTACAAACGTAAGTATTACATTCATTCATATCAATTCATTATGATATTAATATATTAACTTATGTTTCTAATGTTTAAAATGTTTCAATTTTGTTTAGAGTTGTGGCTAGGACTAGAGGACAACAAATTGAAATTATATATCCTAAGTTTGGAATTCATTGATCTTTAACTATTAATTTTCGTAGTCAAATTTAAACCATCACATATTGACTAAGTTCTTTCACATGTTTGTAACAAGCAGAATGATTCCTCGGCATGTGACTACTACATCATGTCATGGATGAAGACAATGATCCAAGCAGAAATCAGAGTAGATTGGACTGAGGTAGAAATTTACATTTGAAAATCTTACAAATATCAATAAACTTTTCACATTAAAATGAATATAATAGTAAAGTTTCCTTGATTTTGTAGCGGTTCAACACTACCTCTACATTTTCAGATGTCGTAATAAAGACGATAAGAGAGGATTGGGCAGAATACTTGAATAAACATTTTAATTAGCTATAGCTTTAGATTTTTCCTTAAAGTTTTGCAGCGTTTTGATGATAGCATTTGCTTAGCTTTTAGTTTTACTTGTGCAGCTTTTTGAATGGATGAACTGATGATAGCATCGTTTATACTGTGAATATATGAATTGGAAAACTTGGTTCTTTTTATTTGATGATAGCATTTGCGTCTTTTAGTTTTACTTTTTAATTTGAATTGATGAATTGATGATAGCATGGTGTAAATTAATTAATTTTGTGAATATATGAATTGGAAAACTGGTTTCTGTATTTCAAGTTTGGTTAAATGAGGAAAAATGAACCAAATTTTAAAAAAGAACACTGAATGTGACGTCGAATTATACATTGTTCGACGTTCAATTTGTATGTTAACATCGAACTATGTATTGATTGACGTTCATATAATACAATGGATTACCATAAAACTGCAACGTTGGGCGAACTTCTCTCTAGCTCAACGAGGGTAACGTCATGCATCAATAAGTTTGATGTTAACCTTACGTCCAGCCCCCTTATGTTCGATGTTAACTTTACGTTCAGTCCTCCTATAATTGACATCAAATCTTCCTTTAAATATAAATATTTATTCAAATTTTAGACGTCGATCTCTTTATTACTTGACGTGTCTATAAACAAAAAGTGACGTCATTCTATGTACTTCGACGTCAAGTTTACGTCCAGTCCCCCTTATAGTGGATGCCAAATCTTGCTTTAAATATAAATATTTATTCAAATATTAGACGTCTCTCCCTTTATTATTCGACGTGCCTATAAACAACAAGTAACGTCGATCTACAAAAATCGACGTCAACGTTACGTCCAACCTCTTTCAATTTGACATCAACTTTACGTCTCCTCCCCTTACATTTGACGCCAAATCTTCCCTTAAAAATAACTATTTATTCAGATATTGGACGTCGTAGTCTTTAGAACTCGACGTGTATATAAAAGAGTAACGTTAGCCTGTGGTATTTGACATCAAATTTACGTCTCCCGATATGAGGTCGAGCTCGAGTTCGTCGTTAAAAGCTCAAAATATTCGACTTTGTATGTTGTTTTAGTACTAGTGTCTTGTCCTTCATAAGCGCATTCTGCTTTCTCTTTCACTGGTGACGACACTTTATTCCGACCAACCCACCTTTTGAAGGTTATTTTTCATTTTCATTTTCAAGATAATGGACGAGGCTCCAAGGAGAGGCCGCTTGAAGCTGTGCGAACACAAACCGGACCTCCTCGAAGCTTCTTTGACGAAGAAATATGCAGCAAAATGTAGATGAAGCTCTAGCTTGAGAGCTAATCGAAAGAGAACTCGAGAAAACCCTAAAATGGTGAGGAGACTCAATATAAACCGATTAATCGGTTCAAATGACTGATTGAACGGTGGAAAAGAAGGATGAATGGAGGAAATAATGTTTGTTCGGTGGAAAATGAAGGAACAATGAAAATGAAGAAGGAAGTGAGAAGAAACCCTAGTGGAGAAGATGATATTCGGTGGAAAACCTGGATGTATGGTTGCAATGACAGAAGCATGATAAAATAGATGTTGAACATGGAATCTGTGATTAAATGATGCTTACAGATAATGAAGAGGTGAATATGTGAAGAAAGAAATGGAGTAGAGGCTTATTGTGATGATGATGCGTTTGAGAGGGAGAAACCCTAGCAGATGAGGTTTCTTCGAAGTGGAAATGTGAGTAATAAGGATGTGCTGACAATCATGTGATAGAGAACGCGTGGCTGAAGGAGCCTGACGCGTTCCTTAAGCGGATTGGAGGAAAGAGTATGTCGTAGAGGAGAAGGACCATGGAATTTGGAAAATGGAAGTGAGAGAATATGCTTGGAAGTTGGCTAGAGGGAGTCTTTGGACTCTCTAGCATATGACTTTCAAGAGAATAGTTTCTGATTCAGAAAACTCAGTTCTCATTATTCTCAAAATTTCCATTACAAGAGAGGAGCTGGGTATTTATAGTAACCCATGCTCCTTGCAAGCTAAGCTACGTATACAATGAAATGTAAAAAAATACAAAAAGAAAACACTAAGAAAGGTACATCAGGCAGAATTCCATCATACCCTCCCTCTTAAAAAAATATTTGTCCTCAAATCTGGCAATCGCCTTATGAAGAAGCTCCACACAGTCTTGGGAGCATGGCCATCTTAGAGTGGCCTTATTCTTTTATATCCATTTTTCTTCCTCCTGGATCAAACACAAACCTGCAATACACATCAAATATATCTTCAATTAATATTGATCCAAGAAAGAAATTTTCTATAAAAGCATGGAAATAAGGACTTCTAATATTCTGTTTTGTAGTCTTTTGAATTTTTAGAAGTCCAAATTCACTTTTGTCTTGAGTTATTTATTTCCTTAAAGATAAGAATAACTTTGAATTGCCATATTTTGAAAAAGTTTGCAATGAATATGATATGGCAATTGGTTTGAAACAGAAATTAAAATTAGAAGAGTTAAAAATGATTGGAAAAGATTTAAGAGATTGGAAACTTTCCCTTTTAAATTTAGGTTC